>NC_051195.1:46567933-47192933 GCF_015220075.1 Falco rusticolus
CTGGCAACCGGTGCTTTGTAATAAAAATAATTATTAGGGCTCTTTTAAGGTCTCTTTACCCTTACTAGAGCAATGGTTAAGTAACCACAAATCACAAACTAAGCATTTTTCTTACAAAGACCCAGCCTCAACTAAAAATAGATTTCAGACCTTTCTTCTATTCCTAACTCTGCCAATAGTTATGCTTAGAGAAGTCACTGTGGCTTTTTCCACAGTTTACCTGGGCGTCCCTTTAGGGGTTCCAAATCTCCTTCTGGATGTGCTTACTGATCTTCACCTACTAATAGTTCTAATTGGAGTGTGGGGACGGATTGACCTGGGATAGAGGAGAGCAGGTCTGCTCTGGCTGCCACGAGACTGAGCTCCCCACTAGGCGATGCTGGACGGCTGCAGCACGCTGCCCAGCACACTAAGGAACCACCACATGTTCCCGTTCTCCTTTATGGATCCAGGAATGGTTCAGCTGAGCCGTCACAGCAGCAGAGGGAGGAGGCATTACAGCCATTCCAAGGGAAGCTGTTCTCCCCCCCAGGCTGCCAGCTTTACTATCACACCTAATTATACCTAATTCAGCTGCCTAAACCAACCCAAGCTGGTGGCTTGAACAGCCCCTGCAGCAGTACCCCTGTGGGAAGCACGCATGGGGCTGCACGTGTAGTATCCACACAGGGGCTTTCTGCCTGGTTGCAGGTAGGGCAGGTGGAATATAGAACCTAATCTTCCACAACATCAACTTTCTGCCCTTTTCTCACTTCCCCTGTGAGCTGGAAAAGCTCAGCAACGGTCACAGAGAAAGCTGCTTTGAGGCAGCGCGCTCTGACTCAGGGGAAGAGAGCGCTCCCGCAATGATCCATCAAAGGTTTGTGCCTTCGTTAGTATTAACGGCTCTCTGGGGTGTTCTCTCACCAAGAAGAGCATTGAATTCAGATTTCAGCGGCACAGATTGCTTTTATGCAAACACACTGACGGTGGAAGGAATTACTTTGAAAACAACACGAAGTGCCTGGTTAGGAACTCAGCCCAGAGGCTGGCTTACTGCTGCAGAGAGAATATATTTAAAAATGAATTGGGAAGTTGGTTTTTTTTTTCACGTGAAAAGGTCAAAGCCCCAATTCAGGGGTGTGTAATGACTCACAGCATATTTGCAGCTGAAGCAAGTCAGAGCTACCAGCTGAACAGGGTTTCTGAGAAGGAAATGGCTTCAACCAGGGAATAATTCCCACTGTAGGGCCTGTTAGATGACTAAGTGGTATTACATTTTTTGTTTTAAAACGTATAATTTTAAAACAAGGTATCTTCTCTTATAAACTTCAGAGTTTCAAATGCTATTGCGTTTATTTTCATATGATTGTCTCTTCTTTACACTTACTGGTAATGCTATCTGTCCTGTTAAGTCTCTGCATCAAAAGAAAGTTGTCATATATGTAAATAAGAGCAAAAAGATCACAGGTTTCATACACGGGTAGTTCATGCAAAGCCACCTGTGTCACCCAGATCTAGAAATTCATGTCAAAAAAGAGGCAAAACGGACACAGTCACCAGATTTCAGTACTACCAGGTAGCACGCTTCTTATAAACTAGATATCAGTTCTGCACAATACCACTTTCCTATGGGTCCTATGATCTCAAAATGTGAAAGCCACATTTAATTTTTGGTTTTAAGTGAACCCAGGACACCTTACATACCTTTAATTAGTGAAATGATGATTTCCAAGCTCTCCACTGAAATGCAGTCACCTTGGGATTAAGGAGCTGCTGTGAATAATTGAAATCAAGACAAAATACAGCATTTTGGGAGAGGATTGAAGAATAAATTATCCAAAGGGAGTTCAGCCAGGCACAAAGGATAAATTTCAGGTTGTAATATGGTCAAGTCACTAGAAATGGGAAAGTGAATCTTTAGTTACCACTAAAAGCAAGGTGCTGGAACAGGAGTTGTGCTGCTCCTCAGAGCTCACCTTTGGGCTGCCACAGCCAAGGCAGCGCCCAGCCATCACATCTGCAGCTGCTGCTTTCCCCTGTGGGTTCCCATTTAATTGCACTCCCTGCCCAGCACTTGCTTATGTTGGGAAGACGGGTGTCTGTTCAAACGCATGGAAAAAGAAAAAAAATATATCTTCCTTTAAGAAAATAATGCTCCTGAAAAGAGATGCTACTTACTGCTGTTACATCTCTGAAGAACTGAGTGGGGTCTCCAAGCCCAGCCACGGACAACAGAGGAGCACTGGCAGCTAACGCTCCAGCCACGATGTTTGGGTATTTCATCCTCATGTAAGCACTCAGCATCCCTCCATAGCTGCCACAGGAGAGACAAAAGAGTTATCTCCTTTAACAGAGAACTTATAACAGAGTCACTCAAAAGTTCAGGCCAGCACTCACAGGTTCATCTAACCCCAGGCAACGAGAAGCTTATGGACATCTAGTAGCTGCTGTCCTCACATAAAAAAGATCCAGTTACGGCCAATGAGCAGCACACAATGTGTGCTTCTGGCCTTTCTCCAAACACTCCCAGCAGCTCCAGTGGGAACACAGCAGCCCAGTTTGCTTCTGCAGCCGAACGTAAACCCTGCCCCAGTATTTAACTCACCCATCCTGACAGCTGCAGTGCAGGACCAAGTGATGCTCAAGCAAAGCTGTCGCTGTTCTTTAGGGGAAGGAGACACATTTTGCATACAGGGTTATAAAGGCTAGCTAGGCTCTCAGCAAAGGCTGTCCCTGAACACTCCAGAATATACAGCCCTCTCTAGGGCCGGGAATTATCCATGGGCACCCCTAGGAACAGCTGATAGATGATCAGCACAGATAGAGGGAAGGGGAGATGTTAACAAATAACACGTTAAAACTCAAAGCCACCTTGGAAGCTTCAGTGCCAGGGCCACCATCCGCAGATATATCAAGAGCTGCCAGACAAACCCAAGGCGACAAAAGTTACTCATATACCAACGTTTGTGGAGTAACTCTGAGGTCACTCCTGGGGGTGGCAAATGCCAGCCCCAAAATGCAGGTAAAACCTGGTCTAACCCCAAGTTACAAGTATTAGTAGCTCCAAGTTACAGGTATCCAGGTCTCCCTTCCCCCCACCTCACGTGGTTGGAGTAAATACCATTCTCACATCACCCACATGCAAAGCAATACACATTTCTCTAACCCTGGGCTTGGAAACAGGCTATAGCTGAAACCTGCCACAGGTAATTGCAGGTTAAGTTTGGCAAAGTTCTAAGCACCAGAAGAGGGATGGGGTTTTTTCCTCCCATGGGAAATGCTGTGCTGCTCCAACGCTGCTGTGTTTCCATATTCTTCATTTGGGTTTAGGGCTGTTCTGGGTTGCTGCAGCCTCAACTCTGATTTACACACATGGAGCTGTAGTCCAACGTCCAGCCCAGCTAGCAGGTTTTCCTGACTCTCTCTCCCATCTCCCCACCCCAGGACAGCTCCTGGCTCTTTTTACACTAGCTACTGTCCTCATAGCCACGGTACAAACACTCCTGAGATCAACAGTCCACTCGCCACCACAGGTTATGTGGAAGGTTAATGATAACTGTCAGTTCAAATGCTTTTTAGGTCACTACAACTGAATTAGGAGCCCTGTACGTGGTGGAAGCTTCTTAAAGGGAAGCATCCCTCTGCTACAAGCATGGGGAACCATTCAAGAGACAAGGACATCAACAGAGCTAGCACTTTGGGGAAGAGCTCCTGCTAGGAAGCGAGAAGGAACCAAGCAGCAGGTTGCAGAGCAGGATTATAAAGGGGCCTACAATAAAAACGGCTGGTTGTTGTTAAAGAGGCTGTGTTTAATAAATACAGGGGGTATAAGAAAGAATGTTTTACCAGTTATTAGTTTTCTGTTTTTCCAATGTAAAACGTTCTGAAAGATTTCCATTTTCTGCAGTTCTGGCTGACTTGTACCTTGAACATGCCTTGAAACATCTAGTCAGTGGTGCTTCTCCAAAGCAACCACAAATTGAGACTAATTCTTGATGGCAGAGCTGACCGGGACCTGGGGATGAGCTCCTGGGAGCTCAGGCACAGGCAAACCTCCTCTATGAGATAGCTTAAAGCTCCGCCTTCAGAACTTGCTTGAGAACCAAACTACAAGAACAGCAAGACTATGGCTGGGAAAGGATGCCGAGAAGGGAAGAGGCACACGCAACCTTTACCTGCCTCCAAAAGCAATGACAGGGCAGGCGGCAGCACCATACTGCTGCTTAAGCTCGGTAATGAGCACTGCATAGTCCGCAAGGGCTTGCTCCACAGTAAGCAGACCCGTCTTCTTCAGCTGTGTTGACTCAAGTCCAAATGGAAGAGATTTCCCATAGTACCTCTAAAAGGAAAGAGAGATGCCATGGAAATGTGGGTGTCAAGCTGTGGGTCTCCTCTGCCCTCACTACAGAGCTGTGATCAGCGTGCACAAACGGGAAGCAATAACAGCACGTGGTGTCCTCCGACTGGTTTGTAACTGAGGAATTGCCTTGTCTCCTGCAGCTGATAAACAGACCTTCAGGCCATATCCTGCAGAGGATGGACAGCCCAAAATAAGCTGCTTCAGTGGGTACCAAGTGGCCCCTTGGCATGTGTGTCTCTCCTGAAATCCCCAGCTAGAAAAGGGAACATGGTAATCTCTGCATGCAGAAGTTGTGGGATAGTAGATTTAATAGACTGGTGTGGGAAAGGTTGGCTTGGGACTTCACAGGCTAGAGAGATAAAATATTATCGGAACAAAATAACCCTCTAGTCCAGTGTGGAGTTCAAGGCCTGTGGAAACATCTTACAAAAGCACTGGTCTAAAGCAAATACACCATGGCACAGGCTTTACTGGAACAGTAGTATCCTGGACTGCTGGTAGGCATAGTGAAAAAAAATCAGAAGCCATAGTTAAATAAAGAAGAGCCGCTACCACGAGGAGAAAGCTTACAGCAGGTATATTTCAGCTTCATGGCAAGAGAGGTTATTATTTTTCTGGACCTGCAGAAAGCTGAATTCCATAATCCTGAACAGAACAAGACTATCGTATGCATAAAGATTAAAATACTCACATGCTCAGCGAAAATCACAAGTGCTTGCTGTTCCTCTGCTAATTCAAATATGAAGTCTGAGTTCTGAGCAAAAGTCCAGATGTCACCTTCATTGCCGGTATAGAAGAAGATGGGTCCAAATCCTTTCTTCCAGAACTTTGCTGAGACAATTGACAGAAGCAGTTTAAAAAAAAAGAACAACAGAAAAAAAGAAAAAAAGAAAACAAACCACATGAGCATGAAATTACTCTACTTTTGGTGAGTTTGGGCAGGAACTTAACAAGGGAGAACTCTGAGCAGGCTGATCCCCCAGACCTGAGCTGGGGAATAAAGGGGGTAGAAAGGTCAGGCTACAAAAATCTCTCATTTGAGCAGGGGGTAAATAAGAGCTTCCATGAGATCAGCACATGACCTGGAACTTTCACTTTTGCCTGAAAATCCCTACAGTCTCAAGTTCTGCGAGGCATTTGGAAACAGCTGCCACCCCAAAGAGCAATTTCCTATTTACTTGCCCTTTTCAACCCAAAAGACTTGGGCAGATCACTTTTCCCACAAAAGGGGCATTAGGGAATTGCCATCATCTTTCTGCTGTGATGTACAATGTAAAGTCAAGCTGTAAATCACATAGCATAGAACGGTTTGGGTTGGAAGGGGCCTTCAAAAATCATCCAGTCCAATCCCCATTCCATAGGCAAGGAAATCTTCCACTAGATCACACTGCTCAAAGTCCTGTCCAGCCTGACTTTGAACACTTCCAGGCATGGGGCATCCACAGCTTCTCTGGGCAACCTGGTCCAGTATCTCACCATCCTCATAATAAAAAATTTCTTCCTCATGTCCCATCCAAACCCATCCTCTTTCTGTTTAAAAACCATCACCCCGCCCTGCTAAAAAGTTTCTCTCCATCCTTCTTATAAGCCCCCTTTAAGTACGGAAAGCCCACAATAAGGTCTCCCCAGAGCCCTCTCTTCTCCAGGCTGAGCAACCCCAACTCTCTCAGCCCTTCTCCACAGCAGAGGTGTTCCAGCCCTCCTCCAGAGCCACTTCCAGGGCTCTGCTCTGACAGGTCCGTGCCCTTCTTGCAGAGGGGACCCCAGAGCTGGACACAGCACTGCGGGGCGGGGGTCTCACCAGAGCAGAGTAGAGGGGCTGGATCACCTCCCTCGACTTTCTGATGCAGCCCAGGATATGCTGATGATGATATATGTCATATATACAACACACATCTCTCATGATATATCACATCCATACATGATGATGTATGAAGATGATGTGTTTCACTCTCTGATCTGTTACTAACTGAAGGCAAATTGAGACTGGCAGGACAAGCTGACCCACGATGTCAATACCTGCGTATCTAACAAACACCTGCGTATCTAACTAATACCTGCGTATCTAATGCTTGCTGACTTTAATAAACATTTGGTTTTAGCTTAGTCTTGACTTGCACAGGAATTAAGAGGGATAACAAACAGCTCTCTTCAACAACAGACCTCAGACAGTTAAGTGTTGATTTCGACACATTGCCACATCATCCACAGGGACCCTCCAACAACTGCTGTCCTGTGGCTGCCGCTGCAGCAGCATGTCACACGAGGCTGTTTCCATTAACAGAGATGCCTGAATTTAATTCTTTGCATTCTCAACACCGACTAGCTAAAGCAGAATTAGGATTGGAAATGGATTTCAAGCCTTTTATGAGTGAAGTTGCCGCTCGGTTAACAACAAGGCTGATCCTGTGTTGCATTGTTTTGGGTATCGGGTAGGAAACTGAAGTGCTATCTCTGCTCTGGCTTTTCTTCTGATACGCTTCGTGGCTCCTGGAGTAAACAACCATTCACAGGAGCCAAACCCAAACCAGACAGGTTGCTTAAAAAGGGATCTATTTTTAGACTGAAATCCTGGGGAACTGCCAGCAAACCTCCAGTGTCAGGTGCCTTGTTGTGAAATAACAAGGCTCCTTCCGTATCTCCCTGATAATCTGAAAAGTCTTGTATTGCACAAGAAACAGTAGTGGGGAATGGAACTACTCACAGGAGTTTTGAGTAAGAAACTACTTGCAAACCAGCTGGATTGCAACGTTAATGTTTTGGTTTTAACAAATAGCCAGCTCTGCCCAGGACACACAGATATAACACCTTAAAAAGAAAACAAAAGATATGCAACGCTTTAAACCAGGTGATCCCAAAGTTCTGTTCAAAAACGGCCACTTAATTATTGAAATTTCAGCCTTGGGTGTACTATCAAAATTCACTGCTATTCCCATATCTTTGGGCTGAACTGATCCTTGAATTCATGCCTGGTGAAAGGTGAAAGCAGGGGGAGATCACAACCACCAACTGAAGAAACCCCCCAGACCCAAAAAGAAGTTGAGACTGAGCACACGAAGTAATTAAGAATTACTTGGCAAATAGGAAACTGGGTATTAGGTGATCAAGGAATTATGTAACTTGTAACCAACAAAGGCTGATGTCTTTGCTTGCTGAACTCCATCAATATTGTCAAGTTTTGACCATCGGAGAGCTAGGCATTTGTGGGTTACCACCCAGCTCCCTACTTTGCAAAAACTAGAAAGAGTAGAAATACCTTGACTCGGTGTGTGAATTGGTGCTGCGCACCAGGTAATGAACCCGGGCACGGGACAGCAGCGAGATCCTGCGTGCAAAGCCCCAGGCACAGGCAGGTACCAGGCTGGGCTGGTGCTATCCACAGCTCCACCTTTGTTCATCCCTACAGATCTCTCCAAGCAGGCAGGATTGAAAAACATGTGATGCTGGTTATTGAAATTGCTGTCTTTTTAGTCACATGCTGTTTGGAAAAGCTTTCTCTCTCGTACTGTCTGTTGCATGGAAGATAACTCATTTTTTGGCTAAAAAGGAAGATGCTGACGGCTCCTGGCTGGAAGCACTCCTTGTTCAGCGTGGCTCAAGCTATGTAAAGTCACAGGGTTTTAGACAACACAAAACACTGACCCAAGAGGAGTTATCTGAACTCCTAAGAACGCTGGGCACCGAATGCAATGTTTAGGTCACTATTTGTTTTTCCTGCTATATTCAGAGCATTGAATTGCACTTGTAGGAGGTGCTGTGGCCAAGTGAAGACACATGCACAGAGCCGGCCCTGGTGCCAGCCTCAGGCAGCTGCTGCTCCTGGCCTGCCCTTGCCCGCGGAGCAAGGATCCCCGCACCGGCACCCATCAGAGCGGAAGGCGAGGGGGATCCGGCCTAGGCAGGGAGGATGGCTGGCTCACAAAGGGCTGGCACTCAGCTTGCTGGCTCCCGGCTGCCCATCACAGCTCTCCCGGCTGAGAGGCTCTCCAGCTCAGCACAGGAACAATTAAAACTTGAGCTTAACAAGCTCTGAGCCACAGCAAGGCCCTGCCATGGCCACGGCCAGGCTTGGGCGCTGCTCAGCCACAGCACAGCCCTGGGACCTACCTGAGACCAGGTACCGCTGCGGGAAGGTCTCACTGCCAGGGGGCTCGAAGCTGAAGTGGTCCCGCACCTGCTGGAAGATGTGCTCCTCCAGCCCGAGGCCCACTGCCCGGGGGGCTGCAGGGGACCATCAGCACCTGGAAAATGGCCCCCAGCTCCCCCACCCCCCGGGCCAGGCCCGGGGCCCGGCTGGGGGACCAGGCCTGGGGGGCGGGAAGGGAGCAGGGACCCCGGCCCGGGGAGCTGGGGGGGGGGGGGAAGGCGACTGGCTGGGGGACACGGCCCGGGGAGCTGGGGGGGGAAAGAGAGGCCGGCTGGGGGGCCCGGCCCGGGGAGCTGGGGACGACGACGGCTGGAGCACCCGGCCCGGGGAGCTGGAGGGGAAAGAGGGACCGGCTGGGGGACCCCGGCCCGGGGAGCTGGGGGGGACGACGGCTGGGGCACCCGGCCCAGGACACCCACCGGGAGCCGCGCCGGCCGGCAGCAGCACCGGGAAGAGAAGCAGGAGCGGCAGCAGCGTTTCCATTACAACCATCCTGGGGACCCCACACACCGCACCACCCTCCCACGTGGGACCCCGCGGCTGGTCACATGACACCCCCCACCCCCCTGGCTTTCGGCATCACGTGACGACCTGCCGCCGCCTCACGTGACTGCGCGAGCGGACCGCCTCGCCAGGCGCCGCCATGTTGCCGACGGGGCATTGCCTGGGGCTGCTTCCCCCCGCGGCCTGGGGGTGCTCCATGCGGGGCCGGACGCCCCCCCCCTGGGCCCCGTGGAGGGCGGCAGGGGTCGGGGTAGGAGCCTCAGCGCCAGTCCCGGGACGCAGCGGTGGGGCAGGGTGGTGAGGGGCCTGTGGCTATAGGCCTGTAGCGATAGGAGCGAGGGGCCTGTGGCGATAGGTGCAGTGGGGTGGCTGGCGGGGGTCTCTGTGCCCTCTCTGAGGGGCCGTGTGGTGCCTCCCAGCCCCCCGGTCACGCTGCTGGCCGCCACGGGCAGCAGGGGTGCTGTGTGCGCTAACTGCTCGTCGTGGCTCTGGGCTTGGTGCCGGGACCTCCGCGTGTGGCTGAGGGTGAGGAGGGTCAGCACTGGCACTAGGCCACTGTGGCGGCCCCCCAGGTCTGGGGGGAGCTGCAGGGTAGGGGACAGGGTGTCCCCACCCTGGCCTCGCTCGTGGCTTCTGCTCTTCAAACCTCTGTAGCGTTTGCCTCCTGGGGCAGAATTGTGCTGGCCTTTGCAAGGACCAAGTAGTGGTACCTCTGGGCTCCTCCGTGGTGGGGGGGAAGAGCTGGGGAGGAGTGAAAGCCGCTCAGCTCGGTACCCGGTAAGCGTGAGGGAAGAGGGAGTGCAGCACAGGAGGAAATCAGGGTGAGGATCAGGCTTGTTGGCTTGTGATCCCCTCCCCAGTGAGGAACGGTGGATGAGGGAGCAGCAGAAGAGAGGAGGTCTGGAGGGTGCAGCTGTGTGACCATAGCGGAGTGGCCCCCCATGGTGGTGATGCACTGGTGGCCCTGTGGCTGGGCATGCTGGTGAGAGAGGGAGCTTGTGCTGCTCTGAGAGCCAGTCACAAGCAGCGTGAAATCAGTTACTGGGTGATTCCTCTAGGTTTTTAGTTCCTGAGGGAGGCCCCAGCAGGTACCCCAAAGGGTATGCAGCCCTGAAAGAAAAGGGAAAGGGAGAGATTCACATTGTAAACAGGACAGGCTGGACCTGATACTGTGGCTGTAAGTAAATTCAGCAGTACCTGTGATTCAGTGTGATCTTGTTATGCCAAGTGCTTTATAAAGATGCGAAAAAAAAAAGGCCTGGTTTTACTCCATAGGTTCAGCTTATTCAAAATGTGTCAGACACCCTACAGGATGACTGTGAACGTCGTAGAAGTTTATAAAGGAAGGGGTTTAGCTTATGAAGACCAAAGGAGCTGTTACAGGAGAAAGATTTATGGGATGTGGTCATGGGTAGGAAGCTGCAGAAGCATTTTCGTGTCCTGCTATTACCATCTGCAACCACATAGTGGCAACCGCAGCGTGGGCGATTGCTCTGGTTCAGGTGGCCACAAGGTAACAAAACCAGGTAGAAGTCAGATCTAGCCTGCCTTGGCGTGATGGAAGAACACCACCAGTCTTCAGTGTTGAGTGAGTGAGTGAGTCTGGCCAGGGCTGCTTTAGGGCTACAGGAGGTAGAGATCTTACCGACTTGTTGTCTGAAATGTGCATAAGATTTATTCCTGATAGACTGGTCACCTGATTAAAAAATTGTTTTTTAATGCATTAGGACTTAAACAGTGTTATGCTTACTTTATGAACTTAATAGAATGAAAATATTAGAGGAGTTCTGAGCAGTACTTAAAGTACATTATTTTTTAATTAATTTCCTGCACTCCCACATTTGTGCTTTCAGTAAGAGTCGTTATAATGAAGACTTTGAAATCCCTCATTTCTGGGGGGCTGTTGTTTTTAAAACTGTTTTCGCTTGATGCTCCTGAGCAGGTTTATTTCTGCAAAGGATGAGGCTCAAGCAACTTTCTTCTCGCCTTCCTGGAGAGAGAAAGGCTGTAATATAGGAGTCTCTTCTGCTTCATAAACCAGTGGATAGTCTTCAGACCTGTTAGTTTAAAATGTGAACTGGTACGAAGAAAACTAAACACATTAGCAGGAAATTGTTTGCTTTTGCAGTAGAGAGAAGAGGCTGGAACTGGTCCTTGGAGTGGGTCCCGTTTGGGCTCAGGGTGAAGGCTGTGCTGCACGCAGCAAGATTAAGATCTTATTTTTAGACTACTGCTTAGATAAATTCTGTCCCAAAGAGCTTTGCAGAGTTAGGCTACAAGTAATGGCTGTGAGGTGTGTAATCCAGGGCTTTAAGGGAAGAAGAAAGGATTTGTATTCATTGCCAAGCTTTATGAAGATGTTGGGGAAATCTATGAGGTGACATGGGCAATGACATTTGTCCTGGGGCGAGGAAAAGGTTTTTCACCAAAGGCACTTGTATAAACCGATCCTAATAAAATAATGGTTTTAAAAAGGCTCTTAGTATCTTCAGAAATGTGTCTTCAGAAATGAAAATACTTGCTGGTGGATTGGGCAAAGAGCCAAAGGCTTTCCAAGATCTGAAAAAAGAAAAAAATAGTCTGCTTTTGTCCCTCCCCTGTCAATAATATTAACCTCATCCAAAGATACTGAACTGAGAAAGACAAGTCCTTCTCTGGTGGTACTTTCAGACTGACAACCTGGGCAGCTCCAGCTCCACAAGCTCCTTCCAGTCTCCCTTGGTCAGATCCTTGGCCTCAGTGGAATAAAAGCGCAGAGGGTGCTTGGAGTGACCTCTGTACCCAAACAGTGTGATCCTGTATTTTGGAGGCTGCATTTGAATTTTGTCGATTCATTTAAAATCATGCGAATCCTTCTGTCTACCCTAGGTTAACTGTTTCGAAGTTCCTGTTCTGTGAAAGTGGAGAGGATGCTTGTCCTGTTTGCACTGAGCAGCACGTCTTGCTTTAATAACCTGTGGCACTGCGCTGCCTTTCTGTGGATTGATTTCTGTTGTCTGTCTGCTGAAGGATGGCTGGTGTAAAGGTCCCTTGGTCTGAGCTGGCAGGATGGAAACGGGATGTTCAAATGTATTGAAAATAGAGGGGTTAAGCATATAGTCAATTATAAATAGCCTTGCACATCGTAAATTTTGTAACTTAAGTTTCCCTCTTTGGAAGAATTAGGATCTATGTATCTTCGTTTACAAAAGTTCCCAGAGCGCCTTGGAAACCGAGCAATACCTATTTGATGCTCAAAGGCATCCCCAGCAGGCCTTCATCGCTGCTCAGCTCGGGGGGCTCTGTGGGGCAGCAGTAGAGGTGTCGGGGCAGCGGTGGGGTTTGGCGCCGTGGGTGAGCACTCAGCTCCCTGATGAGCCATGGCTGAGGCCGAGGGCTGTTGGTGTTCACCTGTGTAACTCCTGAACCGCAGCCAAATGAGAGCGCAGCCTCCCTCACTCTGCCTGCTGCAGTGGTTCCTGGCAGAGCTGCCTGGCTTCCCTTCCCCTTGCTCCTCTGGCTGCTTGCAGCAACAGCACGGAACAGTCTTGGAGCAGTCTTGCTGAGAGTGAGAATATGGTGTGTTTGAGCACTATGACCTTACCTCTGCTTTCAGCTGGTGGCCTGGGAGCATCCCTTGGAACAAAAAAAAATGCAGGTTTATTTTGCAAGAAGTCCCTATACTTCAACGTGTGGAGCAAGTGGAGGAAAATACAGGAGATGGTCAAGGATTCAAAAAGAGGAGCACTGGACGTTGGCCTGTGTACGCGGAGACGGGAAGCTGGCCCTGTAATTGCAGCGAGGCTGAGGTTACTTGACCTATTGGTCTTGTGTATGCCCCAGGTCAGAGCTAGAAGGGGGGCACCCCCTCCCCGATCAGGTGCTTGTCATGCTCCCACCCAGGCCTGGACTTTTTGCTCTTGAGTAAAGAGCAGAACCAGGCAGCTGAGCCAGCTGGTAAATAGTTTCCCTTACCTCCTTTTGAATTAATTTTCAGAGGGATTGGTCTTCAGGTCTGGCTCACAGGATGGTCGGTGCAGAGGCTGGTGCTGGCACAGGGTGGAGGGCAGGGGCAGTTGGAGCAGGGGGAAGGTGCGGCCATGCCTTTGAGCGGCACCAGCATTTTTTCTGGATTGCAGAAGTGGTGTAGCCCAGGAGAATGCTGAGGGGCAGGTCTCTCAGCTCGCAGACGTGATGGAAGGCTGTAGTGCCTGGCTGGGAGAAGGCCTCCCTGCAGAGATTGTGCTTGCTCTAATTTTTTTTTTTTGGCCTGGTGATCATCAGAAGAAAGGTTGACTATGTCGTTTGCTGTTCATATCCCTGTAAAGCACTGGGTGGATGTTCCCAGGGCTGTGCTTGCTGCTGCTTTAAGCCAGAGCTCAGCAGAGCAGCACTGGAGGTACAAAGAAACCCTGTGTCTGAGGAACACGGCAAGCAGGGAGGGTGTGGTGTGACGCTGAGCCTCGGATGCAGGAGGTGACGTGCAGTTTGTGTGTGACCAGGTGCTAACACCAATCCATGTACAGGCTTGCCAAAGCAGAACGTGTGCGCGCTGTGCTAAGTGGTGTTACAGTACCAGCCTCCTGATAATATTTGTCAGGAGGTCAGGTTTAGCGGCACCGTGACCTTGGTGAGGCAGTTAGCTGAGGAGTGATGGGGCTGCCAAGCTGCTGCGGGAGAGCTGGGGCTCGCAGAGCCGGCTGGGCGTGAGGCTGGCTCCATCGGCCACCTCTGCGGCCTGGGCCAGCACCGCACGGGGGTGGCAGGCTGGGGCTGTGGGCATTGCAGCCTTGGGAGATGCTGTGATCGGTGCTCTGGGGTGCACCACGGGACAGGTGCTGCCGGGACCCGCAGCTCCACACTGCAGGGAGGATGGGGCACAAACCGGAGGGACCACCCGGCTACTATGCAGCCTGGAGAAGGTGTCGGTGAGAGTGCTGCTAAAGGGGCTCTGCCCCCAAGAAATTGCACTTTCACTGCTGGCTTTTCTTAACTTGAGCGTTCTGCGCACTTCTGGCAGGTGTTCATGCCCCAAATTTACTCTGCAAGCAATGCCTCCAAATCCAGTTGGCAGTGGGGCAGATTCAGTGCCAGTTGGCTGTTTTGGAGAAGGGCACAGCTCATCCCCGAGTAAGGTTCAGGGACACCAAAAGCTAAGGGTGATTTTTCTTAAGCCAGGAAACTTGCCTGTGGGCAGGAGTGGGTGGGCTGGTGGTGACTTGCGGGGGTCCCTGCCATGAGTGGTTGGTTGTGCAGAGCAGTTGGGCAGCATCATGTTTTGCAGGC
Source organism: Falco rusticolus (assembly GCF_015220075.1). Lineage (NCBI taxonomy): Eukaryota > Metazoa > Chordata > Aves > Falconiformes > Falconidae > Falco > Falco rusticolus. Next base: position 46,582,192 of record NC_051195.1, read on the forward strand.
AGGAGAGGTGAGACTAGGGATCTCCCTGCACCACGCTGCTCCTGCCGGAGTCCAGGCTTCTGCTGTTTTGGCACAGGGTCCAGCAGATCCCACGGCTTGGGAATGTGCCGAGGGACACCACATCTGCCCCTGCTCGGGCTAGCAGGCGGGAATGTTACCAGTCCTCAAGGATGTTCAAGGACTAGGTCTTGGAGGCAGCCACTAACGGGTGCAGCAGGCTGGTGGGAGGGGTGGACATGGGTGTGGGACAGGGCGCAGCAGCCACCTCAGGCCTGTTTAAAGGACCACCACAGTAAGCCAGAGCCACAGTGCCTGCAGGGTGTCATGTCAACCAGATTTTTCCTCCTCTGGGGTGTGAGAAGGATTTGCACACACGATTTGTCAAGCTACAAACTTCTGCCTTCTGGCAGGACCCGATTCTGTGGTGCTGTATTCAGTGTCAACAATCTCCTGGTTGCCCCATGTTGGCAGGAGGAGCTGCAGCAGATGTTTTGGCAGACACGGGCAGTCCTTGTGCTGACTAGAGGTGCTCTCCAAGGGTTTCTTTCAGTTGGGTATGCTGCTATGCTGTTCTTGGTGTCTAAGAAGATGCAAGCTCCTACCAGAGCCTCTCCCATTGCTGAACCTTGAGGCAGTTGCTCTGGGGTGTGGGTTCTCAAATGTCTGCTAAAGCCTGCAGCACCTCCTACGCTGGGAGCACAAACAGGGTCTCACTTCCCCATTTGCTGCCTTGTTTTCACAAAACCACGCACCTCTGAGGTCTTGACCTTTCTGTCAAATGTGGCTGAAATGACAAATGAGCCCCAAAACTGTCCAAGGCAGGACTAACAGAAGCGCGAGTCTTGTCTACAAGATACCTCCCAAGGAGCACAAAGGGAATAAATATCTTGCAGTGCGACCTACAGAGTGATGTCAGGCTGTGCTTTGCAGGACACAGTGTCCGTGAGTTTGGGTCTAAAAAATGCAGGTGCCTGGACCCATCTCAGGTCTCTCTCTGTTCCTCTCTTTGTTGCTCTGGTTTGCAGGCCTGGCTGGGGGACCCAGGGGTCCCTTAGCCAGGGGCGAAGTGGCTGTCTCAAGATCAGGGCATTCACTGAAATGCACCTGGGTCCCATCCCTTCTCACCAACAGGATTTTCCATATGCTAGACCTTTTCTGCTAGGCTTTCTTGCACCTGCCAGAGGCTCCTCTTCAGTCTGGTGCTTTAGGACCACATCTTGGCTGTGGCCTTCACATCTGTGGTTCTGTCAGTGATCTTTCAGCATCCACCTGCAGAGACCTCCCGTGTTTGGGACAGGCAGCCGTCACCCTACAAGTTCTCGATGGGGCGGTACGGCTGCTGGCCGGCTTGGAAATGCGCAGAATCGCTTGGCATCCTGGGCTGGGCTTCAGATGAGAGGCTTAACTGGCTGCTCAGCTCCTCCAGGGACAGACACCCTTTGACCTTTGTTTAATTACTTCATTGACAGCAAGCACACAGAAAAAAAACAACCTTGACAACCTCCCAGGGTCCTTGATAATCCTAAAGCGATTGAAAGCAGGCTGGAGGAAGGTGTTGCAAGCCTCCATCAGAGCAGAGCTGCTGCCTGATCATGCTGCCACAGACGTGTCAGAGCCCCTGCTCCTGCCCGGGGTGCCTGAGGGCTGGGGGCACCAAGGAGGCTGGGAGAAATGGTGGCATCATTGAAGGTGTTGCCAGAGGAGAAAAGCACCTGGACAAGAGAAGAGAATTTTTACAAGAGGAAACAGAAGTGGCTCTTATACCTGGGTCTTCTTGTGGTTTTCTGCAGAGTGATGCAGGTGCTTCTCAGCCATCAACACCGTGAAGTTTGTTGCTGATGCTGTGTCCACTTAAAAGTGGTGATCCCGCTGGGTTGCCCGTCTGGTGTTCATTCGCCTTAATGATGTGCGCACTGGGACCACTGGGCCATCCGGCTGATGTTGGGCTGCCTGTGTGGTGTTCAGCTGGATTGGGCCTGAGCATGGGGACAGCACCTCTGCTTTGACACCCGCTGGGGATTGCTCAGTAGCTTGCAGCTTGCCTGGCTGGCTGTAAGAGCAGACAGCTGCTGCTCCGGCTGCTCTGCGTGCTGCTCCTTGCAGGGAAAATGATCTGTGCTTGCAGGTGCGGCAGGATGACGTAGCAGGGTGCTTTGTGGAGCATGGCTGGTCATGAGCTTGGGCAGGTGCATCATGCGGGTACGCAGTCTGTGTGTGGGGAAGAGCGGCAGGGGAGAAAGGAGCTGGGGTTCTCTCACTGCAGCACTGAATGTGTTGCTCTTGCTGATCGTTGTGGAAGGAGGAGGCAGGAGGGAGGGCAGCAAAAGCAGCAGAGCTTGCCTGGCAGCAAGCCTGGCCAGCCATACCTGAAGCAGAGATGGCTCTGCAGTGAGGAGAGACGTGCCTGGGACTAATAATGGGATGCATCTGCATCCTAGTGGGAGGTTTTGGTCATGCGAGCTTCTCTCCACAAATGGACCTGCTTGGCTGACCTGTTGGATTTGCTGAGACTGCTGACACATCTGCCCTGTCATTGGGGTTGATTTTAGTCCCTGTTAATCCCTTTCCCAGTTTCTCCTAAAGGAAATGGAGCCACGGAGCCATAGGTACCGAGAGCCCAGCCTCACCGACAGCCCCGGGGTGCCAGTCTGCTAACGAGCTCCTGATGCCACATGTGCAAATCTGCTTCTTCCCACTGTGTTTTGGTGTTGGTCGTAAGGAGAATGTGCCTGAAATGGTCACCCATTTGAGGGAGGAGTTTGTAGCCCAAAGTTGTGGCCTGACTTGCCAGCCCACCTGGGCCGGGCAGCTCTGCATGCCGCTGCTTGTTGTGAGTCTCGGTGCGGTAACTGCCCAGCCAGCTGCTGGCAGACCCTGCAGTGCAAGGATGCTTCTGAAGATGGTTTCTCGTTGTACAGCTGCATCTTAGCAACCGTGTTTACAAGATAGCAGTAAATGGGCAGTAAATATTCTTAAAGTCAGGTACCTAGAAGCCATTAACAGCCTTAACAGCTAGCTACGTCTAAATGCTGTCTCTCTGTACTGGACAGTGGCTTTGAAACTGCATCTTGTTGATCTGCGGAACCTGCCTTTCACGTGGTGGGCACAGCCCCTGGACATCCCAGAGAAGGGATTGCTGTTGCATCCCTTGTTGGGGGTTGTCATGTATGAGGGGCTTCAAGACATCGTGTCTGGGGCCTTGGGGCAAAACCTGTGGTCTGTAGCAGCTAGATGTTGCTCTCCACACGTCAGTGCCCTGTGCCACCCTGAGGGAGGGGGTCTGTGGTGCTTTGGGGGAAGAGGGTCCATAAAATGGAGATGCTGCTCCCCCTGATTTCATTCTTATTGGAGGAAACAACCCTGGCTGCTTAATCCCTCTGCAGAGGGGACTTAAGGACCCTCACCCAGGAGAGCCTGTGGGGCTGCACCAGGCATCTCCCATGGGATAAACGCTGCTCCTGCCTCTGTGTGCCTCCAGCTGCGACAGCGTGGAGGGTCCCCAGGGAGCCAGCAGGGCTGGAGAGGACGGCAGGGGGCTGGCTGCCCCTTTTTGCCAGCACCTCTCACTAGCCCCTGCTCTTCGGTGGGGACAGAGGGCTGAGCACGTGCCTCGGTCCCCTGTCCTGGGGCACACTAGTGTCACTAGTGCAGCACAGATGTTTCTGGCTGTGGCTGCCCAATCTCTCTTGTTGCCAGCTGCGTTCCTCAAGTCCCAGCTGCCTCCTGCTCATGACCCAGATTGTTGTTTGTCTTAACCTCATCAAATAACCGAAATGAGCCCTGGGTGCTCTCGTGTTGGGGTTGCTGTAACCCACAGGGCAGCCTCATCCCGTGTCGCAGTAGAGGTTTTATTGGTGGAGAAATGTTGCGGTGCCTGTTGCGCAAGTGAGAGGTCATCCTGCTCCTGTCCCATGGGTCTGTGGGGAGCTGGAGTGCATGGTGGTGGGTGCTGTGCGGCTGCCCCCCACAAGCACCCTTACCCTGGGGGTGAGGGGAGAGAGTAGCAGCTGGGAGAGGAGCCAGGGCTGGAGGAGAGGTGAGAAGGCTGGGAGCAGGAGCTGGGAATGGAAAGCACTTGCTCTCCTCAGGCTGGGCTTGCACGAGCTCTGCTGGCTTTGTGCGAGGACTGGGGGGTCCTGGTGCCGGGGTCTGTTGTCATTGAATGCTCTGGGGTCCGGCAGTGGTGTCCTTGCGAGATGGGCACATGCCCCTGTGGTGTCCGGCATGGGAGCTGCCTTCCCTCTGCCCAGCGCCCAGCCATCCTCCGGGAGCCAGAGCTCTGGTGGGCTGCCCGGGGCAGGGCGGGGGGGCGACTCAGGCAGCCACGGTCCCATTGTGGGGTGGGGGGGTTCCTGACCTAGAGGGGAGCACGGGAGGAGATGTTTGGGGGTCGCCTTTGCTGTGCTTCGCGGGGTGGGTGGGTGGGTGTACGACGCCGTGTGCTGGGGGGGGCGGGGGGAGGCCCTTTGTCCCGGGAGGGGCTGCGGGCACCGGGGGTCGCGCTGGGGGCGGGAGGGGTCCCGGGGAGATGGCGCCTTCCTTCGGAGGGGGGGCAGGTGCACGGCACGGGGGTGGTGCATCGCGGCGGGGGCGGGCGGGGCCGAGCCGAGCCGAGCCGTGCGGGCTCACGCCGGGGGAGCAGCCGCTGGGCCGAGCCGTGCGGGCGCACGCCGGGGGAGCCGCGGCCGTGCCGAGCCGGGCTGTGCGGGCTCACGCCGGGGAGCGGCGGCCGTGCCGAGCCGGGCGGTGCGGGCTCACGCCGGGGGAGCGGCGGCCGTGCCGAGCCGGGCGGTGCGGGCTCACGCCGGGGAGCGGCGGCCGTGCCGAGCCGCGGGCAGCGAGTCCCGCAGGAGCCGGGGCCGAGCCGCAGCAGGTGAGTCGGGGGTCGGGCCGGGCGGGGGGCGCCGAGCCGCGTCCCGCCGTGTCCCCGCCGCCCGGCAGGTCCGAGCGGGCGGGCCGCCCCCCGCGGGTCAAGGGGCACCCCCGGCCGGGGCCCCGGGCTCCTCTTTCCCTTCTCCAGGGGAAGCCCCGGGCGCGGGGAGCGCGCCCCGCTCCCCCCGGGCAGGCTGCGGGGCAGCCCGGGCGCGCCGGGTCTCTCCGGCACCGAGCTGCGAGGCGGCACGGTTGGGTTAATTCAGCCCGGCTGATCCCGGTGCCGACATCCTACCTGATCCAACCTGATCAGCAACCGAGACCTAGCTGATCCCGGTGCCGAGAGCCTGCTGTGCGCTTTGTCCCGCAGGCTCCCGCTGGAGCGGCTGGACAGGGGCAGGAGTTTCTGGGGGCGATGGAGAGGGGGAGCAGCCTGGGGACGGGGTACTCTGGGCGTTCTCCTGGCCCGGGATGGTCCTGAGCGGAGCCAGAGGTGATTTCTCAGCTGCTGGCCCTGGGGCCCTACTGGGTGGTCCATAGAGACCCATGTCTCTGGCACTGTCCCCATTTTTAACTCAGAGAACGGCTCTGGGCTTTTTGGAAGGCTGGAAAGAAAAAAAAAAATGTAGATCCCAAGGGGTGGGATAGAGTTTGTGCTTGGTGTGCGGTTCCTGGGCAGTTGATTTGTGTCACCTTTCCCTATATCTAAGCAAGTAGTTTTCCTGTGGTGCTGCTGCTCTGATGGTGCTTGTACCTGCTGTGCAGGTGCTGGCGCAGGTGGGTTTGCTGAAGGAGAGGGGGGTGTTCAGACCAGTCTCTGCTTTGCAGAAAAGGTCCCTCTTCCCCTGCCCTTTCTTGGTGCGACTGGCTTGGAGACGTGGATCTCCGAGATCCATGAGAGAGACAGGGAACCACTGGGGGGATCCAGCGGAGGCTATGAGGATGATGAGGGGACTGGAGCATCTCCCTGATGAGGAAGGGCTGAGAGCGCTGGGCCTGTTTAGCCTGGAGGAGGGAAGGCTGAGAGGGATCTTATCCATGTCTACAAACACCTTAGGGACAAGAGGACGGGACCAGGCTCTTTACAGTGGTGCCCAGCGACAGGCCAAGGGGCAGTGGGCACAAACTGCAACACAAGTGAATGTGAAGAAAACCTTTGTTACTGTGAGGGTGACCGAGCACTGGCACAGGCTGCCCAGAGGCTGCGGGGTCTCCTTCTCTGGGGACATTCAGACCCCACCTGGATGTGACTGTGCAGCCTGCTCGAGGAGAACCTGCTTCAGCAGGGGGTGGACTAGGTGGCCTCCAGAGGTTCCTTCCAATCCTGACCATGCTGTGATTCTGTGATTCAGCCATCTGCCCCAGAGCAGCCCTAGGAGTAGGGCCTCGCCATGGCAAGGAATGGCTCGGGGTGGCCCAGGCAGGATTGTCCCACACCTGTACCCCAGCAGCTCGAGTTTCTTCCATTTCCCTGCTAAGTTCAGCAATTCCAGTGCAGAAGCAGTACCCAGGAGACAGCACGCTTAAGCTACAGGTTCCTACTTTCAGCTGCTATCCTAAATGTATCTTGTTCTTCTTTAAAAGAACAACCGACAAACTCACACAACAGGGAAAACCAAGTTAGAGGCAGTGTAAAACCTTCATGCAGGGTGTAGGTAAAGCTGTGGGGTAAACAAACGGCAAAAAGCCAGCCTTGAGTAGCGAAAGGATTGCCGTTATCATGCAAGGTCAGTCACAGCCTGGCACGAACCTGCAGGGGCCGAGCAGACGCCATCTGGAGCTGGAGTTCAACGTGGAGCTATCTGCGTGTGGATGGTTATAAATCACGAGAGTCAGGGTGCTCCCGTCCTCCAACAGAAGGATATAAAATCAAGCTGGACCTGAGCAGTGAGGCTGAGGGATGCCCCAGGCTGCAAACCTGGTACATCATGGGATGGGCCAGTCAGTGTGGGGAAGACCAGGCAGCACTGAGGGTCCTACAGGGACCTCGCTGGAGGGTCCTCACCTGGCCCACGGTCCTGCCTGGCATGTATTTGCTTGTCCTTTTCCCGTTGAATCTTAGTCTGCCAGGAACGGGTACTCTTGCAGGAACGTTGCTGCTCACAGCGGGTGGGGAGGCTGTGTGGGGTGAGGTGCAGCTGTGTTTCCAGCATCTCTGATCCACCAGGGAAGGTCCTTCTCACATAGTAAATCCCTCAGCAGTCCCCACTGCTGATGCCTGCTGTGATTATTTCTCCTTAAATTATTCGCCCGGTGATTGTTAGGTCTGGTGCTTTCTAGTGATGTTTCAGAGGATCCCAAAGCAACGTGTAAGCTCGTGGCTTGAAGCTGGAGGTCCTCTCATAACCAAAACACCTTTCTACACCAGTTGGCAAAGCTTTTGGGAGTACGTTCAGTATCCTTAGGCTGCACCTAAAGATGTTCTGATGTACCTGCACCTGGGGAATGGTCCAGGAGTTACCTGGAGAGCATGGGGCATAAGGGAGGAATGCCAAAATTGCCATTTATGGCAGAAGTTGTGATTTTTCTGCTCTCCAGCTGTGTGGAGAGAGCTGCTGCTCGTCTGCCCTCTGAGCACAGAAGCTGGTTTTCTTCTGCTGGAGACTGGAAGCCTGGCAGTTTCCTGCAGTCAGAGTTTAAAACATTCAGGGCTTTAAAGAAAACACTTCAGGGTCATTGCTGCTGTTCAAATTCAGTCTTGCATAATCTTCTCCCCTAAGGGCAGATTTTGCAACGAAAACTTTATGTGAGGGCCACGGTGCTTTGACTTGGAGCACAGTTTCTGAGGCAACTTTCAACTTTGAGCACTGATGGCAAGTGCCCTGTCTCCTACCCCATCTGACCTTCAGCGTGAGTGTCTAAAGCTAGAGATGGGCATCTCCTGCCACCGAACCTGAGGTGTCCCTGTTGCCGCTATTTAGCAAGTGGTTGGCTGTTGCTGTGGTCCTCCCATGTCCTCAGTGACAGCTGTAATTAGGTAACGTGCATGGACTGTGGGTCAGCTCCATACTGCTGCAAGTTTGTAAGGTGCTGGAGTTACAGTGGGGTGGGAACAGGCCTTGATGTGCTGGGAGAGGTAAGCTGCATGAGCTTGCTGCTGCAAGAACTGCATCTTTACCAGCCTCCTACCACTCAGCTGGCTTCCAGGGTTCCTCTCTGCTGCCCTCCCTCCTTGGTGTGGAAGTGGGTAGCGAGTAAATCAGTGTACAAACCCACCGTGGGCATGAGCCTGCCAGCTGGGGGGTCTGCTGGCCACTCTGCTGCTCTGCCAGCGCTGGGTTAGGGGCTCTGCGGTGACATTAGGGGATGGGAAGAGCCTGCTGCTGGGGGCAGCACTGACAGAGGCACCCAGGCTGGTGCTGAGGCTCAGCGGGTCTGATCCTTGCTCCCTGTGCAGTGGGCTGTGCTAGCGAGCTGTGCAGCTTCTGGCCAAGGTATGTTCCGGGGCTAAAAATTTATGTAGTTTCAAAAGCTTTATTGGGCAGAGTCAGAGAAGAAAAACGTGCATGGAGAACTATCCATACAGATCACTGTATCCCGGCTGCGCTGAGCTGGGAGTGGGAGCCTGGAAGGCAAATGAGCAGAGCCAGGTCTGTGAGCCCAGGGGTGAGGGGTCCCTTCTGACCCCTCACAGCTCAGACCTGACACCCCACCTTGACACTGGCTCATCACGTGGCCTTTGGCAAGTCACTTAACTTGTTTTTCTTACGTTTTAGCTTTCGTTTTTCCATCTGTTAGCAATAGCCAAGTCTTCCTGCTCTGCAGTAGTGGACTGGTAAGAGATAACATCTGTGCAGAGCTGGGATCGCCTTAGGGGCTCAGTCTGCTGGGCCACATTAATATGAAAATGCTCACCTCAGGTGTGAATCTGTTTCTCTTTCCTTGGCCCTTTGGGAGCTGCTGAGTGATCCCTTGTTCCCTGGAGAGAGACTTTACTGTATTCAGTGTCCCCGACATTAGCTGGCTGTGATGACATGCGCAGAGCTCTTGGAAGCAGCTTGCTTGCCTTGGGAAGCTTCTTATAATGCGTGGCGTTGTGCAAATACTGCTTGTTTACATAGCATTACATGGAGAAACAGATTTAATGGGGGTAAATGATTGATTAATTTCCCTAGCAGGAGTAACCTGACTTTCGGAGGCATGCAGGGGAGCTGGGCAGCTTGTCAGGCAACTGAAGTTCAACTTCCCGCAAGCCATATGGCTTTTAATAAGGCAGTGGTGGATTAGGTACAGCACGCAGTGGCAAGAGGAAGGCTTGGAGGGAGGGGGGAGAGCAGTCCTGGCTGCTTGAGGAAAACTCAGGTTTCGGTACAAGCCCTTGCCCTGACATAACAGGATTTGAGCTGCTCTCCTTCGCTCCCCTGGGAAGGATTTGTGTTTTGCAGGAGATATCCTGGAGGCTGTCAGAGCAGGGAGCATCTCTCCTGCATCTGCACAGCCTGGCTTCGGGGGGCTGGGGCCAAGTGCAGGGCAGGGATGTGGTCCCAAAAAGTGCTGTGGAGATGCTGAACTCCTGAGAAAGCATTCGCCTGCCATGCTGAGAGGGGTCTGGTTACCTCCATCTCAAAGCACAAGGGCTTTTAAATTATTTCTGATCTCATGCAGCCTCCGGCAGGTAGATTACCATGGGTTTAGTCCCTGTGTACAGACTGGATGGAGAGGCTCAGCACCCCTGGGGTCCTCCCTCGATGGCCTCCCACCGTCAGCAGCTGTAGCTTTTTTTCTGAGCATGAATTAGTCTACTGTGGGAGGAAAAAAAAAAAAAGCGAATTAATACAGCTGTGTTTGCAGTGCATAAACCTGTGTCACGGCTGAGACCTGGAGCCTCAGTTGTGTTTCTTATAACACAGAGTCATGCAGCCGGTGTGTTTTCCTTGCGTGCCTGCTGGTGCAGTGGAGGTGGGCAGTTGGCCATCGTGCCAGCACTGGCTGTCACATCAGCTCCTGGGAAGATTTGGTGGCCGAGCCTGAGAAATGGGCTGGCTGAAATGAGCCTTCTCCAGTGCTAGTAAATCTAAGAGGATTTGTCACCTCCTGACCTTATCTGTATAGTGTGAGAGGGGGTGGTTTATTGTGCACGAGCTGCATAATGCAATGAAAGCGGGTCTGAAAATGTGTTTTTCCAGTGTTGAGAAAGCTTCAAAGCACAGCAGTCTCTTCCAAACCTGTTGAAATAATTTTGCTCAAGCTTTTTGCAGGAAGAGGGCCAAGAAGCTGAAAAGGGATTTTCTGCCCCTTTTCTGTGAAAGGTTGAAAAAATGTGCTCCAAATTCTTTGTCTTTCATTCATTTGTTTTAAGCTGCCTGAAAAGATCAATCGTCCAGCTGCTGAAGACCATGGCTTCAGCGTTGGGGGCAAGCCAGCTGGAGTTGGTGGGGCCGCTGTGATTAATTTTGCGCTGTTGGGAGAAATAACATCGGAGATGCTCTAGCTGGATTTCAGCTTTATCTGCTGGATATTTACTGCAGTCCTGCTTTGGCTGGAGAGCAGATAATGTGCAAGGGGAGACATGCGTCGGGGCATTCTTAAGCTTACAAGGGCAGAATTTCTCCCAGGATGACCCTTCTGAACTAGCAAGGTCCCACACCAGGTTTACCAGCCTGTCTGTGTCCTCTGCTGGATGCAGGTCTGCTGCTGAGACGCCTCTTGCTTGGGGACCCACCACCTCATCCCTGTTGCACCTGGGGGGCTTGGGGACCCACCACCACCTCACCCCCAGCATGGGGGTGGCTTGGTCCGAGGTGGCACATCTGCAAAGGTGCTGGAGTGAATGGGGCGGTGCAAGGGCTCGGGCTCATCTCCTTGTGCATACTGGGGAATGAGGCACAGAGAGGTTATGGGCGATGCAGCGTTAGGCTGTGAATTATCTGGATGGTGCCCCAGAGGCTCCTGGAAAAGATGGAGGGAGAGAAACACATCCAGAGGGCAACGTGGGGCATGTAAGGTCCCTGTTCTGAGTGACCACCTCTTCACCCCAGAGGCAGCTGAGCAGAAGGGGCTGGGGAATGCGGATATTTTGGCATGCCTCAGCCCAGGGGAAGCTTTGCCCTTCTTCTCACAGTGGATCAGGAGTGAATTAATGTTACGCTGGAGCCATCCCCTCAGGGAGGCACATGCGTCTTGTGCTGCAGGCAGGATTAGGAAGCATGAGTCAATGCACTGATGAATTACGCAGCCTTCAAAATTCAGCCAGCTGGGGGGCTGCCTGCTTGCATGCCCACCTGCCGCAGACGTGGAGGCAGCTTTCAGCATCCTCTCAGCAGCTCTTTGCCATCTTTTTCCTCAGACTGTGACGGCAAATGTGGAGAGGGGAAAAGGGGTCTCTTTAGGAAGGGAATAGGATGAATGATTTCTGCTGAAGAGAAGGATGATTCTTTAGTTTTGCAATGAAAATGAAGCAGACCCTAAGCGTTGCTGAATGGGGAAGGGCACGTGGGCAAGGGTGGGAAGCTGTGATGGTTGGAGTGAGGGAGGGTTGCACAGTGAGGTGGTTTAATGTACTTCTGTTGTGACCACAGTCCAGTAGGTTGTTCAGGGCTGTGAGCCTGAGTTACGAAAGCATTGCCACCGCTCTCTGGCTTTCCCTGCACGCTGAGGCTTCTGGCGTATGGCTGGCATCTGCCAAGCCTGCGGGCAGCAACAGCAGACTCTGCTCCCTCAGCCAAGGGATCATCCCTTAAATTAAAGGCTGGATTTGCTTTGTTTTAATTCTCAGGTGGCTCTCAGGTGCTGTTCCTCTCCGCCCAAATGGCTGCCATCAGTAGAAGGGCAAACTAAGGCCGGTAGCCTCGAGGGTACTGGGGGTCCAGGGTCACCTCTCACCGGGTTGAGGTCTCTGAAAGTGGGGTGCCTGGTCCGAGTGGGTCTCCCTGGTGGTTTTAACAGTTGCTGGGGAAAGACAGCACTTCCCAAGGAAGACTGATCCCACCGCCTGGGGTATCCCTCTGCAGCATCCTCAGCACCGCTGGCAGGGCACAGTTTGCGTCCCACCTCATCCAGGACCTTTTGGGTGCCAGGGTGGGTGGGCACCATCCCCCCCGCTGCGTCAGAGCACAGTCTGCAGCTCTCCTCTGCCCTGGAGACATGGCTGTGCCCATGGCTGCGCTCCCACTGTCAGGAGTCCCTTGGGAGCGTCCCTTGAGCCCTGCGGGGCAGAGCAGTGTCCCTCCTCTGCAATTAGCATGATGATCAGACCTTTAAGGCCCCACACAAGAAGCCCTCAGTCTTCTGTTGGTAGTTTCAAGCCTCCTGGCAGCCCCAATGCACAGGATCCCAAATGGACCATGGCTTGTTTCAGGACAGGCAGCTGCAGTTTCTTGTGTGCTAGTTCCAGCTGAACCCTCAGCTCTGTTTGCGTACCTACCAAAGAACTGCAGGGAGCAGTTTGAAGAGCTTATTCTAGTTCCCATTTGCACTCCGTGTAAATGTCGAGCAGTGCCTTGTGCTGGTGCTTGGTGTCATGGTGTGAGAGGTAGGACCATGGTGATAGCGATGCTCTTTAGGCAGCCCTGGGCTTGAAATGAGAAACTCTGCTCACCTGGGAGTGGTGCATGGGACATGCAGGTGATGCATGAGTGCTTTTCATGCCTGATGAGCCAGGGGTTGATTTGCTCTCCCTTAAACTCATCAAGCCCGAGATGTCTAGAAAATGTACCACCTTCAATCCTGCATTGTTGCATCCCAGAGGTGTTGGGAAGCGATGATTTATAAGTGGATGCGGGGCCAAAACTGGCTGTTTGGAGTCAGAGAAGGGGCACAGCAGACCCTCCTTCACTGGCTGGCTGCAGCTGGTGCCAGGGAAGAAGGGAGGGGTGGGGGGAAGGTGTTTTTAAGTTTTGATTTTAGTTCTCATTGTCCTACTCTGATTTGAATGGTAATAAATTAAATTAATTTCCCCAAGTTGCATCTGTTTTGCCTGTGATGGTAATTGCTGAGTGATCCCCCTGTACCTGTGTCAACCCACAAGCCTTTCGTTATTATTTTCTTCTCCCCTGCCTGGTTGAGGAGGGGGGTGGTAGAGTGGCTGCGGGGGGTGCCTGGTGTCCAGCCAGGGCCAAACATCACACTCATTTTGCAAGCTCTGTGTGGATTAGGAGCTGGTCTGTGTCCTGAAGGGCTGAGAAAAGCCAGGAAGAGAAAGGAGGAGGAAAGGTGATGCCAAGGAGATACTGGCTAGGTTGCCTAGGTGCAGCCTAGATGTCCTGACTCAGCTCCTTACTCACTGGGCTGTGCCACTTCTGCAGGATGAATAATCTTATGGAGCAGCACAGTTACGGTGGTGACTCTGCTATCTGCCCACCTCCACATATCAAAGATCTTAAAATGTTTAATTCAGTTTAGCATGGTTAGTGTTTTCCTAGGAACAGTCTCAGAAGAGCAGGGTTTCATGGTCCCTCCAGGCTGTCCTTGTCCCCGGTGGCAGCCAGCACCCCAGTGTTGGAGGATGCCACGAGGACCCGTTGGGCAATTCTTTCCATGATTCACTGGGAGCCTGTACATACAGCAGTCAACAGGAGGTGGGTCCCTGTTAGCTATCTTTTTCACCCAACTCATCCCCTTGTCTCTGAGGGAGGGGGATATGGTTAGAGCACAGGTCTCAGGTCTGCTGGGTCCTCTCTGAGATGCTGCTGGGGCAGTTCTGTGACTTCAAGCTGTTTACTGATGGTTTTCCATGTGTAAAATCAAGTTTCTTCCCACCTGGCTCCCAAAGTGCATCATCCAGTTAATGCCCCCTAAGCATCTGCGAAATGAAGCACTTTCAGGGGATTTGGTGCTGTTTCTATTCACCTGTTTCTGTTGTATTTTTTGTGGGTGTTAAAAGAGCCGGCAAGAGCCCCATCATGTCCAGTCCTTTGAAAAGGGAGAGACCAGGTTCAGGGGGAGAACTACTCATCAGGTGTGAGAGCTTGTGTGTGAAGCTCGGCTGGGGGGCTTTTGCATTGCTCAGAAACAGCTGGCAGAGGCCATGTACCACTCCAGCTGCTTATGGAATATATAAAGCGCCGTTAGTGCCAGGTATCACTGCTGCGGTGAGTTGCCAGTGTGCCCACCCGCTGTGCAGTGTGTGGCTGTCTCCAGCCCACTGATTTCTTACAGACAGGAGGTAGGAAATGCTTTGGGAGACCAAGCAAGACACGCAGGAGGGGTGCAAGGGGCAGGAAACCGTGTTCTCCCTTGCAAAGAGCAATGCTGTTCGCTGCAGATGGGTTTTTTCCATGCTGAGGTATCAGAATGTCTTGCAAAGCCAGAAAAGTGCTGTTAGTGGCTTTTGGCATTTGAGGAGAGATGGATACAGAGGCTCATTCACCGCGGGGTGATCTGCCAGCAGCGTGTGGCAGCCAGCCTGAGCCTTTATTCTAGCTTAGGACTCTGGCCATCTGTACCAGGAACAATCCTTGAGCTAAAAATAATCTCTCGACTTCTGGGAACCACACAGAGTGGTTGAGGTTTGAGGTTGATCTTTGGGATTTTGGCTGGAAACCCCAAAGATAACGGGCACGGCTTTCACCTGCTGTGGAGCATGTTTGAACCCAGCCTTTATGGGCTGTGTGACAGTGTCTCCCACCTCTCCCCCTGGGCCACCCACAGCCCTCAGACCTCCTCTCTGGGCTGTAACAACAAGCAGGTTATGGCAATCGCTCTCAGATGATGCTCGGACATTTTAGCAGTAAGGTCAAGGTATCTTTTCTCATCTTAATGTGTTTTTCTTGATCGAGAGGGTGGGCTTGAGATGTTTTAGCCAGCTCAAATGCTTGATAGTTCCCACACGCTGAGCTTCCTTTTAAACGCCCACGTGCCTTGCTCTGCTTTTTCATTTGTATAGCGTCAATTAAATGTCAGGGGAAAATGAGGTTTATATGTGCTGGTGAAGTAAGTGCCGTATGACATCAATTAGGGGTCTTGTACCGTGAGTCTTCAGAATTAAAATGAAAATGCATGAAGGGTGTAGCAAAGGGAGCAGAGATAGACAGTAAATGTGTGGGATTAGGCTTGTGACTGCTGAGTTGTTACAACTGGAGTTTTTTCTACTCTTTTTTTGCACCTTTCCATCTCAAAGGAATCCGCGTGCCTTGTCGATCATCATCCATTTTGCAGGGTGAGCCAACTTGAAACCTTCTCTGCTTACTGCCCCAGAGAGCGTGTTTTCACTTGTTCTTGTCTTGTTTTTCTTCCTCCAAAACACCCACCAGCTTCCCCCCAGGCAGGGACTACCGTGGCACTTGCTGTGCATGGGGAGGGTCTGCACAGAGACCTTCATGGATGGTTGGGTTAAATTTGCCCCAAACAGTGCAGAACAGCCCTGTTCTTCTTGGAAGACTGAGGTGCCTGGCTGTCCTTAACCCTGCTAGAGGCCAAACTGCACGGTGGCTGCCTGAATGTCCTTATGCATCCTGGCTGGATGCGTCTTTGATCAGTTTTGTGAAAGCCATTTCAAGTGGGACTCGGTCCACTGGGCACAAGGGGGCTGGAGATAAGGGTCTTTGGGTGAAGAGGGGGCCGGCTGTGTTTTCATGCCCCTCTAGTCTTGTCTCGTGGGAAGGGGTCAATTGCTGGAGAACCAGGTCTCCACATACCTTCAAAAATATTCCTTGCTAAAGCTAAAGGTACAGACAATCTTTTCGTTGAAAGCCTTGGGGAAATGCTGATTTTTGGGGCCAGAAGATCTTAAGAGCTTGTGTACCCCTTGCAGGTAGCATCAGCCATAGATCTTCAGCTGGAAACTTCTATGCTTTCTGGTTGGGTTGCTTTCTGAATGGCATGCATCTTGTCGGTAAGTTAGGTGGGAGCAAGACTGTGTCCTGATCAGGTTTTCCAGTGCTTCAGTTCACCCTCAGCATAACACGTGTGGAGTCTTTTAACTGTTCCAGGTTTCAAAGGGGATTTGTGTCACTCAGTGGCCAGTTGTGAGTACCTATACTTGCCTGTGCCAAGAACCCGCTGTCCTCTTGGATCGTCTTGAGTTCCCATTTGCAGGATCTTACTGTCCTTGTCCCTATTCCTTGGCATTTTCCCCTCAGCAAAAGGATACCTTAGCTGTCGGCCCTCTCGTGACTTTCCATTGTATTTAAATCTCCGGAGGAAGCGGATATCCCAGATTTTAGATCTTTCCTAAGGTTTCTTTCATACCTGGCAGGGGATAGGTTTGCAATCAGAGCAGCTAAATTGAAGCTGGGATTGCAGTCCCGGGTGTGACCCTGGCCCTGTGAGCACGGTGCCATGGCAGGAGGGCAGGATTTCGGCCAGGTCTGTGGCTCACAGATGTCCTTGTTGGCAGCAGCATAATAAACACTTAAATTTGCAAAGTGAAAACGATTTATCCTGCCAGTAACTTACCCTGAGCTTTTTAAGTCTTACTTTCTGGGCTGTATTTATTTATTTCATTCTATGAAAAACATGTTTGTGCTCAAATGAAATGCAAGTATCCCTTTATCCCTGCTGCGTAATTTACTTTAATTTGCCTTCCTGTGGAGAGAGGAATTCGCCTCCCTGATTCTGTTTTATTCTATTTTTTTTCCAACAGAAAATTGTCTTTTTGACTGGAGAGATCAAATATATTGGGATTAGCTTGAGGGAAACAGCCCAGCTTAGACTAGATGTTCTCATGAATGTGAGAATGTCTATGAAAAGCTAATTGCTATTTTGTGTAATGATGGCATCCAGGCAGAGCCAGAGCTGTTGGCTGCAGGGCTGTTCCTGACATCCTCACACTGGTGAATGTCGCTGTTTTATCTGTGGGAAACCATCCTCTCACTGGGCAGCAGGAGCTGTGGTCTGTCTTTAGCCTCCTTCCCAGGCTGGGAGTATTCAGGAAATAGTTTTTCCTATTTTTATGTGAGTCAAGAATAAAAAATACTTTTTTTTTTAGGGTTTATATTTTTAGGGATAGGCAAACTAGTACTGGTAAGCAAATCCATTGTGATTTTGCTTAACCTAGTACATTTTCCTAATACTACAAGGTTTGCCAGTGTCTGTTAGAACAAGCCAGGACAGAAGAAAGTCCATTTCTGTTGACCGAGATAAATGCTGAGTAACTCTACTACTAAGGTGTTTTGTTCACCTGGCTTAGGCAAATGGTTTTGTTTAATGTCACCGTTGTTATCTGGATTTACTTTGCATTTTCACCGGGGAGCCGAGGAGCACCCATCCCTCCAGCTGCCGCTGCTGCTGCCGGAGCCAGGCGCAGGCAGGGCAGGTGGAGAGGGCTGAGGGAGCCTTGCACACGCCTGCAGGAGAAACCCACTCAACTTGTGAGATGTAAACCACCTGGGGACTGAAATGATGTGCTGATTTATTGATGAGATGTAGACAACTGGCCATCAGTGAAGCATCAGCACCATTATCAGCAGCACAACAGGTAAACCCCAGTGCTAGATGCTTACAAAATATTGAAAGCACCTACAGATTTCTAAACTTCTGTACCTGATCTCCCTCCCCCCAAGACCAAATCCTGCACGCAGGCACGGGTGCGCAGTCAGCATACACCCCCTGCTCCACTGGGAAGGTGGCTTCCATGGTTTGCAGACCCCAGTGCTGGTGGCACCCTGCTGCCCTGGCATAGATACTTCATTTACAGAGTGATCCCGCTCACAGAACGTTTTTGCACGGAGCTTAGCAAGCAGCAGATAAGCTTTTCCATGCTGCTCCCCAGGGCAAGGCTGCAGCCATCAGGCACTGGGCTTCCTGGTCCAGGGAGGCCCCTGGGGCTGGTCCAACCTCCCACTTATGGGCAGAGGAGGCTGGGGAGAAGCTCTCTGATGATGGGAAGAAAAGTCCTGGAAACAGTGGCAGGAGAGGCAGGTTGGCTGTTCAGCAGGTGAGGGGAGGAAGGGTCTAGTCTTCCCTTTTTTCAGGAAAATCTGCTGTCTGGAAGAGGGGTTTGAAGCCTGGGGTTTGCGTCCTCATAGCGGAGCCTGGGCAGATGCTCGGGGCTCTGTCCAGCTGTGCACAGGTCTGGGAGAGTCAATCTGCCGGCTGGGTGGCCATGGGTGCTGCATTGCTGAGCAAAGGGAATAGATGAACATTGCTGAGCAAAGGGAATAGATGCACATTGCTGCATTGCTGAGCGGAGGGAATAGATGCACATTGCTGCATTGCTGAGCGGAGGGAATAGATGCACATTGCTGCATTGCTGAGCAGGGGGTGGGAGCTGTGGGTGCTGCATTGCTGAACAGAGAGAATAAACCTGCCGCCGCCTGCCTGCTCCTGCCAGCTGCTTCCCCAGGCTGGAGCCAGCTGCAGCGGTGGGGCTGGAGCTGCACGACTGGTTTCGCAGGGTGCATGCACAGGGCTGGTTACGGCCTCTCTGCCGGCCCTGGCAGCTGCTGGAGCATCGCTGGGTGCATGGCATGGCAGCAAGCGCGGGCAGCCCCAGTGAGCCCTGCTGCGGAGCCTGACCCTTCCCTGCAGCGTGCAGGGGCCTCGCTGTGTCTGCAGGTGAGGAAAGTCCAGAGGAAAGCGGTGCCCCAGGTCTGCTTTTCAAAATGACTGCTAATTTCATGTTTTGGACATGGCAAGGAGTAGGTTCCCTGCAGTGCTCTCAGTATCCAAACGTTTCCCGGCTGCCCGTAAGCTGCATCCTTGGTGCTTCTTGCTGCCCGGGGAGCTGGGAGGTGCGTGTTGGCAGCCGGGCACAGAGGATGCTCCTTGCTCACTGCGGGCACAGCCCAAAGCCTGGGGACATGGGCAGTCTCCCCAGAAGGTGGTGGGAGCCAGTGGCTCTGTCTCCCCCCTCCCTGCAGGCAAAGGTGGTCTGGAAGGGGATGAGCCTCCTCCCATGCCCAAGCCTGGTCTCCCCACCATAGGTTGAATTTGAGCTGGGAGCACCAGGGAGCAGGCAGCTGCCTCCGCGCTTTGCCTGCTCAGACAAAAAGCACAGCTCTGCATGCTCTAAACCTTGCTGGTGACATGAGGATGTGCCTTGCCCTGCTGCCTGCGGCTGTGGGCTGGCCCCTGAGACCACCCTGCCTGCTCCCCATCCTTCTCCCACCTTCTCCCCCTCCCTCCCTGCCCCCCTGGCTCCTAGGAAGCCTTCAAATAAATCTTGGCATTTTGAAAGGCTGTTTTCTCCCCCAGCCTATGTGTCAGCACTAATCTGGGGACAAACAGCTGCATTTATAAGAAGAAAATAAAGACTCGGCTCCCACTCAGTGGCATAATGCGAGGGGCCGTTCCCGGCATGCTGGGGATGCTGCAGGGATTCTTTACTGGACAAAGAAGCAATTGATGAACTAGGTCATGGCGGGAGGAGATGGTACGTGGGAAAAGCGCTGAACAGAGAGGCCTCTGAAAAGGAAACCATTCCCTGTGGAAGAGGCAGCCCCAGGCAGCCTGCCTTGCCCAAGGGGACCTGTCACGCCTGTGCCCTGGTCACCCTGCAGGCAGAAGGAGGTGGCTGGGGACCAGGGCACCTGCAGGTGTGCTGCTTTGCAAAGGACAGGCTCCTCTTTTGTTACTGAAGGGTGCTAAAGAGAAGGGAGAAGCTTTCAGAGCCTTCTGGGTGTGTCTTTGGAGACTAGAGCATCGTTTGGGGTACCCGCCACAGCTCTGCCAGCTGAGTGACTGGCGCTCCAGGGTGAGGTTGTGGCTTGCTGTGTTGCTGTTTCGCTAGCCACACAACAGGAGAGGGCAAACCTGTGTCCCAGGATCAGGGGCAGGAGTGGGTAAACCCTGAGAGTGCCCCCTCAGTGATGGGTCTGATGCTCAGGGAGACCCTTTGCCATTCCTTCTCCATGTTTCCTTGGTGGTTTAGGGTCAGCAGGATCTGTCAGCCCCTGTTAGCATCCCCTTATGCCCTGGCCAGTCGTGCAGGAGCTCCTCTGTGTCTTGCTGATGGAGTGTGAAGCACCACTTGCTTGGCCTGGAGCTGCAGCCCTGCATGCTGAGCAATAAAAGCCTTTTGCTGCACCTGTCCACCAGCTTGTGCCAGTGCCTTGCCCTGCTGCGCCTGTGCCCCAAGCCCTGCCACAGCTGGGCCACTTTGTATGCCAGAGGGTTCCTTGCAGAACCTGGAGGAATCATTCCTGTGGGAAGGTAATGCCTTCGGTGACAGAACCAGAGCAGGGTGGCTTTGGCAGTGCTGAGCGTGATGGATGTAGGTCCTGTCCCCTGCTTCTGCAGGAGCCTCTTCCCTTGTGCCAGCGTGTGGTGCCTGGATGCGGGCAGGATGGGAGGGGGCCGGCCACGGTGCGTTTCAGATGGTGCTGGCTGTCAGGAGCAGTGACTGCCCCAAGGCAAAATGCTCCAGGCAGGTCCCTGCAGCTGCATCCCATCCTGGGATATTGCTTGGTTACCTGTCCTTGGGTCTGAGCAGGGCTAAAGCTGTGGCCCTGTAACCTCTTTGATGTGCCCTGCCTGATCTGAGTGCTCTCCACCGATCGTGGCCGTGGGCTCCCCTGTTCATGACAGCCCACTGTCCTGCTGATGTTTGCCATGCAATTAGGTAGGAGCCTGTGTGTCATGCTGATTTTGCTTGATCTGTGCTTGATCCGTCATGGTCCATGACTGGAATCCTGCAGTCTGTGTGGGACTGCCCTGTGGTGGCAGCTTTGGGGTCTGGCTGCTTTCAGAAGTTTGTGCTGTTGTTCACCTGTGTTGCAGCATCTCAGCCTGGAGCTCGCCTGCTGCTCGCGTCGGGGATCCCTGCCCCACAGCTCGGCTCGAATTCCTGCCCTGCTTAGCCCTGCCACCACATCCATCTGTCCCGGTTTGGCAGCTCTTTTTGGATGTGGGCTGGGCTGTGGGTGGATGAGGTGACTGGTGCAAATATTTCATGCATGGCTTAGTGCAGATTTTGCCTCACCCTGTAGATGGAAAGTAGCCGTGAAATAATCCACGGGGTCAAGGGATGCTGGTGCAGCTCCTTGTCTGGTGCAAGACCTTGGTCAGAAATGTAGGGAGGGCAGAGCTTAGCTTTGTTTCAGCTGGCAACATTGAAGAATTACCCTTTATTGACCATTGTCTCATCTGGTTACAGTCTGACAAAGCAGCTCGCCAGGGCTCAGCAATCTGAGCACATGCCATGAGTGGAAGGTGCTCAGACAGCTTTGTAGCATACCAACGGTTATTTACAGTTATCCAGGAGCAGACGCCTTACTTGCCTTGCTCAGGGTGTCAGAAGACCATTTTCCACTGGATTTGCCTCTCCTGCATTTTTCTAAGTAACTAGATGTGGGAGAAGGGAAAGGATAGCATGTGGCTTTGGGGGGGTGGGAGCCTGGTGCTGTAAAAGGCAGGAAGGGGAATGGAAGGAGGGGGGGCTGGCAAGGGAACTGTGAGAATCAGAGCAGTGGAACACGAGCAAAGGCACTGGGGGCTTGGAGTCAAATTCAGGATACACAGACAGGAGGAGGGTTGCTGGGGCATTTCCTTGTTCTGTGATTCTTTTGGGCTTGTAAGGAACTGTAGGAACTTAGAAGGAACTTAGAAGGAACCTGCCAAGTGAGCACCCTTTTAAGATTGTTTCCTGCTAGCACATCAAGCTATGACCCGCTGTCTGCAACAGTAGCTAAGCCCTGTCTAGAGCTCTGGGCTAATGGATGTGACCTTAGGATGTGGCACATGACCCGTGCTAAAAGCCTAATTTAGACACGGTGGCTTTTAACCCAATATAAGCTGGCTAAGCAAGACCGAGTCCTCTGGACTTCTCCTGGGCTGCACTATCGTGTGTTGAAGGTGATGCATCCTATCTACCGGAAACCTTTGGAAAGTATAAGTGAGTATATGCTAATTTGCCACCTTTAAGTCCTAGTCTGAAGAAGTCTGAACACAACCTGCATAAGGCAGGCTTAAGTCCACGATGATTTATCCAGGAGACAGTGCTTGTGGCTGCTTCCAGCGGAACGTGTGCTGCAAGCTGCATCATCTCAGTGCCTTGTCTCCTTTCCCTCTGTTCCTGAGGCTTTGTCCAGTACTGGCCTCTAGTGCAGGTGTTTGTCTGATGTCCAAACACTGCTGCTGGCTCACTGTGTACTACTCTGTGTTTTAGCCGCTGCCCCCATGATGTGCGAGGCAGGGCTGATCGCACCGGAGCCCTCCGGCCCCATGCAGTACTATGGTGAGTCATCGGACACCTACTACCACATGGACCGCTGGCAGAGGCTGCGCACGGCTGTCAGGAAGCTGGAGTTCTGGGAAAACTTCAACGCCGAGCTGATAGGCAGCGGCTTCTTCTCCAAGGTCTACAAGGTAAATGACATGCAGGCAGCCCACAACCTGCGTGAGAGCGGCTGAGCAGCTGCTGAGGCTGTGTAGATGGTGCCTCACCTGAGGAACCTGCCCTTGAGTTATTTCCTCATCTTGGTCCCTCCCAGCTCACTCTGGCAGGTTGGGTGACGGAGGAAAGGGCACCCCGCTCTGCACACCCAGCACATTGCCTTTGATGCACATCTCCCCTTCCACAGGGACAAAGGACATGGGAGGACTTGGTCAGTCAGCGTCTACTGGTACTGTCATCTGGCCATACAACAGGCTTGTCAGGGAGCTAAACTGAGTGTTGAATGAGATTAGCAGGTATTTATGCTCTGTGCAGGTTTTGTTATCAAAGCTATAGGAAAATATATAGAGAAAAAGGATGTAAAATTGAGCTGCATTTGCTTCCCAGAATACCTGCCACCCACACCCCGTGGAGACACCAGTGCTGTCACCCTTCTCCAGCTGCTGCCCTGCACTGCAGTGGTGCTGGGGAGGAGCAGGGGACCTGGGACAGGAGGCTGCTGCTGCATCCGTCCACATCTGCCTCTGCTGCCTTCATGTCCAGAGACCCATGGCTCCCTGCAAGCCAGTGTATGATGATGGGGATGTTAAATCATCTGAGCAAAACTGCTTTGCTCACCGGGGCTGTTGTGAGTCGCTCCCTGCACAAGGCTCCACTGGTGTGGGAGTTTGTTTAACTCTGAGCAAGCAAAGGAGCCAGGGTGCTCCTGGCTTTACTTCCCCGCCCCCCCCCCCCCCCCCGGCCCAGTGCTGCTCCTCAGCCGGGAGTTAAGCCGCTGCTTGTCTGGGGTGAGTGGACAGGTCCTGGGGCTCTTTCCCTGCAGCCCCCAGCCATCACTGCTCTGCGAGCAGCAAAGCGAAGGAGGTGCTTCACATCAGGAACTGAGACTCAGCCTCCACCTCTGAGGGCAAAGATGGTCAGCTTTGCCCACTTTATCTCTCCTCCCAGCAGCCCCCCAGAATGTGGCTGCTGGCACTGGTCTTGGTTGTTGGGACGTGACACAGACCCAGTGCAAACCAATTGGACCTGACTTCATCATTGCCTCCAGCTCCTCAGCTTGAGCAGCCCTGTGATAAAACATCACGACTGCGCATTTCCCCTGGGCCAGCATGAGATGCTTCTGCCAGAGAAGTACTCTGACATATTCTGGGTGAGATCCTTGGCTGGCGTAAGCACATGTGGCCAGTGGAAACTAATGGAGCCAGGCTGGCAGGATTTGGCCATGGAACTGCAGAAACTATGTGAGTCGGATAGATAAGTGCACATTGCTTGCTCAAGGCTCTGTTTCTTCCTCTACGGCATCGGGGCTTGGTGCTGTGATAAATTAAAGCCTTTGGGTGAACTTCAGGCCCAGGGCCAGTGCACTAATGCTGTTCGAGGGGAATCTCCGGCCAAAGGTCTGCGGCGGCTCTTTGCAAACTGGAGCGACACATGACAAATACCTCTCCCCACCACAGCCTCCCACTGGAAACTGCTTTCCCCACCTACGTGGTGTGCTGTTGCCATCACTTTCTCTTTTCTTTATCTAGCAGATTTTCATAGTAACAGTTGCTGTTTCCTCCGTGTGTGACATTTTCCTCCTGCCCTGGCAGTGAATGAAATTCCAGCAGTAGGCAGGCTGGAGACAGGGATCTTGAATGAAAATGAAATAACTTCTTAAAGTCGAAGCAGAAAAAGAAATGCGAAAAAAAATGAAGTTTGAATGAAATGCTATGGGGCAAATAGTCAGAAGACAGTGGAGGAGGATTTGGGACAAGGACAGTCCTTTGCAGGGGCTTGACATTTGTCTGGGATTCGAGCTGAATGCCCTGATGACTCATGGTCCTCTTGGGTCAGCCAGTGCCCTGTGGACCCGTAGTCCTGAACAGCAGCGCTCCTGCTGTGAAGCATCACTGGTGATTGTCCTTTGAAGGTCTTTGCCAACAGATGCTCTCTTCCAAAGCGCTCCCGCAGCAAGGACGTGGACTCCCCGGTGTTCTGGCACTGCCTCTGTGGGCTGCCTGTTGGTTTTGCCATCCTTTATCCTTCAGTTAAGCCCCTTCTCAAGAGTTGTTATATGTGGGTTGGCTGAGGAAGGAGGATTCGCTTGGTTCTACTTGGTGACTCAGATTCAAGAGGTCTGGGCACAGCCTCCTGCCCTGCGGGTTATGTATTGCACGGCCTGGGCACAAGGTGCTTTCTCTCTTTCTCTGCCTTAGTTTTCTGATGTGCAATAAGGAGTTATTCAGGAGTGAGTATCTCTTGGGGAAAGCATAAATCTTCTTTTGTTGGCAGCTCTCTCATGCATAGGGTGCTCAAAAAGCAGAAGAGAAATGCAGCGTGACTTTTTTCCAAAGCTGGTGTAAGGCATTGTCCAAAGGGAGCCTCTGAGCAACCTCTTTCTCGGTTGGCCCTCAAAAAGCTTCACGCACATTAGGAAGCCCAGTCCCACTCCCTGTCCGCTTGCAACTTTCCAGGGCCAGATTTGCATCTTTATTTCTCTGCTCAAGGCTGGCACCAAGTCTGTACCCTTCATCACCTGTTAGCATGAAGTGAGAATACCTTGGAGGCTGCTCTGCCCTTGTCTGGTTCTCACACTGATCCAGGACAAAACCAGACACTTTGTGTGATTCAGGGTGAGCCAAGGGCTGTTCCAACTTGGCCAGAGCAAAGTCTTAGGGCCTGTGGTCTTAAAGAGACCTTCTGAGCCCACTACCTTTCTTTGCCCATCTCTCCCACTACTCTTTTTTTTTTTTGGGGGGTGGGGTGGGGTGGGGTGGTGTCTACCTTTCCTTTTCAGTCATTTGTTCTCCAGACCAAGCTGGTCTCTGCATTGCCCTGTGGCCAGGAACACCTCCAGCACTCGCTGACTCCACCAGCCCAAGTACATCCAGCTGGGATGTGCAACCTGGCCTGGAAGCTCAGTGTGGCTCGTTGTCTCCACCAGAGTTTGTGCAGAGCTGGTAGGTCTGGCTGAAACTCAGTATTAGCTCTTCTGAAAGTTCTTCAGATCTTCCAGATTTCAGCTGCTCCCAGTGCTCCGTCCTGGGCATTGGAGCACTCACAGGCTTTGGGTAAAGATGACTGATATCATCTTTTATATTTACCTCTGTGCAATTACAGTTAATAATCTGTTACATCTGACTTGTGACGCAGTCTGTGGCTATGAAGTCCCACGGGGTGAGGGTGGCAGAGCCCTGGCTTCCTTACAACCTGCTCAAGTAGGGAGGCAGTTATTCCAGAGATAACATCAACTGTCAGGTGGTGTTCTTTCAGAAAGGAAGCAGCAGTTCACCGTGCTCCCAAGACAATTTGTTTTGTGACCCTGATCATAATGAACCTTTCTCTCCTTCCAGCCCAGCCAGGTCTTACATGCAGTTCTTTGTTCTCCTCACCTGGGCTGGTAACCTCATCCCTGAAGTGATCATCACAGAGAGCAGTGGGTGACACTTTGGGATTCAGAGGGCTGCTCTTAAGCCAGCTCATGCTGTGTCTAAAGTATTTTTCCCTTTAAAAAAAAGAAACAAAACCCCACAAACCTCAAAATAAGAGAAAATTAAACAGGCGGCTGGATTCTCTGCTAGCCCTGGCAGAGCTGTCAGGACATCAGTATGGATCACAGCTGATCTCCTTAAAACAGATGTTAATTGAGGATGGAAAGGTTAAAGTACCACAGTGCTCTGTGATGTGGTCTGGAAGCTGCTGTTTGGATTGTCAGGCCAGATAACAGGAGCTGCAGCGCAGGCCCTGGATGGTCCCATCAGGGTTGAGCACCAGGGGACCCCTGCATGTCCTGCAGCCTGCCTGACACCCCTGCCGTCAGTACTGCCCAGCCTTGGTGCCTCCACAGGGGACAGTAAATTTCCTCTTAAAAAACCCTACTCAGTCTGGTCAGTGTTCTGAGGAGGGGGAAAAGCATTTTGCTTTCTGTTCTTTACCTTCCAGTACCCCTGCTTGGGGGAAGCCCTGGGAGCAAATCCCTGGTGGTGGTCCATAGCAGAGGTCCGGGTTAGCTTGCGGCTGGGTAGCAGCCACGGGACCTCCGTCCTGGGATGGGGGGAGAGATGAGCTGGCTCTGTGCTCTTTGTTGTGCCTGTCTGACAGCCCAGGTGGAGGGGACGCGGGCTCTGGGCAGGGGCGCAGAAGGAGCTGGGGGTGAGGAGCGTGGCCAACAGCCTTGTGCAGTGGTCAGACCCAGGTAGGAAGGAGGGATGGAGATGTGAGGCAGGCTGTGGTTGGGAAAGGATGTTGAATGCAAGGAGGTCAGCTCTGCGGTAACCCAGTGTGGGCTGAGAAACTGCTCCCACCCAAGGAACATGCAGAGCAAAGAAATAGTGTTGTGATATGTTGGGACAGGAGGGACCTAGGTGTCCCCAGCCACCCAGGCAGGCATCCCTGGAGTGGAGCTTATGTGGCAGGGACAGCACCTTGCACTTGTGCAAATGACTGCAAAGCTCTGGGCAGCAGGGAAATGAGATTCAGGCCTTGGGAAGGGATGCTGTTGTCCAGAGGGGCTGGCAGACCTCTGGAAGCTAAGGGATGTCCTGCTCCAACCTTGACTCCAGGTGACCCAGGCTGCTGCTTGTAAAGTGATGGTGGTGAAGATCTACAAGAACAACGTGGACCAAGAAGTGATTGTGCGTGAGATCAGCCTGCTGCAGAAGCTGTCCCACCCCAACATCGTCAGGTGGGCACATCCTCTGGACATGAGCGGTGGGCACTGACAGGAGCTGGCGGTGGCTTGGTGTCTCTAAGGTAGCTCTGCAGTGAGGAATTCAGCTGAACCTTGATGGCTTCTTTTCTTTTTTTTTTTTTTTTTAATGTGTTCTTCTGCACAGGTACCTTGGGATATGTGTGAAGGATGACAAGCTGTACCCCATTCTGGAGGTAAAGGTTTCTTACTTATAAGTGTGCTGTAGGCAGGCAAAGACCCTGCGGCTCTTTGGCAGGGAGGATGGCAGATGTCCTGTAATGCATGTCTACGCCTCTCTGACTCCTGTGCCTGTGAGTGGCTCTGGACTAGCAAGATTGCCTCGAAAGGGCTTCTGGTCCTTTCTGCCCCACAGCTGGTCGCAGCTGGAGTGGGGCACAGCCACTGCAGGGCCGTGAGATTCAGGCAGGTTAGCCAAAAAATGTTTCAGGTTGGCGTAGTACCACCAAAGGGCTGGAATGGGAGAGCCAGGGATGGAGGGCAGGAGTAGAAAGTAAAATAGACTGAGAGTGGCAGGACCTCCAGGGTGGCTCTGGAATGGTCTAATGGAAAAGCCTGGGCTGGTACTGGGGAGGTCCCACCTTGTTGCTACACTACCAGTGCCAGAAGGGGGTCCCTGAGCCACTGCCAGGCATTTTGGCTTCTAGTTCACTCCCCGTGAGTGAGGACCATGCACCATCCCTGCGGTGGGGCAGAGCCCAGAGACTGGCAGTCGCTTGCTGTACCAGGAGGGGTATTTGCACCTGGAGGGGCCCCTTCGTTTGCATTCCCACCCTCCATCCCAAAGGAGAGGCTCCTGGGTTAGCGAGGGAGAGTCCAGCTCAGCACCCGGGATGCTCCGGGGAGTTTTTGTCTATGTTCACAGTATGTGAATGGGGGTTGCCTGGAAGAGCTCCTGGCCAGCAAAGACATTGCTTTGACGTGGAAGGAAAAAGTGGACTTAGCTTCTGACATCACCAGAGGCATGATCTACCTGCACTCCAAAAACATCTACCACCGGGATCTCAACTCCAAGGTATGCAGCTGGGAAGGGGTCCTCACCCCCAGACTGCTGAAGATGACTGTGTAGGGGACCGTACAGGGACCCCTTAGAGCTGTAACCAGAAGGCCACAGGCCTCCTGCTGGTGCTCTGCTCCATGCCAATCCCTCCGCAGGCATGGAAGCTTTCTTGAGAAAACCTGTCATTATGTTGCATTCATCACTTGCCAAGCAGGAGACCCAGACAGAGATGAAAATAGATCGCTCCTAGCGCTGTTGCTGTCAGAAAAGGAGCCAGATGGAAATGTGTACAGGAGTGCACGTGGTTTTCTTTGCCTGCGGTTGTAGGAGAGGCTCTGCCGGATTTAGAGGGTGCCTTTCCTGCTCACAGCAAGGAGGAAGCTGTGGCTAACTGGAGCTGGTCATGGGCTCTGGGACCAAGTGCCATGTGAGATGATCCCTGCCTGTGTGCAGAGCACCAGCAGAACTCAGGAGACCTTTGTCTCCTCACTCAAGCACAGGGAAGTTGGTTTTTCTTGATCCGGAGGGTCCAGGTCACCAATTTGAGGATGGGTACCTCTGCAGGTTTCACAACCTGGCAGCGTGCCGGCTGTGAAGACTGGCATCTGGGAGATGGGCTTTGGGTGTACCACAAAGGCACATCACGTTCCTGGTGCACTGGCCCTCCGGCTGGGAGGCCGCTTTCCTCAGCGTGGGTTCCTGTGGGGGCTGGAACAGCACTGGGGCTTTGCCATTCTCAGGTTAGTCCATGGGGACAGGCTTTGGTGTGGCTCTGCCACTGGTATGGCAGTAGGAATGCGGTAAGGGAGTGCCTCCTTGATCTTTCTTGGGCAAAACTATCCGAACTTCAGGTGGATCTGCAGTGTGTCCATACCACAGGGAATGTGAGCTGAGGGGCTGGCCACTAGCCTGGACCGTATCGGTGTTAGCCAATGCCAGAGGCTGGCTCGGTGATTCATGGAAACGGAGCCTGCAGGTCCTTGCTGTGGATGCTGGATAGGGAGTATCTCTTACAAGCCGTTTTTGCTGGTGCTCCGTGAGCTTTTTAAGAGAAACTTGAAATATCGATGAAGGTTGGCAGTAGGGAAGCCAGTCAAGTGTTACAGTCTTGAGGGACACCAGCAGAGGAATGTATCTCACCTTTGTAATCTCAAACTGGTTACTTGGCTCAGTTACTAACCATGCATCACCAGCACCAGGCAAGGGCAAGGCAAGAGCCACTCTGACCACCAGTTCCTTGCTCAGTGTGCTCTGAAGTCAGGTGAGATGTAATTTCCTGTTTGGTGGTGGCTGATGAGCTCAGGAACTTTCTAGATCTGCTGGTGGAAAGTGCTGGAGGTCCCTGCCTGTCCCTTCTGTCTTGCTGTGGTGGTTCAGCCCTGAAGGAGGTTCATCCTACAGGGATGGTGGCTGAAGATATGGGAGAGAAGTGTGTGTGCTTGCTTGAGATGTAGTTGTCAGTGAGAAGATGCCTGTCACTTCTGGTAGCTCCCTGGGAGCAGATGCTGAGGAGAAAATCCTGGGGAACCGAATGGGCTGAAACCTCTGGGATGTTGAGAAACCTTAAGATCATGTTGCAGGAATTCCTCCAGAAAGCCATGTTAGGGGAGCGTAGCCATGGGCAGCAAGAAGGGCTGTGGCTGTTACCCTGCCTGCTTTTGGCTGAGCGGCGAACAAAATCGGTGTGCACATTTTGAGGTCTCTTTCAGATAAAAACCATCTTCTTTGAAGGACTTTTCCTGGCTTCAGATGTGATCAGTCCCTCCCTAACCTGCCTCGCGCTCTGTGCGTGCTGCCAGGGTGCAGTTCTCTGGCAAGGGGAGAGCCTGTACTGGCGGGGGGTGCTGAGGGCTGGTGAGGTGCTACTTGGTGAGGTGCTTCCTCGCCAGGCATCTCACGCCATGCCCCGTGGGCTCCTTTCAGAACTGCCTCATTCGAGTGACGCCGCGGGGCCGTGAAGCACTGGTGACAGACTTCGGGCTGGCCAGGGAGGTGGTGGAGCTGCCAGTGAAGGACGTGGAGAGGAAGCTATCTCTGGTGGGCTCTGCTTTCTGGATGGCTCCTGAGATGCTGCGGGGAGAGCCCTATGACCGGAAGGTATGGCACTGTGTCCCAGCGCCTTGGTCATCCTCAGAGCTCCTGAGCGAGCACAGGAGATGTCTCCTCTGCTTGCTGACGTGTCCCAACAGCAGAAAAGCCCTTCCTTCCTTCCCCGGGAAAAGTTGCCCTGCTCCCTGGACCTTTGCTCAGTGATGCTCTGCTTAGTGACTTGGAAGTCCCTTAAGTGGCCTCATTAAGTTAAATTATTAAGGAAACGGATTGCTGCTGGGGACAAACAGAGTGAAGCATCTCTGAGGAAGATGCTTGATGAGTTGCAGCCCGATGAGCCCCGTGCAGGATCTGTGGGTGGTGCCAGAGCTGTGGCAGAAGCACCAGACACATTGAACGAGCACAGGGCCAGGCTTCCTGAGGATGAGGCTGGATTCCCAAGTGGGGCAGTGGTGGTTTTGGGTGGGTTCAGAAGCCCAGAAAAAGTTTAGGGGTTTGCTGCCTCCATCTCCAGTGGGCTTTTGTGATGGGCTTTTGCGTAACTAATGGCAGGACCTTGTTGTTGGTACTCCCCTTTCTCATGCTTCGCTTCTGTGCATGCCCTGTCCCTGCTCCCACTCTCCCACCCCTCCTGCAGGTGGATGTGTTTTCCTTTGGCATTGTTCTGTGTGAAATCCTGGGCAGGATCCCAGCTGACCCTGAAGTGCTTCCTAGGACTCAGGTAATGATTCCTGCAGCCAAAACTGTTGGTGTTTTCTCCATGGTACCAGACTGTGGCATCTCTCTGGACCAGACAGCCCAGCACACACGTGTACATATTCACACTCAGGTTTTGCAGTGAGAAAATCTAATCTCCACGTTTTCAGTGCACCAGATTTCAGTGCGTCTATACTTTCAAAACTTTTTCTTTGATCAGCAATTTGAGATTAAGTACTTCTGTTTAAAGACCTTCATTCCAAATCCTTCATTTCACTTTGCCATTTCAGCTTCTCCGTTGAAGTGGCAGGTTAAACACAACTGTCATCACAAGTGTTTATTTTCAGATACATTGCAGTCAATACAGAGTTCATGTGGAAACAGTGGGCTTCCCTAAAAACATGACCTTTTTTGTTTCCATGTTATCAGCATTTCCCTTTCCCAAAGTGGGAAGGGAAATTTTGTCCTGAACAGGGATGAAAAGTCCAGCAGGAAAACAGCAAATTGCTGCTTTCCAAGGCAGAATGCAAAGAACCTGCAGTGACCGGGGATTATTTTACGATTCTGTGAGACTGAACAGGAACTAACACTCCATCTGTGTTCACAAGATGAAGGAGAATTATGTATCAGAGACTCCAAATTCTGGAGGGACAAAGCTGTAGTTAGGGAAGCAGCTGGCTGGACCCCTTTGACTCTCAGTTGCTGTTGCAAGACCAGATTATCTGCAGCTCTTGTCCTCAGCAGCCACTGCTCAGCACCTGGTGCTGGTTCCTCTACCGGTTTCTGCTTTTGTGGCTCTTGTTGCCTTAGTCTGAGCTTTTCCAGGAGGACACATACAGCCCCAGAGGGATAGCACAAAGCAAGCAGAAGGATGCTGCAGTCTCCCAGCTCTGCTAATGATTTACCACCTGTGCCGTCCTGCCAGAGCTGATGTTGACCCAGTACCTTTGTATAGCCATCAGTAAAAACTGTGATGGAGACCCCAAAAAAGCTTTAAACCATGAGCATTTTGTGTTTTAACACTTTGAGAAGGATGAAGAGCTTTGAAAGGACTTTATAGCTGAAGTCTTGTCTACGTATTCTTTCCCTTTCCTCACAGGATTACGGCTTGGATGTTGCTGCCTTCCAAGGGATGATTGGCGAATGCCCCAAGCAGGTGATAGATCTTGCTGCCAGCTGCTGTCGGGTGAGATTCTTGCTAGCTTTTTTTTTTTTTTTTTTTGCTTTGCTTTTATTGGATTTGTGTCACAGTTGTATGACAGAGACCAAAATTGTTGTGAACCCTGGAGAGCTTGCACCTGCTGCTCTCAGGGGTTCTGCCACTTGAGCTGTGAAGTGATGACATCTTCCTGGGCCAGTAATACGCTTTCATCCACCATGCAGTTTTGCCCCTAGAAGTGTTTAGTTTGTGTATTACAGCCCAAAACACCCCAAGGTCCCGCCTGTTCTCTTGGATGTTGACCCCAGAGTGGGAAGCACATGGGTGATGGTGTCCAGTCCCTCCTGAAGCCAGGCTGCAGGCAGAGGCACCTGGCTGGTCGCTTCTGGAGGATGCTGCCTCGCCATCACCAGCCCTGGGTTACAGATAGCATCGGAGCATAGTCCTCCAACCTTTTTTGCTTTAGCGTAAAAGAAATGGTGAAAGCTGGGACGCCTCCCCATGCCGCCCAAAGCTCTGGGAGGCAAAGCAGAGAGAAAGTAAGGATTCAAGGTAATTTCTGAAAGGAAGAGAAAACCAAAGGCAGTAATCATAAGGTAGAGATTGGAGAAGCTGGGTCATCACAATGGACCTAATTGCTGGGAACTCAAGCCAGCAAGTAGGAGTAAATCCTTGCACGGATCTCGAGGATGTGTGAATAACTTGCCCTGAATCAGAGGAGTCATTTATGTCAGCAACAGGCTTAGATGTGTGTGTGCTCAGACCCCGTACCTCTGCCAGGCAGCTTCTGAATGCCAGTCCATATAATAACGGGCTCCTGCCAGAACTGGGGCTGGTCTCTGCCTGTGTGCGATGTGTGGGTCTGGGAGTCTCTGTGCAGCCCCTCCAGCTGGCTCTGCAGCGTCAGGCAGGACGGGCAGCCCTGGGATGGGCTGGCGGGGGCGTGGGACAGGTGCCCTGGGCCATGTGCCCCACTTCGAGTACACCCCGATGGCACTGGGAGGGCTGAGGGATCACAGCCTGCTGAAGGATGAGCTGCATCGGGGAGAGAAGACAGATCCTGACTGTCATGAAAAAGCTCCGGGGATGATACATCTCCCTCCTGATGCCCACCTGCAGCCTTTCCCTGCCCCTGCACCCTTTGGGTGGGCTTTGGGATGAGCAGTTCCCGCAGCCTGGCCAGGCTGGCGTGTGTGGAGCTGGTTTTCACCTTCTCACTGCCCTTGCTGGAGCTGTACCACACCATGGGACTTGTCCTGCTGCTGCTCCTTTGCAGCAACCCAGGCCTGGATCACCACGTGGTGATGCCAGAGGGCTCCACCACCACATGTGTCACCCACACCGGTGCTACTGGTGGGTGGATGCTGTTGCCCAGCCTTGGGGGAGCCAGCAGAGCCCCCGCCTCCTGGCCTCCCAGGGTGTCCTCTTCAGCTTTCCCTTCTCCTTCCAGGTGGAAGCATTTAAGAGGCCATCTTTCTCCGAAATCCTGGATGCGTTGGAGGATGTGGCGGAGAGCCTGGAGTCTAGGAGGGACAATCAGCTTTCGGGCTGAGCTGTCTGCCTCCTGTGAAGCTTGGCAGAGAATCACCTGAACTGTAAATTAACTGTCTGGGGTGTCAGGAGTGAAGAAGGAAGATGGGGAAGGGAAGAGCTAAGTGACGTGCTGGTGTTTATTTAATCATAGTCTCAGTTTCTAATTTCTTGGATGGAAAACATGGTTAAAAATGGCGAAGGGACTTACCAAGGGTATATTTTTCCTAGCTAAGATTTTTAACAGATGTAATTAGGACACCAAGCAGCCTTTGTCTGTTTGCTTGTTAAAAGCAAATGATCCTGGAGGGACCCAAATTCCCTTGAGGATGCTTTCCAAATCCCCAACAGAAACATCATCCTCTCCTGCTTCCCCACACCCAGGGCCTTCCCCTCCTCCATCCCCATGGCCTTGGGGAATCGCCTCTCGGGGGCCTGGGGTCTGTGCAGTGTGAAGGAGAGGGGCTCTGGGGTGCTTGGTGAGCCTTGGTGTCGCCTTATTTTTAAAGCCTTAAAGCACCCATCCAGCAGCCTTGCAGGAGCAGGTACCCTCTGCAAGATCTCTGACTGGGTCTCCTGGCATCGTGCTCAGGGCACAGCCAGGCACGGAGGCATCTGGCAGGGGTTTGGAGAGTCAACAGAGCCACCCATGGGGTGCTGACCTGTGCCAGCCGAGGTGATGGGGAGGGTGTGCCTTATCGTGATACGGACTAACTGACTAATGTCTCCTCTCAGAAAAGCTTTGTCAGACACATGTCCCAGCATCACGGCAGTCTGGGTTTCTCCCTGCTGCCCTCAACTGGGGCTCAAAGATGGAGGGGTCTGCCTCCCCCTTTCTTGTCCTGCTGCAAACACGGCAACGAGCACAGGGCCAGCAGCTTATGAGGCCAAAACAGGGAGAGCTGGGTCCAGCATCACCCAGCATGTCACCCGTTTCTCTGCCTGGTCCAGCACCCATCACCTCCTTGACAGGGTGGGACACCCTCATGGGCCCCAGGGCTCAGGCAGCCAGGAAGGGACTTGGTTTTGATACTGTGTTTTCTTCTGTGGGCCAGAGGAGGGTGCTGGGGCCGCGGATCCAAACCAGAGGTGGAAATAATAATGCCTAGAAATAGTTTGGCGTTTCAAATTAAGAGGTGAACAGTCGAGTCCCTGCCCCCAGATCGGCTGATTGCTGGGCCATTGGTCTGAAAGACATGTTCTGCTGGAACCAAAACGTTTGTGGATGTAAATAGGTGTAAAGTCTGTATAGTGGTGGAGCTGTGGCTCTGTTCTTGTAGACTGTAAGCTCTTGGAGCAAGGATCATTCATCTGTCCACCAAAAAGTATTTCAGTGTTTAGCTCAATGGGCCTTCAACCTACAGTTTGAAGGATGTTCTCCCATATATAGTTGTTGACCCACCTGGGGGCCTCATCTCAAGCTCTTGGAGCTGGATTTGGTGTCACATATAGCCTGGTGTCTCTGTGCCATGGTACCTGCACAAGGGACTGTCAGTGTGCTGGGACAGAGACTTGGTGGAGAAGCACGGTGCATTTTCAACCAGGGATTGTAAGGAATTGGGAGCTGGCATGAAACGCACTGAATGGCACCAGGGCCACCAGCTCAGCCACATCTCCAGGGGACATCTGCAGCTCCTCATTCCCCAGAGGTGCCATTGTGCTTTTGTGGGATACGGACTTACTTGCGTAAGAAACCTCCTGCTCAACAGTAAACTGCCCAGAAAATACCTTCATCCCAGCTGGATACTGCCAGTGGCAGGGAAGCAAAGCTTCAAGAAGTAGGAGACTGAAAATAAGGGAAACTCTTCAGCCTGAAGGAGGGAGAAGTGGCCACTTTTTGACTTGCACCAGTTTGGGGACTTAAGAGCAGTGAAGTGAAATGGACTGCAACAGCAGTGCAAACAGCACCAGTGGGTGCGTGTCAGTGAGAGCCAGCCACCAGCAGCATCACAGCAATGCATTGCACAAGAACCAGAGGGTGTATATTTGCCTACCAGGAGATGGACCTGAGGAGATAACCACAACCTCCCAGGGCTTCCCAGGCTCCCCTGGCCTTCCACAGAGGAACAGACTTGAGAACGAGGAATCCAACGGTCTGTCCTAACACCCAAGGCATTAAGGATACAAAGTCTTCCAAAGGCCACTCTGGATGAAGGATAGCTGTCCACCTCAGCTCAGTTGCTGGCTAGACACGTTGCTTTCGCAAAGCCTTTCCCCAGCCTGCCCCGTGCTGCCTGATGTGACAAGCTGGAGCCTGTTCTTCCTCTGGCCCTCCTGCACAAGAGCAGACTAAAGGCAGATCCCTCAACACGCCGACCCCTCAAACAGCCTGTGATGGGGTGAAGGTGTCTTGTTCTAGGGGCACTTCCCTGCGGAGCTGCTGCCCTGCTGGCCACCTCCTTCCCAGGACCAGCAAGGCTTGGTGCTGGCGGTGCCCTGCTGCAGACTGGGCTGATTCTTCCTCTAGTTAGACATCGGGCTCTGGTCCTGCAGAACAGCAACAGTGAGGCTGGGACACTGTAGAAAAGGCGTGTGGAGTTGCACATACTTTGGTGATGCTATGGTATGAAGGAAGATCTTTTGGGTTTTTTTATCTGCTTGGACAGAAGCAGCCTGCTCAAGGGTTAAATGGGGGGATATTTTCTGCACAGAGGATAGCATCAACCAGCACAGTCTGAGCTGCGATGGAGCAGAACTAGGTTCCTTCTGCGCTTGCCATGTGCCTCATCCACTCTCACAGCGCGGCCACGTGCTGGATCTCAGGTGACTGAAGGGTATTGGGTCCTTGCTGGAAGGACCTTTGGTGCCTGCTGCAGGGGCAGGTGGGACTGAGACTGTATACAGGCACCATATGGAGTAGAAAAGCCCATGCTGGGAGCGTGCAGAGAACAGTTCCAGGTCTGGGAATTTGTCTGGTGCATCTCATGGACTAAGAGTTTCTCTTCACTGGTGAGAGCTGGAGGGAGAGGTGAGCATGGGAAACCTGCTGAGATGCCCTCCAGGTACAAGCCCCTGCGCTGGAGCACAGAGTCTAGTTTCCCCACACCTCTCTGATGCAAAGTCCAAGTTAGTGGTTGAATTTCATGCCTCAGAGTCCTGGCACTGAACTGAAGTCAGTGTGACGGTGAGTGGAGGGTTTGGGCAGCACAGCAGGCTTGCCTCTGCTGGACCTGACCAGCAGCTGCCTCTTCTCCTCTCTTCCCTCTGTTGGCCGCTTGCTCCGCAGGTGCTGATGGCCTGGACCTGGCCATGCTGCGCCCCACGGGCCATGGTGTTCCCACATCCTCCATTGTGTCTTTGTTTGTTTGGTTTTATAAATGCCATTTGGGAATAAAGTCTAATGGTTCTTTTCCACGTCAGCCCTGGCTGCTGTGTTTCATCATCCTGGGTCTGCTGAGTGGTGCTGCTGAAATACTGTGTTTCCAAACAACTAAACAAGCAGCTTCATGGTCTATCAGTGTAGCTGGTGTAATACACCTTCAGTTAAAAGTAATTTACAGAAGAGTCTTAGCTATGAAAGAGTGGTATTTTGGGTCCGTTGCCTTGCTGTGCCCTCTGTGGCAGGGTCAGCTGGTGTCTCAGGTCGCTTCTTTACTTAGGTTAGGTGGGCACAAGGTAACAGCAGCAGCACAAGCATCGTGCAAAGGGCGTTGGAGTCACCTTCTCCACCCCAGCAGCCCATAAGCCAAAATTCCCTCGTGCTGGAGGGGCTGCTGCCAGCCAACGGGTTACTGCATCAGCTTAGGGGATGCAGGAGAATTTTGCTCTGCAGCCAGGTCCAACCCCCTCACCTAGCACTGGTGATGGCTTGTCATACCTAACCGTTTCCTCTGTGGAGCCAGGTGGCGGTCTGGGAATATCAGCTACATGGGCTTGGGTAAACTGTTCATGATGTTCTCTTAATCCCTTTAACATCAGTGTCCTTCAGAAATGAAATTTAAATGTTGGAGGTTTCTGTGTACTAAGGGAAGCGAGCTGAGGATTTCAGCACCTGCTCGTGTGTCTCTGCAGAGGGCTCTGTGGTTCTGCAGAGGTGTCTGTGGCAGGACGCTGGGCCTCTCTGAGAAGCTGGGCAACAGCACCAGTGCCTGGATTGGGTGAGACACAGCTGGATGCTGTGGGACCTTGCTCCTGCTGGGGGCATATCAATCTGCCTGGGAGTAGGAGAAAAACAAAACAGAGCTCCTGGAGATAGGGAAACGACTGTGGGACTTTCAGTGTGTGCTTCTCTGCTCAGACACACGCTTTCTCATGTACCTGAAAAGGAGAAGCGAACAGGGACAGGACCTAGTGAACAGGGAGATGCAAAACCTCAGGTTTGTTTCGTAGCACATTGCTGACCTGCTGTGGTGTGCTGGGTGAGCGGTTTCTTCGCTTTTCTCACTCACAGGGTTTGAATTCTGTGTTGTAGGGCTGGAGCTGCCTTGGCTGCACATCTGTGCAATAAGTGTGATAAACATAGGACAGTCAGGAATGTAACACAAATGAATACTCTGCTTCTGGTGACTCTGAGCTGTCCCTGCAGTGAGTTGGCAGTGAGCTCTCCCTTCCCTTTGTCAGCTGTGGGGAGGAGTCTGGGAAAAGACCCTTTAACCAGTTCTGCTAAAAGTCAAATACAACATCAACACTAACGGGATGAACTGCCTCCATCGGACAGCAGGTAGCCCATCTT
This sequence comes from Falco rusticolus, assembly GCF_015220075.1. Lineage (NCBI taxonomy): Eukaryota > Metazoa > Chordata > Aves > Falconiformes > Falconidae > Falco > Falco rusticolus. The sequence continues at coordinate 46,620,072 of NC_051195.1, forward strand.
CAAATGCTACTGGAAACAAGGGGGAAAAGGAAGATACTGGCATGTGCTAGTGATTTACATGATGTCCACGTGTGCAAGGCTTGACTTGGGACTACTGTAGTGTCCTGGTACCACATGTGTTGCTGGACCAGCATGCACATTTTGTACCCAGCTCTTGGTCCCCAGCAGCTAAAGAATGAGATCTGGAAAGATGCCCTGGAGGAGTGGTGGGAATTGCTGGGCAATACTATTGTGGTTCCAGGAGCTGAGGTCCCACCTGAGGTTCTGGAGCAAGTGTTGTGTGAAGCAGTGGGGAGGTAGCAGTGCTCACAGCTCTGTGCTGGAAGCTCAGTCCTTTCAATGCTGGCCTGTGTTGTGGCTCCGTCACAGCCTGCAGGGAGAGAGGGAGTTGGGACTTCAGTGCCTGTCAGGTGGCTCTTGGGTCCAACAGAAAAAGAGGCTGTGAGAACACTGGAGGCTTCATATACTTGGATTAGACTGAAAATTACCGGTAATTACCATATAGAGTAGTGATGTCTGAGAGCTTTACTGAGATGCAATAGCCTCACCATCACTTGGTCTTTAAATCAAGGTAACGCACTTTTCAGAAAAAAGATGCTTGAGCTCAGTCAGCATCTGTGGGGCTGCTGGAAATAATCCAAGGTGAGAGTCTGGGGCTTACAGGAGCTCAAACCAGCACCAATTTCTTCTGGTCTCTAAAAGCCTGCTCTAGGCTGAAGGCACACCCTGTAATACCCTTCCTGGTCCAAATTCACCCTCAAACAACATCATGTTTTGTGTCTTCTCTAGGCTGTTGAGGGGCGCCTGTTGGTGCTAGTCAGACACCCTCTTGGCATGTTAAACCAGCCTGAATTTCATTTCTGTTCGCTTATGGGAGTAATGGTATTCTTTGCCCGTCTTCCAGTTTATGCCATCAGCGTAGCTGCCGTGCACTCCCAGCCAGTACATCCCGTTCAGGTTGGAGTAATGGCAGTCGTTGTACCACCATGCTCCCTTGTACTCTGTGGCACAGTTAAAGGAGCTCATGTCGTTGTCCTGGTCTGTTGTTGAAAACGGCATGTCCTTGTGGTATGATAAGGAGTCTCCTGCAGAGAGCACATGAGAAGTTACTGCAGTAGAGAGCACAAAAGGGAACCTATATGTGTCTGTGCATCACTGCAGGGCATCATGGCTGGATGCAAGGCAGGTTTTATAAATCCTGCTGTTCTCTTGGTTGCTTGGTCCTAGAGAAAAAGAGTATCCTGAGCTCTGCCAGGACTGCTAAAACACGTGGAGAACATACCTATGCCTGTGAATAAAATGGGCCAGATTCTCCTCACAGTTACACAGGTGCCACTTCTTTTGCACTGCTCAGATTTCCTGCAGACGTACTGAGGTCTGGACTATCAGACAGAGTTGCAATGTACAAAGCTACATAAACCCAGAGCACTGTTATCTCAGGTGTTGGTTTCATTCATTCCTGCATGAAAAGTATTGAATTTTGCAGGGGATTTGTTTGCTTTTTTAAAGAAAAACAAAAGAATTAGACATTAAGAGGATGCAGTGCTGATGCTGCAAGTATTGAAGAGCATCCCAGCCCTGGAAATGCCAAACCTTGAGGGCAAATATTTCCTTCCAATGGAACTGAAAGCAGAACCTGGCCCAGCTGCTGCAGAACTGTTGGGAAGGTTATGCTGGATGAGGTGCTGCTCAGGACCAAGTTCCACATTTATTGCTAAACCATGTGGCTGGGCTTGTAGGTAATGCTGTGCGTTACACTTCTGTGGGTGATGGGTGTCCCTGTCCTTCCCAGCACCCAGAGGTCACTTGGCACCTGGTGTACCACAGCCAGTTTTAAAAAAGTGACCCAAAGTGTAAGCAGCACGAGGAGTTTGCGTGATACTGCTCTGCCCTATAAATGCTGAACACTTCTGAGATGGGCTAGAAAACAGCCTTGCCCAGTGAGCTGCTGGGCTCACTTACCAGCATTTCCACCAAGGAAGTCTCCTAGCACCAGTTTGTATTTCTCAGACTCTCCTAACACTCTGAACGAAGCATACTTGGCAAAATAGTAGTTGTTTTCGAAGTCTCTCAGGTCAATGCGGAGTTCACAGGTTCCTGGAAAAGAAAGTGGACAGTAGTGGTGCAGGGCGGAGGGGGAATATGCACCTGGGTTTCTGGGTGGAGGATTTAAGGAGCCGTGAGCTAACTTGGGAGGAGCTTCCACTACTTGAGGGATTATGATTTATTTGAAATTCCTGCAGAATCTCCTGCACTGTTGATGGCTTTCTTGTGAAGCACCTTTTTGGATCTGATCTTGGGTGGTCATGGGCACTGAGAACTGCACGCCCAGGCACCCTGCACACAACCGTGACTCCAAGGCTGTGTATGAACAAGACGATTGCCATCACAGCTACACCTAGTAGGAAGATGTGTTGGTCTGTCTCCAGGAGAGGTCATGCAACCAGCTCATTATCTTCCCTGGCTTCAAGATTGCCTTTTTTTTTTTTTTTTTTAAGTGCAGTGTCCTGGGCAGCAGGAACCTGGACGCTGTTTAACTGCTGGGACCTCAGGGAGCTGCAGGAAGCTCCGATTCCTTTAATGCCTGAGTGTGGTACGGGGTTAAACTCAGGACCCCAGCCGGGGATGGAGGCAGACCTTACCCAGTGAGGTGAGGAAGTGGATGTTGTCATTCCCCAGCCAAAACTCTGTCAGCTGGTTGCCAAAACCTCGTTTGTATGAATCCCAACCTCGCAAGAAGTTCACTGACCCATCCCAGCGCCTCTGGAAAACCTGCAGGAAAGGAGAGTTTCAGTTTTGCCAGGGCACTCCCTCCCCACCAAAAGCATCTGCAGTGCCCAGGTGGCACAGCCCCCCACCCAGCAAATGCTCCCCCTGCATCAGGACACTCCTGTGGGTCTCTGGGGACCAAACCCCAGGGGAATCCCTCACTCACTTATCTCCTCCACCTGCCCTTGGAAATGAGGAGCAAATTATTTGCTGATTTAAGTGGGGAATGGGTCTGTGGTGCTCAGCCTGCTCCCAGAGACATTCTCAGGAGCATCCCCTGCATCCACAGGGATTCATGCAGGCTTGCTGTCTCCTCAGTGTGTGTTTTCCTCCTTTTTTGTTTCTATTTTGGTGCCATCCTTTGCAGCCCAAATAAAAATCACTATAGGGACATAGAAACCTCCCTTTGCTCGTCCTACTCACAATCCATCCTCCGCCATCCGTGTCCATGTCACAGAAGACAGTGGTGGCATTGCAGCCTTGTGGGTAGATGGTGTACCAGCCGCTCAGGTTCTTCCCTTTCCCCAACAGCTCTTGGCAGTTCCTGGCTTCTGTACAAGTCAGGGAAGGAGATCAAGCGGAAAGAGTTATAACATGCCCACTGTATTCAGGGGGCACATCAGCCACATGCCCCAAGTAGGAGACTTGGAGCCCTTCAGCCTCCCAGCTGGCTCTTTGCACTGCAGAACTCTGGTGCACACCTCCTGGGAGCCAAACCCCGCTGCAGTTTCTGATCCAAACATCACAGGGGAGATGGGCACCTGCTAAGAGATGGTCTGAGGTGCTCAGACTCCTCTCATCTGCCATGACTCTTTTGGGCTTCTGGGTGGAGGAGCTGCTCTGAGCAGGATGACAAAGTCATGATCCAGGCTCAGGAATGTATGGGGGCACAGGGAGTGTGTGGGTAGTTGGCAGCAAAGGAGTGGTGACACAGAAAAACACTTACCTGTAATACAGAAAACAGCGTTCAGATCATCCTTTGTGGACTGGACAGACAGTACTTTTGTATATATACATATATATGATATATAAATTTATTTTTCTTCCCCAAAACTAGACCTGATGACAGAAGCTCAGATTCACAGATGCCGAAGGATTGACTGAAGCGGTCACTATCAGACATCCCAGCTTCCAGCTGCATCTGTGGCTTTCAGAGGGGAAAGCCTTGGGAACTGATCTGAGGCAGCGGTGGTGGCAGTGCAGGCGTCTGAGCGTGCTGTATTTGATGAACGGACGCACAGCTGTACCAGGCTGTCTTGTGGGCATGGGCATCCTTCCTAACGAAGGGATGGTCCTGGACTTGGCCTCTTCTCATTAGTCAAATAGTTTTACATGCCCAGGAAACATAAGGGCAAAGGAGTGCCTGGAGCAGCAAGGGGCCAGTCCAGGAGCATCACAGACTCCCTCTTCCAGGCGTTACAGCAGCTCTGATATGCCCAAGCCTCTGCGTGTGACTGTGACCTTACAGCATCCAAGTGTAGCTAAAGCAGGTTGTAGCTCTGCTTTGGTTGTAGCTCATGGAGACAGACAGTTCAACTGAAGTTTTTCCTTCCTTCTTTCCTTCCCTTTCCTTCCCTTTCCTTCCCTCCCGCAATGAATAAATTAATCTGAGCGCCGTCACACACATGAACACTGTGTCTACTGAATCTGCTACTATAAGCAGGATGGTATAACTGTCTTTGAAGTAGCAGCATGTCTACAGAGGTGTTTCTAGTGGTTTCATCTTGGAAACCAGGACACTGAGGCTCTCAAAACCCAAGGCAGATCTCCTCCAGGACACACAGAGGGCAGGTGATGTGCAGTGTGTTCGGAGGACAGGACTTTCCTGGCCTGGCTGGATTACAGAGCAGACACAGAGAAGCTGCATGTGGCTCTGAGAAGCAAATAGGCTAACAGTGATATTTCCTTATTCTGTCTTTCATTGTCACTCTGAATTCGGGGTTTTTTACTGCCATGTCCTGACTTCTGGTGCAGGGAGTCCCACCACCATCTATCTGCTCTCTGAAGCCAATGGTGGCATGAAGGAGCTAGGACGAAACTCACCCCATGTTTCTGGAAATCCGGGCTCTCCTTTTATTCCTGTTAGACAAACAACACCATCAATTGCTCTGCCAGGGAAGCGGGACACATTATAGATGCACAAGAAGCAGCAGCCTTGCCTCTCTTGGATTGTTGTACCTGGCATGATGTATTTTCCCCTGACATCTGATTTGGGTTTAGGAGGTCTAAATGGCCAGACTGACACAAGATGTGTCTCTGTTGGACCTGGCTGCTCTGCCTGCTGCTGGCCAGCCCACCGAGCTGGGTACCGACGCTTTGTGCCAGTTAGTCCCATCGGTCTGGGACATGTAGGAATGGGAAGGAGGAGGCAACGCACCTGCAGGAAGGCAGGGTCAAATATTTGCTGCTGGCAGAGGGCTTTAGTCAGTGGTTTGGGAGCAGCTGTACCAGCTGGAGCAAATGTGCTCAACCAGCAGCTATGACAAGCCAAGCTCCTGTGTGGGAAGCTGCAGCGCAGCCAGTGCTCAGCGCTGGGTGCCAGCAGCCCTTGCGTGCAGGATGACAGCAGCAGGAACCAAAACCTTGTTTTCCCTCCAGCCTATTGCTGGTAGAGAGGTATGTTCTTCTGACGTCCGAGTCTCTACCTGCTGCCATAGCACGGGAATGCCAGAGGTCTGCCCAAATCTGGCTGGTCCATCAGGCTGGGGCGTGTGAAGCCCTGTAGGTTCTGTAGCTGATGGTGCTGTGCAGCAGCATCATGCCCCCAAGCTGGGGACAGCCCCTGTTGCTGAACAGCTGGTTTGGGAGAGGGGCTCACACCACCCACGCCAGGGCTGAGCCTATGATGGGGCACAACTGTCATCAAACAGTCCCATCCAGTACCTGGTGGGTACTTTAATTTCTCTGTATTTGCTCCCACCTGGTGTGTTGTTCCAGAACAGCACAGGGTGGAAGTTTAACTAACCCAGCTCACAGGATAAATTCAGTGCAGCATGATTTACCTTGTGGTCCTGGGAAGCCAGGCTCTCCAGCTGCTCCTGCAAAAGACAAGAGGAAAATGCTCATCACAGATGATTCAACGAGTGAATTACTTGGCTCCCCAAGCGGCTGCTCCAGCCTGTCCATATGTCCCAAATGTACAGGAGAGGCTGTCAAGTGGTGCAAAGCCACAGTGTCCCAGCTGGTGCTGCCACCCCGGCCTGGCTGCTCTCCGGATCAGCAGCATCTCTCGGGAAGCGCAGGAAAATACAGGGCAGAGAGAGAACTGCTGCTCCATCTGCTGGAGCGTATGGGGGGTTCACCGCTCCAGCTCCGCGACTTTTTTGGGGGGCTTTTAGTTTTTAGTCAGGCACCTGTGAGATTTTGGGCAATAGCTGCTTTTGCAGTGGGTTCATCCATCTCCTCTGAGGTTTCAGCTGAGATCTTTCACTTTCTTGGATGCTTTTGGCCAGGAAATAATAGCTACCTAATTCAGCATGCAAAGGGGCCGTTTTCCGAGCTAGTCAGTGCACCAGTGCTCAGTTCCTGGGTGCCACCTTGTTCTGCAAACTAGTTTATTTAAAAGTGACACTTTTTCAGTGTTTGCAGCACACAGATCCTGCTGAAGACCTTAAGTACAGCCTGGATGGAATGAAAGCAGACATCTTCCTCTTTTCTGGGGCTCATCCTGTTGCAAACAAACCCCCATTCCCTCCTTGCTTCACCCTACACTAGCTGTTTCTTGGGGGTCTGATCCCACTCTTGTGGTCAAGTGGGCTACAGTGGCATCACATGCTGAGTCCAGGGCTGGAGGCTGCTGGAAGCACTCAGCATCGTGTCTCTGCATCATGCCTCCTGCACCCCAAAGCTCCTCAGAGAGCCATTTGGGCAGGTTTGTCATGGTGGAAGAAGGTTAATGTGGGAGTAAGGAATGGGGAGAGGTCTTATTTTAGAGGGCTGGTAAGGATCAGTGGAGAATTTTGAGAAGAAGAGTAGTACCTTCCTCTGATGAGTGTGGTCTGACTCAAGGACACTATTTCTAGTACTCACCCCACGCAAGATCCAGCCCCCCAAATCCTGCTTTGCCTATGCTATTTCAGTGCTGTTTCTTCAACTATGACCAGCTCTGCAGTTCATCTCTGTAGGCCCAATTCCCCAGTGCATGTCCTGAACTTGGGTAGATTTATGGGTTCAAGTTGAATATGCTGTGTATTACCTTTGGCACCAGTTGGTCCTGTTTTCCCAGGAAGTCCCTGGGCTCCCATTTCTCCTGCAAGGAAGGACTCAGTTTATATGTGCACATTGCAAACTGGCCAGGGGAGATACAATGCAGAAGCCCAGGGAAACAAGGAAGCTGGGTTTTGTTAATTAGATTTCATCTTGCAACGTATCTTACTCCTTCTCTCCTGTTGAAGCTACACTACACTGGTCCTGCCAATGTAAGTCCTAATTTGCAGTTCACATATGAAATCCTATGAGCTCTGTACTTCTTGGAGCCAGTCCATGGATTTTGCTGCAGTGGATCTGCTCCCTCTGCTAACGTGATTCGCCTTCTCTATGAGTTGGCTATGAAAACCCTGAAGGACCCCCATCTCCCTTGCTTCCTGGGGTAGGGAGTGCCAGTACAGTTCCCAAACTGTCCCCTGGTAGACATGCAGGAGCATCACAGCCTCCCTCCCACCCAGACTGTTCAATAGACTCAGAAAATAAATTGATGTTTTTGTTGTAGAAGAAACCACCCAGGACCACTTCACACTTGTGACAGGACTCAGGGAAAAAAAGATGAGACCATGTGTACCAGCACATCTCTAGATGGGTTATCTCCTGCTCCTATTTGACCCTCCAACTGCACACAGAAGCCAGGGCCAGGCCAGCCACTGCTCCAGCCCAGCTTGCTTCCCCTACCCAAAGCAACAACGCCATCTCACATCACAGTGCTCATCGCTAGCGTTTGGGCTCTCACCTTTTGCTCCTGGGAGACCTGGTTCTCCTTTTGGGCCAGAGGCACCTGGGATCCCTGGGCATCCTTGGAGAACAGCAAGCCGGTCAGCATCACCCAGTCCCACTATTCTCACCTCTAAGGAAATGAAGAAAGTCTTTGTGTAGATTCTTAGGGCTCGAAAGTGTCTTGGAGAGGAATCTGAACCCTCTGGACTTGAGGAACAGTGCAAGCAAAAGCAATGAGGGTGGGAGTTTGCAGGTGTTGTATGGATTAACAGATGGCATTGAGGAGCTTACATATTAGAGGAGCTAGATACTGAATCTCTGGTTTCAGGGGAGTTCAGTGGGAGAGGAGGCTGTTATATATGACATTACGTGCATGACGAAAAGACTGTAGCTCAATAAAACAAAAGCTGAGAGGTGCCCTGGGGGGAATTGACAGCAGAGTAAGTGACATTGACCCATCTGTGGACAGTAAAGGCTCTACTAAATTTCCTGTCAGCAGGACAGTTTGAAATTGTCCCTATTGCCTTCCCAAGGAATACAGACAGAAAGCTGTGTTGTGCAGCATCCCCAAGCTGCCAGGGTGCCCAGCACCCAGCAAGCACTTGACCCATCCTTTGCATTGCTCTGCCCCCTTTAGTAACTGGGCCAAGGCACCAAGAACAAAAACCCCTTAACCAGGATAAAAAATCTCGACTGGGACAGCCTGTTCCTGGAGATCCCACGGGTGAGTAAGGAAGGATGTTACACCTTTGGCTGGAGCCAGCAGTTTTGTAAAATGGTTGCTGAGACTTCAGCCTCCCCCTTACCTTCCTCCCACTTGCAGCTGAAATAAAAAAAGCATAGAAGGAAAAAAATCATATATCCCCTCCCTTGCCCAAGCTCCTTGAGTTATAGAGGGTGATGAAACAGGCTGTCTCAGTGGGATGGCAGCAGGATCTGTGCCCCACTCACCTGGGCAGGTGTCCTGGGTATCACAAATAGTCGCTGTTAGGCTGAGTAGTGCCAGGAGGATTGTGGCTACCCTCCCCATGGCTGGTACTGGTGTCTGCTCTCTGTGCAGCTCCCCTCATCCACGTCCCAGGCGCTGTGGTTAGCATTGACCCATCTAAGCTTTTTATACCAAACAAAAAACCCAGCACAAGCTCCACCTCTGCGCTTGCCCACTGCCTGCTCTCGGGTCTGGGACTCTGGCTGGGTGTCCAGCTGTTTCCCAAACATGCCACTTTCCACAATTCTGATGGGCAAATTCTTGTCCGGCTGCCCCAGCCTTCCTTGTCTCCATCCTCTGCAAATTTTGGATGCCCTTCTCCTCCCGTATTGTATTTCTATGGGAAACGAACCAGCAAAAACATTGGTTTAGCTAAGTGCAGACAGCTTCCCTCATCCTGCCTGCTAGTGGCCCTTTACAAAGAGAAGAGCTTACCATGTATATGGGGAAACTGAGGCACTTGGGGTCGAAAAGCCCAAGGTCAGCTGAGGCCACTGGCAGACAGAAGCCACACAACCTGGCTCATGCTCCAATGCTCTGCCTGCCAGGCAGCCCAGGGTTACTCTGCAACTCTTCAAACAGAGGTATCAGTTTATTTCCAGGACTGATGTGGAGTTAAAACTCCATGTTTCCAAGCAAGGTTAGGTGGGCAGAGCATATCTGATTATTTTTTTTTTTCTCCACCTGCTTTTTTTCTCCAGTCTCTTTATTGTAATAGTGAGCAGGAATTCTGTTTTGCTTGGCTGTTGCTGTCTCCTGTGCTCTGCTTTTTTGTGGCACCATTACTAGAGGTCCAAACTGCCTCACCAAGTTTGACCCCCATGTTACTTTCAGACATTGAGCCTGTAAAGTTTATTAATTTTAGCAGAGGACAGAAATTAAAGGGTTTTTTTTCTCCTTATTGTTGCATCCTAGTTCAGAGAAGACTGTGATTTCTTGGAGTCTTTCCCAGCAGAGCATCAGAGGCAGAACATAGCTCACCCTCAAGCACTTGCTTCTATCATGAGGTCCCTGTAACATCCCAAATTCCAATTATTTGCAGCTTGCTTTAAGGTTAAGCAAATGGGAGAAGGCAGGGGAGAAATAAGTATTTGGTTGTCACTTAAATTCTGTGTCCCCTAAATAGCCCATACATATACTCATATACACATTCTTATACATATTCATATATGCATGCACATAAAATAATAATCCAGTAGATATTGTGATTATTGCTATTCCAGAGAACCAGTTCTGGCAGGGGATTACACCTGCACACCTTGCTTTCCTGCAACCATCTGAAAATAGCCCAGGGAAATCAGAGGGCTTGTGATCAGACTGGTTGCATTCAAGTTCAGGTTTTGCTTTACATGGGAAAAAGTACCTGTCTCGTCCGCGGCAAGCACACATCCAGTTCTGGGGGTGAAATGAGAGCATCTTCTTTCTTCAGCCTTTCAGAAGGGAAAAAGGATGAGCAGGTGCCTCTGAGCTGCTAGGGAGGGAGAAGTCTCTGCAGGGCAGCTGTAGGGTGACTGGTGCACCCCACTTCTCTCATCTGTGCAGCCTGTGCTGCCCACCCGGGATGGGCTTGTGTGTGTCCCATGGGGCAGGTGAAGATGGAGCACCAGCACCCAGCACCAAGAAGCCTTCTCCCACCCAGCGCCTTGTATCCTGTGCTCTGTGCCTGGAAATGGCTGCAACACCTTGTTCCAACTACCTGGAGGTAAAAGCTGCTGCTCTCAGCTGTTTGCCTTGGTAAATCACTCCAAAAGGCAATAGCCTTGCAGATTACCCCATTGTCACAGTCTCTCAAAGGCTCCTGGTTAGATCTGTCCTGCCAAGGAGAAAAAAAAAAAAAAAAAAGGGTTTGCCCAGGTTTTCCCAGTTGCTCCATGAGCAGGGGTCCAGCTCTGGGTTGGGCTGAGAACACACGTTGTGGGAGCATCTGTGATCTCTCTGCCCAGCTCTGATGCATCCCTTTAGACGTTACCAGCTGCAGGTTCCACCCAGCTTGGGGGACACCTGGAGATGTCACCCCACTGCCATCTGAGGACAGCAGCAGTGTCCTTGTGAATGCAGATACTTTTGGGAGCAGGGGGGAAACTGACAATGAGCCAGCTTAGTCCAAAGTAGGTCAGGCCCCCGAGGGTAGATTTTGAAATTGGCTCAGTGATCAATATGTCCTTAATTGCTTTTTCTCATCCCAGGACCCAGTGAAGATGGCAGAGTCCTGATCTTTTACACCATCAGCCATCCTTTTTTCTGTGTAGATTCTCCTTTGATCCCTGGGAAATGTCCCCTGTGAGTCTCAAAAGTCCGGGATCACTTTGGGGATGAGAAAACAAGAATTTTGAGCACACTGGGTGAATGGGGAGTACCTCTGAACACTGTGACCCATCGCTTACCTCTAGAGACATAAATGCCAAGAGTGAAGTCCCCAGAACTGAACTGATCTGCAAATCCCCAAGAAATTCAGCTTAGCAAATCAAAAGGCACAACCAGATGGCAGAAGAGCTTCAAAAAGTTCCTGTGGGAGCATCATAACTGTGTATAACAGGGGATTTAGCACTGATTCATGCAAAATTGTAGGTGAAATCCTGGCTCCTGCTGGGATCCTGGGCCTTTGCTGCCACCAGGATGCTAGAGCTCTGCAGGGAGGATGGCAAGAGCTGCAAAAGCTTTAAGTACCCGAAATAATAGGCAGCAAGCCCCAGGGATTGTGTTCCTCTGCTCTGTGCTAACCCACGAACACTGCCACGAACTCCTAAAGCTGTGAGAAGGGCAGGCAGTTGGCACTGGGGAACCAGGAGGAAAACTGTGACAGATCTGACTTTAAGTGATGTGAAATAAGAGTTTGCTCGGGAGTTGGCACCATTGCAGGTGTTCACGGGGAGCTTCCATGTGCTTTGGAGACTTGCCTTGCTGGGATAGGAGTGATGTCAACCTGCAGGGGTAGGTTATCATCCAAAGCAACAAGGAAAGATGTTCTTCAGCTTAGCCTTTTGAGGGCTATCCTGTTTATAGCTCTTCACTCTGTGCAAATAACAACATTTTCAGGGGTTTTTTTGATGAACACTTATATTTCCGAGCGACAATTTCCTCAACCCATAACTAGTCTTAGTATCTATGGTGGGGACATTTGCCCAAGCTAAGCCAGCAGTTTTTTCAAAAGCTGTTCCTTAGTTTTCCCTTTCTGCTTCTGGGTTTTGTGAACATACGGCGCCTTGGAGTGCCCGAGCCCCTCAGTGCTAAGAACTCTGCTGCACATTTCACTTGTCCTTACTACAAAATACGTTCCAAGAGGTTCCTGAGGCTCCAAAAAGGCACAGATAATTGGTAGAGTTTCTAAAGACAGCTTGCCCCCCCACTCACCCCTTGGGTTTCACATGCTGCACTGCTGAATGAAGTTTCACTCTTTGCTTTCCCAGGGCAGGTTCAATGGAAGGTCCTGGCTGTGAGGAGCTCAGGCTGCTGGTTTCACTGGTTCTGACTGGCGCCCACAGACTGTTCCTGCTGGGCAGAGCAAAGCCAACCTTCCCATAGCTGGTGCTGGCTGTAGCATGTTTTTAACACCGGGCAGCCTGGCAGCACAGTGATTTATGAACACAGAGCACTGAACCTGCATCTAGGGGCTCCTTCCCCACACTTCCATACACTGATTTTGGGGCACAGCAGTTTCCGAATTTTGAGACCCAATTAGAACAAGTGTCTATCAGTTATTGCACAGCAGCTGCACACCTTGCTGAACCTTTGGTTTAGCATCTGCTTGGTTTCCTCTAGGAGGTGGTGTTAAGCCTTTGCTTAATTCTCTTTACAGTAGCATATTGAGGCAGCCTACCCAAAAAGGATTTCATTTCAGTGGTTTGTTTCCTACCAGCCTCTCCTTCGACAAGATATTTCCTGCTGCATTCTATTTTTAACTCTTTTTATAATCTCTGGTAACACCTCTTCTGATCTGTGAAAGCTGTTCATCACTGAGAGCCGGGAAGACAGGCAGAGGTGTGATTTACAGGACAGGCAGAAGATGCTCTGCACCCTCCCTGCTCAGATGAATCCTGAAGAGTGGAAAGGAAATGCCCAAGCCCTTTTACTTTGCTGATACTAATTTTCCCATGTACAGATCAGTGGAGACATAGGTGGGACTGGTTGCTCTGGCACAACTGGTTGGATGAGGAACGTGCTCAGGAAAGGGACAAAGGAGGCTCTTGCTGCAGGGGCATCTGGTGAAGATATGCATACCAGACTGGCAAGGATGGCAACAGCTAAAAAGCAGAATAATTTTTCAAACAATTTGCCTGTTGTTGGACCAAACAGATGTTACACAACTGGAAGTTACACCTGCGTGAAGTGAATTATTTGGTTCTTCATAAAAGTTTTGCATATACTTCTACTGTTATCCCCATTCAGGCTTCAAATGTCCCATTTTTTAGTGACTGCTGCAGAACAATATTTGCTTCCTTCCTCTCCAGTGGGGGATTTTCATTTTCTCCTGACTTGTCCCCAGTGACTCTGCAGAGTTAAGCAGCCACAGAGCTTAGAGTAGGAAGCTATCGCCCACAACATGCACCGCTATCTGCAGTGCTGTATATCAAGCGTAACTGTTAGCCCAGTCCAGGTTTTCTGGCTCCCTCCAGACATTGTGCAATACAAGCCATAAAAACATGCTGGAATTTGTTATATGGAGAATAGGACTGGATTTTCAGGAGAGCCGAGGGACAGAGTTACCTGGTTCCCTGCAGGGCTGGACTCTATCGTAGTTTTTCTATTGTAAAGCTTTCCAGGTTGTTTTTACAGTATTACCTAGAGTGACCAGCTGAGCCTGGAAAGGAAAGGTACAGGTTCAGTAATAATGGTTTGGCTGATGGGCCGCTCAGTCCAGTATCTTGTTCCCAAATTTGATGTCCATTGTGGCCTTGGTAGGACCACTTGGTGGTCCTTGGCAGGATTTTGTTACTTGTGAGAGTATAAGGTTTTAATCAGATATTTATTTTTGCTTGTTTCAGCATAAATGAATCTTGTAGAAAGTGACTTTGACTATAGCCTGAGCTGTGAGTAAAGACAAAGGCCCGAGTGCTGCTGGATTTGGGCTGTTGTCCCGCACAGAGCTAAACTGCGGAGCTGATGGCAACAAGCTGCATCATTGAAAAAAAATCCTGAAATCCACAGACGAACCGCTGCTTTCCTGACCGTTTCTCGACACACAAAGCACACTGCTCAGGCTTCCCTGGAGCAGTGCCACGGCCGCACAGGGCAGGTGAAAGCCGGGAAGAGAATTCCTGCCTGGCACCTTCCCCGTGGGAGTGGGAGCAGTGGGACTGGGATTCGTATGTGGGAGCTGGGCTCCGTTTGGGGTGAGAAAGTGAGGGGACCTGCAGCTGCTCTTCTAATTCGGAGTCACTACTGATCGGAACAGCCACGAGCACAGGCTGTTGTAACCTTTAATTAGCTGTATGGATTAAACAGCAATTATTGCTTACACATGCAAATAACGCGATTATGCAAATGCAGGCGTTTCCCACCACCACACACAGGCTCCGTCACGCCTCACAATTAACGAACCGCCCAGCTCTCCGTTCAGTGCCGGGGTGGAGCGCGGCGCCCGCGGAGGCGAGAGGGCCCAGCAGCACCGGTACCGCTGCAGGCCGCGCAAGGCACCCCGAGGCGCGGGGATGCGCCGGCACGGAGGAGGGCGGGCTCGCCGGCACCTCCCGCCTCACGGAGCGGCTCCTCGGCTACCCCAGCGCCGCGGCTGCCGGCCCGACACCGAGAGCGCCCATCGGCGCTCCGGGAAACGCGCTCCCCGCCCTGCCCGGGTCCCGGAAGCGGCCATCAGGCCGCCGGAAGTGCCCCTCAGTCCTCCCGAGGTCGCAGTCGGTGGCCCGGCGGTCCTCCAGGACACCGGGCGTGCCCGCTGCGTTGCGGACATCCCCGTCAGTGGGGGATCGGCTCCCTTGGAGTGAGGAAGTAAAGGGGGGCCCGTTTTGTGGCTCAGGGAGCTGGTAGCCCAAGCCCGGTGGCTGCCAGGGGCCGGTGAGGGGCAGCAGCAGAGCTCCTGCTGGTGGGAGCAGAGGCCGGAGGTGTTGACATGGCCCAGGGCCCTGGGTACAGCTGGGAAGGTGCTGGGGCCCGTTCCTGGCTCAGAAATCAGGGAGCCCAAGCTCTGTTGTGGCAGGTTCGTGGTGGCCAAGGGCCAGTGAGGGCCAGCAGTGGAGCTACTGCCTGGCCCTGCCCTGTGGGAGCAGAGAATGGACGTTTCCAATGTGGCCGAGGGTCTCCCTTAGAGCTGGGAATGCGCTGGGGCCATTCCCTCGCCTCAGAGGCCAGGTAGCCCAAGCTCTGTTGTGGCAGGTCCATGGTGGCCAAGGCCTGGTGAGGGCCAACAGTGGAGCTCCTGCCAGTCCCTTCCGTGTGGGAACTGGTCCAGGATGTTCCCAGCATGGCCCTGGCCCTCCAGTAGAGCTACGAATGTGCCGGGACCATTCCTGCGCCTCCGAAAGCAGGTAGCCCAAGCTCTGTTGTAAAACAAGAAGGTGGAAATTACATGGGATTAATTTTTATAATCTAACTACCGTGCTAACTGTAGTGATTTGTAGTCGGAGAGTTCTGAGCTACTAAGCAACTCACAGGATGAATCCCAGCAAAAGTGGAAATTCTTGGAATAATCACTGCTTAGATGACTCATCTGTATTATGAAAAGGAAATTATTTCAAAACACATTCTGTACTTCCACGCTTACTGGGGATTCTGAATGTTATAAAGGTCCTTTTATATCTGAATTGTATTCAGTGTTTTTCTATTCCTTGGTTGTTTATATCCATGGTGTTTGAGTCTCCAAATGTTCCAGGCTTTAATCACCGATTGATAGCTTTAGTGGTTCCAGAAAAACATGCATTCCGCTGCTACGCTTTTGTAGTCTACCAAAAGGCCAGCCAGCCTCTCTGTGGGATTACTGGGCTGCCCACATATTAAGGCACTTGTCCAGAAGCTGTGTACTTCAGTCCAAATTTACTCTCACATCTCCTAGAATAGAAATAAGTGGCCTTGCCTGTCTGTTCTGGCACATGCCAAGGGCCAGGTATAAACAGGATTTTTATTGTCATTTATCGACATAATAGCCATTATAGTCAACCTAGCCTCCAAAGTGAACTTCACAGTTGCTCCTAGTGATATGCACAGATAACCTCTGAAAGCAGGACCCGCTAAAGTTGATTAAATGAGTTGGTCATTATACTTTTATTCCTTTTTAATATATTCCTCACATCAGCCTTTGAACAAAAAAAAATCACCAGATGCCATTCTAACATGATTCTCCTTGAATACTCTTGGCAGATATATCAGACCTGAATTGGTTGAATTCCCAAGTTGATAACAATTGTAAAGGTTAAGACAAACTAAGCCTTTTGGTTCTTCTAAATACATATATATACTCCTGTAAGCTTCCAATTGTATTTTGCTGATTTTTAGATAGTAAAGTGTCACAAAATGAACCGATTTCTCCCTTCACTTGATTGCAACCAGAAATTAACTGATCCCAGCTAGTGACTTGAATAGACCGAATTCCACCCTATTATGCATAGTGACACATGAAACTTGTGCTCTTTTGGTCTAGTCATGAAAGCTGCTGTGCTGTGTCTAATGACTGTGACTAATTTAGGGAGAGAGCCAAATGGTGCCATTCTCTGGACATTGTTTTACTAGCAGTGCAGAAATTATTTTCCATCTATAATCTTTCAGGATATGCCATGAGCTCCAAGTAGCCTTAGCCAGATGAGTGCTCTGTCAAAAATATTTTTGGATTAGGAATATGCTACAATTTTAGAAGAGGAATGCTAAATCCCTGTAGCAGGTTAATAATCTTGCTTTTTAATACCTCAGTACCTTTAAGTGGCTGTCTGAATTCTTTCTCATCTGACTTGAAAACATACCATATTAAACATTAGGTGAAAGAGGTAATTGCTTACATGAGCTAGTAGGATGCAAGTCCAGGTTACCGCATAATTTTTATTTTGTTATGATGGTACAAAAAATCTGAAGTCATCTGGAAGAGGAGACATAGTTACTTCATCACACAGAGCAATTTGTTCAGTGTGTTTGAGCAATGTAAAGTGAGAATATCACATGGAAATTATTTTCCATATTTGTATAGCAATGAAAATCTTTGCTATAGGCACAGCCTCTCTTCTGAGTCAGCAGGTGGGATCCTGCATTGGGTAGAACAATACAAAATCCTAGAATTGAACCCTTAGTAAGATTTCTTTCAAGTTGAAAAGTCTTTTTTCAATACATAGTCTCAAACTCCCACAAACAAGGAGTAATGGAATCTACTGACAGGGGTCAGTAGATTCATTTATAGTAGGGGTGTGGGGGAGATGATGAAAACATACCCAGGAAATCTATTTTCTCTTTTGAGTGAATATTATTTTGCCATTTATAAAAATCTCTCTCACTCTGAGAGCTGCCAATTTGGTGTTCTTCCATCGTGAGTTGTCTCACTTGACCCTACCTACAGAGGCTTATTTTCAGTCTATGTAAATGCTAATGTTTATGCATGTCTCCTAGCAAAATGTGTTCTTAATCTCCTGCTGAATTCTTACATCAGAACACACTGAAATTTGGCATGGCCGTCAGTTATTTTCCAGTAAAAAACCACCTTATAGGAGTTACATATGTTTTCATTTTTTAAGGTATTTACTGTTTTCACCTCTAATTAGGAGAAATATCTGGGTTTGGCTCTTTCATTCTCCTGGGAACTAAGAGTTTGGTTTTGCCTATTACTGGGTCATTATAAAATTCTGTTCCTTGTGTTAAATTTTGCTTTTCAAGTTCTGAATGAACTTGGAATTTGGATACAGGTTTAACCAGCAACTGATTTCCTGGAAAATACTAAACTCAATTAAACACCACAACTTTCATAAAAAGAACATTCAAGTTTAGAAAGCAATAGCAGAGAAATCTTGAGTAAAGATTGCTATATTCAACCATTTCTTTTCCATCCCAGGGAATATTTGTTACACACAGCTGGTTATTTGTCATACTATATTTACCCATATTCATAGCTAAAAGTCACAAAATGCAGATTATTCCTAAGGTGCCATGGTTCAGACTGCATTTCTTTTATTTATTTGCTGCTTGATAACTAAAATGGTGATTTCTTTTGCAGGTAAAACAAACAAAAAGTTATATTTGATGCATTTTGAATCAGCTGAGATATTAAACCACAAAGATTGGGGTTTACAATGGAAAATCAATTTTTTCTTAATGACAGCAGCCCCACTGGTGCCAGTTAAAAGTACTCCAAAAGAAACAGAGAGAGGTTCAAAGTCTGGGTTTAGTACACTGCGAACTGGTTTCAAGGAGCCCTGTCATGGACTTGCGTTGTCTAATTTGGCTTTACAAGAGTAACCTCAACAGTGCATTCTTTCCACTGGCTATTATATGTTCTCTGCAGTTTGTACTGTGAGGCCATGGAGCATATCCTCAGCTAATGCAAATCTGTTGTTGCAATTATTTTAGACTTGATACCTAAATCTGTAGGTACAGTATTTTCCTAAGCGGATCACAGAAAGTAAATTTGAAAATTTCTTTCCAAAGAGAAAATATTTTCTAAACATCTCGCCCATCCACACACAAGGAGATTCACATTTCACTATGCCAGTTTATACCTGCTGAAATGTGATTTACAATGTATAGACATAAATGGTAGTGTTGGTGACAGTGGGCATAAACTGCAGCTGTAACTGAAGAGTCCCACTTACTACGTGGCTGCATTGTCTGTCCCTGCCAGAGTCTGATTAGCCAGTTTTCCTTCATTGTTTATAAAAAGTAATATGCCATAAAACCAGATTTTCACTGCCCAAATCATAAAATTTTCCATAAAAGCCTCCTGCTGTAAGGTACTAGAGAATATTCATCCCCCAGACTCTGACAGCTAGGTAGAAATAGGTATTAGTTTCCACCATTGGTGTAATTCCAAAAGTTTGGAGTCACCAGTCTATGTAATGTTAAAAGGTGTTCTGTTTCTAGCTCCAGCTAGTTGGGATGTGTTAGAACAGTATGTATTGAATAACTGTTTTAAGTAACATTTGCAGTTGCTTTTGGTGCAAGGTGGGTGCTCCCAAGGTGCAGTTATAAAATGCAACTGGAAGTCAGGAGGAGTGTTTTGGTCCTGATTTTCACTCAACTTTCACCACACAGCCTTCATGCCACGTTCAACAGTGGGTTTGGGACAGCTGTCTTGGGTGATAATCACAGCATTAATCCCCAGAGTTCAGCATTTGCTGCCAGATAAGACCTTTTGAAGCAGCCAATAAAAAGTACTGGTTTGGTGGAATTTACAACAGGGTGTAAGGGCACTTGTAAAGGCCTGTACTCCCAGTGACAAGAGAAGTCTGGAGATGTATTTGTGGTAGAGATTTCAATTCCTGGAATGAATCTCTTTGTACGTACTGGATGAAAAGACAGCACGTGGTTGTTTTCTGCACCAAGTACCTACAACGTAGTCAGAGATGTATTTTCACATTAAAATTTCAACCTCCATCAAACTTGCCCAACTTGTGGTTATACACAATTACTCAGGCCAGGCTGATGGGGGAATCTTCTTTATGTCCCTGGTGTCATTTGTGGCTTCCCATCAAAGCTAAATAGTGTCACCACTTCAGAGTTTCCCTATGCCACTGCAGGAGCCTGGCAGGATCAGCTAAGCTTCTGTTTTAGTCAGGAATCTCAAACACAAGCTAGGATCAAAAACTTCCCAGGGAAACAGGAGGGGTGAAATTAATCTGTAATTTAACAGGATTCCATGGATTTATACCAGAAACTGGGGGAACATATCTAAACTCACATGAGTTCAAAGCAAATTTGTAGAAAGCTATGCTCCTGTGTGTCCATCAGCCACATGGCTGCGGTGGTCCTGCTCATCTCCGTGTCCAGTTCTGAACAGCTCCAGGGCGAGTCCTGGCATAGGGCAGCCCAGCCCAGAAACATTTCTTTGTTTCTTAGGCTCTGAAGCAAAATATTCATGGTAAGAAAAAGCGTTAGATGTGATTTTAGATAACCAGATTTAAAAATGCTCAGTTTCCTTCTGGTGCATATCTTGCCACAAAGAAAATACAACCTTAGCTTGTGAAAACTTGCCACAATTCTGAAGTCTTGTGCTATGAAGCCAATCTGTATTCTGATTTCTTCCAGGATGACCCATTGTCACTGAACCCGAACAGATTGGGAGCATTCATGTCCTAGCCACTTTGTGCCCTGTTTGCTTGCTTTGGGGTTTCAACATCCAATTTATGATGCAGATGTTTGACAAGGAGCTACAAGTTTTGTTTTCTTGGCTGAATTCCAAGGACACTGCTGGAAACTTATGTGTGACGATGTGCTTTTGGAGTCCCATCAGTGGCAAAGCTGCCAAGACACTTGGCCTCATGAGAGGACTCTCTATTTGGGAATTTAAACACTAAGCTTGCCTCTGTTCAGATTATAGACCCGTCTTTCTCTATGCCTGCTTTCTTCCACTTCCAACTTTACTTTTTCATTCAGGCTTCTCCTATGTTTAAAATATATTTCCCTTTCTCCTTCAGATTCCTCTGTAAAAACATCTCGGTTTGCGAACGCTCAGGAGTTTTCTTTCTGTAGCAATGTTTTGACGGGGGCTTTGGTTTTCTTTACAATACCACTTTCTTCCTGTGAAACCTTGGGTAACACTGGGAACTTCCATGTTCGCTGGGTTTGTTGCCCATAAAATACAGGCACAAATAGACATTGTCAGTGGTATTCTGGAAATTATTCAGGTTTAGGAACCATGCTGAAAAATACTATTAGAAAGATAAACCCAATGCTATCAGTCACTCTATGATAGCAAAGTAAATTACTGTCTCAGTGGAACAGAGATGCAAGTTAGTGCGTAGTCAGTCTCTTTCTGCTTCTATCATGTAAAAGAACATCTTCTAAACTTTTTTTTTTGTGCCTTTATTAGCAAAATGGGTAACTTAAGAAAGAATTAGTGGAGATTTATCATAGCCTTCACTGTCCCCTCAATTCTTGCCGTTAATGAGGATTAATGAAGAAATTATTAAGGAAACTTTAATAATGTGTTTCTTTTTCTATTTCCACTAATTAGTCCTAGTCAAATATACTGAGTTTTCTGGTATTGCGTAGGTTTCTATAGCACACTGTACAAGTGACCTGAGCTATCGATAGAATATCCTTATTTTGCCAGCTGTTTTATAGTCAAAAGATGTTGAATCTGTACTTGTTTTTTCATGTTGCATCCAGAGCTTTGGAAGAGTGTTTTGGCAGGCTTCCTGGTGGGCACAGCTCCCATTCCCAGAGTTCTTTCCAAAGCATTAAGAATGGAAATAAGCAGCTAGGAATTTTCCAGTTTAGATCAGGCTCTGTGTACGTTCAGAGAAACAGAAGCATAACCACAAGTACCAGCATAAGCCCTTAATGTAGTCAGGCTGCAACAGAAAGCAGAGCTTCATCTGGTGAAGCTGTCGTAAACTGGTCCGTGTTGACTTCACATGTTTGTCCTGACATGGTGACAAAGTGACCAAGACAGGTAAACCACCAAGAAGCTGCTTAATGTAAAGAAGGTCTGCCTAGTTAGGTTGCCTAAAATCAGAGGCAGGCTCAGTCATCTCTTAATGAGGTTTTAGTCTGAAGTAGTATTGCTTATAGGAAACTACCAAGGTCACTATGACAGAGAAAAACACTTTAGTTTTCTCTAGCCTCTTCTCTCCAGGGTGATTCCTTAGTTTGTATTGTGGAAACTGCTTGAGTAAGTGACTAAAAGAAGATAAATGGTATACAGCATCCATTTTATGGGTGCTTTTTTTCTGACAAATGCTTAAGAGATGTTCCAGAACATCTATTATTTGGGGAAAAAAATTACTAGGAAGCTGAGGGTAATACTGTGTTACAGAGAATATGATCTGGAAAAAATCTTGAGGCAGAGCATGGATGGAGAAAAAAAATAAATTAATTCCTGGTGTCTCTTTGAGGATTACACTCCAACTCTTATGGAGTGGGAAACTTTCCATCTCCTGTAATACGAGTTGGGCTGGGTCCTCAGGATATCACCGTAACAAAGCAGAGCTACAACTGGTAGTGGGCACAGGCAGATACAACAAAAACATTTTAAAAGATTTTATTGTAAACAAGAGATTTAATTGTTTCAAAGCTGTCAAATTTGCTGAGGGTAACCATATATCAAATGTCATGTAGGTTTTTCTTTTCCTAATCTTGAAGATCAATTGATGAAATGTCACAGCTACTCTGTTGTACTCCTATTTCATGGGCAGCGTAAGTCAGAAAAGAAGTAATAGCATAGACGTTAAAGAACTACTTACTATCAGAGCTATGAACAGGCAGGAATCTTGGCTTGGAGCACTCGGCTCCAGTTCCTAGAAGTACTGCATCTCATGGGGCCTGGATCTTCTTTTACTAAAAAGTTTTCCTTTCTGTGTTTTAACAGTCTTTCAGGGTTTCCTAGAACATATGCATATTTCCAGATAATTTATGCTAACTGAAAATTATGTTTCTGTAGAATGAGACATCCCTATCTCATGCACCTCTCTGAAATGAGATTCTCAGCCCTGGAAATACTATTTGCACATTGGCCATGGTCTTTAAGACAGTTAACATCTGAGCCTAAATTCCATTTTTAAATGTACTAAGAAATCTGTTTCATTAAAAATCTCAAGCCCTTGGATTATTTTCGAAAGAAAATACTCATATTAAATATATTCCCTTATGACCTTTTTTTCTTGGCTGTAAAAATGATCATTCATCTTAAATAGTAACACAGTGCCCTGCAATGCTGCGCGTTGGTGGAATGGCTCTACAATAAAGTTAAACTTCAAATGTTAATCTCTCTCTGAGCCACATCCTGTTTTCAGTTAACTGATCTCATATGGGGGAAATTTACCAGAGGAAATATGTCTAGTTTGGAAAGTACCAAAAACTTATCTTTAGTTCCTTTGTGTAATTCAGCACCTTTTCAGACAGAGGTGTAATACTTTTTGAGAAGTCTCAAAGCAAAAGAAAAGGAGCAAGCTGACAGCACAGAAGGGAGACATAGGTGCCCCTTCATACCGAAACAGAAACTGACCCATTGGTGTAAACACTGATCTTTCTGAAATTATTAACTTACACCTCTTTATATTACAAAAGCTTAAAAAGCCACCTCCAGAAATATTTTTGAAACTTTTTCAGAAACTAACTCACATCCTGGCAGCAACTGTCTGTGCAAGATTAACTTGCCATGAATTTTAACAATCCTAATGATAAGACTGAAATGTTTCAGCCGTAAGGACTACTAAGACTGTATCATACTTTTCCCATAGACTTTTAACTTTAGTTAGTACATGGCACTATGACTCTGCACTTGCAGCGTCTACAAGTACGTTTACAGCACAGAGAAGTAGAGAGAGGGAAGTGGAAATGAAGAGACTATACATGTGATTCTGCAAGTATTGGTAGGGGAAGTCTTCTCACTCACATAGGTGAATGTTGACATTTCAACTGGAAGCCTTAAAAATAACTGTAGTAAAACTGACATGCTTTTCCTCTTCCACAATTTCATTGCCAGATCTTAATAACATCCTGACTCTTAAAAAAGGTTACACATGCAGGTACCGTGGCTGTGTATGACCAGGTAATTGCACGCCCATCTTGCTAAATTAGTCATTTTCTTGTGATATGACAGCGTTACTGAACTGCACATGATGCTTTTCATCTGGTGAGATCTGAGTGTTTTATAAAAGGAAGCAAAAGTTACTGCCTCATTGCAGGGGAAGGTGGAAGCATTTAGTAGGCCAGTGGTTTACCCAGCACCACTCCGGTGATGTAGGGCAGTAAGCCAGACGGGTTCCCTAAAACTGGCTCTGCAGTTGGCTCCATCAGGCTTATGTTCACTTCCCCCTATAATGACAATTTCCTTTGCATCATCATTTTTAAACTGTGAAAGCCTTCAGAAGAAAATCATGTCACTTGTCAAAAGCCTGTCTCATTCAAGGGAAAGCAAAGGAATGATTATCTGGCAAAGCGAAGGATCAAATCCTTCTTTTGGAAACAGTCTTGCATCCTGATTCCTGTGGGACTGCAGGGTGGAACTGAAAGTAGCATTTGGCCCACAGGTGAATTTTTAATAAAAAAATTGAAGAGATTGTGGACATAAATGTAGGAAACCTTTTTGACAAACTGCTTGCAAGAATGGGAATTTTATTATTAGAAATCCTAGATGCTAGAAGATGGTCATTATTTGTCTCCAAGTCCCACAAATGAACCAGCATACAGAGAAAACTGAGCAGCTATCTGCCTTAAAGAGTCCAGGTACATTCTTACTGTGTTCTGAGTGTATTTTTAATACTTCCTGTTATTTTTAATTTACCACAAAGATGGTTGAATTTGCAATCTTGAATATTTTGTATAAACATTTTACATCCTGTTTCTTGGTTATTATGGGTTTCTTTAGCCTGTATTCTGCAAACAGTGCCAGGCTTGGTGCTTATAATATCTTCACAGTACTGTATCCTGAGAAGATTCATTTTTTTGTGTGTGTATATAGACTTCCAGTATATCGTCCTGTAAGGGATAAATATATATCTTACCCAGGGACCTGGCTATCTTTTTAGAGGTTTCTTCCTTAGGTGTATTTGGTTTTAAACTAAACTGCCCTTTTGAAGTCTAGAAAAATGTTTAGGTTATTCTTGCTTCGTTTGACAGCCCTTTTGAGACAAAAAGGTAGAAGTTTAATGGATTTTTTTTTCCTGGAAAATCTTCAATAAATACAGTATGTGTGTAGCAGAGGAATGCACGAAAAAGAATGATGTTATATCATACAGGCAAATATAGGAGTTGAGTCATGCAGCTGTGTGAGCAGAGTTTATGGATGGTCTTTGCTTCTTCATGAAAACACGAACGTAGCTGTTTATAACAGTGTGAGGGGAAAAAAGTTCCATAATTAATTCCAATATTTCTCTTAGCAATGCAACAAAGCACTACAGTATACTACACTTGAAGGAGGGCTATGTCTTGATGCCAGAAGCATCCTTCTCATTGATTATCCAACATAGCTCCAGTCTGTTTGGTGTTGCGATCGGTAATCTGGAATGATGGTGAGGGGGCAGCTGTTCCAGATGTGGAGCTATTACCTGTGCACACACCATGGGAAGCTCTCGGGCTGATGCTGATGAGCAATAACCGCCCCAGCAGCTTCCCTGCAGTCACAAGGCACCGGGATGCAAACATAGTTGTAAATGTAGTGGAGCAATGAGCCAAGTGAAGCATCTAGAGAACCACCTCCGCTTTTTATTTTTAATTTGCAGCTAGGACTCCCCCCACAGCGGTATTCCCCAAGTTTCTTTCCCGAGGAAGAGCTGACACATTTGCAGCTTGCAACTTTCTCTCTTCTAAGCGAATCCTGGCAGACAGCGTTACAGTGTGTGATTTCATAGTGAAATTTCAAGGGGAAAAGAGGACCTTCTGAGAGCGAAACTTTCATTTGTAGAAATCTTTACCGCGCTGCGAGCAGCCGAGAAGGTTTTGCATGTATTACCTGCCCTGTGCTAGCTGGGGGGGGTCAGTGCCGGCGTCGGGGCAGCCGGGGGGCTTCTCGGTGGCGTGCGGAGGGCAAGGCTGCGGCTCCCGGGGGCGGGGGGGCAGGGGGTCAGACAGGGCATTTTTCCCTGCCATCGTGCTCGGGGCAGGCATGATTGCTGGCTGAGTGACAGGGTCGGGTCACCGCCGCTGTGAGCGGCTGTCAGGGACAGGTCAGCCAAGCGCACCTTCCATGCCGGCTGTCCCGGGGGAATGTCCTCCCGGCGGGTCGGTGCCGCTCAGGCTCCCGAGGCCCGGGCCGCCGCCCGGAGCCGGGCCGCGCTGCCCCGGGCGGGGGAAGGCCGGCTCCCCCCGGCCCCCGGGCCGCCTTTCCTTCCCCGCTCCTCCCGGCCGGAGCGAGGCAGCAGTCGCCCAGATTCCGCCGAGCCGGCCGCCTGCATTTCCCCCGCCTGCGGCACCGCACGGCCGGCCTCCACCGGGGCAGGCACCGGCCCCGCCCCACCGCCGGCCCCTCGCCCCGCCGCCCCCTCAGGCCGCGGGCCCGGCGCCGGCGGGCTCAGGTAAGGGGCGCGGGAGGGGGAGCGCGGGCCCCGCCTCAGCCGCCCGCGGCCTGGGCGCCTCCCGCCCGCCGCCGCGCCCGGCCCCGCTGAGGGGAGACCGCCCGCGGCCTCCCCGGGCTCACGGGCCCGGCCCCCGGGGGGCAGCCGGAGGGTGTGGGGGGGCCCCCGGGGGTGCTGGCCGCCCTCGCTGCCGCCCCTGTGCCCTGCTGAGCCGGGGGTGGCGTGCCCTGGGGCTGCTGTGGTGCCGGGGTTGCCGGTGTCACCGGTCAGGCCCCCGCGGGTGGGCTGCTGCCCAACGGGCTCCGCGGGCACGCCAGAAGCTGGCGGGCAGCTCGTCTGCCCCCTCCTCAGCCGGGCGGCTGGTCTACCGCCTCCTCACCGGGCACCAGCCCGCCGGCTGTGCCTGTAGTGTCACTGGTTTTTAATTGACGGTTCTGGGCGGATGGGGAAGCCCCTGCAGTGGTGCTGCGCTCCCCGGCACACATCTGGAGAAGCCAAGGGAATTGGCGATACCAGGCCACTGAACATGCTGTTTGTCCAGAGAGGAGTGTGTTAAATCCAGGGTGTGCCCTGTCCTGTGCCTGGCCTAGGCAGCCTTGTGCTTCATTTTTTTCAGAGACTTTATTAGTCAGTGTTGCTTTTGGTAATACTGAGCTGGGTTATTGCGTGTCAGTACCATTACGGGGAAAAAAATAGATTTATAAAGGTGTTATTGTGATGAAACTGTATACGGGCAAAAAAATGGATTTATAAAGGCATTGTGATCAAACTATATACGGGCAAAAAAACAGATTTATAAAGGCATTACTGTGATCAAACTGTACCAGGCCCCTGGGTGAAAAGCCTTCCTGAACTTCCCAAGTGACTGTGGAGACACAACAATCGTTTTTTGTTGCTTTTTCAAAAATACTCAACTGCACAGCTCTTGGTAACTAAACCTTACACTGAATGTGCATGACACCTTGGCACATGTGGCTCAAGGCGTATCTGGTAAGAGCACAAGCGTTTAAGTACTTTGTGGACTTAAGATTTCCTTTTTCGTTTCACCAGTAGCTCTGTGACTTCAGGAAAGTCACTGCAAACACATCAGTTGCTTGGTTTCTGCATCTGTGAAGCATAATCATGAATTTTGGCTGCTGGGAATTGAAGGTGGTTGGGGATTTACTCTACAGGAAATAATTGTGTGTGATGTGAACTGATGGGATTGTAGCTCTAAGATGATGGCAATATTTACTTCATCTTCCTACAAGGTAAAAAAACTCTGGAAAGAAAACCCCAGCCCCTTATTGTAATATATTGTCCATTTTCAAGTTGTGTTTGAGGGAAATTTTAAATCTGTACAGTAATTTCCTGCAGGTACCTAGTCAAACCCCACTGTGACATTTAGTCACACATGTCACTTGTAGACTCGATTAAACAGATCGCTAGGTTACTAGGTTTGGAGCTGCTCGTGGACTTTGATGCCTGATACATTCTCTCACATCAAAGTGAGCCTGTGCCTGCTTGTTTGAGCACCTATTTTTTTTCCTTATCTCTGACAGTTTACTTCAGATGGCTGAGAAAACAACCAGAGGCTCGCAGGATGTCCCTGGCTCTTCTCCTGATGAGAATGAATTTCCTTTCGGATATCCCACTAACATTTGTGAGGATGCGCCCGATCAGAAGTACCTGTGCAGCAACTGTAATAACATTCTGAAGAAAGCCCTGCAAACGCTCTGCGGCCATAGGTACTGCTCCGCCTGCCTCTCCTGGATTGTACGGTAGGTCCTGGCTCCAGAGGGTCACGCTGCTGTGGCAGAGTCTGTGGCTGCATACGCTCCCGAGAGCTGTGTCACACCGCTGTGCTCAGCAGATGAGTCTGTGGCTACTCAGCCCGCTGTGCCGCAGTCGTTTTACCGTTGAGAAGTACTTACCTGGGGTGGCGTGCAGGGTGCTCTCTACCTCCTTTTTTCCAGTGTGGAAGTCAACAGGGTGGGGAAGGCTGGATTACTGGGCTTGGCAGAAGTCAGTTTTCCTATCTGTAAGTGTGAGGGAATGATTCTGATTCAACCTTGAAGAACTAGTACTGACTTAATACTTTCACGGGACTCCACGCTCCTTTAATAAGTGAGGTTACAGGATTTTAATAAACATCTTAAAGTTTTATTTTTAGTAACTCAGCTGGGCCACTCACTACATGTTAAGGTGCTGTGCCATTCGTGACAAACCATGACAGCCATTGTCCCAGACAACCTGAAAACCAGGAGCTGGGTGGGAATTTGCTTTGATCGATTAGCTGCTTCTGTCCTACCTTTTCTTTCAACACTTACACCTTGATCCAGAGCCTTTGGAAAAGGGTATGGCTGCCCTGCAGGTGAGAGGTGAAATTGCATTGCAGTTTGAGCTTTGACGTTTTGGAAAACAGCAGCTGTCAAGATCCAGGCTGGGCTTTAGTACTGCCTAAGTAAGTCTCATGCCTGTTACTACGCTTCCTCCTGGATGTTGTTAGTAAGCTAGTTTGTGCATGCCAGTTTGCGCAGGCCCAGCTCTCATCGCAGTGTGGGCCACCTGAAAAGCTGCATCAATGCACTGGCCACATGTGATTTGAAAATCAGTGTATAATAATGTAAAAATGGGTTGAAATTAATGTGTTTGACCAACTTGCATAAATCCGTTACTGTCAATGTAGAATAAAGCCCCTTAATGAAGCAACTTAAACCACAAATTCATAAAACTGTCAGCAGAACATAACCAGAATTGTTTTATCTTCTCACTAGTTTGTCCTTACAGCACAAACAGGAAACTGGCTCAAACAAGCTAACTTGTACAGTTTGAAATCAGTTATGCTCTGGTTGGATGGATGCTTTTCTGATGAGCTTCCTGGTCTGTGTTGGTTCATTACTTGTCTGGATGCTAAATAGCACTGGCAATGAAACACCTCTGAAGTAAAGTTTTGTTTTTGACTTTTCCTCTGTAAAACTTTATGCTAAATACTTTGAGAGGAGATAAAAACCTTTTTTAGCTGCAGCAGGGTGTTAACTTCTAGAACTTAATTCTGCACCGGTTTTACTATGTCTTTGTAATTTGAAGTCTATATATCTATTTTGGGAAAATGGGCATTGTCTGTGTTTTAAAAGAGTTTAGTTTTCATGTTAACTTTCCTATGTGGTGTTTTTGCATAATTCATGAGATAAATAGGTTTCCATCTTTATTCTTTTGTATGATCTACGCTGCTCTTATTTTGCTGAAATACAGATAAGATTTATGGGCCTAGTCATAGTCTTGAGGAATAGAACAGCAGGATTTTATTTGATGTCAGTGTGTTCAAGGATTGGCGCTTTGATGATCAAGAACTATGGATTTTGAATGGAAATTACAATTCCCATGGTTTTGTTTGTGTCAGTGTCTATACAAAGACCTCCTAAACTACAGTACACCAGCTGATTGTTATTTCATTCTTCTTGTTGCCAGAAACAATAAAAATGCAATTTGCCAGAAATGTAAAGAGGAAGATCCCAGCACTTTAGGTGAGGGAAGCCTATTGGCAGAAGAAAGGGTAAGTTGTAGTTCACAGTTCATTAATCTATCATTAACCATTCTCTGGACTACTCTATAGTCATCATTGGGCTACAGTTTAGGCAGCAGTAATATAAAATGAGATAGCAACTGACAGTTACACTTTTTAACTTATGCTTTAGTTGTTTGGATTTCCCACAGTTTTTGATTTTAAAAAGTATAATGGCAGCCTTAGGGCTTTCCAAGTCTGTCAGGTTCTGCAACATATAATCCCACACTCTACCATATAATTAACTTTTTATTGTCTCAAAAGAAACTGTTGCTTTCCTACTTGTAGTAGTATGTTTTAGCTGTAATTACTATCCTTATTAAGTATCCTAGTGGATTTTCCAATCTCATACCCTTCTCTGTACCCTTCAAACTTGTTACCAGACTTACAGGTGGAGCATCCCTAGGAAAAAAAGCCAGGGTGTCAGTTAGCTGGCTAAATTGCCGGAGAAGGATTTTGACAGCCAGGTATCAGGGGAAACAGTGGAAAAACTAGAGCTGAAACGTAATAGCTGATAGAAGCTGTGCACTGGCAAATGTTTCATCTGGAATTTAGTGGTGCTGATCTCTTTTGCTGTTGTGTGATTTTCCAGGCTGACAGCTGCATTATTCTATATCCTGAATACTAACTGGGCCGTAGGGCTCAGTCCCAGCTCGTCTTTTTCCTTCCTTTCTGGTTACGTGCAGGAATACCAAGAGACACACGTTCTGTCTACATTTTTTAGGGAAAAATGAAACCCAATAGGCAGCTGGCAGTGAGGTAAAAGACAAAGTTTAGGAAGTGGCTGCAGCAGAATAATGAATCTGCACTTAATCTAGGAAAAAATCCTCCGTTCTGCAATGAATTTCCCAGTAACAGAATTTCATACATCGTGTAACCACAGATAGGTAGAGCTAAACCCTTATGAACTTTTTATTCTGTGTTGACTGTTAGTTCTCTTGTAACTTTGGGATTTCTCTGCTGTGGGATTCTCACCAAGTCTGCTGGGACTTTCTGCAAAAGCTGTGGCTGGGTTGTTGTAAAGAGGGCCCCACTCTTGCAAGCTGATCTGCCTGGGCAGATTCTTATCCCTGTTGAGTGTCCAGATGAAGTCAATCACCATGAAAGCATGAGAATCTGCCTATGTAGATCAACTTATAGCAAATGGTTGGAGTTTGTAAACAACATAAATAATGAAAATCATTTAGCGGGTTTATTCTTTATATGTGTTCCTGATAATCTTGGCTTTACCTTTGCAGTGGTTTTGTTTAGTGTTTATTGCCTATGCTATCTGTTTATGTGTTTGTATTTTATGTAAGATACCTACACAAGGAAAAGTAAGGCCCTATCAGGATGTGTATTTGCTTTATCTCATGCCATGATCTATTTCTGTGGTAACTCCCATCCCTTCCCTGTTACACTTTGGATTTACGATTCCTTCCTATGCAATGTATATGTCATTTTACCATGGTGCTGTTCATCAGCATCAGTTACTGAGCATCTGCATCTGTCACGGAAGTCAGAGGAGTGGGGGCATCCTCCCAAGCCTCTGCTCACACCCTGTCTGCTGTCACTCATGAGCTTGGCTTAGAGGACAGTTCTCTGCTCTGAACTGAACACAAACCACTCGTGGCTGTGTTACGAGTAACTGTAGACCCTGGTCCTGCTGCCGAGGCCCAGCCTTAGCTGGAGAGAAAGAACTGCTGGATTTATCCTGGGAAGCTTTTAGTCAGATGGATCTGTTTGTTAAACTTGTTGCTAGTTGATCTTCCTGCTCACATGAGTTGTGGACCAGAGTCCTCCTGTAGCTGGAGGAAGCCATGAGATAGACATTGTCTGGGTCAGAGTGCCAAGGGGAGTGCGTCTGGCAGGGGTTTTTGGATGGGATATGGTAGGACACAGCCAGCTGGGGGGCAGGCAGGTCTGGGCAGGTATGTGTGCCACAACAGCCACTCGTGATCAACATCAGCAGCACCTGCATCAACATCTTCCTTTGAAATAGCTAAAATGAAAGAAGGGAGATGTGCAACTGCAATATATCAAATCAGAAATATTTTCTCTTTGACCTGGAGCACTTCAATGTCAGTGAGAGTCGTTTCATTTACTGTATGGGGGTCTGACTCAGGTCCCTAAAGAAGTTCTGTGCAAACTCATGTGCCCAGGTAAGAGGGCAGAGGTTCAGGTGAATATTTAGAAGCAGTGGCCTGTGCAGATAAAAGAAGATACGAGGATTTCCTGCCTTGTTTTTTACCCAAATAGTGTCTTTAATGATTTAGCAACTACAAGTGTGAAAGAAAAAGCACAGGGAATGCACAAAACAGTAAGAAATGCATGTGCTGCTGGGACTGACCCTGTAGTTCAGTATGTTTCAAATGATCTATTTTGTAATGTCAGGAAATTCCTGGAGTTTTTCTGTTATGACACAGGAGGAAAAAGCCACCATGTGCCTGATAAATTGAATTTCTTCTTTTTGATTTTGCTCATAAATTAGACTAGAATGTTTTAGAGGATGAGGCTGGGGTGCTGTCACTAATTGTACGTTGATTGCTAGCTTAGTGCATAAACTCTTCCATGTATGCAGGTGGAGCCATACATGGTTTTGTACACCCTACATGATTATTTTTTAATTCCTTGTTTGTGGAGTTGTTTGCAGTTTGTGTGCAAAGTTCTGGAATTTGCTTGCAGGTTGAGATTAGGAAATTAATTTCAGTGAGACTCTTCATATGGAAATGTAACTCATTACTATTCGTAGCATTGGCTGTGCTGCTTTTGTGTGATTTAATACGGCAAATGTAGGTAAGTACAAACATCTTGTATCTAGATTAAAAAAACACAGGAATGTTGATTCTGATAATTGTTTGCTTATTTTTTTAGCTCCTTGTGTAGAATTTCAGTAACTTTATTGAAATGTGGGCATAATTTGTAAATGCTTTCCTGCCTCTATTTTTAAAGCTTCCCACCCCCCAGTTCTTTCCTTGCTCTGTGTTGTTACATGGGAAATCTGCAGTCCTCCATATTGTGTACTTAAGAGTACCTAAAAACATGCCAATAACTTTAATAGGGCTTGTTCTTGTGTCAGTTTTGATTGTGCAAGATGTAATAGTAAAAGTGTGTAGTGTTTCATAATTTACATGGTAATTGTACAGTTCTTCATGGTTAACATAATGAAAAGATCTACGTAGTGCAAAAAAAACCCCACTCACATATGGTTCACATTTCTTTAGTACACAGTGCCATACTAAATGGAAACAGCCATGGTCTGAGAAATGTACTCTCACTGCAGAACAGTCTCAAGTCCTCTCTGCAGCACGTTTAGGAGGTGTTAATGACTCCGATAATGAAACGCATTCTTTAAGCATGGCACATGGCAGCACCCTATAGTTCGGGTCCTGTCAGCACATTCATTGCATGTGACATATTTCAGGCTTCCGTGAAAAGAAACTTAAAATAATAGCTGTAGTTGGCTAGGCCTGTTTTCAGGAAAATTATATCACATCAAATAGTTTATTCTTGAACTGTAAGAAAGAAATTATTTCATAATTATTGGGGCTTCTACTACACTAAGATTAACTTGATAGGTTAGAGAGTCTTATGGCAGTACAATAAATTAAAAAAATAATAAGGGATTTATCAAGATCTGCAATTTCGATAAAGTCACTTTATTCCTATGTCAAGAATGCATGCTGGAGTACTTTCTGACCAGTGTTTTTTTTCCTTACTGTGTTTACTTTCCAGGCTTTTGGTGATGCTGCCATTAATAATGAGATTTCTGAACTAAAAGTACACTGTGTGACCCTTGGATGCAGTTGGTCTGGTACCATGAAAAATTTTGAAGTATGTTTAAAGGCAGTTTATCTAAATTAACATGCACTCTTACTTGAGTGGGGACAGAAAGACAATGAAACTGAGTTCTCAGCAAACACAAATTAAGCATCGTGATTAGAATCAGCGAAGGTATCATGATTTATGCCAACAGGGTATCTAAACCCACGCTATTAACTTCAGTAGGGCTTTGACTAAATCCAGAACTTCATGAATGACTGTGAAATTAATGTTGCACAAATTTACATCAACTATGATTCTTTTTTCCCTTGGGTTTACTTATTATTTACATGCAAAGATAGTACAGGCCAGTTTTGCTAGACCAGAATACATCCGACTCCAGAACATTGTTATGGGCAGTATCCTTAGTATGTTTTTATAAGAGTAATAATTTCCTCCTGCTTAAATTACTCCTATTGATTGAACGTGTTCACCATTGTTTTCAGACTGATGTGAAATGCCCCAGGTAAAGTATTTAAATAGGCAAGATTTGTGAACCTGCTATGCAAACTAGAACAATGAAAAAAGGCAGATAATTCTGATACTAAAAGGCAGATAATTCTGATACTAAAGCAGCTCTATTTTGGTCCTCTGGTGTAGGAACAGAGGGTCTTTCTGCATTTGTTACAGGGAGTCCTCTGTGTACCTGGTGTGACTGTGTGTCTGATAAGCATCTGAAGTGCTGCTGCCTTTTCTTTGCTAATTTTGCACAGATTTTCTGTTTGAGCGTATTCTTCTTTAAGGAAAAATTCACCCCGTTTGCTTAGTTTCATGGTTTTGAGAATTGGAGCCCCTCTCAGCATGAATACATGGCAAAATTGATTTGAGATTTGGGCGTGTGATTGAAATTGGCATTTCTGAGCCTGTTCTGTAGGGGACAGCCATCTCCCTTTAAAGACAAAATCAGTTGTGACACAGTGTCTACAGAAGCTTCAGGAAAAGAGGTCAGAGTAAACAGTTTTTATTGCAATATTGTGTTTTTAAGAATCTGAAAGTAGACCTGTTGGATGTTATGAAAGCAGTAATGCTGATATTTTTCCTTGTTGAGAAGAGAGGGTGCAAATATTGAAAAGGAAAAGTTTTAAAAGCTATTCTGAACATAGGTAAGGATTGTGTCCTAATTGTTGCATAGACGGCGTCGGATGTCCATTCTTTTATCCTATGCAAAGATGTCAGCAGACTAACCATATTCATCCTATCAGACAGAGCAGGATGGTCTTAGTGCTCAGAAAAACCCACCCCAAACCCCACAAAAACCCCCCCAAAAACCACCCTGAAAAAGCCCTGGCTACAAGTTAGGGATCTTCTAATACAAGGAAAAAAGCTGGGACCAGGATCATGGTATTTTCAAACAAAAGCACTAGAGAAGAGACAGTTCAAGGGAAACCTCATATTTAAATTTTTCAAAAGTTTTGTTGCGGTTTTTTTTTTAAGTTAAGAATTGACAAAAATGCCCCAGTAAAGTTGGTGAATTTTTCACAAGTAATCTGAGTAATGTTGTGGAGTGGGACTTTACCTAAGTTTAGAAGAAATGCAAAGCAAAGATATAGGTTGGCAGAATGGAGACTATTTATAGATTTGTAATTTTTTCCTTTTTTTTATCTAATTTTTATCCCTTATTTATAGATAAATGTGATAAATTCAGTTCTCATTTTGGTTTATAACTTTTTACTTCCAGGAGCATCAGAGCTTATGTGAATATGCTTTAATCCCTTGTCACACTGGTTGTGGACACATGGTGATGAGAAAGAAACTTGCAGATCATTTGGAAAATGGATGTGTTAATAATGTGACAATGTGTCAGAAGTGTAAGCGGAGCTTATCCAGCAGTGAATACCAAGTAAGAACAGTTCTCCGTTTCAAATGAGGGCTTTATATTAATGGTTTAAATAATCGATCATGACGCTTTTCATTCTGATTTGTGAACGCTATTGCACTTGGAGAATATTTAGTTTTCCTGCGTTTGCTGATTTTTCCATGCATGTGTTGGAGGGAAAAATGAGCTTTGTTTGAGAGTTTGCTTGTGATGTTACAACAGAGAGGGGAAATATCTGTGTGCTCATCCAGGACTTGGGCAGCCCATGTTTTAGCTCCTGTCTCAAAGCACGTGTCCCAGTACGAGACAGGTAAGAAGCAGAACACAGACAGTGGCAGGGAAGAGATCTTGAAAGTGGCTGTAATTTTATTCAAAATAAAACTGCCCACAAACTCATAAGGCAGGATTTTGTCAGATAGTATTTCTATTAGGTGTAACTCTCCACGTTTGCAGCAGTGACCATGTGGACCGGGAAGACCGTACTCTGAATCTGCCGCAGATTTCTCGGTGACTATTTAAACATATTTTTGTTTAATTTATAATTTTGTATTTTGTATATTTTATTATATTTCTGACTTTTAATTTGTGTTTCCTAATGTTGTGACAGGGACTTGTGAAATCTATGTGTATATAGCCTGCACATATATGTATATACACAGGGTAACACTAGCCTGTCCCCAGCATTTGCTCAAAATCCTCTTTAAAACAATTTTTTTCTTTTTTTCATAAGTTTGTAGTTGATCATCAAACTTCTAAGTTTATGTTACCACACCTGTTGCATTTTTTCTTAAAAGTAAAGACTTTCTTAGTCAATGCTCAAAATTATGATAGCAGGGCAACGTTATGCATTACTGACTTGCAGATTTTAAGTGCCTTTATTCATTCATTTTAGCTTAAATAAAAGGTGCTGTTTATTTTCCCACGTTTTTGTAGATGCAGCATGGTCCAGATTCTGGGAGTGGTCTGAGGGCATAAAGGGAGCTAATGGAAACTATTCTGTGTTGGTGAAGAAGGAAATGGTGTGGTGGGGCAGATAGAAATGATAGAAAATTCTCTGTTCTTATACGAAGAGATTGCCAGAGGTACAGCTTCCATGGCTCACTTCTCAGCCTTATAATGGAGGTATATCATCTGTTGTTTAGGATGTTTAATTAAAAACTCCTGGAACAAAGCAATAGCAGCATGAATGAGAGATGCCCCATGCTAACACTGCTGTGTGTGTTTCCATTTGAAAGCTCTGAAAACATTCTCATCCCTACCACACCTAACTTCAGACCCTGTGGGCTCTATTATAACAGAAAATGTTGCTGGGGCAACACTCTTTTGGGGTGTAGCATAATGAATATTGTACCCTCCAGATGATTTAAAGAGAGTAATTGCCAGCCTTGGAGTTTTGTCCTGGAATATTAAGACCTACAACGTGGCAGGAGGTTTGTGAATATCTCAAAAAGCCTGAAGTAAATAGCAGTGGATAGCTTAGCAAGTCATAACTGTCATGAATTTATGCCTTTCCAAATACTGAGCTGTGAGATTTAATTGACAGGGGGATAACAGTCCTTCCAGGGTAAGAATAAGGTGCTTTTGCTAACACATACTTCTTGGGAAGCTTTTGCACGTGCTCTTTATATCTTACTAACTCTTACAGGAGAGAAGAATATCTGAACCTAGGCACAGTTTTACCAGTGTTAAATCCAGTGTATGTTTCGGGGAGACAGTAAATACCAGAAGGTGGCAACACTTAATCCCTTTCAGCCTTCTGTAAGTGCACTAGGCAGGCTGGAAGAGGAAACCTGAGCTGTGCAAGTGTTCCCTGAGCACCTTTCTCTTTTCAGAGGTCTGTGATACTGCAGATCCACCTCAGTAGGCTTCATTTGCCTGAGATGAAGAACTGTGTTGCTCCCACTCGTTCTGGTTAGCTATTATGTAATTAATTTTCTGGCTAGGAAACCTTGGCAACCACACAGGGGATTTGCCTTAAGATGTTGATTTTTCTGTGCCTCCCTTAGTTAGTATTTGTCGAATTAGAATTTTGCTGGTTACGTGATCTGCTTTATTAAATTTGCAGTTACGTGGCATAAGGATTTTGATTATTTGTGTGCATTCCATGTATCTGTAGTTCTCTGGGAGCAAATAGTAAGTTTTGTGCACTGCTCTCACTCTTTCCATCTTTGCCATTCAGTTACTGGTTTTGTGATGCTTGCATTTCTGTATTTTAAATAAACTTCTCACCAACCTCTGTCCCCCTCAAGAAATCGGTAATCTGAAGGAGTCACATAGCAGAAAGGAAGAAAATAAAGGCATGCTTTGTGCAATAGCTAAGATACAGGGTATTAAAAGAACGAGTTAGAGAGTGAGAAGAAACTATCACTGTATTTCTGAGGATCAAAAGAGAAACCTCAGGACTCTTTGCAGGGGAGACTTGAAGGTTGCTGGAATGGCTTTATCAAAAAATTTCTAGACTGCTATAGGAAGTGTACTGGCATGCAAAGAAAGGTGTTTATAAATACTAGAGACAGCCCGCCTGAACTGCATGAACTGAAAGCTGACAGTTGCTGTCTTGAATACACACTTTACAGCTGCATGAACCAATGGCAGGAGGATTACTTTACCTTTCTTGGAGCCAGAAACGGCAGGAAGTCTCATGTTAGCAGTAATGCATTTTGCATTAGCACATTGTGATGGAAAATTTGGATTCCAGCCTTCAAAATGTCAATAAGCAGGATGCAAGAAGGGTCTGCATGTTAAGCAGACTGTGAGGTCAATGCAAGAGTTTATATGTGGGTTTCCTGTATGTTTGCTTTCTGTTCTGTAATCCACCTGCATGTCATCACATATATACATGTCTGTCTGTGTGTGTACGCACATAACTGTGGTTAGAACTGGGCAAGACCTGTACATTGCCAATCTTGTATCAGATTTCCCATGGTTAACCTTGCAAAGCATCTGTAAGTAGTTTCCAAAAGCTCTGGGCCCCGTAAGTGAAAGATCACACTTTGTACTCTCACTTAACAGGTATCACATCTGGAGATCCGTCACCGAGCATGCCTGCTGGGCTGAGAGGGAGAGTAATCAGCTTAGAGGCATAGCTGGAGAAACCTCTTGAGCCTGCAATTCATTGTACAGGGGACAGCAGTAGCTGCTTTTAGCAGATGTGCTTCAGTCCCAAATTTCTGAACGTTATTTCCTCTAAAAAGAAGCCAGAGAACTTGCAGCCTGTCGTGTATTGAGGCCCAGAGCAGGCACTCTCTGGACGGGGGTACAGGATTTTGCACCATGGGGAGCTTGTAGTGCTCCTGAGGAAGTTACCCTTCCTTAAATCCACACCTTCCAGGAAGAAACCAAGAAACATACTGTAAACTTTTTCTTCCATAACACAGACTTTCTTGTAGAAAAGTCTGCCAAATTCCCGAATTTCTGTAAAATGGGAATAGCATTCCCAAATACAAGCTTTGTTTCAAAGACTCCTAGGTAGGTAAAGATGCTCAGTTATTTTAATAACGTACTGAATTGTTTTCTTCTTGTGCTAATGACAGGAACATTCATGTGAAGACAGTTTATGTAAGGACCAAAACCCTGTGCAAACAGAAACACCAGCAAAGGAGAAGGTAGGTAAAAGATGAGTGACTGCAGTACAGCTTTATTTCAGTTAATAAAAGTATCACTTGTTCATTTAGATTAAATAAACATCTGAGAACATCTTTAGATATGGCAGTTGTATCTAGGCACTTTTTAAACCCAAACATAGCTCTGCTGGCTATTTTCTCTTCCCCGCTCTCACAGTTAACTTTGTTGAATTATCTTCTCAATTAATCTTACAAAAGTGGGGAAGTGTTTATTTCCTTTCAAATATCCAGGGAGACCTACATGAGCAAAAGAGGAGTATGCTGTATAACAGTGCATTTAGAGAGACACACTTCTGCTTATGGAGGGGGTCTAAATCTGAAAGTCAGTCAGAGCTTTTGCCGTTCATTCCCAGGACGTGCTGCATGACACAGCTCTTCTGTGAATTCTTTAAGAAGAGGAAGAGAGCTGGAGCGGCTGTGTGCATGGTGTAACCCCCTGTGGTGGGCCACTTTACTTACTGGCATCTTATTTATGAGAAGTTGTTACTGGGGAATCACTGTGGTTTGTTAAATGATGTTATATCATTATGTTAGATGGACATTTAACTGCCAGGCTGCATGCAAGAAGCATGCAATCAACCACACCCTTGATTGATTTACCAATGAGTTTTCAAAGCTGGTTGGACAATGTAAGCTGCGGTAATGCCTTGACTTGAATTAACCTGATTTGTAGCTCCTGGGATTGTGCCCTAGTTGTTTATAGGTAAATAAAAGCATCCCTTTCAACTGGTGTTTGATTATTTTGTTTACTTTTTTTTTTTTCTCCCAACAGAACCGCTCTACACCTTTAATCAACAAGGATGGATGTCGTTTTTCTGAAGTAGGCTGTTCATTTAGGGTGAGTGAAATGGCTGCCTTCAGGAAGGTCTCAAGTGGTGCACAACTCAGCACTGTGCCTTCGGTCTAGCCAGCCTTTTGTGTTTGAGGTAGTAGGCCTTGATTTAAATAATATCTTTAGGAAAAGAGGAAAAGTCTACCCACTTTTAGTAGACCAGCAGAGGTGGTGTTGGAACTGCCATGGTCGCACCGTGCATGTAAGGTGCAGTTCAGCCAGTGATACTCTGTATCCTGCACTGTACATTCACTTCAGATAAAAATAGATGTTTGTTACAATTGTGCTGGCTTATCAGGTACGCTGTTCTATGCTGTTTCAGATATTCCCTTCAGGGTAACGCCTCTTAAAACAGTAACGGGTCACCTTTGCATTTTAGTTGGCGTCTGTTGCCATGTCTCATCTTTTGTGCACAGTATATGTGTTAAATATTGGCTTATTTGAGAATCTTGCTGGGACTCTGCCTGGCATCCCATTTAATACAGATATTGTTCTTTTTGTGTAGCATGTGTACACATGTGAACACATAGCCTTATTAATGATTAGAGGGCTTGTTACTTTCCCTCTCTCCGTGTCTCCTCTGAGAGCTGGCTGCTATGTGGCTGGGACGGTATCTTGCAGTTTTTCTACCTCTGTCTCTCCCAGGAAGTTAAAGGGGATGTTGTTTGATTTGGCCCCAGGCCAGTTACAGTAGTTGTGTGAAGAGTGTGTTGACAGTGTTGTCTTCTTACAGGGAAGCAAAGAGAAGATAAAGGAGCATGAAAAAACTGCAGTTGGGGCCCACATGCTGCTTCTGCTGCAGCACATTAAGCAACTGAAGGCAAGCTTGTGCACTGCTGCCAAAGCTGCACATGGTTTCATCCCACAGCCAAAACTGAATGTGAATGGCGCAGGAAAAAGCATCTCTGATCTGCAGATCCCAGTAGGGCTGGAAATCAACGGGGACCTGGAAGTAGACTGTTTCCCTGGATCTTCTGTTTCTGAAGATGAATCTGTTCTGCAACAACTTGTGAGAGAGAAAGTGATTTCTGAGCTAGAAAATAAGCTACATGTGTTTGAGAATATTGTGGCGGTGCTCAATAAAGAGGTAGAGACTTCTAACTTGGAAATCACAGCCTTTCGGAGACAGAGTGAACTTGATCAAAATATAATACGAGGCCTTGAGCTGAAGGTAAACAGTTATGATAAGCACTGGATGTGTGCTTGTTCTATAGATAATGAATATTTACATAGTGAGAGGTGCTGTAGAGATCAGGACAGGGATGGGCACAGGAATTTGAGCTGTGAAGTGTTAAGTTCTGGACACATCTACAGGATCCTTTTGGTGTTCTGGGTAAATTTCTGAATGGGGATCTCAAATATTTGTTATCTAAATGTGTGTTTAGGTGCCCAGGTATTCCTGAGAGTTTTGAATGTCAGAGCTTGCCATGATCAGACTGTGAGCAAGCGAGACAGTTATTTAATTGACTGATCCTCTTAAAGCAGCATTACACCTTGAGGACCAAACAACCGTCTATCCAGTTGTTTGC
Organism: Falco rusticolus; assembly: GCF_015220075.1. Lineage (NCBI taxonomy): Eukaryota > Metazoa > Chordata > Aves > Falconiformes > Falconidae > Falco > Falco rusticolus. The sequence continues at coordinate 46,660,996 of NC_051195.1, forward strand.
CTTATGTATTAACGCATAACTGTCACTTAAAAAAAAAGTAAAAGGAGACCCTTCAGAATGTGAGGACTCCAGAACAATTCTGCTACTTCTGCAGCAGAACAGCCTGGAGAGAGGGGGTTGATTGAGAACTGCTCTGTTTTTTCTAGATTGCAGAGTTGCACCGGTGCCTGACGCAGAAGGATGCAGGCCTGAGCAGCCTTCATAAGAGTCTTCTGTTCTCTGAGCAAGCTTCCTACGACGGGGTCTTTCTGTGGAAAATAACAGATGTTGGCAGGAAGTTACAAGACTCTGTGACTGGAAGAACAGTCAGTTTGTATTCACCAGGTAAAACACATGACATATATGTGTGTTAGCAGAACCCAGTCCTTTAGAAAACTCACTTATTTCCTACTTATTTCTCTAGAGTGGTGCTTCTTTCTGCTCATGTGGACAGGAGTTTTTTTTTAAAATAGCTCCTTAAACTAAGATGCTGTTTATGCAAAGACGTCAGGCTCTCTGCCTCTAAATCAGGGCAGCTGTGATGTGCTTTTCCAGAGAGTTGTGTTCTGTTCTGGGCTTTCGTTTTGCATTTTGCCTTGCACTGCAGCTACTTGCCCTGACATGTGCTGGATCCATCTCTTCTAACCCCAGTTTGGTGCCTGATGGTACTGACTGGCTTTCTGCTGCAGTTTCCCTCTATATGAAAAGTAATTTGATTAGGTAAAATATGCTTGTGCGTCTAATAATAGGTAATTTTCACCAAAGTGTGAGGCACTAAAAGTATTCCAGCCACTGGATTTTCATCACTTATAATCTCCAGAGTGTACTGATTTGTATTTTCTGATCTCTGTGATAGCAAAACCCATTATACATTATCTTTTCCCCTATGCCAGAACACTCATTATGGGTTTTTTTTTTTCCAAAGGATGCTTTACTAACGAAGAGTTCTGATTTTCAGCTTTCTACACTGCAAAGTATGGATACAAGGTCTGTCTGAGGGTTTATCTGAATGGGGACGGGACAGGCAAAGGAACCCACGTGTCCCTGTTCTTTGTTGTCATGAAAGGAGACTATGACGCTTTGCTCCCATGGCCTTTCAGACACAAGGTAAGAAGGGCAACCTTTTTATATCTGATCCCGGCATAAACCCACTTCTCCAGGTGAACACAAGGGGACGTTTTCTCTGGAGTTTAGTGGAAGTTGGCAGTGCTTTCCCGTTTTCCCCTCTGATGGCTGCTAGCTATACTGCAATCCTGAGTAATAATTTGTCTCTGAATGGAGTGACTTTACACAGGGCAAGCTGCTCCTACCGACATTCCATGTGCTGCCTTGCAGGATTTTCAGACACCAGAATACTGGTGTTTGATATATCCCAGCCTGTGTCCACCTGGGCTAAAGCCAGAGACCTATTTTTTCCTGGCTCTTGCTCTATCTTACATAGATAATATCAGTTTATGAGGGGATTATGGTTTGCTGCCTGAAGCACAAGTGTTGGAAATGTGCGGTTAGAATTCTACTTCAAACGTGCCATAGATGTCTTCTGTGAGCCTGATCTTTTTTTTTTTCCCCTCATTTTGTAAGTGCAGTCTGATAATGGCAATGATGGTTAGAAAAGCAGTGGAAGTAAGCACAGGGTTCTGTCTCTGTTCTAGCACTTGCCCCTGTGTGGTAATAGTTCTGTAAGCTTTTCGTACAAATAGCCTTACCACCATTTACTGGCCAACAAAAATAGAAATCAAAGTTCTCAATCCTCACTGGATTAAAAAATTAATACATACATTTCACGTTTAGAGCTAAAGAACGGTGAGTTAATGAAAGTAGTAATGAGATGGGGAGATTCTATACTGATATTTAGGTTGTGCCTTTTATGTATTTGCGTACAGGCAACTGAACTGTTCCTTTTGATTCCAAACCACAGTAACAGAATGAATGTAATGACTGTAACCAAACTCAGAGGGTTTAAGTTGTTAGGAGAGAAAGGAAAGAAAAGTCTTTGGGCTGTGCAGTTCTCTACCAAGAAATAATTCCTTACTTTATTTAATTTTGCCTTACGGGTGGCAAAGTTTTAAATACTTCATCTGGAAACTGTTACAGTCTCCCTTGTTCATATTAACTGACCTTTCAGGTTGCAAAACGTTCGTTGTAATTTGTATTTAGGTATTGATAGAGCATCCAGCTGCTTTTGCAGCACGTTTTCACTTCTGTCTCTGACATTTTCTGGTTTATTTTTCAGTTCAGTAACTCATCATTGCTGCATTTTGTTTTTCAGGTTACATTTATGTTGCTTGACCAAAATAACAGGGAACATATTATTGATGCATTTCGCCCGGACTTGACTTCTGCTTCATTTCAGAGACCAGTGAATGATATGAATGTTGCAAGTGGCTGTCCCATGTTCCTCCCTTTGTCCAAATTGCAGTCACCTAAATATGCCTATGTGAAAGAAGACACGCTTTTCCTTAAATGCATTATAGAAACAAATTAGTATAACTTGAAATATGGCTGTCTGGTAAATCACCCAGTGAATTTCATTAGTTTACAAGAAAAAACCCCACACACATCAGCTTGAGACCTTGTATTAGTTTTCATGTGCACACAAAATCAGAGAGCCTGAGCCTGTGCTCGACTGAGTTAATTCACATCAGCTGCAATCTGCCTGCTCGAGTTAGCTACTGCTGAGCATGCCGAGTACTTTGCCCAGTGCCCCACGGAGTACGCTACTGCGAGTGAGAACTGTGATTATTTCATCAGCACAGCCGATACTCCCGCTTTAGATGTAGGTTACGGTCACCCCCCAACCCCGCAGATGCACTTGTGGAACAAGGCACCATTCTTTCTCACACCTGGCCACACCTGGCCCTGGTGTGGGTGTCATTCTGCCTAGGGAGGGCGGCCCAAGCTCCCTTCTAGCACCCTTGGCTTTGCAGGTTTCTGGGGTGCCAGGGCTGAAGCTGAGCTTTCCATTCCTCCTGCAGCGTGTGCCGCTCCCTTTCCCGGGGGTACGAGGCGAGGACCTGTCAGACTGCGCTGGCTGGCAGCCATCCTGTGGGATTTTGGCTGTTCCCCCACCAGGGACAACGGCAGATTCCTTCCCCTGAGGCACAGATCGGGTGTCTCTGTTTGTGCCTATTGATGACCTTGAAGGCAGTGAGTTGTGGATAGCATTTGTAGCTTGAATTCCTTATACTGGATGATTTATTTCTTGCTATTTATTTTAGACCTATATTTATGCGCTCTGTAAAAGAGGCGTTCTATTGCATCAGCGATCGGTGACCAAATTACACTGTGCCTTGGGGAAATCACCTCTGGTATTTCAGGAGTTGTTTGACTTTCCCATTTCAGATATTGAGCTCTGAGGGTTGTTAACCCCTGGGAAGTCCAGAGCTGCCAGTCCAGGTCATGGTAAGGACCCCTCAGTAGCTTTGTTTTAAAGTGTTCTGTTGCTTCCTGAACCTTCAAGGCAAGTGACTTCCTAGAAAGTACTGATCTTTTTTTTTATTGCTTAGTTCTTTTTATGTACTCTGATGTTTAAGTCTTTTCACATGCTAAAATAGAAGTAACTGCTAGAATTTTTTATTTTTTTTTTCAAAAATAGAGGTAAGGAATTAATTTTTTTTATAAGCAAATCAAGCTCAGAAATATCTGGATGTGTGTGAAGTTCAAATGCTATGCCTTATTCCCAGAGACCACCGAGCCTCGCCCTCTTTGTTCCCTGCTTAACCACCAGCTAACCAGGATGAGTGGAGTCGAGCTGGGGTTTGGTGCAGTGGTTTCTGAACTTCCAGCAAACTTGTGTCGCAGCTCAGCTTGAGCTGTTCCGCAGGACGGGTGGGACAGCAGTGGTACCACCAACCCAAGGGCCGAGCTTGCAGACAGAGGCAGGTGTGTACGTACAAGTGAAGGGCCTTTATGCAGTTCCTTCATTCATTTCTCCTTCGTGGTATCTCCCAAGTCCCAATTGAAAACACAAAGCCGACAGACCATGCTGTGCCCACTGCGTGAGAAGGGAAAGGAGAAACTGTCCACTTACATTTTGCAAACCATGGGAACGGCAGCCGGCGAGCAGAGCTGGTGAAGTGTTGTGTGTTGGGACTAACCTCCAGCCTGACTGCCAGCATATGAAGAGATTTGCCAAATCTCTGATTTCTATCTTGACAGCATCCTTTAAAATAATTAGTTGTGATGAAGTATCAAATGTCAAAAAAGCCCCACCCCATAAAGAAATACCGATCAAGTTTGGTTGGGAAGGAACTGAATATTCTTTGCTGTCACACACACACACAGTCTCTCTCTGTCTTTTTCTCTCTTCCATGTTTAAAATGTTCTTTCAGGGACAGAAAGTTATTTTTCCAGTAATGCCCTAGCCCCCGTAACCACACTGGAGTAATAACGCCTCAAAATATTACACTTGTCATGGCTGTGTAATTTTAAGTGCTGTATTTATTACAATCATTCATATTTTCTTACAATTTTATTTATTTCCTAAATAAAGCTCACTACCTTAAAAAAGGCTTGTGTGTTATTTTCACTGGAAAACAGGGAATTGAGCAACTTGGGGACAGGATGATAGCCGTTTGCTATTGAAACAGCTCACTGATTTTTCCTGTAGTAGCACCGAGCCGGTTTGCCCGGCATGGGGCCCGGCCGTGCTGTGCGCTGCCCGGTGACCCAGAAATAACCAGTCCCTGTCCCAAATTGCTGATGATGCCGATGGTCAACCGTGGCGCTCAGGATGCGGTGCCTTGCCTGTGGTCCTGCAGGATCTCGGTGGAACCTTTGGGACCAAACCCTAAAGCATCTCTGCTCTCACATCAGTGCCGTCACGACAGGGTCAGCTTTTCTTTGCCTGGGGAAGCTGGTGTGTTTGTATGGAAGGTGCAGCACCCAGGACATGGGGTTTTGGCCTGGAAAATTGGAATGAAGGGTTTTTACCCCCCACCAGCTGGGCTCATCCAGAGGGATGTGGGCACGGGGAGGTGAGAGTGGGTGATGGCAGCACAATCTGGCACAGCAAACCGATTTCCAGAGCCTCTTCCGGCTACCGCAGCCAGGGAGGGAGGCGGCAGCTGATTGTAAAAGAATTACTGTGGATTAAGATAGTGGTCAGCTCTGCCTGGTTGCCAGGGGAATCGGAGTCGCTCCATACCTGTGTAAGCTTTCCTGGGTCCTCGCTGGCCGTGGAGCTGCTTTTGCACTGGGGGTTTTTAATCAGCTGCTTTTATCGTAGTGGGAATTGACTTCCCAGGGAAGCTCGGCTGCCTCTTTGCTCCACTGTCAAGTTTTTTGTGCAAAATCCTTTTCCACGTAGAGCTGTTATTTCATAAAAATAATTAGGAAGGTTTTTCTTGAGAGACAGATGGAGGAGGGGGGATGTGAGTAAAACCCATGTGTTGATGAGAGCTGAGGGAAGAGAATGTGTGGGAGAGAATACGTGAATGTGTGTGTGTGCAAGAGAGAGTATTTATGTGTATGTGTCTGCACTGAGAGAAGCAAAAATAAATGTGTGTGCGTATGTGCATGTGCAGGCTGAGAGAGACACCCAGCAGAGAGCGAACGACCTGACACTTCTGTGCTTCTCTCTAGTGAGATTCTACCAGGACTGATCACACTGATTTTCTTCAAATCCCGCACACAGACAGGATTTCACTGATGGCAGGAGGTCAGATCGCACCAGAGCAGCACAAGCTGCAGGGAAGCAGAAGCATCGACACTGGCCACATATGTACCCTGGAGAAAGGATGTGACGCAGCGGGGCTCTGGCCATCCCGGTGTGACCAACACCAGCCCGTGCCTCCCCGCCCTGGACATGGGAACACATCTCCGGCCTGGATGGCAAATGTCTGTAAGGGAGGAGGTTCATTGCCAGCTCTGCTGGTGGGACAGACGGCCCGTTGATGTAACCCCATCCCCGGGATGGGACAGGGATGAAGCACTGCTCGTTTACAGCAGGTAAGAAGCTGAAGCAAGGTGAACCACCGTGAAAATTGTGAAAGTGGCATGTTTCTTGCAGGCTCTCTATAATGAATGGAAAGGTTTTGTGGTTGCTGAGGGCCTGAAAAGCAGCGGGGCACCCTGGAGCCACAGGCTGGAGGCACGGGCTCCTGTGAAGGAGCATCACGGGCTGGATGAGCAGGACCGGGCTCACCTCAGCTCCTGAAGAACAAAAGCAAAGAGCTGGCACCGATCGCCTCTGCGCCGGGAAGCAGAATCCGCCAAGGCAAGTGAGGAGCTACCAGAGCCACCCCTGGGGCCGTGCCCTGGACCCCGGGGTGGTCGGTGGCGTGGTGGGTCCCTGTCTGCACAGCACTGCACTGCACAGACACAGCCCAAATTTGCCTCGAACACTAATTACAGTTGCCCTAACAGGCATTTGCTGAGTGGAGTTTTGTAGCCGGGTAAGCAGCACAAACATCCCCCTGTAAACACAGATCTTCACTCTCCATTTCTCACTTTCCCCAGGAACAACATGCACTTTTCTTTCTTTCTTTCTTTCTCTCTCTTTCTTTCTTTCTTTCTTTCTTTTTTTCTTTCTTTCTTTGGGGGGATGTTGTTTCTGAGCTGTGCTTAGGAGCTGCAGACGTGTACACAACATATCTGTGTCAAAACTATGTAAGGGCTCCATTAACATAAAACCTGCACAGCTGTAAGAACACTTACAAGCTCTTCATGTCTTACGCAATTGCATAGAAGCACGCAAAGAAAGTTAAGTTTAAAAAAAAAAAGAGGATACGGATGAAATTCATGCTAAATAAACAATAAAAAGACATGAAACCCAATGCCTAAATGCTCTTCTTTTTTAAAGGCACGGCTGGCATAAACCAGCTGAATGTCAGGTTTAACTGCTCTGACGCTAATTACAACCATACCTTTGTTCGAATATGCTCTTGGGTGTCTCGCTTTTCTCTGAAAGGCCTCGAACAAGAGCGAACTCCCCCCGTGCCACAGTGCACGAGCATTGAGCATTACCGTGGCCGTGTGGAATGCACTGAGCCACGGCGCTTTCCAAACATGGGGCTCTGCTCCAGGCTCTGGTGTTCCTGGAACAGTCGCCTGATTTTCGTCTCCAAGACCTTCAGCCACTAAACTGTCTTGATAAGGAAACGGATGACACTTAACTGGGGAAGAAGCTGCAATCGGAGCGATATCAAGAGTTCTCTAATCCAGCAAATCACTTCTGCTGGGGAAATGAGCAGCTGAAGTCGGTTTTTTTTAATTTTTTGGTCTGGACCAAATCAAATGATGCAGAAAAATCAAAGAGAGTTTTAGTGAGTTAAATCAGGACCAGTTGCTCCATGTTTAATGACTAGGTTGGCAAAGAGGCATAGTGCTTCTGTAGCTACGATGGTCTGAAATAACCAAGGACATGGTTTGTAGGGAAAGATAATATTTTTTTTGACCTGACTAATGAAGCTGAGAGAAAAACAGGAAAACTTGTAGGCTTATAAGCCCTTCTTCAGGACAGGAAAAGAACTCATAACCTTGTCCATGGCTGCTTTGAGGTTAACTCGGTTGTGCTGGTCACTCAGGTGGTTTCAGTGAAAAGGTGGCAGAGATCCACAGAGCAGGGGAAGCGCCGGCCAGGAGAGAGTGCGTTATGTCAGTAGATCTCAAGCTCCTTTGGTGGTATCTACTTTTATTGGCATGGTTGTGTCCTATTTTACCAGCTGAATCTCCAGATGGAAATGGCGCTTGTGGATTGTTTTGAACAGCACACAAGAGCTGTGCTGAGCATCCCCACGCTGCAGCCCTGCATCGCTCGGCGCAGGAGGCCCCGGAGCAGCTGCAGCCAGCGCCTGTCGTTTCTGCAGATCCTATCTCCACATCAGGCCTGTTCATAGGCAGCCTCATGTTTGGGTTTCCATTCAATATTCCTCGGCTCCAGTCTCCAAGACTACAAGCCGACATACAACCCCTCCTCCCACTCCTGTTTTCAAAGAAAGAAAAACACTGTGAAAAGAAGCTACCTGATTTCTGGGCAGTTTTCAAAGCAGAAAGAAAGGCAGCACTGGCAGCTCTCACCCCACGCATGCCGCAGGCTCTGCTCCAGCCACAGCTCCGGCCAGCTCCCGGCCAGGCTGAGCCGTGGTGCTCCAGGTGCTCCATCCTCATGTGAGCAGGAGAGCACCTTCCCCACCTTTGCAAGTGCAGGGTGTGGAGGAGCGACAAAAAGTTTTTAAGGGCAAAATAGGGGGTGTTGGAGTAGTTAACTACCTGGGGCTTCATTCAAGTCATTTTGCAAATGCTGGGTTTGTTTGGAAATTCAGTGGTGGGGAAGGAGCCGGAGCGACCTGCCTTGGGAACCTGTGCTGGCCCCGCTCCCTGGCCGAGGAGGGAGGAAGATCGCCAGCTTTGCATTGGTGCTTGGGGTCTCATTTGTTTATTTGCTTATGGAATAGTCTTCTTTTAATGACTCGATTTAAATGGGGGCTTCCTTCCTTATCTGGCACGGAGAGCAGGTCAGCATCTTCTGCCGGCCCTGCACACTGGGGCACTGAGGTCTCCTCAGCTGGGGATATGAGATGGACATACGCATGTCAGCATGGGCCCAGGTGGGTGCTTCTTCCCCAGCACAGCGTGCCAGGCATCGTCCCACTGAGGTCCCTGGAGTCCCATGGGTGTGAAACCAGGTCCTCAGCCGTGTCTGACCACTGCGCCTGCGGTAGGCACTGCCGCCAGCCCTGTGCCAGTGCCTGCCAGGGGCCACAAGCCTTCACATGGTGCCAAAGGAACGGGACCCCCAGCGGCTCTCCTGGCTCCCTGGGGTGTGCAGGAAGAGCTGGGGGTGTGTGCAGAGGAGGAGGAGGAAGATGAAGAAGTGGAGGAAGGCAGACCCAGTTGCTCACCACAGCGGGAGCTGAGGCCAGGCTCGATGATGGTGTGGCAGGAGCACCTACAAAGAAACCAGAGTTAAATGCAATTGTGTGGCTTCATTTGTGTCAGGAAACAGAGGATGCACCTGAAATGCCTTTTTTTTTTTTTCTCTCCTATTGTTTGGGACTTTTATTCCAGGGCAATGTTACTGTGCTCTTTCCATCAGCAGGTGCCGTGTTTGGGGTGCCCTCTCCGCAAAAGAGAGTTTTTGCTAAGGTTATCCCTGCTTACGCCCATGGTGAACTTGATCCAGTGTTTATGTGTCACATCATCTGCATTCCCATGGCAAACAACCAAGATGCTGCAAAGATAAACCACGGTGGCTGGGGAGGGGGGTGTAAACAACCCCATCAGCTGCTCCACCAGCACCATGTGGAGACAGGCTGGGATGTGCATGCGGCCCCACAAGTGCAGCAAATGACCCGCTTTGGGTTAAACCCAGCACCACCAACTGCAGCGAAGCAAGCAGCGGTGTTTGTCCAAGGGGAGATTATGGTGCAAGAGTTATTTTAATCCTGCGGTGACGCATCATGACTCACCACAGAGTTTGGTCGTTTGACTATTTTGAAGATGCGTCAGGTTCCCTGTGAAGGTGAAGGATGGTGTTTCACACTGGGGAATGAGCTGCCATTTTTTTCAGCTGCCTAAACCTCTGCAAACGCAGGCCCAGCCGCTGGGTGCAGGCACGGCATGGCATTGCTTGGCACGGCATGGCATTGCTTGGCATGGCATGGCACAGCAAGGTACAGGATGGCACGGCATGTTCGCCCCCTGCCCCCATCTTCACATTGCACTCGGCTTTGCCTTGCACACGGGGAACTGCAAAGAAGAGGGGAGCGGTACCCATCGCTCAGGAGCCGCATTCCCCATCAGCTTCAGGGGTGCAGCGTCGCCAAGGGCCGGTCACAGTGCGAGGAATGCTCAGACACCAATGTTTTATGGGAAAGTTTGATTAAAAAAAAATTATTTATAACATGACAATTACATGCAGGTGTTTAAAAGGCGTTTCAGCACTGTGCCATTTATTCCTGATGCCTGGGGGGGCTTTTTCGTGGGTGTGCTGTGAACCCCAGCACTGAGGAAGCCACCCCACGGTGCTGCTGCCGAGCTCATCTGTTACAGGCAATAAAATCCGTATTGATTCCGCTTGCGCTTGGCCCAGACCCTGCACCAGGATTCAGCTTCTCTGCTGCCTTAGCAGGCCTGAAAACATTTCTGTTTTGGCAGCACTTTCCAACAAACAGCAAATCCTCAAGATTTTCTTCTTGGCACTGACCAAAGCATTTTTTCAGTGATTGATTTTCTCTGTTGAGATTCAGAGAAAGGCAACCCTCGTTTCTAGGAATCCCGAGGACCACAGGTTGGCCCCTCGTGCAGGATGATGCTGTGCAGGCAGGGCGCCCCTGCCTGCGCCCCATCCTGGGGGGCCCGGGGATGCACTTTCTTGCCCGCAGCTGCCAGGCCGGGGGAGGACAGGCAGGGAGGTCCCTGTGTATGGCACGGGGTGACGGTGGGTGCAGGGCTGGCCCTGGGTGCCCTTGGGGACCCCCAGGTGCATGGGGGCACGGCTGGCAGGCAGGTGGGGTGATGGTGTGATGCAGTGTGCCCCGGAGGGGTCTGGGGTGTGATGGTGCCTGTGTGGGGCAGCATGTACCCCATGTGGGAGCAGTGGCAGGTACCCCACGAGGGGAGACAGTGGTGGGCACAACTTGGGAGGGGGAGCATCAGCAGGCATCCCTGGGGGGGGACACGGACATGACAGCAGCAGGCACCCCATGGGGGAGCAGTGGTAGGTACCCCACGAGGGGGGACAGTGGCAGGCACAACGCGGGAGGGGGAGCATCAGCAGGTACCTCTCGGGGTCACAGCGGCAGGTATCCCCGGGGGGGAACAGTGGCAGCTACCCGCCGGGGGGGGGACCGTGGCAGGCACACCACAGAGGGGGACAGTGGCAGGTACCCTACGGTGGGGCAGGGACACCGGCAGGCACCCAGCGGTGGGGGGACCGTGGCAGGTACCCCATGGAGGGGAGCAGTGGCAGGTGCCCCCGGGGGGGGACAGCAGCAGGTATCCCGGGGGGTCACAGCGGCAGGTACCCCCGGGGGGGACAGCGGCAGATATCCCGGGGGGGGACAGCGGCGGGTACCCCCGGGGGGGGACAGTGGCAGCTACCCCCCGGGGGGGGGGGACCGCGGCAGGCACCCCACAGAGGGGGACAGCGGCAGGTACCCTCCGGTGGGGCAGGGACACCGGCAGGCACCCCACGGGGGGGGACAGCGGCAGGTACCCCCGGGGGGGACAGCGGCAGGCACCCCCCCCGGCGCGTGCCGAGCCCCGGCAGGGGGTGCCGGGCGCTCCCCGCGGGCCCGTGCCGTGCCGCTCCGTGCCGTGCCGTGCCGCTCCGTGCCGCGCCGCTCGGGGCCGTGGGAGGCGGCGGAGGCGGCCCCCGCTAATTGCATAAGCGGGACGTCAATGCCCGCGGGAGGCGCGGGGGAAGCGCGGGAAGATGGCGCCCCGCGCCCCGCCGCACGCCGCTCCCCGCCGCGGGCCCCGGGCGGGCGGGCGCTGAGCCGGGCCGGCGGCGGCAGAGGGCGGCCGGCGGTAAGGGCAGCGCGGCGCGGGCGGCGGGGCGCGCGGCGGGGGCGGCGGGGCCGCGGCCGGGCGGGCGGGCGGGCCGGGCCGGCAGCGCCTTTGAATGAGCCAATGGCGGCGGGGCCCGCGGCCGCGCTCCCGGGGCCGCCTGCTGCGTCCCCCGCTGCGCCCCCCGCCCGGCAGGTGCCGCCGGCCCCGGGGGACTGCGGCGGGGCGGGGGGTGGCCGGGTGCCCTCGCTCCCCTCCGCCGCCCGGCGCGGCACGGCAGCGGCGTGGCAGCTCCCACCCGTGACCGCGCGTCCCCCCGTGCCGCCCCTCCGCCGGGCGCGCTCCCGGCACCGGGCAGCGGGGGGGGGGGGGGGGCGCGCGGACCCCCCACCGCTTTCATAATCGCGGTGGCGGGGCGCGCTGCGGGGGACATGTCGCGGCTCGCTCCTGCCAGCCCCCGCCCCCCCCCCGCCGCCAGCCGCCTGCTCTCGGTCGCTCCCGGTTTACCGTAAGTTTGGCCGCTCCTGCCCGCCCGGGAAACGGCAGCGAAGGGCGCGGGCAGGGGGTGGCCGCAGCACGGGGGGGCGTTCGCGGTGTGACCGGCGGCGTGAGCCCACGCGTGGGGCCGTGTCGGGAGCGCAAAGAGGGGGGGGGGGGGCTGGTAAAGCAACTTTTGGGGCGTTCCAGTGATGCGCGTTGGGATGGCGGGGGGTGGGGGGCTGCCCCCTTCCCTGCAGCCCCTCCGCGGCAAACCCGCTTCCAGCCGCTGTCCCGGTGGCTCGGGAGCCTGCGAAGCTGCTGGGGAATTGTCAATTCAAACCCACGTGAATTGTCAAGGTATTATGGCTGCGGTGCCCTGTGCGAGGCCGAGCCTGTCCCTGTGCCACTCGCCGTGTCCCTGTGCCACTCGGCAGGGTGGCCCCACTGCGGGAGCCCAGGCAGCCGAGGGGTTATTTCTTTTTTAAGAAGTTTCTATAATTAATTCCTGCTCAAGAGCAGCAAAGATTGCAGCGATCCCTTTGATTCCACTTAAACAAACCCGGCTCATCAGCACTTGTTCTGCGGGTCCTGAGCCCCCCCCGCTAGCGGTGCTGAACCAGCTCCAGGCTCGGTGCTCCCGGGGATAACCCTCCGGGATGCTGTGCTTGGCCGCTGGCGCCTTGTGGCGTGGGTGACTGCACGGTGACAGTGACGAGTGTGTGCATCCCCCCCAGGCTCTGCTGATGGAGACCGCCAAGCTTAACCCCATCATCCGGGATGTCTACGCGGCCGCGGGCCGTGTCCAGCGCGCGCCGGCCGGTGCCTCGGTGCAGAGGGGCAGCAGCTGCCGGGAGCTCATGGTCAAGCTGATGGAGGGGCAGTACGTGCTGTGCCGCTGGACCGATGGGCTCTGTTACCTTGGGAAGATCAAAAGGGTAATGTGGGCACCCAAAAGGGTAATGTGGGCACCCAAAAGGGTAATGTGGGCACCCAAGGTGTAGCTAGTGCCCTTCCCTGGGTTGGCTTGTGGCTCGGAGGGGTCCTGGCCTGGGCTGCAGCATGTCTTTGGGCAGTGGGGGATGTTGGGTTGATGTCCTGCCCCTGGGTGTCACACCCCAAATGCACCCGACTCAGGGCTGGTCCCCCACGGTAAATGGGGAAGTGTTGGGAATGGGAGGTGATGCCCAGTGGTTCATCCCGCTCTCCATGCAGGTGAGCGGCTCCAAGCAGAGCTGCCTCGTCACGTTTGAGGACAACTCCAAGTACTGGGTCCTCTGGAAGGACATCCAGCATGGTGAGTGCTGCCCCATCCTCCCTTCCCACCACCGTGCTGGGAGGTTCTTCCCAGTACCATGGAGATGTGGCTGTGCCTTGGTCTCTCCGACTCTGCCATCCCTGTCCCGCAGCCGGTGTCCCTGGGGAGGAGCCCAAGTGCATCGTCTGCCTGGGAAAGACATCAGGTCCCATGAACGAAATCCTCATCTGCGGGAAGTGTGGGCTGGGTGAGTGTGGGCGCATCACCCTGGGGTTGGCCATGTACCCCCCCCAGGGGTGGGGGTCCGGCCAGCCTGGCAGTGCTGATGCCGAGCCCTCCTGCAGGTTATCACCAGCAGTGCCATGTCCCGGTGGCGAGTGGTGGCGAGGGCCCCCTGGGGACACCGTGGTTCTGCCGCCGCTGCATATTTGCCCTGGCCGTGCGGGTGAGTGGGGCTGCCCGGGGTTGCCAGCTCCGTGTACCACCCGCCCTCAGCACGGCGGTGCAGGATGTGGCCCCCCGGGCAGCTGCGCTGACCCCCATCCCGCTCGCCCCTGCAGAAGGGGGGTGCCCTGAAGAAGGGAGCCATTGCCAAGACACTGCAAGCTGTCAAGATGGTGCTGTCCTACAACCCCGACCTGCTCGAGTGGGACTCCCCGCACCGGACCAACCAGCAGCAGTGCTACTGCTACTGTGGGGGCCCCGGCGAGTAAGACCCTGCCTGCTGGGGGGTTATCGTGCTCGGTTTTGTGGGGAAAGGCATTTACAAAAGGAAGATGGGATTGAGGGAGGGGATTTTTTGCCCCCAAAAGGGAAGTCTCCAGCTTGCAGGGCACTATGCTCAAGCCAGTGGCTTTGCTGCCCACGCTGCCTCTGCCACCTGGGTCTCCACTCACTCCTGGAGACATCGTTTGTACCCACTGCCGTGGCTGCAGAAAGTACAAGTTAGGACTTTCTCTCCCTGGCTGGGGGGGTCGGTGCCTGGGAGGGGGAATGGGGCAGTGGCTGCTACATGCTGCCCTTGCTGTCACCCACCTCCTTTCCCTCCCTAGGTGGTACCTGAAGATGCTGCAGTGCTACCGCTGCCGGCAGTGGTTCCACGAAGCCTGCACCCAGTGCCTCAGCGACCCCATGATGTTCGGAGACAGGTATGTCCCTTCCAGACCTTGCTGGGCTGCATGTTGGAGCTGGCTTCTCAGGGGGGTACTCATGCAGACACATCCCCAGCCTGGATCTCCCTCCCCGGGGGGCTCATGCACAGACACATCCCCAGCCTGTATCTCCCTGATCTGGCTGGGGCACCGATGTGGATGAGCCACCCCAGCAGCAGGCGGGTGGCCCCATCCCACAGAGCCCTGCTTCTCCCTGCAGTGCTGTCACTGGTGGCGCCTGGAGGAGCACTGTCCTCCCCCCAGCCCATCCCCAGGCCCTGCATGACTGCGGGGATGACCCCCACCCCCAGTGCTCTCCCTCCCCACTGTTTTCCAGATTCTATGTGTTTTTCTGCTCCGTATGCAACCAGGGACCTGAATACATCAAGCGCCTGCCCTTGAGATGGTAAGAAACATCCCCAGCTCCTTCGGGACATGCCGGGGTGGCCGCAGGGCATCAGTAGCATGAGTTCACAGAGCGTTTCCTACTCACCCCAGCCCAGCCTTGAGCTGGGGCTTTTGCTCAGCCACGGGCCCTGGGTCTGCAGCTCCTCCTGCCCGGCCCTGCAGGTTTCCATGTTTCCCGGGAAGCTGTTTCTCCATATGCCCCAAACCTACTGTTTGTCCGGCAGCCAAGGGACACGTTAAGCCAGGGGATAACTGCGAAAGGCAATCCGGTGACAAGTCATCAAGCTCTGTGATTAAATACAAGTTTACAAGTGGTACCATCTAGCGTACCTTCATGGTCTCAAAGCGCTTTATAACGCATATTAACAGCGCCAACAGCCCAGCTTTTCCCTGCTGTTCCCCTTGTGCTCAGCCCTGTTACTGGTGCTAATGAGCTGCTGGGATGCAGCTGGCTCAGGGATGTTGCATGGAGCAGTGCTGCAGGCTGGAAGAAGAATAAAGCAAATCCTGCAGGATACATTGCATGGATTTCATTTTCAGAGATGCAGGTGTAAAATCCCACTGGATAGATTGGGTTGTTTAAGTAGACAGTGTAAGTCTGAGTAAGAGCTATCCTGCTCCCGTACCTAACTGCAGCCAGAGCACACAGCTGGGGCTTATTAAAAAGCTGGAAAACTGGGCATTCATCCTTGGAGCGGCATGTCCTCCAGCTCCTGGGCTCAGGGTCTCTGTGTCTGGGGTTCCCCCCAGCTTCAGGCAGCATCACACCACTCCCCAAAGCTCAAGGGATGCTGTCCTGGCTATGGCATCCCCTGGGATGCACCTCTGAGCTGGGTTGCCTCAGCTGCAAGGTGTGGGGATGTCCCAGCTTCCAGTGGGTGGGTTTTGGGAGGCTGTGCTGGGGGCTGCACCGGAGCAGCACTGGCAGAGCAGAGCATCGTGGTGGGTACCATCCTGCCGGGTTGAGGGTAGGCTGCTGACCCTCTCACCCACTTTGCTCCCGCAGGGTGGATGTTGTCCATCTCGCTCTCTACAACCTGGGTGTACAGAGCAAGAAGAAGTACTTTGACTTTGAGGAGATTTTGGCTTTCGTGAACCATCACTGGGATCCGCTGCAGCTTGGGAAGGTAAAAACACACAGCTTGGGCTCACCGGTGCTGCTGGGGATGTAAGCTGTAAGATGCAGCCAGCTGTGCCTGAAGCCTCAGCTGGGAGGGATGGGACCCTCCTTTCCTACAGCAGCTGAGGCTGGGGTGGAAGGGGGCCATGCTTTGGGAGTGCCTGCTCACTTGTGGCCAGCTGGTCCTCAGCTGGTCCCCTGCAGGGAAGGAGCTTTAAAACACCTGCCCAGTTCCTCTGGGTGGGCAGGAGCACCTGGCCTGGGGTGTTTGCACCCACTGGGAACACACAGCAGCTCCCATGTGCTGTTCACCTGGCTCCGGGTTGGTGTCAGTGGGGTGTCCCCAGTGGGCAGTGTCAGCGGTGGAGGATGGCGGATGCTGCTCCCTGAGCTGGGAATGGTGTCAGCCCCTGGGCACGGACCCTGGGCAGAGCCAAGGGACCTTTCCCAGGGCTGGGGTGCAGCTGGGATGGGCAGAGGGTGAAGGGTGGGAAGGGATGTGCTCATGCAGCAGCCCTGCATCGATGAGTTTGGGCATCTCTGCAAAACCCTGCTTCGTGCAGCACTTGGCATGAGTGGCTCCTGCTCAAAATTAGCTTAATCGCTTTTCTCTGTGTGCTGGGATTTCCCTTTGTTTGGGTGCCATACCTGACAAGTTTCCCAGTCAGAGCTAGAGCTAGGAGAAGTGCTAACGCCAAGGGTCGCTGGAAGCCAGTCACTGTGCCGGGATGGATCGGTTCTGCCCTGCACCGAGGGCCGCCGGTGCCAAAGGCTGTGTGGCTCTGGGCTTTGGCATCTCTCCCTCCCTGACCTCGGGCAGGAGCCGAAACCTGGAGTTCGGGTTCCCCCGTCTGTTTAGTTTTTGCATAACCACAGCGGGCACCGAGCCCTGCCTGACCTCTGCCATCTCCGCAGCTGACGGGCACCCCCATCTCCGAGCGCGGCCCCCACCTCCTCAACGCCCTCAACAGCTACAAAAGCAGGTGAGCCCCCAGCACGGTGGGGTGAGGGACAGGGTGGGATGCAGGATGCTCCTGTGGCCCCCCCCAGCTGAGGGCTGTTTCCTCCCCTCTGCCACCCAGGTTTCTGTGTGGGAAGGAAATTAAAAAGAAGAAATGCATCTTCCGCTTGCGGATCCGCGTTCCTCCAAACCCCCCTAGCAAGGTGCTGCCAGAGAAAGCCCCCGGCATGGGTGACGGCAGCTCCTGCGAGCTGAAGAAGAGGGGAAAAAGCAAATACGTCCATAAAGACAGGTGAGCAGCCAAATTTGCCTGGGCACCCCCCGCTGCTGCAGCACCCCATGCCCATGCTCCCCTGGGATGGCTTGGCAGCCTCAGCTCCCCCCTGCTTTGCAGCCTGCTGCCCCGGCAGCTCCAGCAGCAGAAGCGGCGAGCGGCGCGGCGCAAGAGGGCCAAGTTCCTGCTGGAGGATGCAATTCCCAGCGTGAGTCCTTCACTCCCTCTTCTGTGCAGCCATCCTGGGATTTAGCAGCCGAGTGGGACCCCCCTGGCCCCTCCATCCTTGGGGCTCCCCACGAGGTTCCCTGGCTTGTGCAGGCAGAGAGAGCACCCATCCCTCGCCCTGGGGTTTGCAAATGCTCCGTGCCAAGCCTGCTTCCCAGGGGCCGTGGGAAGGAGCGCGGTGGTGCCAGGGCAGGGGGTGACGGCGCCGGGACCGTGGGCAGCACCGTGCCGCTCAGGGGTGACGAGTGAGCTTGTTTTCATGGCACAGAGTGACTTCACCTCCGCCTGGAGCACCAACCACCACCTGGCCAGCATCTTTGACTTCACACTGGATGAAATTCAGAGCCTGAAAAGGTCCGTGTGGCTGGGCCTGGGGGTGTGAGTGGTGAGGGGGGAGCGGTTTCAACACCCCAGTGTGAAGGGAGAGCTGGGGTGGCGGTGGGGGGCCGGGGTGCCCCTTGCTCCGGGCTGGGGCTGATGCTGCATCCCATCCCCAGTGCCAGCTCGGGACAGACTTTCCTGTCAGATGTGGACTCCACAGATGCTGCCAGCACCTCAGGCTCCGCCACCACGAGCCTCTCCTACGAGTCCAGGTGAGGGCTGTGCCCCTTGCCCCCTTCCAGAAGGGTCCCAGTGGCATGGCCAGGGGGACAAGGGACTGCCCCAGCGCCCTGGCACAGGAATGTCCTGCACTGGGGACCCTTTCCCCCTCGCTTCCCAAAGCGGGCTGGCGGTCCCAAAGCAGCGCCGCCTTGCTCGTTGTGCAGGGTTGGAGCCATTGGTTTCAGTGGAATTCCCGGTGTGCTCCTTCTAGGCTCGCCGGGCGGCGGGCACAGCCAGCATGGTGGGGGACACCTTTTGGGTGCTGCCCTCACCCCTCCTCTGTCCCCTCCCTCACAGCCGGAGGACCGTGGGCAGCCGCAAGCGCAAGCTGGCAGTGCCAGCCTATGCCTCGGTGGGGGCGAAGAGGAGAGGTGGGGAGGTGGGCAGGCGCCTGGCTGGGGGCACCCCTGAGGGCAGCGAGGCAGCCTGTGGCCCGGACCGCCCGGACGATGCTATTGACAGCCACACCTTCGAGAGCATCAGCGAGGATGACTCCTCGCTCTCCCACCTCAAGTCCTCCATCAGCAGCTACTTCGGGGCGGCGGGCAGGCTGGTCTGCGGCGAGAAGTACCAGGTGCTGGCGCGGCGGGTGACGCTGGAGGGGAAGGTGCAGTACCTGGTGGAGTGGGAAGGCACGACCCCTTACTGAACGCCACCCGCCCCTAAACCTTTCCCGGAGCCGAACCAGAGGAGATAGGGATGATGGGGAAAGTCTCATCGTGAAGCAGAGGAGGGATGCTGGGAGGGCTGAGACCCCTCTGTGCTGGGGGTCCCAGCTGGAGCCGGCTCCCCGGGATCCACCGCGGGTGGAGGCAGTGCCTGAGCTGGCGCTGTCGGCAGTGCTGCCCAGGGGTGAAGCCCCCAGCCTTGCTGCCGTAATTTTTTTATGTTAACAATTATTATTTTAGTGGCCATGTATATGCAAAGAGCGTGGCCCAGCTGCGCTTTCCCGATGGAGCCTTTGGCCAAACCCAGGGCACCATCGCAGTGCCAGTAAGAGCAGCGAGTGGGTCTGGCCTTTCCCAGAGGATCCCCCCAGCGTGGCTGGGTGCCCCTGGGGAAGCCCCTTTGGGGGTCTCATCCCATGACCTGGACTGCGTGTGGTAATGCACCAGCGCCATTTCCCTGTTCTTCTGACAATCATTGTGTTGGAAGAGATGAGTCAAAAGATACACCCTTGCCTTAAAACCACCGTGGGCATTTCACAGACTGGAGCCCGAGGCCTTTGTTCCTCCAGGAATCTTCATTCTGAACGTGCCAAATGAGCAGACAAACCAAAAAGGCCGAAGAGGACAGTGGGGGCATGGGGAGAGGGTTGTACTGGGGTCCCCGTGGCCATCCCCATGGCCTCGTGGCTGTGCCTCGCTGGAGAGCGATTGCGCTTTCTGCTCCCGACGTAGCGTCGATGTTTGTGAGGGTGGGGGGTCTGTTTGTCTGCCGAAGAGAAGGAGCAGCCCCCTTCTTTAACTAAAGCAATACTGCCAGGTTGTTCAGGAGCAAAGCAGTTGTCTTTTTTTTAAAAAAATAACCTAGTATCGTCAGACATATTTGTTAGATTTCTTTTCTAAGATATATATATATATATTTAATGTTGTCCTCGTCTGTCCCCTATCACTACATGGCTGTCCCATGGGGATGGAGGGTGGCGATGCTGGGGGGGGTGCATGGTTCTGCTCTGTCAGCACACCCTGTGCCTGTAGCCCCATCGTTGTTCCTGTGTGTGCTTGTGGGATCTGCCGACTGGTGATTGAAAAGGCGGTTTTATTGAAAATATACCGAAAAAAATTTGTTGGTGTAATTGGCATGAGAGAGTAGGTGGCGTTTGCAAACCAGAGGCCAAAGTGTGGCCGTTAAAAATCAACTTCTGCTTCAGCTACTGCTAAAATAACATAGTGGGACACCCTGTGTGGAGGGGAGTTGCCAGTTGCGTTAATTCCCCTAGCAGGCACCAGGCCTTTGCACAGCTGTGAGGTGGCGATGCCTCGAGCTGCTTCAGTCCTGTAGTAGGAGCCTGAATATTTGGCTTAGCAGGAAAAAGCATTTTAACTCCTTTCTGACAGTTTGCCCAGTGCCATGTGCCTGGTGGTGTGCTTGATGGAGGAGCTGTTGACCGCTGGTGCGGGGTGAGGTCCGGGGGAGAAGGCTCCATCCAGCTCCAGCCATGAGATGGTTTGAGCCGAGTGGGGTCAGATGTGCCTTGGGGAGAGGTGCTTGGCACCCTCAGGGTCTGCATCTCAGCTTATCCCAGGACGAGCATCTCTGGAGGGGCCCCATCCTTTTGGGAGACGCGCTGCCAGGACCCCTCATCCCTGGCAAGGAGGGGTGCAGCTCCTGCAGCCAGCCAGGTCACCCCCCTCCTGTCTTGGCTTTGTCACCAAAGGATTGATTTCAGTATTTCCCTTTGACCAGTGCCTATGAAGCCCTTGTTATTGTCAGAGTTGCTGCCGGAGGGGCCGGGGGCTGCCAAAAGCTGTGCCAGGGCCGAGCAGGGTTATTCCCGTGGGATGTGCCAATGGACATTGCACTTGTGGCAGTACCCATAACACGTGGCCCTGGTTCCTCTGCTCTCCCTCTCTGTTCCCTCTCCCCCTGGCCTCTTGCAGAGAACTGAATGTGGAGCCTTTAAAAATATTTTTGTTGCAGAGTATATTTTGCATTAGCTGTAATAGATACTATAACGAGTCTGTGCACCTTCTAAAAATTTATGAGTTCAGGTTGCTGCTTGTAATAACCAACTCTTGTTATACCCAAGTTGTAATTAATATGTCTGATGTACAATTAAAAAGACATTTTTTTCTAACATAGCTGGTTCTTTGTAGTGGCAGGACTACTGAGTTTGGGTGCTGGAGGTCAGTGTGTGCTCCTGGGCAGATGCCCAGTGCCCACCACAATGCGGCTGGTGCTGCTGGGTCATGCTGTGCCAAGGTGAGGTGTGCCCTCGGCCGGAGAGGTGCTGCTGTGGAGCACAAGAACGGCAGAAGGATGCAAAGGGAGGAATGTGGGTGCAGCCGTGAAAGGTGTGGGGACAGCAGGGGACAGGGACACCCTTTGCAGTGATGGGTTTTGTAGAGGGGGGTGGCCCTCACTCAGTCCTACTGACTGGTGAGGTCCCAAATAGCCTCCATCCACTTAACCTTAGCTTAAAGCTTGGACACAGATCTCCAGAGGTCCCTTCCAACCCTGACCATTCTGTGCTGCCGTGATAACTGCACAACATAGCACTGACAGGGCTAAGCAAAGCTCAGCTTTGGGTGCGGTGCCAGTGTGGCCTGGGGGTGCTGGTGTTCACTTGATGTGCTTTGTTCCTTTTTGCCAGATGAGGTGCCTAGCTGGTACCCTGTTTCTTTGGATTTAGCGCTAAAATCTTTCCTGCTCTCAGAGTTCAGACCACGTTCACTCCTGTCTTGCCTTTCCTGCCCCTGTGAGCCTTCCCCACGCTACCTCTGGTGGTTGGTGGGGCCACGCAAGCCCAGGGACCCAGCTCTTGATGCCTGCAAAATGCCTTGTACCACTTCTCCATAAGCCCAAGATGAGCAGGCGGGAGCTCTGCGTGGGTCAGCATCAGGCCAGAGAGAGCCGCTGCAAACTCATGATGGGCCCTTCCTCCTGCCCAGCTCACTGTGGACACTGTGCCTGCAAACTGCAACAACACGTGAGCCTGCCCAGGTAAGAAAATTTCCCGTTTATTCCCTTCTCAGTCACATAAGTAACTCAATATTGTTCCATAAGTTATAGCCCATTAAAATATCAACATGAACATTTCTTTCCAAGGTTAAACTTGGCCTGGGTAGAAAGCCACCATCTCGGTGTGGGCAGGGGATGCAGGGTGATGCCCCGCAGCTGGGTGATGCCCTGGTCCCACCAGCACTTGGTTTCCCTGAACTGGCAGAGGATGCTGCCCAGCTCAGCCTGGCTCTCCCCGGCTCGGCAGGTAGGGCAGGGTCAGCACATGCGCTGCTTGCAGCTCCTGGTAAATGCTCACTTTTTTTTTTTTTTTGAAAAAAACACGAGTTTGCTGTTTCCTTGGAATTTGTAAGACTCGAACCAGCATGTTGCATGACAGCAGGAGAGGGCATGAGCTGGCACATTGCAGGGTGCCTGGCCACATCCTGCTGCCTGCGGGCTGGGGAAGCAGGAGGCAGAGCAGAGCAGGATGCTGCAGCAGCCACTGCAGGGGAGCAGAGGGCCAGGCAGGGTTTCAGGTGCTGGCTGTGGGGATGCACGGCGCTGGAGGGGCTGCCAGCCCCTGGCTTCCAGCTAGCATTTGCTGCTGGTGGCCTAAGACAGCCCCCAAATGCTGCAGTGTCCTGACATGAGCATCTCTGTATCCTCTGCAGCAGTCCTAGGTGGATGTAGCCCTTCCTCACTTCAGCCTGCGTCACCTCCGGGCTGCTCAGTGCTCCCTGGAGCACAGGGTCAGGCCAAGGAGGGGATGTCTCGAGTGCAAATGCAATTTCTAATCCCAAACTTCTGCATTATAGCAAACTCGTGAAGCTATAAGCTGCCTCCCCACGTGCATGTAACTCCTGCCTGTACAGGGAGACCGGTGTGGCTTCAGGTTTCACCTGGTCTCCCCAAAAGCGAGGCGCTTTCTGCACTTCTTAGTCCGGTGGGACACTTTCCTCTATCCATTTGAGGTAGAGAGGGTTTCCTTGGTCAATAGGCAGGCTGATGATTTCAGGAATTTCAAAGGGATGGATGGATCTAAAGTGGAAACAGACGCCAAGGAACAGTGTCACTGACAGCCCCGCGGCGGAACAGAGGTCTCTGCTCCCAGCTGTGCGCGCCAGCCCTGCACCACGCTCTCCGCTGACTTCAAAGCACCCGCATCTTCTTTTGGCCATGTGAGAATTTTGCTTTGAGTTTGGGGTTTACCACAGCCAGCAGCTGACTGCCAGGGGCCCTGGCCCGAAGCTGGCTGCACTCACCACTCAGTGCTTGGGAAATGCAGGAAACCCTGCCAGGAGGCAGCCAGGGAATGACCTGCATTAGGAGAAGGAGAATACCTCGTTGTACCCAGTAAGGAGGGGCTGGCTGAAGCCCAACTGTTGGTGTTCCTGCCAACCTTCTCTTTTTTGCTCATGCCACCTCTGGGGTCTTCTGGCTCATAAGGTATATTAGGAGGAGTAAAACCTGCCCTGGGTGGGAAATGGCTCAAGGAACCCAACTCCCAAAGCTGAGCTGGAGATGGCAGCCTACCTTGGACTGGTAACCCAGTGCTCTTGCAGAGCCAGAGCCTCACCTGACGTAGTTGGACAATTCGCCTATTTTGGATGTCCTTGTTTTCACTAACTGTGGAGAGTAAAAGAAACAAAACAGAACAAAAAACAAGGGAGAAGTGAAGGGGATGGAGCAATCCTGCTTGCACAGTTCCACTGCACCCATCCAACATAGCTGGCGGTGCAATAGGAGCCCTTCCTGGGCTCTTCCCCAGGGGATACCCCCTGTGGTGGCAACATGAGGGGCTGAGCCAGGCTGCTACACCCAGCTGCCACTGCCATGCCCTCAGGCAGGTACTTGGGGTCCCTGGGTACTGTCCCACATCTCGGGCAGGTTATGCCACCCTCCCTAAACCACCCTGCAGCCCCTTTTGGCTGGGGCAGTCTGGGATGGGGATTTTCGTGATGGGGGGAATTGTCACTTACCAGTAGTATTTCAGTGGATTCTTCCAGTTCCCCTTTCCAGAAATACCTAGATTTAAAAGAAGTGAAGCATCAGCAAATACAGCTCTGGCTGCAGCCATGCCAAGCCCCCAGGGGGGTTAGTTTTCCTGCTTGGTGCTTTCTGCCTGTGGTTGCTCCTTTGCAAATCAGTGCTTGAGAAGCATCGCTGGCCCCAAAAGTCTGCCGTGCACATAACTGAGCACCCCAGATTTACAGACTAGAGCCTCCTTGCCTGTGCCAGCCTTGGGAGAGCTGCCCAGGGAGGATGGCAAGGCAAAGGAGTGGGACTGGGGTGATTCTGGGTGCTGTGTGGTGGTGGTCCTGCTCCAAGCCGTGCCTGGGGGCTGGTGCCTGGAGGGACTGTATCATGGCTGTAGCTGGGAGGCTGAGCACGACAGCATCATGGTTTTTTTCCTCTCCTTCCCTGCAGGAGAGGAGATGTACTTCTTGTGAGTCAGATATGACCTTTCAAAACATTTATGTTGACAGAAGGCCATCGTGATTTCATCTGCACGCCAGGTCCCTGCATGAATAGGCATTTGGAGACGTTGTGGTGTCTCCTGAACCGGGCACAGAGGAAAAACCTGCAGGGCTGTGGGTAAGCAACTTGGCTCCAGCTGTTCCGGCTCGTGGGGAATGAAGCATAAGGGGGAGAAGAACATTACTGGGTTTTCCCTATTTTAGCAGCCTCATAGCTGGGCTATGGAAGAGCCTGGGGGCTGCACGGTGAGGAAACCCTCCTGTGGGGAGGCTGTGGCATAGGGACCCACTCCCCGCTTCCAGCAGGGCTAGGTCAGGGTGCTGCTATGAGCAAAAGGCTGTTTTGGGGCTTTGTTCTTTAACCCCTCTGACACCCTTTGTATGGGTGGCTGAGGATACCTGCAGAGCATGGCTTGTTGTAGTTCAAGGTCAAAGATAACTTCGTCCTTCCTGAAAGTGCTGCTTAATACTGTAAAAGCCTTTTCTGGTCACTATCTTAGCTTCTTTTTAGATCCTCTAAAAACAAGTGCTGTGTCCTCAGGACCATAAATCACCTTGCTCTTTGCTAGCTCTCCATGTAGCCAAGTCACCAATAAATAAACGGTCCCCTCTGGCAGTCGGAGCCTCTGCACTCCTTAAGAAACTTCGTGTACTTTGCACGGGTGAGGATCATCTCTACCCTCTGTAACAACAAACAGACCCAGTCGCCTTCTGGAAACTGCCTCCTCCCCACGGGATGTCCACCTCCCCCTCCCCCCCCTCCCCTCCCCCGCCCAGGGATCCTGGCTTTGCCTCCTCCATTAGGGAATATTCAGCCCGACTTACAAGGCTGAGCTCTTCGGCAGGATGTTCACGTAGGCAGCCAGCTTCTTATCCATGATGGCCCTGGGTGAGAGAGGAGGGGGTGTCAGTGCCTGCCCCCAGCTCGCTGCGCCTCAGTGCTTGCCCCCAGCCATGGGGACATTCCCTTGTGCTGCCCCTGACCGCCAGCAGCAGCTTTGACATTAGAGACATGGGATTTGGAGTTAATTATTACCCTGAGAAAGCAAAGGCAAAGGTGACCTCTAGCTGGAAAGGCTTCATTCAGCTCAGTCCGCCTGGCACGGCTCTGGGACCCTCCTGCTGTCCCTCCCTGCTAAGCAGGAAGGTTGGGTGATGTTCCTGGCCTGGAGTAGCACAAGGGACCTGTGCTTTGCACAATGCAAGGACCCTGCCCAGCACCAGCCCCGTGCCCATCTGGCTGCAGGGACACCAGGGCTGAGCCGTGGGGTCGCAAGAACCGGGGCTGGGACGGATGCAAAGGGGTTTGTCTCCCAGTCAAACCGTGCCTCTTCCTCACATAGCAGACTAAATGTGGATCTCGTTAAATTAACAACATCAAGGTTTTTCTACCCAAAACATCCTAGAAATCTGAAGCCCAAATAAATTCCTTCCCTCTGGCTGCCTCCTTTAGCTGTGGGCTGATTTGTTATTGCAGAGCTGCTTGGCTCTGCCAGCAGAAGTGATATTTAAGTGATTAAAGAATACTGAAGCAATCTCAGGCTGGATTTTTAGAAGAAGTAGGTCAAATGTTGTGTTTTCTGACCACAGTAATGTCTGGGCCCTTCTCACGGAGATGGCAGCCCTATCCCTCTTGCAGGCAGCTCTGTTAAAGGCGCCGCGCTAGTGACTTCACCTTTGGTTTTCTTTAACACTGGCCTTGCTGGGCACTACTTTGTACCAAGTGCTTTAACAATGTAAACATTTAACTTCTAGATGACCTTGAACTGCAAAGAACATGGGAGTTATTAGATATTGGAAGGTTCGGTTCAACAGCCTACAAAAATTAACTCTTAGTGAGCTGAAGAATTAAAACCATTCCAATTAACTACTGTTCCAATGCAAACTCTCTCCAGAATGCTTTTCACTCCAAGCAAGTTAAAAATTTATTATCCTTTCATCCAGGGTATGATACATCCTATAGGCAACTACAAACGAAACTGTAAGAAACTCCTAGCTTTCAAAAAGACAAATTACAAACTGTAAAAATATGACAGATGTGGTGGCTGCCTAGCACACTCCCCAAGACGAGCAGAAGGACAAGAGGTGCCTCCCCCATGGCTGTCACCTGAAGATACCCCAGCCAGGGTGCTAATGTCCAGCTGCATCATACCTTGCAATCTGCCCTGTGAGCCTTAAGGAAAGCTGGGCTCTTGTTTGAATGTGCATAAGCTCCTTTGCACGTCTGCATTACCGGCTCTGCTTTCTCTGCCTGTCTGTAGGGTTTATACCTTGCAGCTCTGAGCAACCTCGTGGGGCTGCAGGACAGGGGGGACTCGGGAGCAGCCTGCGTGCTGGGAGGAAAGCAGCCCTTCCCCATATCATCCAACATCTTGCCGCTCCAGCAGTGCGCTAGAGAACCGGTGCCTGGACCCACCTAACTTGTGGGACTGGGTTTAGCATTTAAGCCCAGCAAGGCGATGGAGATAGGACGGAGCCGACGGCTCAGAGGCACCACGAGCTGAGAGAACAGCCGTCCGAGGAGGCTCCGGGTTGTTTGCTCTCACCATGTGTTGCCAGTTCTAGGCATTTAATGCTTGTAGAGCATCTTGAGTTAATCTGTAGACCAACAAACTGCAGCAGCATGAGCGGAGATATCCCTGCTGCGTTTGTCATGTCAAACACATGGCACAAATCATTTTGTTTTTGCTGCCTGCAACTTCCAAGTCAGTTTAGCGCAGGAACCTTTTGATTTGGGTGAGTACCTTCTAATTGCTTCTGCTCTGTCCCAATAAGCTGTGATCCTAACTGAGATCCTGAACTTTGTTCTAGCAAGCTGAGCGGAAACAAGCGGCCACCATGGGAACGGGAAACATTATAAGAAGCTGAACGTGATCTGTGGAAAACATCTGCATAATGCATGATATCTTTGGGTTGGGCACTTAATGTGTGTTTCTTTGTCCCTGCCTCACAATAGGCTCTGAATTGAGACAGATAAAATATTAATAAGCGGAAAAGCAAAGAAAATGACATGTACAAATCTAAGGCAGAACTGGAGGCTGAAGGGCTGCTTGGCTGATAGGTAAGTTATGCGAGATGCAGTTCACAGCAGGCACAGGGAAGAGGCTAGGTCTCCTGTGTGGACTTGGTTTTTTTTCTGAGCATTTGAAGTTATTAGTAATCTAGATAAACTGGGTTAGAACTGATGTAACAAACAAGCCAGATGCTGAATTCTACCTGCAGGTAGTCTGCTTTTACAAACCTTGAGCTCATTTTCCTTAAAACCAGCAGGAAAATTCCTCGCAGACTGATCCATCAGAGTGAGTGCTCCGCTGAGCAATGTAGAGGAAGAATAAACATGACAGCACAGGAAAAAGGTGTGTGGGAAAGTACATGTAGAAGCCCTGTGTCATCCCCTACAACCATGGCTCATTCATCCAAATTCCGGAACAAAGGAACAACTACTCCACCAGTAAAACCACAACCAAAGTACATACATCTCAGCAATGGGGAGTGATTTATTTCCTCTCCCTTCCCTGCAAGATAAGGAACAAAGAGTGGAAAACATTTGCAAAGCCGTCTAGATGAAGGATTTTCAAGAACTGAGGCTCTTTTCACCAGCCATGTACAGTTACTCCTTTTTTCAGAAGACATCAAGAAGTGCAGATATTATTCTATTTGAATTTCTTAATACAGTTGCAGTATTTAAGGTGACACAAAATCCCTTTCAGTAGCCTGTCAGTTCCTGAATGACTGTTTGGGAACACTTTACAGAAGATGGAGAGTTTTTGGCAAGTAGCAGGGAGAGCAGTGCAGGAGGTGTTGCAGGAAACTTAATGGTCCATCATAAACATTTCCCCAGTCAACATGGCTTCAGTATTTTGAACAAACCATCTATTGAGTCAGGGACTGACAGATGTGTGAAAGAAACTCTGCATGCAAAATATCATGCAAAGTATCTCATACATTAAAAGAGATGAAAAAAAAACCCCAAACCAACAAGGTAGAGCCCTCATTCCCTGAAGCTTGCTTGGTGAGCAGAGTGCTGGCCTCCTGGTGGTACCTCACAAGTGCCTGTTCTGTCTTTGCTGTGGACCACTTTCACCTTTTACCTACACCTCTCCTGAAATTTGTGGTCTGTGTTGTTCTAGAGAAGAAGAAAGACTGTGGCAGATCAGAGAACACGGGGCTGGGGCTTAATCCATCTGAGGACCTTGAGATTTAGGGCCATGGCTTTAAAATAGGTCTTGAAAATGAAAGGCAGCGGAATAAATTGAGAATTGGCTTAATGTTACCATGGCATTGACTTCAGAGGCAATTGTCAGCTTTCTTTTAGAAAGCACAGCTCTTGGTAAGTGGATATTTGATACAGAGAGAGCAGAAACAGAAAAGGAGTACCATTCAGGTAGAAGTATCAAGTACAGAGAACTACCGATCCGCTCGAGGGATAAGGCAAAGCTTTATTCCACAAGAAGCTGCTTTCGAACAATTTGAGCAGGCGAGCAAGGGAAGCGTCTCTGTACCTGGCAATATCCTTGGCAATCTGCTCGTTGAGGCAGTTGATGAAGGCAATGGAGTGGGTCCCAGGGACATAGCTGCCGGTGACAGCAGAGTGCAGCTGCAGAGCGAGACTCCTCAGCATCGGGTACATCAGCAAAGCCAGAGTCACCACCTAACGGCAAAACACGTGTCGATGTTAGGTGACATAGTGCATTTTGTAAGCCCAAGCGTTTACGTTGCCTGTGGCTCAAGGGAAGTCTCCAGTCTTCTTTCAACATCACAGTAATGCTAGCTGTAATGTACGTGAAAACACGCTCATAGGGAGGTTCGTTCCCCTCCATCGGGGCCAATTAGTACTGTGCCAAGTGCTTGGGGCAGGAAAGGGTCAGGTTTTGAGGCTGTATCAGCCCAGAGGTCCCCAGGTCCCTGCTGCGGGATGTCACCCCCCAGACTAACGGCGGTTACAGATCCCACTGCAAGGTCCCAGAAGCCATGACTGGCTTTCTGAAGAAAAATAAGGAGGTCAGTCACTGATGGTCTCTGTTGAAATGCATTTCTACTGCAAAAAGGAGCAAGAAGGCAACCACCAGGCGTGGCTCCCACACCAAGGACATCTTTCCTGCTGAGGACACATCCTGCAGCCATCCTTCAGCTGTGTGCCCAGGGTGAGGCATGTCCAGCCCTCTGGGAAACGGTGGGGATGGGACCTTCTGCCTCCCCGGGGATGTGGAGAGGAGGAGAGCAGTGTTGGGTAGGGGTAGGGGTATGGCCATGGGAAACAGATTTGGGCTGGACCTGATGCGGGAGCAGAGCTGTGGGAAGCCTGCAGTAATACAGTGTGTGCTGGGACCTGGAGAGCTTTTGTCCTGCCCCGTCAGCCCGGGATGATTACTCTCTTCTGCAGATAGATGTTGTGCAGCCCGCCCAGGCTATGATACAGACCCACACAGCAGGCAAGGGAAGGAAAGACTTAACTGCAGGTTTTAAGCCCATTTCTCTTATTTGAAATTGGATCCTTTGGGGCACAGAAACCCTAACAGGTTTTCTTTTAGCAGACCACACAGCCCAGGTCTGTAGGGCTGTCTCTGTCTGATGGAGCTGCAGAAAACTATAACGCTTTCTCCATGGGCTGGCACTGCAGTGGCAACAAGTTGGTTTTGATGTACATTAGATGCTATTCCTGGCAAGCCCCTTAGCTGCTCTTTGTGCTCACGTGCTATAAACACAGGCATGTAAAAATATATAATTATCTCAGTGGGGACATTGCTGGAATAGCAAGGTTAATTTGGTGTGCTGAGTAATAGCTGAAGGATGGTGCCCGCACCCTGGGCTGCAGCGCTCGCTGTCTCTGCACAGCTGCTCTTCCCTTTGTCTTTTGTCTCGTTTTTGAAATAAACAGCATCTGGCCCTTATTCAACTACAGTGAGAAAAAACATGCTTGTAAGTCTAAGAATATATTCCTTTTCCCCCCCTTACTTCCACCCTGCTTTGTCCTCTGAAAAACCTCCCATTACAGGGCCAATGTCAGAGTTTGTTTGTTTTTTTAAAAAAGATCGAATTAAAAAAAAAAATATCTCTCATTGTCACCACAAAGACAGGAGCTCCTTTCTGTCTGGAAAATGACTGATGTGCTGTGTTGGTTCTCTCCTCTTTTCCAATCCATTTGAAGAAATAGTCTTTGTCATCACAAGGTTTCTCATAATAATTTTAGAGCTTCTTTTGTGCTCTTTTTTTTCCACCAAGCCATTTAACAAATATTATGCAACAAATCCTTGAAGCTACTCACACAGTTACATGCCAAACAGAGATACACTGGTGTACCTATTTTTCCAGATTAGAATGTAATCATGCTCCTGCTCAGGAGAAAAAAAAATTAAATCCGACCTGTTCAGCATGTCAATCATTAATCTTCTTGGAAGGTGTATGAGCATGTGATGAGCAAATCCTCAGAAACATTTGTGATTGAATATTAGTACAAGAGTGACCACTCCCTTGTTTTTTGGGGTGTTCCCCCCCCCTTTTTTTTTTCTGAAAAGAAAGACAAAGCTCCCTATTTGCCAAGGGATGGTGCAAAAGTGAAGGAGTGAAACTTCAGGATTCCTACCTGGAAAACCAAATAAACTCACGACTGTTGAATGTTGAAGCGAACAAAACCAAAAAACCTGCTGGGAGATTTTAAGTATTTCACCGAAAAGCACTGACCAGCAAAATGACAGTTGAGTTTGGAGTCACTAAGACTTCTGCAATATTTGTTTTGCCTTTGGTAAACTAAAACCAGCTTTAGTTGCTTTTATAATTTAAATTACCATGTTAGGACTTTTTGCCTAGTTTTGATGAGGTTCTGTAGAAAAAAACCCCAACCAAACCCAAACACAACTAGCGGCAGACTACGCTGCGAGCTTCCTCAGCGCAAGTGGAAAAAAACTACTAAGAAATCTGCTTTGCTTTCTGGAGACGGAGAGTACATTCCTCCTGCATGGTCTTTTTTGCTTTTGCAGAGGTTCCCTTATAGACGGAGGCGTTTCCACGGTGGCTTGGGTTGACACCCTCCGCGCTCCCCAACGTGTCACCCGTGTCCCCCCACCCCAAGCACGGAGCCAGCCCCGGCAGCGCCGCAGGGCTCCCACTTACCAGCAGCAAGGTGCCCCGGCTGGGTCGGGGGCAGCCCTGGGCAGCGGGCAGCAGCAGGCAGCGCTGGCTCAGCCACTCCATCCCCCCAGCCGGCCGAGAGGCTGGGTCCCCTCTGTCCCTCCACCTGCTCTGCCCCCAGCTGGGATGGCTGCCTGGGAAAGCTGCCCGCAGGGAGCAGTAACTCCTCCTCCTCTTCCTCGCCAGCTGGTACCCGCCTGCCCCAGCGCTGGGCTGATGCACAGGCTGGTGGGCCAGCACGGTGTCCCCGCGGCGCTCCCTTGTCCCCATGAGCCCTCCCCTGTCACCCCGACCCTAGAACCCAGCACAGCCCGGCCTGCAAAGCTGGGGTGGGCAGCTGCCGGGGCCTGGCACCCCCAGAAGTGGGCTCAAAACCCCCAGTAGCACCGGTGCCATTATCACAACCATCCGTACCATCTGCTGGGGACACCTCTCACCTTCTGCTGGGGACACCCCTCCCTCCAATGTAAGCACTGGGGTGTGCTGGGGTCCCCCCAGTGCCACCTCAGGTGCTCCGAGGCACTTCTCCATGCTGTTTGGCACGCTTGCCTTGATTTTCACATCTATAAAAAGACTTATTTTCACCGATTTAATACTGTTGGGGCTCCGTACTCTTTGGATAGACACTCCCAGGGAGCTGGGGGGTTGTTTGGGCCTCAACGCCCGGTGGCAGCCGCCCCGCGCCCCCCTCCCCCCCCCGGGGCTTTCACATGGTCCTGGCAGCTGCTGGGGGACGCGTCTCCCCTGTTGTCCACGGGCTGAAAATGGGGTGGGAGCAGCGAACCCCGTGTTTTCCTGCAGCACAGCCCTGCTGTCCCCACGGTGTGAGGCAGCACATGGGGGTCCCGGCACTGCAAACCCTCCCAGCCAGGGGGGCAGCTCAGCCACCTCAACGTCGCCAGGGGAAACCCCCTGGTCCCCACTTGGGTGGGCGCGCTCTGCCCCTCCGGGCCCTGCTCCCCACGGCCCGCGGAGTGCCGCTGCCTGCCGGCGCTGCCCGGGCTCGCTGCACGGTGGGCCGGCGGCTGACCCTCACGGCTGCACGGCAGGTCGGCGGCGGACGTCGCCGCAGCGCCCCCAGCCCCCCTCCGCAAAACCGCCATTGACCCCGGACCCCCGGGCAGCGCAGACCCAGCATCCCCCACGCCCCTCACGCAGGACCCCGCCCCCTCCCGCTCTAACCCCGCCCCCTCCCGCTCTAACCCCGCCCCTCCCGCTCTAACCCCGCCCTTCGCACATCCCCCAATCAGACGGCGAGGTGGGCGGGACCAAGAGGGGGCGGGCCGCGGCCTCCATTTTGTTAAGACGTGACGGACGCGAAGGGGGCCCCTGGCGACGGCGCGGCGGTTGCTAGGGGCGGCGGGCTCTGGCGGTTCTCTCGGCGGCGCCAAGATGGCGGAGGCGGTGGTGGAGTTGCTGGAGCGGGCGGCCCGGCGGGAGGCGCCGCTGGAGGAGCTGCGGGCCCTGCGGCTCGCCGTGCAGGCCGTGCCCCCCGCGGCCCTCCGCGCCCGCCTCAGCGACGACCACCTGGGAGCGCTCTTCGCCCTCCTCAGCGTCAACAACCGGTGAGCGGCGGCTCGGTGTCGCGGCCTGGCCCGGCCCCGCCGCCTCCTCTCCCCCCTTCCCCCGGAGCGGGGTGGCTCCTGCTGCTGCCTCGTCTCCTTCCCTGCCCTCCTTCAGGGCGGGGGCTGGCACAGCTGAAGTTGTGCGAGCCGCTGGCGGCGTCCTTCTCCTGAAAGGCTTGGGTTTCTCTCTGTCCCATCCAGGGAGCAAGTGTCTGCGTGTGTTTCCATCCTGGAGAGGCTCCTGCGGGCCCTGGACCCGGTCTACGTGATTCAGAACCTCAGAGAAGAGCTTCAGAAAGGGCTTTTCCACCCCGATGACTCCGTGAAGATCCTCACCATATCTCAGGTACAGGGTTTTCCTCCGGGAGGAGGGGATGGAGCTCTGTCTTGAGCCAGGTTGGGTTAGGCCTAATCAGTTACTGTTGTTTCATGTCTTAATTTGTGATAGAAGCACTACATCAAGTGTTACCTGCAGGAATTGTGCTCTTAGGTGCTTATGCAATTTTGGATAAATACCGTGTAATGTGTTGGTATGCAGTGCTTCATGACGTGGCTGTTAAACACAACGTATAAAACTATGTCTTGACAGAAGTATCTTGTAAATGAATCTGTCACGTCTTCTGGATAAAGCTTTCTATGCCAGCACTGACAGTGGGTGCCGTAAGAATACAGCAGGTGCTGTAAGAATTAATTGCAGCAACATCTTGATATTCAGGATACTTTGAACAGTATTGTGGGAGCACTGAAGAGGAATAGGAGGTAGTAACTTGACACTTGCTGTGTTGATTTAAAAAGACAGAATTGTGCAATGTTGTGGTTTGGAATGGACTTCCAGAGGCTTCATGTCCAGCCCCCAGCTAAAACTGTGGCCAGCTTGCAGCAGGTGTCTTAGGGTATTGTCCAGTTGAGTTTTAAGTGTCTTCAAAGATGGTGATTTTGTCTGTCTGGAACTTTTTCCACTGTGCCCTTATTGTGCAAAAAGTTTTTGGTTTAATGTTATTTTCTATACTTAATCATTTCTTTAGGTTGGGAGGATTGTGGAAAATTCAGATGCTGTTACAGAAATTCTCAACAGTCCTGAACTATTACGGCAGATAATAAATTGCATCGGTGGAGAGAAAATAGCAGTGGCTAAAGAAGTAAGCGTTGCTTTCTTTTTTTTCTTCCTCTACAAACTGATGTAGGCAGTGCACAAAACGCCTTTTTTTAGTGTCTGATGACAGCCTCTACTCTTTATAAAGAAAAGAGCGCTTGTGTTGCTTGAGAGATGTTTTAAGCATATAGGTGCCTTAAGCCCAGAAATTACTTAAATGTGATAGAAAATTTACCTAGAATTGTTGTCTTCCAGTAGCTGTTGATGCCAAAGTGAACTCATAGATCTGAATTTGATGCCAGAGACTTTGATCACAGTAACCGTTACTAGCTCTTGTAAAGGAAAAGTGAACACAATTACAGTTTTAGATGTATAACTTGATTTAATGTGCTAGTTTCAACATTCTTTACTAAGTCCGGTCATCTTGGATTTTCTTCTCTCTTTGGTTTTGCTGTTTGTTTTTAATAATAAGCTCTTGGTTTTGCTTCCAGGCCATCAAGTCTCTCTCAAGAATAGCCCAGACGCAAGATGGCTTGGAGGCTTTATTTGTGAGCAGTTTGTTGAGTGACTTGAAAAATGTCATGGCAACAAACGATGTTGTTCGATACAGAGTATATGAGGTAGGGATGTGATCCATGTTAGCATTGGAATGGCATGATAATGCAGTTCTCTTGGACTGTAGTTCTGAATTACAATCTGGATTTTATGGCTTGCTTTCAAATTAGTGTTCATTACTGCTTTACAAATTTTTTCTTTATGCCTACATTTTGTCAAGACTAGAAAGGAGTAGGAAGAGTACAGCAGTGTTGGCCCTCAAATAATGTCATAACTTCTCTTTCTTAGTTTATGGTACAAAAATGTGAAGTACTGTTTATATCTTGTATTTGAACTTGTGGTGCCTAGGGCGTTGGAAGAGCTACACAGTTACTAAAGATGTAATAAAGTACTTGCTTCTCTGGAAGCTGCGGTAGTCACTCCACCTTTGGATGTGAAGTGCTAGTGAAACTTCCGGAGGGAGGAACAGAGAGAGATGCCAGGTGTGCCAGTCTAGCTGTGTATGGCAAAGGAGAAATAATACAGTTTAGCTATTCTAGACCTTAATGGGGATAGCCACAATGATCCTTTGAAGAAAAGATGACTGTGAATAGAAATCAAATGCATGTGCTGTCAACTCCGGAACTCCTTATGAACTTGTTTGAAGCAAACATTTAGGTTAATTATGGAAAAAATAATGAAATTCTGTATTTCATATATATATATGTGTGTGTGTGTGTGTGGTTAGCTAGCATTAGAAGACTTGGTCATTACTGTGAATTGTTATCATTATGGTTTTTTTAAACAATCTTCCCCCCTCCCCATGCTTTTATTTAGTTAATTGTTGAGATTTCTTCGGTGTCAGCAGATTCGCTAAATTACTGTGCAAACAGTGGATTAATATCAGAGTTAATTGGAGAGCTGACTGGAGATGATATGCTGGTCAGGTATGTTGGTAGTCAATTTGCCAATGAGATTTCCCCTATTGTTAAAACTCTGATGTTTGGTATTAACATAACACTCTTTAAACACATTTTTGTATGTTTCTTGTGGAACACTTTATCTGCCTCTTCTTTAATAGTCTGGAATGTAGAATACTGTATACTTAAATTTGAGAACCAAGGTGAACTTTCCTCAGTATATTGTTATAATTGTAATGCTGGGCTGTGGTATAAACACTTGAGAATTCTTTCTAGCTGTATCCTTAAGTAAGATATCTGAGTGAGCTTGGCGGAGCATTGGACAGTTAGGGTAGTTAGTTTTTGGTTTGTTTGGATTTTGTCTTAAGGGTAGAAAACCTGTTTTTCTTAGAGTACTGCAAAACCTCATCTGAAATAGGCCAAAATAACTGTTTGTCTGTTACAGAGCTACATGTATAGAGATGGTGACTTCACTGGCCCATACCCCACATGGGCGTCAGTATCTTGCTCAACAAGGAGTTATCGATAAAATTTCAAACATCATTGTTGGTGCGGAGTCTGATCCTTTCTCAGGCTTCTATTTACCAGGTTAGACCATGCATTTCTTGTTTCCAGTGTTTACTGCTTCCTTTTATTAAGGAGTTAAACTGAGAGGACTGTTAAGTCTCTGTTTTGAAAGCTCATATGAATCTTTGACTGTTAGAACGTGTCTATTGGGTGTTTACAAAAAATGCTGAAGGATAGGCTAACACATGAGTAACGTTACTCATTAACAGTGGTAGTACATGTAAGATCTGGAGAGACTGTACTATAGGTTTTACGTTTGTGTTATTGTAGTCTTTTTTTTATGAATTAAAAAAGGCAGCTGTTACATCATGAATTTAAGTAACTTCCAAAATATTGGCTTGTTCCTTAGTTCTGTCCTTACTGTGATGCCTTTCACAAACAGTATTCAGACTTAAGTTTGTTTATGATGCTGAATTAATATTAATAATTTAATGTATATTTAATTTTGCCATTGCTAGTTACTGTTCCTTCATTCTGAATTCTTTTTTTTTTCTTTTTTTCTTCCTCTCAGGATTTATTAAATTTTTTGGAAATCTGGCTATTGTAGATAGTCCACAGCAGATCTGTGAACGGTACCCTGTATTTATGGAAAAAGTCTTTGAAATGGCAGAAAGTCATGATCCGACCATGATTGGAGTGGCTGTGGACACACTAGGAATCCTGGGATCAAATGTGGAAGGCAAACAGGTTTTACAGAAAACTAGTTAGTAGCTTTTTTTTTTCCCCCCACCCCCCAATAAAACTTTCTCAGTATGTCATAATATACAAGAGTGAATTGGTTTGGTGTAATTGAGAAAGGAATTGAAAAATGTATTTATTTATTTATCGAGTAATCAAGGGTGTCTGAATAGCTGTGCTATACCAGATAAAGCGTTTTTTTAAACTCTCTTGCCAGGCATGGCAGTGCAAAATGACTGGCAGCTAGAATTCTGGTATCACAAGCGTGATTAGAATCATTCTCTTCTAGTGAGCTGCATCATATGAATCATCAGTAGTTGTGTTATATTTTGGATCCCTCTGGGTCTACTGATGTCATGACCTTCTCACCAGAATTAGAAAACCATGAACTTTCATGTAATGATGCTTTCCATAAAGACAGCATTGTTCTTCTTTACTGCAAAACTGTTCAGAGGATTGAAAAATATGTGCTAGACTTCTTGCTGCTAGTCCAAACTTTGGTTTTGAAGTGAAAACCTTTATTAGCAGGTAGCTACTGGAGCATTGTAGAACAGGATTGAAGGTTTCTAATTACAAGTGTACTTAAGTCCATACTTCCCAAGGTAACTCAATTGACACAAATTAATTTTTGGAAATGTTTGAATAGTCTGGAGAATTAACATAAAAGCTTTGGATTTGCCAGTCTTAGATCCATATGAAGCAAAGAGAATCTTACGCTGCTTTTATTGGAGTGGATCAAGAAGTTGCCTTTCTCAGGCTTAATGTGCAACACTGTGCCAGTTAATGTAGTATAATGTTACTGACAGGTAACACTCTACTCCTGTAGAGGTCTGTCTGAATTAATTAAAAGCACTTTGTTTTTATTTTCAAAGGAAGTAGGTTTCAAAATCTGTTAAGCAGAATAGGGCACCAGGCAAAGAATGCCCCCACAGAGTTACGACTTCGATGTTTGGATGCAATTTCAGCTCTTCTTTATTTGCCTGTAAGTTTTTTGTGATTTGGTTTGTTGTCTCTTTTTTTTCTTTGACGTCTACAAGAATGAAATTATTGTGCATCTGACTAATTGTGTGAAGACCTTTTGCAGCATCTAGCTTAGGCAGTAGTGATAGCTTTCTAGTATTCTGTATCGTTAACTTCGCTATTTTGAAATTCCCTGATTTATTTGTTTGCTTAAAGTTTGAGTTTGTAAGAAGCCAGGTGTTCTGAAATCTCTTTATAAAACACAAAGTCAAGAGACATTGGTGAGGAAAGAGACTAAACACTTAAATATTCTTGTTCGTTAAAGGAGTAGTGGCAAACTGCTCTAATCCCTGTATATGTTCTTTAGATCCAGTGATCTGCTTTTAATAGCATAGCTCCAAGTGAGGGAGTAAGCCGTTTTCATTTGTCTTGCAGAGCTGTACTGCAGCACAGCACTTACCTTTTGTATCAAGATCAATTTATTTAAATCTGTCCTCCAAGCTAAATGAAGTACAGAAGGCCATTTCTTCATTCCTGAAAATAAGTTGAGAATTTAAACCATTTCAGTTTAATCTGCCAGGAGTTTGTTTTGAATAACTTCCTTAACTATTGAACGTACACTCAAAACTTGAAAGTTTTTCGTAATCCTAATCAAACTCTTTCACTTTTGTATGTGAGTGTAGCCAGAGCAGCAGACAGAAGACCTTTTAAGGATGACTGAATCATGGTTCACATCCTTGTCTAGCCAGCCGCTGGAACTCTTCAGGAGCATCAGTACTCAACCGTTCCCTGATCTGCACTGCGGGGCTTTGCGGGTTTTTACTGTAAGTACTTCTTGTTTTCAAAGATTACATAGTGAATTGTATTGCCATTCAGTCTCAGATATTTTTAAGTGAATGCCACAGACTTCTTGCTGAAGCCCTGAAGCAGTCAGAAATAAGGCCTTTCTCATTGTGCCCCACTTGCATTCACCATTTAAATAATGCAGCAGACATGTCATGTTTTTAATGCTTATTTTCTTGTAAATTGGAGAGATACAAAATGAAAACAAAAGCACAAGCTATGCTCTAGGGTGCTGCTTAAATGTCAGAGGCACTGCTGTGATAATTCACTTAAGACTTTAAAGATAAGCACTGAGCTGTACTTGTTTTCCAGTGTTAAACCCTGCTGCTTGATTTGAGTGTGTAACTATTCGTAGAACAAATATCCAATTTAATTTTTTTCTGTTCCTTGGCTATTTGCATAACAGCCTACCATGTAACTGTTTTTTCATTTGTTTTTAAAATGAGGTGTTTCCCCTTCCCCCCTCTTCTTTTTTTTTTTTTTTTTTTTCCTTCATGTTTAGGCTATTGCAAATCAACCATGGGCCCAGAAGTTGATGCTTGACAGTCCAGGGTTTGTGGAGTACATTGTAGACAGATCTGTGGAGCCTGACAAAGCTTCGAAGGATGCCAAATATGAACTGGTTAAGGCCCTTGTAAACTCTAAAACGATTGCGGAAATTTTTGGAAATCAGTATTACCTGAGGCTTAGGGCTTACTTGCGTGAAGGCCCTTATTATGTTAAGGCAGTTTCTACTACAGCCGTGGAAGGAGCAGAGTAATGTCACTGATAACTTGGTTCCCCTTCTTACAAACAGTGATACTGAAATAGATGTTAAGATAAAAGGTGTAAAGACTCTCCACACTGGAGTCTCTCTAAGTTGTCTGTTCAAAGGAATCTGAAGCACTTTGACTCTATTTGAAATGAGAGTCTTGAGAGCAAATAAAAACCCTATAGGGCACAGCGTAGTTTCCCATAGAATGTCATGGCAGAAGTTGTCTGCGTACTGTTGTGAGACAAGTAACCACAGTAAGCACTCATCAACTGCTGCCTGTGTTTATTTTGCAGAAGTTACTACTGTTTGGTTAAACAGTTTTTGGGTTTGGAGTTCCTATCGTGTTTTCTCAGTAGATTACAGTTCAATTAAAAATAACCACAAACACCTCGAGGTTTGTAACCTCACATGCTGCCATAGTGTCTCTCTTTATTAAATGTTTAATATCTGCCAAAGTTGGCACTTGCATGGAAAATGCTCTTTTAGCCAGTCATATTTTGTCAGAAACTGTTGGTAAGAGTAAGTTAGTAACGTTCTGTCCACATGAGGGAGTACGAACTGGATTCTCTTATATTTTCAACTTGCTGAATGTGAGTCTTGCTTGAATAAATAAACCTAAATATTGTTTACATTTTATGCTGAGGATGAAGAAAAAGCTTTTAGCCCTTCTAAAAACAAGATTAGTGCACACTAATGTATAAAACCAAATTGGGAGCTTTGTCTCCCTTGTTGACTGCGACTTTGTATGGCAGCTCAGGTTACTTGCTCGAAAGGAGCATGAGCCATAGCACTACAAGTCTACTTCAGAACCAAATCTTAAATTGTTTACGCTATTTTTTAAGAGATAAATTTTTTTAATTTTAAGTGTTGTTTTGAAAATGCCATTTTAGTTGCCCGAGTTAGATAAAAGGGTAAAACCATAAAGCTTTCATGTTTAAGGGCATGAACTGAGTTAGGAGTATGGAAATGTAGTACCCTATGAAGCTGTAATCTTTTGAAGATGGTCAGCTAGCTGCAGATGAGAAACAAGACTAGTTGGACACTCTAGTGACACTTGATGTGTCTTTGTCCATAAAGAGAGACCATAATGTATGTTATACAAAAGGTTTTTATTATTTTTGTTGAGGATGTAAGAAGCAGATCTGAGGAATAGCTGGGGGGAGCAAAATAAGAAGTGAAATTACTTTTGGGCTTATTGTAGTAGTGTGCCAAGTCAGGTATACCGCTGTGGAAAGCACTCGTCCTGTGTCCCCACTCTGCGAAGTGAAGCAGGATGATCTAGTCATGTAGTAACTCTCCTCTTGCTTTGTAGCAGCTTTGAGCTGCAGCAGAGGTGATGGCATTGCCTGCCAAAAATCGCTGGCGCGGAGTCAGAGTGGGCTCAGAGGAGCAGGGTATTTGGGGAAGATCCCTTGATGTTTAATACACTATCTGAACGCAGGTGGTCTACCTTGTTGCTTATGATCCAAGATGTACAAAAATTGTCATCCAACATTACGCTACTGCTAATGCTTTCATCCTAGATATGCATAATAAACATCTGCTAGTGAGAAGTGCGGTATGCAGTGTCTCATTTGTGAACGGAGAGAGCACAGAAGCTTCATGAATCCTGCATCCAGAAAACCCATGAAAGCACTAAAAAAGAAACGAAAGAGTATAGAAGTCCTTAGTTTGCACTTGTATTGGATAATTCAGCTTTGTTGTTTGAGGTGGCTTTGTGCGCTAGTAGCTCTGTATGAGCTGTATACTAAATTCTCAGTAAAAGAAATAAATATGTAAACCTTTTCTGCAATTCATGAGTCTCTTCCATGTGTGTTTTCAGCTGTTGCTTTTGAAAGCTACTCTGTGTGCTAAGTCTTTAGCATCTGCTTTGCATGGTACGTTTGCCAAATGCAATATTTTAGAATACACAGAGATGCCAAACAAGGGATTTTTTTATATATGCACATATGCTTTATTTTCTTGGGCTTTGAGCTCAACATTCTGATTAATTGATCAGGCGCTTACCCCTTATTTTCATGTGTTGTTCCCTACCAATCCTGTATATTGCCATAGGTTTTATATGGTGCTGCTGGTGTATCTTATATACAATGGAAAAAATGTAAGTGTGTTGTACCTGTCCTCCCCCCCTGTAAACTAACAGGTGGGGATAATGGAGGGAAAAAAACAGAAGAGGAATGATGGAAAAGGAAAACTGAGGTCACATGCTGAACTTGATGAACTTGGTTTAAAAAAAACCCACTAAAACCAACCAACCAAAAAACCCAAAATGACAACTCCTCGTTTGACCCTGGTTAACAAGCAGCATAATTTGGTACTTAAGAACTGTGGAGCCTTCAGAGCATACCTCCAATTCCTTCGGTCACAGCGGGAAGGGTAGGTGGGGCTCTCGAAGGTACATGTCTGTCTCCTTCCCATGTGTGTCTGTCACAGCTGTAGAATGAGTCTGTCCACCTAGCCTTTTTGCTGCTGAAAGAGCTGAAACGGGGGAGTTAATCTGGAGGACGTAGGCATGGGTGGGTTGTGTTCTGTGACTGATTCCTAATTTGGGGAATTTTTATATTTAGAGTAAGGTCGTTGTTGCCCATGTGCTGGTGAATCTGTTCTGACTTCACTGCTGATGCTGTTCTCCAGCATAATGTTACTCACAGGTGTTAAGGCCAGAAGGGACCATCCCAATCATCTACTGTGACCTCCTGTGTTACAAAGGCCGTATGATGGTATCTGGTCATATCTGCACTCAGCTGAATGATCTGCGGTGAAATCAAATAGCATTTATTGAACTTCTAATATTGATTCAAATTTTACATTCAAGAAAACAAATTGTTTAGCAGGTAGACTGAACTACGCTTCCTCACACTTGAACCCAATTATTCCTCTATTTCTGTTCAGAGTTTCTCTAACTTCTGGACACTGGCTTTTGGCATGGCTTTCATGCGCAGACCTTGGAGTCCAATGCTGTCTCGGGTACACTCAGGCCAAAATAAAGTCACCTGCTGGCCTCCTTCAAATGATTAATTGGCAGTTAATTACTGTTTGTTCTGTGCACTTTTACTGCTCCTGCCCTGCACCATGATTTCTGAAATACAGATAATCATAACTGGAAAAACATGTAACTAATGTTATCAATGATACAACCAACAGGGAAAACAGCATCTCTATTTCAGCAGTTTCATAGACAGAAACAAGTGGAGCAGCTACTTAAATTACGAGCTTAAAGAGGGGGAAAAAAAAAAATGTTTCGGCATTGAGTAAGCTACTGCTTGTGTTGGGTGTTTTTCTGATGCCATGACTGACAGAAATACAAGATTCTTTCACAAGTGAGTTAGATTTCTCTCCTAGAATCTCCCCGGGCTGTTTACCTAAGCAATTCCCATGGTGGTTCAATGTCTGTTGCCATTCTAAGCTGTTCTGTATTTTCCCTGGTATTGTAAAACAGGCTGCTCAGAGCTCCCGGCTGTGGACAGAAAAATTCCCCTCTGTTACTAAACAATTTTGAAGGAGATGATGCCTCACTCAGATACAACATGCAGAAGGAGTTTTGGCATAAGGTAGGGGACTTCAGGAGTCTGGAAAACACTGGATGGATACGGATGAAGTTTCTTGGAGTACTTTTTTTTTTTTTTTTTTTTTTAATTGTATGCATTCACTTGTAGGTACTTAAGTAGCTAGAGTACATACAGTTCATCCCTTCCTGCTGTAACACACTATAGCATTGAGAATCCACTTTCTGTTGCAGGGAAGAGAGCTAACCTTGAGAGGAGATCGTTATTACTAAATATTAACAGGTAAAACAGCTGGTAAAAGAAAATTTAGACTTCCTTTGCAGAAGTTAAAACTTAATTGATGAAATGAAGAACCTCATTTTTCAGTATATCTAAGTTAAACTGTTTGAACTTATCAACATAGGTCAAAACCTTGCAGGACACCAGACCATAGTAAGTTTCCAGTAATGAGCAATCGTTCCCGTCACTTGTTTCCTTCCAGTCTTTAAATAACTCATCCTCTTTCATGTTGGAAGAGGTGAAAATGAATTTATAGCAGCATCGATTGTAGCTGATGTGCTTTTCCCCAGAAAACCGAGAGCTATGAATGGGAGCGATGCCAGCTTTTTTAGCACAGATCCCGACAAAAATATCGGGGGGCACTGAAACTGGCACCTCCTTGGTGGCCACATACACCTTGCGAGCGACGTCCTGGGACATGACAAAAGCGCTCCCGTCACAGTAATCGGGGTAGAACTCCTCTGGGTATTGATGGATGGGAATAAAGCCAGGGCTCGCCGGGTCTCTGTCAGGCACTCCTTGATGAACGACCCTCCCAAGGTAGATGTCCTCCAGCTGTGTTAAGCTAAGCAAGTATCCAGCCAGACTTGGAATACCGACAAACACGTCTTCATCTGTTTTAAGAATATACCTTGCATGGGGACAGAAAGTCACCGTCCACTCCACGCTCATCAACATCTTCTGTGTCTGTGTCTCGGGGGAATCGATGAAGCTGCCTTCAATAATGTCTCTGTGCTTTTGAGACTCCTCATTGATCTCCTGCTGGGTGGTTACTGAAGCTGGCTTTCCTAAAGCAAACAGAGTCAGGACAGCATAACCTCGGGTGTCTGTCACGTTGCCCCACGTCTGCCTGATCACGTTGCGCCTTGTCCTGTTTTCTGGGCTACTGCAGACAAGAACGAGCAAAAATATCTCTTGGTCGGAGCATGTTGCTGCGCTGCGGACCGTGTAAGAGAGATTGGCCTTTAGAGGATCCGTATCTAGCTTCCTGGCCCTCTCCCGAATGTCAAGAGCCTTTGCATCGGTGTAAGAAAGAGGCAATGACCGCAGGAAGTATTCCTCCAGTAAATCTGCTCCGAAAAGCAGCACGTGGAAAAGCAAGAAGTTAAAGAGAATGAAGCACCACTGGTGAGTCCGGAGCCTGCAGAGTGTCAGCTGGGGAAGAGCAGACATGGACACTGAATTCTCTTGCTACTAGAACAGAAAAGCTTTCCTTCCTTTTATAATATATTAATGCAAAAAAATTACGACTTTTAGACTGTGGTCTTTGTGTTCTTAGTGTAAGGCTCTTTTTCCTCCTAGAAACCTGAGCAACCCTATTCTTGTGGCACAGCGAGATCCCAAACTGAGAAGGATGTTGCTATGCTGTAGGTGAGAAGGCTTCTTTCTGTGCATCCATGCATGGAAGTACTGAGGA
This sequence comes from Falco rusticolus, assembly GCF_015220075.1. Classification (NCBI taxonomy): domain Eukaryota; kingdom Metazoa; phylum Chordata; class Aves; order Falconiformes; family Falconidae; genus Falco; species Falco rusticolus. The sequence goes on from NC_051195.1 coordinate 46,705,293, forward strand.
ATAACCTGCAATTAGTATTTTCTGGGTTTAACCTGTTACTGGAGGCCTGAGATGAGGACCTATAATGTTAATGTGTCCTCAAAGGAGAGCTTTTGGCAAGCACCATGTGAAAGCTGGCAGGGTAAGGAGCTGGTGGGGAAACTGTTATCGCCGCTGTCGTGCGGGTGCAGCATCGTGCTAGCCCCTGTGCTGCAGCTGAGTAACGAGCCCGAGCACTCACCTGCATGGCAGCAGGAGTTCTCCCTGCGGCGGGGTCCACGTTAACGTCGGAGGCAGTTTCTCCCTGGCAGAGGCTTGCTGGACAGCATCTGTATCTGGGTCTGCAGGATCCAGTTACTGCCCAGTACCCAGACACCGGCTTCCAACCGCCTGGGTGGGGGGAAAGATGATCCCAGGGAGCGATCGCATTGCAGCTGCGTAACACACAAAGCGAGCAAAACTCTAGCCGTTCCCTTTATTAATTTCTGGCACTTGGGCTTGGGCATCTGAGAAATAAGTGAAGCGACTGCTAGTGCTCGCTGGGTGAAAGGGGTCCCCCCAGTGCTGTTGCAAGTCGGTGCCACCTCTGCCCGTTTGTTGCTGTTTTTCTGGGCTTTTCTTTTTTACAGCTGTGCCATTTTGGTGTCGGTTCGCCAGTCCATGGCAGGTAACCCCCACATTGAGCACTCTGCATCTCCTGAGATGGAGATGTGGGGTGTGAACTTGTGGGTTTGCCTTGTGTGAGGTCCCCACGGACACGGAGAATGCCCCAAGGCTGTGGGCACTGCGGCTGTCCCTAGCATGCGGGGAGAGGGGTACCAAGAGGCCCCCCCTGTGCTGGGCTTGCAACTGCAGGAGCTGTGAGCCTGCTCCAGGTGAGGTGCCTCACTCTGCTGTCTTGATTGCTCCAGAGTTAAGGAAGCAGAGGGCATCGGTCAGTACCAGGCTGACTCCTTGAAGCCAGGCGCGAAGAAGAAGGGGCTGTGCAGGGAGCTGGCGGTGCTCAGCCAGAGGGCCTGTGGCCAGGAGGCTGGGGACATTCTGCTGCGTCCCCCCCACCTCTCACGGCTCTCGCATCCATTTAGTGAAGCGAGGCTGTGAACTGTAAGAAGCTGTGTTGGAGGGTCCTTTGCTTTCTGTCCACACAGTGTCACCCTGTGGTTTTAAATGACTGTATGTATTTATGCTTTTGTGGTGGTTGCGTGTCCTAGTGAAGAGCAGCGATGATCTACTCCTGGCCGGGCTCCTGCCTTCGGCGGTGGCCTCGGCTGTGCCAGAGGCTCCACGTGTTAATGTTGGCCCAGCCGCGGGCTGTGCTGGAGCTGCCTGGGCTGGGGAGCCGCGGGGGACTGGAAGTGCTGGAGGGGCAAGTGCCAAAGACACCACAAACAGGATGGAGGTGTCAGCAGGGGTGAGAGCTGGGTTTGGCAGCAGGGCTGTGAGCCGTGGGGCCCGTAGAGCACTGACGGGGGAGCAGGGCTCGTGGGTCCTGGGCAGCTGGAGGGGCGGATGATGGCACTGATGCTGTTTGATGGGCAAATTGTGGCAGGAGGTGTCAGCCTCCTTCAGCACAAATATGGGAACTCCAGCCTCTGTGTGAAAGCAGAGAGAGAGGTGGTGATTTTTTATTTTTATTTTTTCATTTTGAAAATATTTCTCATAGATAAGGATGCATTTCTGTTAACTGCATCCTTGGGTGAAAGGGCGCAAGGAGAATGCAGCGTTGCTGTGGTTTGCCTTAGCTGTGTGCCTTGCGAGGGTGTGATGCTCTGACTGTTGCAGTCCTCCCTGAAGCATCCTTAGGGGAGCCTGTATGCGGCGAATGAAGAGACGGGATGCAGCTTGATGCAAGCAAATGTCAATTTATTGTACAGAAGCACGAGTTTTTATACACTTTCAGAAGCTGCGCGTTTTAAACAGATTGGTTCTTGAAGCTAAGCCTTGCATCCTAGGCAATCCCTGATTGGTGGTTAACTACCATCAATTAACCGCAAGGTGTTACCTTTCCTTGGTGCCAACCTTGGCGCCATCCGTCTCCCACTCCCCTGTGCTCTGCAAACATGCCCCATCATGTTAATTGTTGTCTAGACAAGCTCGAGCACATTCCCCTCAGCTAACTGATTGCCATGCATGGTCCTAGTTTCCAGACCGCTCCTGCACCTGTATCAGCCAGATGTCCCAGGGAGATGGAGAAGAACTTTGATTTCTGGCTTGGGGTGATGGAGGGTTAATTCTCCAGCTGTGGCTGAGCCCCCCAGCTCTCCCAGTGCCTGCCCCTGGTTCTGTGGCAGTGTGGGGAGCACTTTCCCATGCATGTTGGGTAATCTGCACTGATGTAGAGAGCAGCTGGAATGACAGGAGAAACCAGGTCCCCAAAGTGTGGTCACAGCTTGGGAGTACATAGTGTCCCTTTGAAAGATGGCCCAGACACACAGAGTGTGCAAGTCCCAATGTGGACCTGGGCTTTAGGCTCTCCAAAACTCGGAAGAACTCCTTTCACAGAGCTTGTGTGTCAGCTGGGCTACAGCTTCATCTGGACCAGCCTCACAATCATTATAATCCTTGCAGAAGTTGTGCTTTGAAGCTTGGCAGGCTGTGATCATGGGAAGTGTCAGTTAAATGTGTTCTCTGAAATAAAAAGCTAATGAGGAAATATTTTTAATGTACAATAATATAGCACTATAGCCCCAGATACCCATCCTGGGAAAAAAATTCCTCCTTTGAAGATGCTCCGTCTCCATCTAAACCATTTAATAAGCAAATAAACACTAGCATTTGAAACCACTTGCTTTAAAAATTGTGCATTTTTAGAATAATAATATAATAATAATAAAACCCACATGTGTATCATCCCTGTTGCAATTACGCACAGCATGGTGCTTGCTGTACTTCTGAAGTCATTTCTTCAGCACTGCTTTGTGGTGGCGGCAGGAACTTCAAACAGCCGTAGATATGGGGTGTATAAGATTAACACTGTCCAACCACAGCCGGGATGCAGGCAGCTCTTGGATGTGGGGTTTTGTTTATCTGAATGGTCTGGCTGAGTACCACTGGGAGGAAGTGGAGGAAGAGAAACAAAAAGACTGCTGAAGGGTAAAGTAACTCATCTGGGGGTGCCACAAACCCCCCCAGCTCCAGGGGGTTTGCCTGGGGGTGATCCCTCCATCGCCTTGAAACCCCAGGCTTTGGGCAACAGTAAAGCACAGCAGCTTATGATGATCTTATCTCACTTTTCAGATGGATAAAGTCAAACACGTTCAGGGAAAATCTCACCCTGCTCCGTGAGATCCAAGAATTCCCAGAAGAATTCACTCCAAGAAGAGTCAATTCAGGACCCCAGAGTGGCTGAAGTCAGGTCAGTCTGGGGAAAGCAGTGCTGCTCCTACAGCTCCACTTAAGCCCTGAAAAATCCTATGGCTATAAATCAGGGAAACAACCAGGAAAACAGGTTTTTCTGAGCCATGGGGCTATAATTTGCTTTATGTAAAACGCTTTCATGTTTTCCTTAAAATTGTACGTCCGAGCAAACCTCATTACGGCAGCGGTGATGTACTGATAACGCTGTAGACAACCTGACTGGCATATGAACAGTGAGTGCTTAGACTGAAGGATGTTTGGAGTTTGAGATTGGTTTTTTGGGGAGGACAGGGCCCTGAACTCCCGTGATATCCAAAGATAAAAGCAATGATGCCCACAGGGCGTTGGGAGATGCTGTTGAGCAGGATGAGCCTAGGACTGGAGCTGTGGGGCGGGCAGCTGTGGTGCAACGTGCTGCAGGGGAGCAGCCGTACCCACAGCTTCTTAAAATGTCTCTTAAAGTCTCCTGGTTTCCCTCGCAACGCTATGAACATTTGGAAGGGGGGAGCAGAGCCCGGCTTGTTTCGTTCTGCTCGACTCCACTTCATGAAAATGCGAAGGCTTTGGATGACGCACCGTTCTCCAGGCACTGGTGCAGGCGAGGGCGGGTGGATTGGGGAAAACCAGTGAAAATTGGTTTTTCCAATATAAATTTGCTCCAATATAAAAAAACCTTGAACTCTGCCTGCCCCAGGTGGCCGTGTGGTCACTCCGTGCTGCGCGCTGTCCTTCCCTGCAGGGTGGATAACCCTCTCCACCCCCACCACAGTCCCCCTGCTCCCAGTATCTTCCCAAAACCTGGGTCCATCCCAGGCAGGCTTTCAAATCTTTGCTCGACGACTCCTGCTCCAGAGATGTGCCAGATCCTGCCTGCGTAGCCCATCTGTGAGAAGGTGGGTTTTCCTTGCACAACAGGCTCTTTCCGTGAGGCACTCCCCGTGTCCTTGCCTAGCTGCTTCTTTTAAGGGTCAGCGATGTCCCCTGTCACAGAGCACCCTCTGTGGCCCCCAGCTGGGATGCTTGTGAGAGGGCAAAGCACTCCCAGGTGTTTTGGACCCTGACCAAAGGGTCGCCTCTATTTACAACCAGCCTTTCACAGTGGTTTACCGGTGTACGCGGACCAGATAGTGCAAGGGGCTGCCAAGGGACCTGCCTGGTTTTTAGTAACAGCATCAGCTGCAATAAATAAAAGGAGACAATTGTTTTGGCCTTAGTCACCTAATAGCAATGTTTTGACGTGAAGCTATGATTCAGCTCTTGCAGGCAATTCTTCACCTTAAGTTCTCTGTGAAGCTTGGGAGATGACGGAAGAGAAGGGTTTGTAAGAGTTACACAGGGTGCATCCATTTGGTTTTTGATATTTAACATCCCTTTTGGGTCTTATTAGTAGAAAACTTAAAAACAAGCTGCCAAACCAGAGCGCTGATACACCAGACAGATTAGCTGCTCCCAGTACACAAATGAGGGTGTCTTTTCTTCCTATTTAATGGCTCAGTTGACTGGGTTAAAAACATATTTTTATAGCCAAGTTCCTAGCATTCATTTTTTCTTTGCATACATCACTCTCAGAGTTACAGAGCTCTATCTTTTTGTATGGGTATGTTTGATTATTACTTCTTGAGTTTAATGACAGCTTTGACAACTAACTACCACTATATTCCGTGATAAAGACAGCTTAAAGCCTCTGTGTGTTCTCTAAGTGCTGCATTCAGGCTCAGAAATACCAAGCTAAATATAAGCTGAATGGAGAGAGCATGAGCTTGTGAAAAATGTCAGGTTGTGAGACCACGGGGCTCCAGCCCTTGGGCTGAGCTGGTTCCTGAGAGGTGTCTCTCTGCCAAGATGTCAAGTTGACAGAAAAGTTGCCTATTTTGCAGTGGACCAGAAGTTTCCCCCTTGTTAATTATTTTTCAAAGTGTGCTGCGCAGGTTGCTTTGCCTTGCCCTTTCATTCCCCGAAGTTAGACGCAGGCTGTATTTATGCCTGGAAAATCTGCATTTTGCATGAAATTCATTTGACATGCACAACATCCGAAGCGTTGGAATCTTGAATCGAGCTGCGCTTTGATTAAATTCAGTGCATGCTTTGACAATATTTGCAGCTGGGAGCTGATCAGGCATTGCTGTGCCTGACCTCATGGCTGCTCGGTAGTGGCAGTGATGCTGAGCAGCAAGCTGGAGCATTGCTTCTGGGGAGCATCTTGTGCTGGGTTTTTTTTTTGGGGGTGTACCCCTGTGTGTGATGTACCCAAAAATGCAAAGCTTGCCCAAGGCTGTGGAGGGGAACAGGAGCTGAGTGCAGGTCCTGGGGCTCACGCAATGCCCCAGCCCATCCTCTCTGCCTCCCATGGTGCTGGATGGACCCAGCCGTGCTCCAGCTGTATGGACCTGGGGGTGCCCCAGGGATGGGGAGGGGCCTGCAGCCCCCCAGTCGTGGCCAAGGCTCCTGCTAGTAGGGCTGTTCCCTGTTGCCCTCCTGTCAGGGGGTTATCGGGGAGCTTGAGCAGGACAAGGACACCCCCTGATGGGAATCGTCACTTGGCTCTAGAGCACTGTGGCACACTGGACTCGGGCACCACGTTCCGCAGAAGACGACTTTCTCTCTCTCTTGCCTCTGACTCATCCCACTGTTGCCTCCCACACATTTATTTATTGCTCTCCCAGACACTAAACCAGCAGAGCTGGGTCTCCGCCACCCTGTGCCGGGCCCTTCCTTGGGCAGCCAGGGCCAAGACCTGCCGGGGGTACGGCCACCCCCATGCTCAGCCCTCGGGGGGTCACGGATTGGGGGTTTGCCTTTCCCAGGAGACCCGCCCCAGCCCCCCCTGTGCTGCTCCCCGAGGCTGGCTCCACTCTGCAGAGCTCATGTGGGTGCACACACCACACGTGGCCAGGCAAATGGTGCTCAGCATCCCTGGATGTGCCCGTTCCCTGGCGTGCTGCACGCTCCCTGCCCCGGGGGGACACATCCCTTGGGACATGTGCTCTCTTGCTCCAGGGTGCGGCCGGGAATGCCGGGATGCTGAAGGGGCTTCCTAGCAGACCCACGGGTGCTGAGGGGGTCGAGAGGAGGAGGCACGGTGTCGCAGTAGGTATGTGAGATCCTGGTTAATTTTATATTTTGTTAAGAAGACAGTTGTTGGGAACTGAGGACTGGTAGCATCGGTGGCATTTTGGGGACCGCTGCAGCTGAATGTGGGGAGGAGCAGCTCAGCTAGACCCATGCACCCGAGAGGCAGAAGGGTGCCTTTGCTGAAATCACCACCCTGCCCCCCCTCCCCCCACCTGCCCCCCCTCCCCCCACCTGCCCCCCTCGGCTTTGGGAGTGCAGGGCAGGTGTGACAGCCCCAGGACAGGTACCCACAGCCCCCTGCCCAAGCGCCTGCAGGGATGAAAGACGATGTTAAATCATGGCAGCTGGGATGAAAAAAATCTTTATCACAAGGTAGTGCTGGCTGTGACCTGTAAGACCTAAAAGAGTTTCCAAAGAGAAGCAAGTTTGACTGCTCTTTATCTTGGAAGAGTAGAGGGGAAGGGCAGCATCCCCAGTGGGTGCTCAGGTGAGTGGCTGGAAAGGGGAGAGTGGGAAGAGAGCCCCAAAATTATGCAGAGGCTGAAGAAAATGCCTTGGGGAGGAGAGAGAACACTCAGCTTGTTGTGAAGAAAAGGAAGAGGTGGTTTGTGTTGTGATGTATTCTCATGGGGAGAAAATGCAGGATAAAAGCAGACTCTTGATCTAGTGTGAAGAGGCAGGCTTTGCCGCAGCTGGAAACTGCAGTCAGATGAATCCTCGTTAGGAGGAGGGGATGTGGCTGACTAACGAGTGAGGTGGGGTGTGTGGAAGCCACGGGAAAGAAGTACTAAGGGAGGGAGGTGTGGTGATCTCAGCATCCCAAATGTGTCCCTGGAAGCTGGGTGGTCCTGGGGCTGGCCAGGGACACGATGCCACTGTATGCATGTGCCAGGCAAGGGACAGGAGGATTGGATCAGCCCCTCTGGGCTCTGGCACAGATAGTTGTCCTCTGACAGAGAGTGTGTGAAACAGTCTTGTCTGGTATGGTGTGGGAGCAGAGATCCAACACAGCCCCTGGCCTGGATGTCCGCCTGTCCCAAAGGCAGCCAGCTCCCAGCATCCCAGGTACATCCAACCGGCCAGGCTCCTGCCATGCGGGGGGACAAATCTGGACCGTGCTCTGCCGGAGGGCAAGGAAGCTCAGCCCGGGGGCTGACACTGCTCCCAGCACCAGCAGTGTCACAGCAGAAATAAACCCCTGCCCCCCATTCTCTGTTTTACAACACACACTGTGCCCTGAAATACTTTCTGGAGTTAAAGAATAGCAGGGCAAGAAAAAAATAACCGATGGGGAAGGAAGGAGAGTGTTTTGGGTTTTATTCTATTAACTACACGTTGTAAGTGGTTTGTTATGGAGGACGGTCTTGTAGCCATTTGGCGGGAGATGGAGCAACGGCTGCAAGTTCTGCAGAGCCACAGAACTGATCCGTGCTGGGGCTGGGAACAGTCCCCAGGACCAGGGCTCCCCTTTCCCGGGTGGGATCCCACTGGTTGTCCCTGTGCCTGGTGGTGGGGCCTCTGCCTCAGCATCCCCCCTGCTCTGCAGCTGGCGGAGGGGTCCCGGTGCCCTTCCAGCTCCACGGCCACCCAACCCCAGTGAACGCACCGGGGTGGAGGGCAGGCAGGACCAGGCATTTGGATGCAGCGGTTGGATTGGGATGCTCTCTCCTTCTGGCTCTTTCTCTTTTGTTTTTAATTTCTTTTTTTCTCGCTGTCCCCACCCCACCCCCCCGTAACTGTTTTAAATAATTCCTCCTCCACGCCTGTGTTATCACCTAGCATGTCAATACGCTGCTGTGCCACCCACCCCTCTCCTCGCAGAGCTGCACATTGACATTTTGCACCCGATAATGTGAGGCAATTAGTGAATGAAGAATAACTTTCCTGATGAAAAGCATGATGGGGCTAGAAGCATCACACGGGTGGATCGCACGGGGAGTATTAATTGCTTTTCTCTCAAATGACTCCTCGTGTAGGAGAGTCCATATGGAGAGAGAGGAGGAGGAAGGGATGCTGCGAGAGAAACAAAGTCTCCGCTCCCAGAGAGAAGCGTAAAGCCCAGCACATCTGAGTGGGCACTTCCCTCAGTGGCTGGGGAGAATGAGGGTGGGGGACAGCCCAGGGGCAGTGGGGGGGCCTGGCTGGAGCTGTTGGGGAGAAACCATGGCTCTGGGAGCAGTGGGCTCCCGGCCCGGGGGGTGTCACCCTCCCCTGGGGTCTGGCTGGGGGGGAATCTGGTGTTTTGGGTGTCTGCGGTGGCAGAGGAGCGTCGCGGGGGGAGAGCTGGTTGTGGGAGGGGGCTTTTTGCTGAGCTGTCCTCGATGCCAGAGATGCTGGGCATCTCTGCTCATCCATGCAGCCCTGGGGTCTTGCAGATCGGCCCCAAGGTGACCCCCCCGGCGCCTGTGCCCCAGGGGGGTCTTTGGAAGAGAAATAAATAAAAAAAAAAGCAAAAGAGAAGTGGCGTGTGCTCTGCTCACATCTGGCCCCCCAAGGGGGGTCGCAGCTGTGGGGTGCTTTGGGCTGCATGGTGGCAGACCTGGCTCCTGGCAGGTGGCACCCGTGGGGCTGAACCCGGGGGCCCCCTGGACCCCCTCCTGTTAACCCTTTGGGGAGGTGGCTGGCTCCTTCCCAGGATGTCCCTGTGGTGGGGCTGCTCCTGCAGTGGGGCCGTGTTATTGCAGCAGAGACACCCAAAGATCAACGTGGCACTGGGGTGGCCCGGCAGGTGGGAGCTGGGCCGGCCTGTTTGCTGGGGCACAGCCCCAGGGCACAGTGCCCAACACAAATATTTACCCAGCTAGCAAAAAAATAGAATAGAATAAATTAAAATAGAATAAATTAGAATAAAATAAAATAAAGCAGAATAGAATGAAATAAACCAGAATACAATAGAATAAATCAGAATAGAATAAATCAGAATAGAATAAATCAGAATAGAATAGAATAAATCAGAATATAATATAATAAAATAAAATAAAATAAAATTAAAAGAAAAAAATTTTACAAAGAAACAATTTTTAAAAGGAAAGCCCAGGCAGGCCGAGCCCCGCGGGGCAGGGTGCGGGCAGGGCCCGGCTGGGCCGGCAGGGGGCGCCGTGGGGCAGCGGCGGGGCGGGGGGCCCGGCCGGCGCGGGGGGGGGCGCAGCGAGGTGGCGTCCCGGCGGGCAGCGCGGGGGGGAGCGGGCAGCGCCGCTCCGCCGGTGCGCCCAGGGCAGGACCCCCCCGCCCCCGCCCGGTGCGGCGCCCCCAGCCCCGCATACCCGAGGCACCTGTTGCTGCCCCCAGCCTCCCCCCCCCGCCCCCCCCCCCTCGGCCGCGGCATGCGGAGCGCCCGGCCGGCCCGCGGGCTGCCGTGATGGGCGGCGGCGGTGGCGGTGGCCGTGGCGGTGGCGGTGGCTCTGCCCGCGGCCGGCAGCCCCCGGCCGGCGCCCCCGGCAGCGCGTGGCGCCCATGCTGCGCTCCGCCGCGCCGCCCCGCGCCCCCCCGCCGCCGCGGCGATGCCGCTCGCGGGCGAGGAGCGGAGCCTGCAGGGGGTCTACAAGCCGGCGGGGCCGGCGGAGGGCAGGGCGGCCGGCGGGGCCGGGGGCTACACCAACCGCTCCTTCCTCGACGACGATGGCAGCGCCCACAGGTACCCGGCGGTGGGACGCGGCTGGGGGGGGTCGGGGGCTGCCGGCGGGGGTCGGGCCGTGGGGGGCGGGGGTATGTCCCCGGGGCTGCCAGAGCCGCCGTCGCGGCGAGCTGGGGGCTGGGGGGGTCGGCAGGGTGCCCCGTGCGGAGCCGAGGGGAGCCTGGTCCCCCTTCCCCGGTCCCCCTTCCCCCGCCCCGGTCCCCCGTCCCTTTCCCCTCGTCCCCCCCGCCCCGGTCCCCCCGCCCTCGTCCCCCGCCGCCGTCCCTCTGTCCTGGTCCCCTGCCCCCGCCCCGGTCCCCTGCCCTCCCCTCCCGGAGAGCCCCGCGCAGCCACCGGCACCCTTCGGGGGGAGCCAGGCTCTGCCCGGTAGGACCCTCGCCCCCCCCCCCGATCCCCACCAGCATTCCCACTTTTCTTCCCCTGGAAGAAAGTTAGCGTGACACTTCCAGGCCTGGCTGGGGTCCCCTGCGAACGCCCCTCTGGGCAACACCGCCGAGGGAGTGGAGTCGTTGGAGGCTGCCTGGGTACAGGGATGCTCGGAGGTCCCTAGGCTGTTCCCAGTTGTATCCTTCATGGCAAAGGGTCGATGCTGCCACTCCACCGAGGCTGTGCTCTGTGGGGTGTGGGTCAGGCAGCGTTTTGGAGGAGCTGGTTTGGCCGAGCCACCCCAAAGGCAGAGGACTGGCACGCATGCAGGCGAAAAGGCTGCATTTCCCTAGGCGCATCGCAGCCTGCGCGCCAGCTCTGCGCTGGTTTTATGCCAAAGTCATAATGTCCAGTACAAGGGAGGGGCTGTGGAAGTCAAGAGCTGCTCCAAGGGGATCACAGGGGCCCGGTGCCACTGTACTCTTGTGCCCAGGCAGCAGCAGACGTGGCTTACACGGGGACGAGTGCTTATTGCTGAAGTATCCCAGCTTTTCCTGATAATTCCTGATAATATATATCATTGTTTTTACCAGCGTGGCTCTTCTGACTGTCACACCCATCAAATGTCACCTTAAATGAGCAAATGAAGTGTGTGTATCCATTAACTCTTGGCAGGTGAGGGACCTTGGCTGGGTTTGTGCCCTAAGCCGGGCTGCTGGGGTTTTCTATGTTGACATCTGCTGATTAGGATTTAGGGAGACCATCTTTTACTCCTAAAAGCCTAGATGGAAAAAGGAGTCTGTTTGGTGAACTCTTTAACTTTCCGTACATAATCCCTGACCGGACAACTGGTAAAATCCTTGAATATTTCTTCTTGGGATTAAGTCCCTCGTCATTTCCCCCACTGTCCTCTCTGTCAGAGGTGCGGTGTCCAGCACATCCAGGGCACCGCAGTGCCTCAGGAACCGGGACTGCCCAACTCCTGAGGGCACCCTTTGGTTGTCTTGGGTGTGCCAGGGTGCCTGTGGAGCCATAGTGCCTTCACCAAACCCCATTTCCTTGTTTTGCAGCTGTACTTGGTGTGTTTGCAGAAGTGATATCCTTGAGGAGGTTATCGCGTGTGTCTGTGCATGTGGGGGGATGAGGGTCAGGCTAGAGGCAGCAGCTTGCTGAGGGTTTAGACTCCAACTTTACGGGAAAATGATGAGTTACTCAGCTCAGACAGCAATTATTGCTCCTTATTACTTACACTGCAGTACTGCTCGGGGTCATTTATCCTCATCTAATGCGCAACAACAAAATCTTTGTCCAAAGGTCTTTCTCGTCTGTCTCTTTCAATCTGAATAGAAGAGCTTTGCTTTCTAATTATTATGATACAGCGCAATGTGTTTCTAACCCCCTCTGGCTCCAGAGAGGTTGAAATGCCATTGCTTTCCGTGGCTTGTCTTGCTGCCTCTGCATTTGCTGCCCTTCCAGAAATGTTGAACGAGCTGGCTGGAGCCCTCAGGACTTGGCAGCTCTGCCTGCAGCTGCCCGTTTCCCCCAGCCCCAGCTCGGAGCAGCCTGGGTCTCTAATGTACTTTTTCAGTGTGTTCAGCTGAAGCAGCAGAAAATGACTGCTGCAAACAGGCTAAAGAGAAATGTGTGGGAGCAGGGAGCAATAAGCACCGGTCTCCCCCATTAGATGATCCCAGGGGGTTTACTGGCTAATCTGCTGTTTGGTTTCCTCTTCTTGGACTAGGAGGTGCGCGTCCCCTTTTAGTGGGTGATCATCCACATTTAACATCCTGCTATCGCTCAGCCTCTGCCTGGTACGAGTTTCCTCCTCACCTCCCGTGAGTTTTACATCTGTTCAGTTGAAAGAGCTGTGGAGGCAGCACCCTGCCTGTGTCTGATGTGAGGTTTGTGTCTAATGGGTGCAGGATTCTGCGGGGAGGTAAGGGCTCAGGAGTCCTCCGTGGGCTCCTCAGCTTGCCTGCACTCCGCTCTTGCAGGCATACATTCATAGCTGTAGGTGCGATGGCAGACCAGCAACCAGAGGTGTGTGCAAAGGATGTGAGAACCAGGATCCATCTGAGCAGGGAAGATGTGTAACACGTTCAGTGTACCTTCTGTTAAATGTTCAAGGGGACCTCAGCTGAGCTGGCTCTGTTAAAATAAATGGAGGCCTCTATTATCCCCTTGCTTAGCAAATCTAGAGATGGCTTAAAAGCTGTTAAAGAGATATTCCATCTTCTCAGCTGCCTGAGTGTGGAGGCATGTGTGTGAATGTCTGTGTGCTTTCTCCTAGCCCTCTTTACAAGGGGACAATGGTCCTGTAAGTCCCTTCCAGTTGGAAAGCAAGGGGTTAACCGTAAAAGCACTTGAAAGTATGTTTGTAGAGCAAATACACATTTCTGGCACCCAGAGGGTACAAACAGCCTAAATTTTACTTTCCTGCCTCGTGGGAAATCTGAGTAAATGTTTGTACAAGGAGCAAGTCGGTCATTTAGGGGAACAGAGGATTTCCTCCGGCCAGCAGCTCTGCTTCCTCTGCCTTGGCCATGTAAGGGCACTCTGGGAAGAAGCAGTGATGGATGAGCAGCCATATGGAAGAACTCATGCAAAAATATCCTGCACAAGTACGGGTGCCTGCAGGAGAAGCAGGGACGTGCGAGAAGAAACTTGGTTTTCCCATCCGCTACCTCCAGCTACTATGGCTTATTTAAGAAGAAAAAGATGGAAGGAGGAGGCATGCACGATGATACCTGGAGAAGCTGCTTAGGAAGATCACACCTTTGCATTAGACGTATGTTGCTTTTCTCGTGTCTGGTTTTAGTGTCTCTTAGGGGAGGTCTGGCTGTCTGCTGGATGATGCCACTCTGCTTTGGTTCAGCGCTGCTGTTTATACTTGCAGTAAACGGTAGATGTCCTGTGCCAAGCGAGGCAGATCTGGGTACCTTGGCATGGATTTGGGAGTGGGACATGGAGGGAAGGTGGGTCCCAGCTGAAGCAGCTGCTCTGGTGCAAGTGCTTGAAAAGCCGAGGTTGGGGACTGGAGAGCAGCAGCCAGAGAGACCTGTGAGCACTGCTGGCATGGCAGCTCTGGGCGTGCTTATGGAGCCCCAGCTAGAGGGGGCTTGGTTTGGTAGGGGCTGTGCTGTGGTGGGGTCTGTCCTCAGTCCCACCTGATGGGGCAGCCAGGACAGATGGTACTTTCAGACCCTAGAAATCACAGCAAGGTTAAAAATGCCTATAGGCACCTTCTGGTCAAAGCCTCTGGGTCCAAGGGCAGGTGTTTGCCTGCTGACCTCGCTGAACCCGAGGTGGTCAGTGGTTTCCCAGGGCTGTGTCTGTATGAGAGAACTTGGGAAAGTTGTTCTGAATCCGTGAGGGATATGAATGAAAAAAAACCCCAACAACCCCAAACCAAAACAAAACACAGAAGAAAAAAGCTTTGGTGAAACTGGATTCTTGCTCAGTGTGAACACTCATCCAGACCCAGGATGGCTTCTCCTGCTGGAGATGTATCAAATGGGATGTCTCCGTTGAGCACAGGGATGGTCCCTGCAGCTGAGAGCCTGTTGTTCTCTCCTATGTTTTCCATTTTCCGGAGATGAATGGGAAGATGCTTCTTTGGCAGAGCTCACGCTGAACCAGACTCTGTAGCTAATTAATAACCAGTTCCTCCAGGCAAGATTACTAGCTTAGACATTTATCAGCTTCCAAAAAGTCAGCCTTGTGGATTGCAACAACTGTTGCTCTGGCTGCCCGTGGGGATCCTGGCCTCGCTGTTCCAGGAGAAACCGCAACAAGGAACCCTAACACTGCAGATCCAAACACCCTGTGTTTTCAGAGTGTTTATGGAGCAGAGATAAGAAGGAATTCTGCTCTTGTTTTCCTCAGCTGATGAGTAAAGGGACGCATGTGGCTCTGACAGGAGGCTGCAATCGGGGGCTCAACAGGGCTGTCAGCAGGTCGTGCTGCAAAAACCGCCACAGGGGAGTGCCTGCCAGCACACCTGGGTCAGTGGGAAGAGGTTTTGTGACCCCCCCGCTATCCCATTTAACAAAGGACCCAACATGCTGAATGTCCTCCTTAGAAAATACCGTTGGGTTCTGGCGTGGCTGTGTCACCCTTTGCTGGAGAACAGCAAAGTAGGTCATTGCCTGCGCTCAGGGCTCTATCTGCTCTGCAAAAATATTTACGGCATCTATTTGAATCCTCCCAATTCTCCATCAGCGACCTCTCCCTGACCTCCACGCCTGGTTCCCAAGTGCTGAACTCCATTTGTTTTGGAGCCTGTTAGTGTTTCTTTTGCATCCATGCCAAACTGTGCTGGAGTGTGGAACATCTCATTCATCCTTCTTATGAATAAAAAAAGGCGAAGAGCACAAGTGCCTCTGGCCTGGTGTCCTTTGACAGTGGCCGGTGACAGGGACAGAGGGCAGGGACAGAGCAACCCTTCCCGGAGCTGTACTGCTGCAGCCTCTCAGACTGGGATCCTGAGCTGGAGGTTGTGCTTCGAAGGCATGGATGGATGCCTCCCCTGGCATTTACCTGGTCCCTCTTGAACCCATCAATACTTTCTGCCTCTGCAAAAGGGTATGAATTCTGTGCTGCAGCTGCTCTGTGGGAAAACATGCTGCTTTTCCTTTGAGCCTGCTGCCCTGTGATTTCCCTGGGTTCCTACAGCTCTTGTGATGTGCTTGCTCCCTGGTACTCCACTCTGACTTCACCTGCCTTTCATCACAGCTCTTTCCAGGCTAAAGACTCCTCCTGGTCTATTGAGTCTTTCCTTGTACAAAACGCTTTTAAACCCCATAGTTATCTCTGCCCTTCTCTGTGCATCTGATGTGTATCATCTCTGAAGGGGGAACCACAAGTGTGTGTGGCTCTGTGGTAGGTGTATCTGTAGTGTAACAGCCTCGGCTGACATTTTGGGTTTTGGCCACCCCAGACAGGCAGCTGTTGGCTTTGTGGTGTTGTCTAGTGTGACTTTGGCTCTTTTCTAAGTGCTAATTTGCAGAACTTCTAGTGCTTGTGCAGGAAGGTGATTCCCTGCCCCTCCCTGGCCCCCTTTTGGGTTAGGTTTTTTGTTGTTTGGTTGGTTGTTTTTTTTTTTTTCTCTGATCTAATTTTTTATTGATTTTTTTGATAATTTATTGATGCTAATTTTCATCTGACATTTTATCGTTGGGTCAGTCAGTGCTGCAAGATCCTCCCGCAACTGTTTACAGTCAGGTTTATATTTGAGCATGCTGGGTGATTTGCAGTCATCGCGATCACTTCTGTATCCCTGGAATAACAGAGACCCTTGTGGGACCACACAGAAGATGTTTGTTTCAGTGTTCTCCTGTTTGTCTCCTGTCTTCTAATGCAGGAGACATCCCCATCTTCGTCCTGTTGCGTCCTGGTCTGGCAGGTGGGTTGACAAGCCTGCCTCTCTGGGTTTATTTCTGTAAGTCTTTGTATCCCTGAACAGTGTGAAAAGACTCTTCCTCCTCCCACGTCTCTCTATTATTTTTTGCTTTCAATAGAAGGGAGTGTTCTGCAGGGGTCTGAAGCGCAGAGAAGTTTCTTCTCCATGCTTCATCCCTAGCTGCTTGTAGCAGGAGAATTTTCCCAGCAGATCATTAGCAAGAATTAGCACCTTCCTGATCTCGCAGCCTTTTTCTTTTTTTGACGTGAGCCTGAAAAATACTGGGCACTGGCAAATTTGGTAGAGGGTATAACAGCTTGGGGTGAGGGGGAGTGAGACGCCGCCAGGATCGTGTGCGGTGGGATACCAGATCCGCTCCTGTGAATAGTGATTTTCGAGAGTAATGAGCTCTGCCTTGACAGCGTCTCCTTGCTCATCCTGATGAGAGCTGGGAACAAATAGCATTGTCCTGCTTGTAACCAGCCATCTACCACAATGAGGATTTTGGCTGGTTCCCAAGGTGGAGAGGGTGACATTGGTCCCAGGTAAGCTCCATGTGGGAGGGGAAGCCCCAGGAAAAAACGGATTGGGCAACAGCAGGAGGGCAAAGGACTTTTAAACCTTGCTTTTGCTAGAAGTGAGCTTGTCCCCTGGGCTGGAGAAGCTGCCATTGCCTGCAGAAGGGTGCACTAGCAGGAGCCAGGCTGTGATGGAGCATTAGGATTTGTGGGGACTAAGAAGAGTCCTTGGGGGAGAATTATAACTGGGTGAGACCCAATTGGCTTTCTGACCCTCCTCATGGTGCCAGCTGCTGGAGCAGGGACCCGTGGGACAGCCGAGGGGTAAGTCTGGGCAGCGAGTGTAGCTGCACGGGGAGAGGCGATGCCAAACGGCCTTGAATAGAGGAGTGGCTGAGGTGTGGAGACTTGCTGTAGTGTTGGTAGGAGTTATATTCCCCTTCTTAAGCAGGTAATAGTAGAGGGCTGGCTATTGGCTCCAGGAGCAGAGCTGGAGGCTGTGACAAGTGAATTGCTCTCTTTTTAGCTTAATAATCTGTTTAGGTTTAAGATTTTTCACAGTTGGTTGGCATGAATCATGAGCCTGGTGTTATCCCTGTGTGCAACAGCACCCTGTCATTAAAGGCCGGGTGGTTTCCCAGGGGAATCTGGTGTGCCAAGCCTCCAAAGTCCCCAGTGAGACTGATGGGGCCTCGCAGTGAGGGACCATTTCTTGCTTCCACAAGCGTGAGTCCTGGTTGCTTGATTTCCTGAGCATTGGGGATGATTCTGCTTTTAAATGAACTTGCACGTGCTCCCAGGCTGCCTTGCAAACCCAGCACCGTGATGGAAAAAAAGGGTCGTGTCCTTTGCTGGGAAAGGTCTGGGTACTCTGGGAAATTTGCTCCGCAGCATATAGCTCCTACAAGGAAGGTATACTTTAATGTTTTAATCCATAAATAGCCCTGAAGATTGCTGGGTCAGGAGTTTTCCAGCAGGGTTAGTGACTTTGCCTCAGCAGGCTGAGTGTGTTTTGGATTTTCCCCTCCTTCTGAGGCTGCGCATGGCCGAGATGCTGGGAAGGATGCTGTGGGTGCTCCTGAGCCTGTCCCTGGAGGGAAGGGTGGGGCTGGGTGGCTGGCTGCAGGCAGAGCTTGGCTGGAGCGTTGTGCCTGTCCTATCCTTGGCTGCAGATCCCTGGTGTCAGTGGTTTGCCTCCCGTGGGGAATCTTCACCTCTGGAGGAAGGCAAGCGAGGGAGGTCCTGCCCATCCTCCTGCAGCAGGAGCCCTCCTGGCTGCAGGAGCGAGACCCTGGGGACCCTTGCCCAAGGACACTGGGGTCGGGGCAGAGCTGTGGCCTTAGGAAAGCAGGGGTCGGCTTGTTGTGCTGTAAGTGATCATCCGAGCTGCCTTGCACTCGATTTGCAAGTGTCCTGTGTCCTGCTCTGCCCTGGGCACCAGCATCTGGGTGACAGACACAGTGGTCACAAAATCAAAACCCCTGAGAATTCAGTGGTGCCTGGAAGCTGGTGGGCTTGGGAGCTGGAGCCCAGGTTGGTTCCCTCCACTAGCCACTGCACTTTCTTCAGCTTTTTCTTTTGGTACTACTTAATGTTGCCAAGCAAAGATGAGGAGACAAGTGCCTTTTCCTTCCAGGAGGTTCTTTGAGAGGGGCTGAAGCCTGTTTGCTGCCAGAAGTTGGGGGGTGTTTTTTGAATTGCATCAATGTCTGCAATGCACTCTTGCTAAGGGATGGGAGTTTGGGCTTGCTGTGGGTGGCCCATGGTGCATGCCTTCTCCTGTGCTTCTCATCCTCCTCCCCATCAGCCCTCCCCTGCCATCTTCAGCCTGTTCTTCATCCCACACGGTTGCAGTTGTCTCACAAACCTCTGCAAAAGGGAAGGATGGGACATGCAATGCCAGAAGTAAAATAGCGAGGGGGAAACTGGAGGCTTGGTGCACAGGTAGAAAGGGCTCCCAGGGCTGCGGGTGTCCCCTCTGTCCCCTCCCCACCGTGGCACATACCTGTGCCTCTGGCAGAGGAACAGAGAGCGGGAGCGCAGGGATGGGTGTCAGGAAGGCATTGGGATCAAGGTAGTGTGCTGCAGAACGAGGTGCACGTCAAGGGATGAAACCTGGCCATGTGGCAGCCCCAGCCCAGCCTTGAGGAGAGGAACCAAGTCCCCCCAGCTGCCAGGAGCCAAGGCTGTGTAGGATGTTCTTCCCCTCCCTCCTTCCTCCCAGTGTCACTGAGGCTTTGCAGTCACCAGGGACATCACCATGACTGGTTTACCTTTGGAAGCACCCCAGCACTGCCCAGGCCCTCCTTGCAGGATGCTCTTGAGGAAGGGGCTGGCTGTGGCTTGCTCCTCCTGGCTCCCTTGCCCTTGGCAGGGCCACCTATGGATGGCTTCACTGGCCTCCCAGCTGTCAGAGCTGGAGGAGCTGAGCCTGCCTGTGCCACTCGTCTGCTTGATGTGCTGCTGTTGGGATCAGAGAGGAGTGAAAAGGTTTCTCAGCGGGGCTTTGCCTTCCCTGAGTTTTGTCCTGTTGTACAAGGCGTACACGTGCATCAGGTCAGAAGGGAATGGGGAGACATGGGGCTGAATTGCTAATACAGGGTTGTCTAATAAGAAAAACGGCTCTGGACCTGGAGGGTACAATTTCTACTTATATCTTCTAGAAAATAGCATTGCCAGCGGGAGGAAGGCTTGTGGAGCTTTGCACTGACTCATGCTTCCTGTTAATTTTCAACATGAAATACACAAAATGCTAATCTTTCCATGAGGCCTGTGGTGCTAAATTGCCTGTGCTTGTCGCAAGTGAAACGATGGATGGGTTTGTCACGGGGCTCAGCAGTTCTGTAGAAGTTTGGACCAACAGCAGCCCCTGATGTGAGCAGTCCGACTGTCTGTGGAGATGTAAATTTAGATGCAGGAGTTTCATCTGGGAGACTGAGTGCTTCATATATTGTGTGTGTACATCTGTGTGTGTATGTGTGTTCTGCAGGTGTTGTACCCACAAAACATGATTTGGGCCAAAGCTGCTCAGAGTATCTGGAAATGATGGCTTGGATGTTATGATGGGCTTGTTTATGTCCCTCAGAGCACTTTAAACTCTTTGAATCAAAAAGTATTAAATCCATGACCATCATATAAGTGACAAGAAGCTGACAAAACAACTAAGTGAGATGGAAGGTGGATGCTTGTGGCCACAGAAGTGTTTGTGAAGTAGAGAAAATGTTCTTATTCAAAGAAATAGACCCCCCCATCTTTCCCTGATTCCCCTTTTCCATACCAAGCTCAGGGTGTTAGTGCCTGGGGCTTTAGTGCTGATCTTTTTAGCTTTTTTCCATACAATATCAGAGAGTAACTTTGCAAGTTCATGAGTTCATCATTCCTGTCCCCCTGGTTTCATCTGTGGGGCTGCCTGCAATAAATGGTCCTTTCCTGTGGTTGTTCCACGTAGGTGTGGCAGGGGCAGGCTCTGCCCGTGCAGCCGGCAGCATTTGTGTTTCTTGTTAAGGTCGGCAGTCAATTCTGTTTGCAATGATTTATCACTTGGTTATGGGATTTGTGCTTTGAAAATGGAATAGATGTTTTTAATGCTATATTCAGGAGGGGGGAAAACCCTATCACCCGGCCTGCGTGGGTGTTCCTCCCCAGCACGGCTCCTCTCAGAAGGTCATTGAGGTACCTGGAGGGTACAGGACCCTCCCGTGGCTCTGGACACATCATCTGCATTCCAGAACTACTGATCTCTATGAACGGCATTACTGGGTCACTGTGTGACCTCTGGGGGAGAGAGAGGATACGGTGGGATAAGAATCTGGGGCTCTTCATCTGTCAAGCTGAGACATAACCGACAGTGATGTTAGCTGGTGCTCCCAGGGACAGAGAATGTGTGCTGCTGAGGGGGTAGCAGAGGAAAAGCTCTGTGCCTGAAACGAGCACCCTAACTCTTCCACAGGGACACCCCTGCAGGGAAACCCTGCCCTGAAAGCTGCTGAGCTGTCTGGGGAAGGGTGATGGTGCGTGAGATGCCTGTCATGGGACCGAGCCTGCACATGTGTTTGCCCACGCGTGTGCAGATCTGTTGTTTTCCTTCCCTGCGTGGTCTTTGCCCTCTCCTCCATCTGGGCAGCAGTGCCAACGCCTGCAGCAGTTGTGTGTCACTGGTGCAGAGCAGGGGGCTGCCTTCCAGCCCAGCTCTGCAGACCGAGCATGCGTCTCCCCACGTACTTGGGCCATTAGGAGACCCCACAGGGAAGTCACTCAGAAGAAAAAACCAAAAACCAAAAAGAGAGGAGGGGAACAACTGTAACCCGGTAACCATAAGAGCTGTGGGAGGAGAAACAAATAGAAGATGATTGTGTGTGTTTTAATAAATATAGAAAAAGAAAGAGCAGAATTTCCTGTGTGGCTTTGTTCACCAGATAGGCTCTGAGAGCCTGGCGGCAGCTGAGCTCACCTTCGCTGCTGGACCAAGGATGCAGGGCCAGATTCTGCAGCCACAGCTGGTGAAACGCTGTGGCAAGGAGAAGACATGGCAGGGTCCTTGCTGCCCTGGGGCAGGCTGGCTCTGCAAGCCCTTGTAAGAAGTATCCCATCCCTTGAGTACAATCTAGACGCTGCTGCCCTATGGTGGATCTGGGCCAGCAAAGAGCAGCTGGGGGCTCCTGCCCCACCAGTGCCTGTCTGCTGCCCAAAAAGCTGGATTTAGCCTCGCCACGGTGATGGCCAGGCTGGCTTTGCCTCTAAGAAGTTGTACCACAGCCCTATGCCTTTTCAGACAGCAAGAGAAAGGTCAGACCCTGCGTCTAACTCTCGTGCCACCATTGCTGTCAGCCAGGGGTTGTCCTTTCTGTCCTGTTAGAGGTGACAGGAGGCATAGCAGCAGCTGGCTGCAGTGTTGCAGTACGTGCTGGGTACCAAATCTTGAGGAAAAGTGGTTTTGCCTGGGGGATGTTGAGCTTGGTCACAAGGTACCTGCTCTCCTGGCTACACATCCAGACTCCCTGGGGATCCTGCTGGAGACAGGATGGAGTTGGCACAGACAGCTGCCAGCAGGACCTCACACCTCTGGCTCCTTTTACAGCGTGGAGTAGTGGGAGAGGAGGGATTTAGACTGTAGACTATGCAAAAATTTGCCCCAAATGGAGGTTCAGCTGTTTCTGCTGTTTGCACACCCCAGCCCCTAGGAGGAAGGGAAAGGCACTCGGGGGAGGCCTTCAGTAAGGGGGTGTCACTGAGAGCTTTGGAGCTCCTGATGGTGCCTGGCAGGTTGGGGCACTTGCGTCATGCAGGTACCAGAACGTAGGATTCTGGGATCTGTTGATGACCCTGAGTGGCTTGGGGTTGGTTTGTGGTGGGAAGCAGGAGGATGCTCTGTGGTTTCTGTGGTGTGTAGCATGCAAGGAAGCAGAAGAGGAACTTGGGCTGCGTCCTTCCTCTTCTTTGACATATATAGTCAAGAATAATAAAACCCTAAATACATTGCAACAAGCTGCAAGCCCGTAGAGTTCCAACTGAAGCAAAGCTGTCTCTTGGGTACTGGGACCCCAGATAGCCTCTGGTGAGCTCCACAGGGCATGCACATTGCAGAGCCCCCATGGCCAGGCATAGCCCCAGCTGACACAAGCAGATGTGTGGGCTGTCACTGGTCTTCTGCCTGGAATCCCAGTCTCGGAGGATGGTGCTGGCAGCAGTGCAGCTTT
Source organism: Falco rusticolus (assembly GCF_015220075.1). Taxonomy (NCBI): domain Eukaryota; kingdom Metazoa; phylum Chordata; class Aves; order Falconiformes; family Falconidae; genus Falco; species Falco rusticolus. Next base: position 46,727,316 of record NC_051195.1, read on the forward strand.
TCTGTGTGCCCCAGGTGGAAATACAGCAAGGGAAAAATGTGATTGCGACCAGCCCACACATGAGAAAGCTTGCTGAAGAAACCCAAGGTTGGTGCAGCTATGAGGTTCCTGCTAGAGCATGCTCCAAGGGGCAGTTGTGTTTGCTAAATGCTGGGATGGTGACTGTGTCTAGCTGCAGTTTAATGGTAGGAGAGATCAATGGGGAGATCTGGTTTGAATCACATTCGGCTTGATCCCCGTTCCCGTGTTCCCAAGAGGCTGAGCAGTAGGGTGTCCCCCTCCCGGCGTGCTGATCGCTGCCGGGGAGCTGGCCAAGCTGGGGGAGAGACGGTGTCGTAGCGAGAAAGTGGAATAGTGTTGAGGTTTCCATATGCTGATTACAGCGTGCATTTTTAGTGGTACATGGTTCTGGAGGAAGGAAGGAAAGGGATGATAAAAATAAAGCTGCAGTCCTGTATTTAGCTATAAACCACTTTGGGATTTTTTTTTCCCCCAGTAGTATTTGAAGACTATGCAATAAACAAGCTTGTTCATGCATTTTTTATTTTATGCCACTATTGCTTTGAAGAAGTAGCCGGGTTGCTGTGGCATTTCTATAGCTCAGAATCCCTATGTTTGGGCGGAGAGGAGGGTTGCAAATTCTGTGCCGATGTCAGGAGATCTCTGTGCAGTGTGTGCAGGAGCACTTTTTTCTAAGACACTGATGTGCAACAGATCTTAAAGTCACTGTGTAATTGATAGACATCTTTATCAGATAGGTGCATGCAATATTTGTGTTACTGAACTTTCATCCAGAATAAACAAATGTGCCAAATTTTTAAAATTCTGAATGATTTCATATGCGAGAATAAAAAAAGAGTATGTTCGAAATGTAGCTGCTACTGCAGATGGGAGAAAAAACTCAGATGCAAATACATAGCAGAAACTGTGTTTCCAGAGGTACTGATACAATTGGATTTTACTATAATTTCTTAACGCTAATGAAGGACAGTGGTAAATATTTGCATTGTTTCATTAATCTGACCCACGAGCTGAGGCCAAAAGAGATGGACTAATTGGGTTTGAAAAGAATCATGTGGAGTTTAAAAAAACCCAAGGACAAGTGTTTGACATTTGAAGAGGATGGTTGTGTATAGCTCTGAGCATCCTTAGCTTTCAGTGGACCTGCCTGCCTGGCCCTCAGGCAGTGGGAGCTGTGTGGAGTGCAAGACAGGCTGGCAGCTCTGTGTAAAGATGCCCTTTCCACATGGCAGTCGGTGTGGCTGTGGCCGTGCAGCTGTGGCACTTGGCCTTTCCCCTGGGAAAGCAACAACATGCTCCTTCAAATAGGCATTTAATGATCAATGGAGATGGCTGTGTGTTACAGTCTCCTTCAAATGCGATTATAATCACCCACGTTTGGAGTTAGGCACCTGGCTCCCTGCTTTAAAGTATGCTGTTTAATAAGAAAGTAGATGATTTTTAAGAATTTGTATTTTCTATCTCTGAAAGTCCAGTTGCTGTCCTGGCCTCATAGCATTAAGAAATCACAACTGGGCTGGAACTTCGCTGGGAGTGGCCTGGAGAAACGGTGCTTTTGGTGTAATTTATCATAGTTGAGGTCTAAGAGGAAAGACTTAACTGTGGGTTTTTTTGTGATTAGGTTAATGTTAGATCCTCCTTTGCAATGGGAGCTAGAGATGGTCAGCTAGATTCTGTTTGTATTAGTCAATCCAGCAGGAGTCCTTGAGTTGACAGGAGTTTGGCTTGATTTCTCTTAAAGACCATGTTTTGGATCAATGTATATCACAGAATAACCTCCCTGATGCCCAAGGCCCTGCACAGATGCGTTACTCAGTGCAGAGCCTTGGCTGCTGTGTGCATATGGCAGCTAAAAGGAATTGAAAAGCTCTGGGGGCAGAGAATTCAGTGGCAAAAATCATCAGTGAAAATCACCTGAAGCGCTGACAGTGAGCTGCGTTGCCTTCTGGGGCTGTGTTCAGCAGAAATTTTGCATGCTGGTTGCTCTTCCAGAAACTCGGAAACAATGGCTGATAAGGACTTTGGAACCTGGTCAGCTGGGAACTTATTTACAGGGGTTTGAGTTGTTAAAAGTAGAAGACAGTCTGAGGAGCCTCAGATCACATCTCTGCAGCCAGCGGCAAAGCCCCTACATTTAAAAAATACAAATAAAAAAGCTCCTTATTGCCAGTTTAGTATTAATCTGGAGCTCTTTTGCCTGTATATAGCTTATGCAGCATGTACTGGTGGCAAAGCTGTGGGAAGGCGGTAGGAGTGGGTTGGAGAGGCTTTGGGTGAGACCCTTGGAAGTACATCTGACAGGAGTTGAAGCCTTTCAGCGATTTGCCTGCTTCACACTCCAAAGTTACATGTGAGGGACAATGCATCAGCTCACTGCAGAGGCACCACATCTCCTCTTCCAAGCTCTCCCTCTCCTTCCCACTTTCCACAAAGGGTTTATGAAATCGGAGTTCCTGTCATGGCACTGATAGCTTTCACTGGTGAAGCCAGAACCCAAACAATCAGGACTTGTGAGCTTGCCGTGTGTCTGTATGCTGGCTTTACAGCATGGAATGACTTTGTTGCCTTGTGAAAGGAGGTTTCAGCTTAACCCTGATCTGTTATAATCAGTAGCTCTAGCTGACGTGGGGAGCAGTGTTGTACCCATGTTCTGGTTGGTGAATGTTGTTTGAAAAAGGAGACCTAAGACAAGCTCTTAACACTCTGAAACGGTAGTTGAGAGCTGGTTGAGTTTCACCTCTTTCCTGTGTGGCTGGGCAGGCTGCATGTAGCTGTCTGTCCAAGCAATCACCTTGGGTCTCTTCCAGGCATCGCAATCCCCCTGTCCCTTGATCGGAGACATCAGCACGCCAAGGGAGGGGTGATCTATCCTCCCGGCCACGACACTTGGCAGCTGGACAGATGACTGACTCATCAGTGTTTGCAGTTTCTCGTTTAATACTGGGGCTGTTCAGATGATTTAAGTCCAGAGAGAAGGTTGTGCTTCTGCTTCCAGCACGGTTGTGGAGCCATTGCCTTGGCTGCCTCCCATCCGTACTTTTCTTTGTCGGGGAAGGCGGGGGGAGGCTGGGGGTGGATCTGGGCTGGGTTGTCAGCTGTACATCTATCTTGCGAGCGGTTTTATTCTCTCCTGGCGAATGGGCTTCTCCATTGGCTCCTCTTGCTCTCCGTTTTTCGCCTGCTGAAGAGCAAATGTCCTGTGCCCAGCGCTGCCCTGTGCAGCGGGCTGCGGGGCGCTCCGAGGGACCGCGCTCCGCGCCGAGCCCACCCCGCCGGCCCTTCGCCTGAGGCCGGCAGAGCCCCTCGCCACTCATGCCCCCGGGGGGAGCGTTCTGCAGGGGGGGCACCGCCGCCTGCCCCGCAATGTAATCGCAGCCGGCGGGCTGCCAGCCTCTCCCGGCGCGGGGGGCGCGGTTCGGGGCAGCGCCGGGCGGTGCGTGCTGGGTGCGGGTTGCGTGGGGCCGGCCCCGGAGGAGGTGCCGGGGCGGGCGGCGGGGTTGGGCAGGGCAGGGCAGGGCGCCCCCCCCCCCCCCCCCCCCCCAACATTGCCGCTGCCCCCTTTTCTCCCGCAGGCTCTCGTCGCCCGGCGGCTGCGGCGACGGGGACGGCGGTGGGAGCTGCAAGAGCGGGGTCATTCTGGACATCGCCGCCCTGAAGATGACGGAGCTGGAGTCCGAGGTGCTGCCTCTGCCGCCCCGGTACCGCTTCCGCGATCTGCTGCTGGGGGACCAGACCTTCCAGAGCGACGACAGGTTCGGGGCGCACGGGGGGGGACGGGGGCGTGGGGACAGACCGGGAGCAGGGGAAGGAGACAGCCACATGCCTGGGGACACACGCTCCCCGGGGCTGGGGACACACACCTGGGGCTGGGGACACGTACCTGGCACACACGCGGACACCCCCGCTCCGGGGAGGACCCCCACCGGGGGGGGAGGGGGCGGGGGGCACGGAGCTCTCCGCGGTGCTGAACAGCGCCGGTGCGGAGCTCTCCGCGGTGCTGATCCCCGCGGCGCGGAGCTCTCCGCGGTGCTGACAGCCGGCCCCGGCGCGGCGGCCTGGGGGCGCGGGGGGGTTACGGGCCCGCAGCGGCTGGCGGGCGTTGGGATGCGGGAGCGCTGGGAGTCTGTGGGCACTGGGAAGTGTGCGCAGGAGCCAGTGGGCATGCCCGGGCGAGGGGGCACTAGGATGTGCGTGGGTGTGCTGGGGATGGAGGCCAACGGGGGTGCGTGGGGGGATGCCTTGGATAGTAGGCACCGGGATCGTGTGGGTGTTCCAGAGCTGGTGGACGTGCCAGAGCTGCTGGACATCGGGAGTTGTGGGTTTACTGGGCCAGAAGACATTGAGGTGTGTGGGTGTGCTGGACAGCTTGCTGTGTCTGGGAGTCCCGTCAGGGGTTGGCAAGGTTGAAAAGGGGCCACTGTCCGGGAGATGCGTGGGATACGGTTGGTGATGTGAGAGGCTGGTGAAACTCCCTGTTAAGCCCTATGCAGAGTTTGGGCTGAGCACATAGATTTATTTAGGGGGTAAGGCTCATCCAGGCTATTCTCAGAGGCTGTCTTTGCAGCAGGCGATGCTGATGGGAGCGGAGTAACTCTAAAGAGCTGCTGTGGATGTGGTACAACTCTCCCTTTGTTGCGCTGTCTAGAGAAATGGCCTTTATGGGTTGAGCACCAAGCCTGCTATTTCTGTACTGGCTGGCAGGGATTTATTACCATGTTGAGCAAGCTAAAGCAAAAGGAGCAATGGCCTGAATGGCAAGTGAATTCCATGAGCAGAGCAGTTAGATGGAGAGGGACAAGAACAACCCTCCCTTCAACTCTGTTCATATCATAAAGTTCAAGGAGCTACAGTACTAATGGGGAGTCAGTAAGATTGTCATCTTCTCCCACCAATTAATTGCATGATGTACACAGAGAGAGATGTAACTCTTGTTAAAAAAACCCACCACCTTTAATTGCTGGTGAATTAGCCTTTGGATAGCTGCTGTATATTTCATACACCTGCATCAAGGCTTTTGTGCATCTGTGTTAAAAGATAATGTCATTTTTTTAATGTGTACGATTGTCATGCAAACAAAAAAAATTAACTGGACTTTGAGAATGTGGGATTGACAGATGTTCTAAATAAGTGTTCCTAACTTTTCTAGCTGCGTGAGAATTGATCTATCTCAAAAATGAGTCTGTAATAAAAAGCCCAGATTTCTTAACAGGCACTTAAACATTAATACAGTTTTATGGCATAACATGAGAGGTTGATAGGAAATTCTTGCTGCAGAAAATGTCTGGATTGCAGAATGTTTATGATATGGTTCATTTGGATAAGTTTGAAGTTTAGAGTTTTAACAGTTTTCATATTTAAGTATTTAAATGGATCTGAAATACAGAATCTGCAACTGCAGATTCTTTTTTCTGTGTTTCACTGGTATACCCCTTAACCTTCATTTTCCTCTAATTTGAGTGTTTCTGATTCAGAATGTCACTTTAATTCTAGTGTGGAGATACTCTGCATTATTTTGTTAAATTCATTAGCCTTGTTTCTCGAGGTATCTTTGTTTCACTGGGTTTGTGTGCTGATATTTTTAGTTGTTTGATTTTTCCCTTCATCTAGAAAACATTGAAAAGTTCACAATGTGTTTGGGAATGCAAGTCTATGAGCACACGTTTGCTATTCACATGCAGTCCTCTTGACCTCACTGGGAATTGAGGTGTGCCACTGTCATAGGCTTTTGGAAGTGTTGCTGTTAGGCTTCAGTTTCAGTCCAAGTCGTTAATGATACTGGGACCTTGCAGATGAAGCAAGTTGCTGGAGTAATTATGACTAGTAGATTAGTCTGTTCCAAATCAAATGAATAAGGAGCTGATTTAGGCTAGCAGATGAAAAGCAGAAAGCCTTTTTGCTGTGCTTATAAATACTAAGCAGCTCAGAGATATGCTTTGAAGTGCTTTGTTACAGCATTGACAGGAATGTGCTGAGGAAAATTCCTCCACATGCATAGTATGAGGAACTGTGAATGGTAAAATAGAGCACATTGGACTTACAGATGTAACACTGAAGGAAAACACCCACAGCACTAAATAACTCATTTATTTATAAAAGCAATGCTAAAAATATTAGCGTCTCAAATATGTCTTTTTGAAAAACTCCCCTAGAATGATAGCGTGCCGATGAAAGTGAGGAGGTTTCTGGGGTCAGCAGAAGCCTAAAAGGATAGGAAGCCATAGGGAATCCAGGTTTCTCTGCTTCTGGGGAATTAGAACTGCTTCTGTTAGAGATGTATTAATCCATCCTCATCACAGAGGATGCTGAGGAGACACCAGCACTGGGCTGAGATGAGAGAATGAGGTAATGCTGGAGCTTGAGGAGACAAGAGCTTGCTGGAACAAGTAGATAATTAGAGAGCTGTGGTATAACAGGAACAGAGAGCGTGTCCAGATAACCCAAGGAACTGTAAGGACTAACCAGTGAATATGAGGTGGAATAAGTAAAATAGGCTGCTCCTACTTTCCTGTCCTTTTTAGAATGCAAAAGGCGAAGGCAGTCAGGCTAACTAAGCAGGGCTTACTCTTGGGCAGGTAGGCTGATTGACATGAGAATTAAAATAATACTTTGAATGTTGTGTGAAGGATGGTAATAAATCAACCAGGAAGCAAACAGGAAAAGACTGGCTAGAAGAGGAATGGGGAAGGTAAATGGATTTGTGCAACAGAGGGAGAAAAGCATAATGGCAAGCAAATCTAGAGTTGTCAAATGGAAGATGGAGGTGCTTCTTCCAACATCTTCTTATTCATCTTTGAAATCACCACCGTGAGGCATCTGGAAGACTTGGCTGAGCTGTATTTCAGTGCAGTACAACTCTGTTTAAACACCATGCTTGACTTTTTTACAAGGCAGGTCTTTAGGTTCTAGAAACAGGATTAACTGTGATTTGGCTCTGAGTTTCCAGAGGACGCAAACAGTTGTTTCAGGGCATAAATGTGACTTACAGGAACTGGAGGTAATTTCTCCTTTGGGGAGAGAAGGTTCTTTTGGGGAACATTGCAGTTGCCTCAGTTGTCTGGCATAAGTCCTGTCTGGTTCAGAAGTTTCTTTTCCTCTTTTTGGAAGGTTTTGTCAATGTTAATACTGGGAGAAAAAGATCTTTTCTGCTCTCTTATGGCAGTATTGCGTTTTTCATCTCACTGATGTTTTGCTGTCATGAAAGCACTCAGAACCACTGGAATATAGTGGTAAAGGCAGAGGTTAAGATGTCAAGCCTGTAACAAAAAGAAGGTGAAGAACTGGGGGCACAAAACCTGCTTGTGCCTGGCTTCCCTTTCATGTGCTTGGCACATGATTCCTCTGTCCACGGGAATCCTCCAGGCACAGGTACCTGTGTGTGTAGGAGCAAGGCCAAGGGGTGCTGGTGGAAGGGGGAAGGAGCTGAATGCAGCATCCCATGGATGCTGCAAGTTTGGGCTCTGTCAGGAAGGCTTCTGTTCTGAAGTAATACTGGTATTTGCTGATGAAAGGCAGCTGAGAAAGCACATCTGCTGAATTGATAAATATTGTTTTATACCACAAGCTGTGGCATTCCTTTGATCTTTGCTGTCCTGACTATGGCAGTTTTTGATCTGCATTCTCTTTTCTTGGACAGTGCTGACAACTGGGTTGAGGCATGTATAAAAAAAGCCCATAAATAAAATTAAACTGTATCTCAGAGAAGTGCCATTAGAAGCTTATTTGTTGCCTAATTTAAATAGTCTGAATACTTTCCAGAAAATCGTCATTAGATGCCACAGTCCTATTTACAGTAGCAAAAAGTAATGGATGTCACTTTGATTAAGTGCATTTTTCTGAGGCTAATTATCAGCAAAGAATCATTTTGATGGATGGGGATGTTTGGAAAAGCTGCCTGTGCAGACAAATTCAGTGACAACTCTATAAAAATTTTAACATCTCCTGTTTCAAATCAAAGATTTTTTGAATGTTGCATAACCAAGAAAAGAGAGGCTTTGAACAACTGGGGCGAATTCTTTTTTAAGTTTCTACTTCAGGGTTAGATAGCTTTGGAAAACTTCTTAGTCTGTTAACTGAGATCTGGTCTTTGCATCTTGAATTTGTCACTGAGTGGTGGCTCTAAATCATAGGTTGGATTATACTTGGCACAAACAAACTGGAGTGCTGAAATATTAGGCTTATAGGATCTTATCCTTTCAGTTTTCATGCTAACATGCCCCAAGTGACTTCCTCATCAAATGCATCATTACATTAATGGAGCTGGGCAGTTTTGTGTCCCTGTGTCAGGTTCCTTGAATATGTCTGTGGCTGAATCCCTACTTCATTGCCATTTGATTTAATGGGCAATTTTTCTCATTTTATTTGGAAGACGCAGATGCTAATTTGAAAATTCCTGTCTGTTTCCAGAAGTTAGAGACATTTATTTCTGTGGTGGTGAGCTAATGGCCAGTGGTTTAGGTTCTGGACTGCAATGTCTGTTCAGGCTGTACCATCTGCGCTTGTGAAAGTGTGTACTTGGATTTAGGAGATCCAGCTCTGATGCCTGTGTGCCACAGATTCCCTCTGGTGAAGGCTTTTCATCTCCCAGCAGTTTGATCCCTTGCTTGTGAAAGCAGGATAAAGGTATTTATTGTCTAATGCCCATCCTTCAAGAGGGTGTTAAGACCCAGTCTCCCACCAGCGCTTTGTGCGGAATCTCTCAAGGAGTGACTCAGTCTCAGCTGTGATGTGTGAGCCCAGCTCCAAACCAAGTGATAAATAACACTGGTGAAGATGGTGGGATCCAAACCAGAAACTTAGGAGTGCCTGTGTGACCACTTGAATTGAATTGCTTCTCCTTTGCTTTTGCCACCTGGCAAAGCAAAAGCAAAACATTTATTAATTGGATTAGGCTGTTTTCCTGAGTCAATGCTTTGTTGGAAAGTTTCTGTCTGCCAGTACCCAAGCAAGTGTGTACTTGCAGCTGCTCCTGAAAGCTCAGCCAGCCTGCAGCAGTACCACTGCTTCTGGTCGGAGGGATTGCTGCTCTGTGTGGGCTGCTGCTGATCCAGGCAAGTGACATATACTGGTGTGGCTCTTTCCAAAGCAGATGCCTACAGCTGTGTCACCAAAGCTATGGACAAGACCAAGCTGAGTCCCCAGGTGCCAGCTAAGTTGTTGGAGATGCTGCCAGCCAGGAACACTAGAGCTTAGGGGGGCAGACAGTATACACTGCACTGCTCTGATGGGGCTCATTCCTACTCTCTGAATGAGGGGGCAGGATCATCCCAGACCACCAGTCATCCCGCATGGCTCTTCTGAAGCACGGTGCCTTAGGTCCAAAGTAGCAGAGCTTGTAGCAGTGTAGAGAAAAAGCACCTGGGGTAGGGTGTTGACCTACTTTAATCTGCTGCCAGTCCCATCCACTGTCTTGCATGGAGGAGTAACCAGGAAGCCTGCACTCTGCAGTCCTGGGTGGTCAGGTCCTCTCCAGCGAGGGGGGCTGCAGCAGGTCCTCTCGCTTCACAAAGGCAAAATCAACATATGTTGCCGCTGGATTCCTCAGCCCGGCTCCAGATGGGATACACTGGGGTGAAGAGCATGTTGGAAGCCTGGGGCAGTTTTATACAAAGGATTTGGGTTCTCTTGTGTTTGTAGATATTTTTCTTTTAATGATAGATAACATCTTAAATTGTGATTTGCTTTTTCAGTTGTTCTGAAAGGCTGCAGTGATGATTACTAATGCGATGTCTTAATTGAAGTGCTGTTTGGAGTTTTAAAAATGGTTATTTCCTTGTAGCAATTTGTTTGCCTTTGAGTAGTCATCTTAAGTCAGGAACCCCTGGACATCAACAGGAATATTAGAAAAGTTATGAAAGTCATAGAGTAAGAGAAGAAATACACTTCTCTCATAATTATATCTATTATTTTATAAAAGAATGTCATTACTCTTTTCAGGGATATTGGTTTTTTTGTCAGTAATGGACCCTTGCTAGTAATAAACATAAGTGCATGTAGCAGTCTGGTGGAATGAGTGGAGATATCCCTGGAGTGCTGCAGTATGTACAGCTGTGCCCTGATGAAAAGGAAGAACAACACTGATTTTCAGTTATTTAGCACAATTTAACACTATGGGCTCGAGTTTCCATCCCTCCCTGGTGTATTTTTTTCAGTTTATTTTTTCAGTTTCGTTTCTATTCAATTTATTGGGAGGCTGGGCTTGAAAGGGAAAGTGGTGTGTACCGTGTTTCATGAGAGTACCTGCCCCAGTGAAGGGCAAAGCACGAGCAAAGGTGGCAGAGGGCCAGGTCCCTGCTGAGGGCAGTGGGTGTAGTCCCGGCAGAGACTTACGCCAGCTGAGGATCTGTTTTTTTGGCTCATGTTGTGTGCAAGAGCAAAGGGGAAGGGCAGGGCCATGGGGAGGAGTGACAGCCCTTAATCTAGCAGCAAGCGCCCGGTCTCCAGGCACCCTGTGAGGTGGGCATGCTGTCAGGGGATCACTTGGGTGGCTGACATTGGCCTTGCTGAAGGAAAACGAAACACTGGCTAAATAAGCATTTTTACTCCCCTCGACCAGTTGTACAGGACACACAGAAAGTCCTAATGGAAAACTTTTCCTGCAGTGAAACTGAGGAAATGGAGTGCAGAGTGGCATGGAAAATGTTGAAGTCTTGGGTCCTGCCGTGGTTAGCTGGGGCAAATCTCCTTCCACGTGTTCTTGGCTTGAGACTGAAGCCTGGTGGGGACATTGCCAGTGTCTCCTGGTGCAGCTTTCTGCCTGGGACCTGCTGGAGCTCCAGTGCTCAGATAGATGGCTGCTTCAAGTTGCTGGTAAAGAGCAGAGAACAGAAATCACCTGCAAGCCAATGGAAGAAACTTGGTTACATGTAAGACCTTGGCACAGATCTACAAGGGATGTGGGTCCCTTTTGCACCAGGGAAGCATCATGAATGTCAGTCTGTGTCCACAGGTCTGGTAAAGAAACAATGATATTTGTCATCGGAGCAAAACCCTGTGCCTGCAGAAATCAATGGGAGCGTTGCCATTGGCTTGGGTGAGGGTGGAGGGTCAGGCTGAGACCAAAGCTGTCACTGCTGCTGTGGTGACAGTGTGAGAAACAGCTTGGCAGCTGGAGCTGTAATTGCAGAGAATGCATTAAATTTTTCTGCTATGTTTTCCCACCACTTTGTCTCATCACAGTTGCATCTTTGTTCCCAAGGGAAATAATTTATTGCTGTTCTGAAGGTGGTGCTCATTCCTTTTCTTCTGCACAAACTGTTCGGTGGCTGCCTGCATGTAGGGAGCTCAGGCATCCCGCGCTCACAGCCTCGGGGGAGATGGGGGCTTGACTCCTGCCGCACCATCGCTGCCTTCTGCAGCCAACCCTGTCCTAATGCTGGCTCTGCTTGGGTGTGATCTGCTCCCTTGTTAGACCCTTGTGTGGTCATGGTAAAAGAGATCACAAGCAGAGCCTAAATAAATTGGTTAGTGAACTCCCCCTCCTCCGCCCCATACATTCTGCTGTAAGGCAAAGCATCTCAGAGACTTCATTTTGTGGTAGGCTATGCAGCAGAGGGGTTTAGAGAGGAATAAAAGGCCTGAAATTTGAATCAAAACATCTCTGTTTCTAAGAAGTTCCACCAATAGAGAGGATTAATTCTTTATTGTCTACTGTTTTCAGCTCTGCTTATCAAGAGACACGTGAACACATTGCCTGCCGAAGCCCGGCGGCTAATGCAGATTTCCTTGCCGCTGCTCCACTGGCACTTTCTTGGATCCATAGCAAGGGTGTAGGTATTAATTTGCAAAGAAAATAGCTCATATTCCTCCTGACTGAGGGCTCATATAGGTCATACAGGCACTGTCCAGATCATCCTGCCAGCTCCCTACAGAACTGTGCTGGCCGCAGCTTGCCTGCAAAAGGCTGGCAGTGCAGGCTGCTGGGCAGTGCAAGGCTTGGCAGCACCAGCCTCCAAGTCCCTGAATCTGGAGATTTCTTCTGTTACCACTCTATTAATTTGCTGCATTGCTGCAATAAAAATAATTTTATCTTCCATTCTTGCTTATCTTTCAGAGAGTTCAGAGTTTAGATTACATTGCTCCATCGTACTTTGTGTAAAATGATGATGTTGAATTTCATCTGCTATCATGACCTTATTTCTTTTCTTTGTGGAGCATTTAGTTGCCATTTGCACCAATTCACGGCGGGCTGCTGTACTGCAGGGACATGATCAAAGTCCAACCTGCTAGAGAAGGCAGGTCCCTGGGGGTGAAGGTCTGTGGGGAGGTGGCAGTCTCTGCTCTCCTGTCTTGTCCCCACAACCTCATTGTGGGTGTCTTAAAATCTCCCCTGCACAGCCAGAGGGCTGGGAGGAGGTTTCCAGGGTTGCAGGTCCCCCGGATAGGCTTCAGCATGCCCCCTTCAATTATTCTGGTTCATAAATAATCAATAATGAAGGAGTTTGTGGTGATAGAGTTGAAATATGGGGCTTAAGTCTCAGTGGGACAGATAGGTTGTGGACATTAGCAAGTTACTAGCAGATTAAAGACAAAAAAAAAAGGCTTTCCAAACCTCTCTGAGAAAACCTGTCCCTTCAAGCAGGAAGCCTGTAGCAGTGGGCAAAGCAAGGCTTTGCAACAGTTAGCTTGCAGGCATTTTAAAGAGTTGTCTTCTGTTCTAAAACTACATCAGACTTTTGTTGCAGGGGGCAGGCGCACTCTGCAAGGCTGTCCACAGCTGTCCAGGAGCTCTGAGTTGGCTTTGCCTCTTTGGACTGGTACTGGGGCCCCAGCTGCATGGTCTTGCTTATGTCTTCTTCCTAAATACAGACCATCTGGTTCTCCTCTGATCATCTTTCGTCAAGAGTCTGTCTGGGGCCATGCTGTTTGCTGACAAACAGGACACAGAAGCGATGTTCTGTGAGTGGAAGCTGTAAAGCGAAGTCTGCAGACAGGCAAAACACATCGGGACCGTGACATCTCCGAAGCACGCACTCTGTGGTTAGTTCCTGGGTGCTGGGTGCAAGCCTTCTGCTTCAGGAATGAATGTTTCTGCAGTCAGATGGTATTTGCTGCGTGTGAGGTACCTGTACACAGGCGTGTTTTCCTTTGATTTTTCTATTTTCTATGTTTTTCTATGATTTTTTTCCCCATTGAATAGGATCCCTCTTGCAATGGAGAGGGTGCATCTCGCTCATGCTCCCTCCAATCCTATGTCATCGTTGTTTTTCTCTGCCTGCTTTTTTGCAGCAGTTGTGTGGGCGTGCATATACGCGTAGCATGATGTAGAAGTAGCCACGGCCACAGCCTTTGGGAGTTCAGAGCCAGGCCAGGATGTGGGTGCAGCCGGAGCGAAGGAAGGAAGGAGGAATTGTGCTGGAAGCTGAGGATAACAGCATATGCTGAAGCGAGCCCATTACCGGTGGGCAGCTCGTGGGGTCAGCTGGGTAAGACAAGGAGTGAAACAGCAATTAATTAAATGAGCGAGATAAGCGATTTGCTTCAAGGGTGCAAGACTGAAGTGTGGTGAGACGGGGGACATGCGCAGTGAGGTGTTGCCTTGGTGAAGCCAAGAGGTTCATTCACCTCTTCTCTTTGCAGGGTTGTTGTTTTGGTTAATGTCTTGCCTGTTGTGAGCTAAAAAATAGGGGGAGCTGGTCTTGTACTTGAATGTGTTAGTTTAGAAATAACCTGCTTTTGCTTGGTGTGCAACTGCTGCTTGCAAAGTTGGGTGCTGGTGCAGTGGTGGCTGCCTCACAGCAGCATGCTGCTGCGTGCCTCGGTGTGCTCGGGCAGGATGGAACCAATGCTCCCCTGGCTGCCTGGCGTTGGAGCTGCTCCCAGTTGTGGTGTGGGGAGCAGCACTGAGTCCTCACCTCTTCCCTCAGGGAGCAGAGCAGCCTTGCACTACCCAGGAGGGGTTTGTGTCCCCAGGTGGGGCATTGGGTGTTGCATGAAACCGATGGAGAAGAGTGCAGGGGTTCGCTGTGGCCATTGCAAACCCCCTTTGCTTGCTTGGGGGTGCCCATCTTGGACACGAGCTACTTTCTCACCCACGTGGCATCGCTCCCCTGACCCGTGCAGGGCTGTCCAGTGTCTGACCCTAACCCTGTGCCCTGCCACGGTTGGTTTGCCGAGTCGGATTTCACATCTACTGTTGTCAACAGTTTCTTTGTCACAGATGATTTTTGCTGCTGCTCTTTCAAAATACTGTGGTAGAGCCCTCTTGAGGACAACACAAAAATGATTCCTAGCCAACAAAACTCTCCAAACCCAGGGCAAAATTGTGATTTCATTTTTCCTTCCAGGAGTCTTCCCTCTCACCTGTCTTCTGGATTTTGGTAGTAGCTTTGTATAAAGCTGACTGGTGTGGTGCGTTTGTGTGTGAGATGCTGGATATGCTGCCTGTGGGGTGTGGGGGGATGTGGAGGGGTACGTCCGTGTCTCCTGTCTGGGCAGCAGTCCTTGTGCTCCCCCTGCACCCACCCTGATCCTGCCTGGGAGTGTGCGGGGCTCCTGAGGAAGGTGCTGTCATCCTTCCGTTGAAACTCTTGGAGTTAAATGTGGGCCTGCAGGTTGTATCCCCTCTTCCTCTTGTGCTGCTTGCTCTTCATCACACGCTGGTCCTGGTTTGCAGAGCACCGTGACGAATTCCTTGCTCCAGGCTGGGGCTTGTTGCTTTCCTGCAACACGGCATGGACACGGATACGGTGTGACTGTCAGCCTCTGCTGTCCAGTACAACAGCAGGCTTTTAAAAAAAAGTTTCATTTTAAGGTTGGGTGAACCCCCCCACATCATCTGTGATTGATCTGTGATGGAGATTGGCTGGATTTTCTTCGGTTTGGGTGGTGGTGATGCGAACACCCGTGTGTGGCGATGCCCATGCTCTCCGCTTTGCAGGCTGTGGCTCCTGCGGTGCCTCGCGCAGCTTGTTTGGGCTCCGTGCTGCTCAGACCCGCTCACCAGCCGGCGGGCTGGTGTCGCCGCCATCCACGAGTGCTGCAGATCGGCACGGCAGCAGGTCTGCGGCGTCTTCGGGAAGGAACCGTGGGGGAGTGCAGCGGGGAGGCTGCGGAGCGAGTGCCGGTACTACAGCGGCTGTGTTTGGATTAGTGACTCTGCCGCGTTTCCTGCAGCCCACGCAGGCTCCCGCAGGAGCGGGAGTGTTGCTCTGCAAATTTAGCAGCTACCTTTAGCAGAGAGCAATTACTTTTTGGGCTGTGGGTAGACTCATCGAGCCTTTCTGTGTGTCTCATACCCATTCCTGGTATGCCGGTGGTGACTATTAGCAAAGCCATTACTTTGGTTGAGCTTTGCTGCAATCAGTTTCTGACTTCAGATCGATACAAGCAGATTCATTTGAGAACTGGACTCCAAATGCTGTGCTGCTGCTTTGCCCTGGCTGGCCCTCTGTGAGCCTTGGCCACGGGTCAGTGCCCCTGTGAATCCAGCACCCATGGCTGGGGTGCCAAGCAGCAGTTCGAGCATGAAGCACAAACACCATGGCTCAGTGGCAGAGTGCATGCTAGCTCCCCGATGGCAGGAGCTGTCAAGAAAAATGTCTCCGCTGTCTAGGAGAGAGGAATGTTTCTGGGGAGCAGGTGGTGAAGATGTTTAGCAAATGTCAGCTTGAGACCTTGCCATCCTGTGGGCAGAAGTGACATTGCTGAGAAATGTGTTATCCTGTCAGAAAGCAGCAAAAACTCCACCAGCTACATGTTTACGAGCAAGGCAGGCCTTTGCCAAAAGTGGGTGTTTTTCTACCCCTGAGACTCATGGAGTGAGAGCTCCTCGGAGCAGTGGGAATCCTGCTCCTGCATGGGCGGAGGCTGAAGGCAGGAGCCCCCGGCACCAGGCAGACAGGGCATTGCGGTCCCTCCTGGGCAAAGGCTGCCAGCCTCTGCTGACCCCTGAGCCACAGCTCCTACCATCTCTTCTGTTTGTTTTTTTTTTTTTTCCTCCCTTGGCTCCTCTCTAGGTTTTAGCAAGAAGCAGCCTCTAAGCTTCCCCCTACCTCTGCTCAGGAGCCTGGAGCTGCTCTGCAGGGGTGGTGGGACCATCCCCGCCCCCCCCCACCCCCCCCACCCCGCTTCCCCTTCTGCACTGAGCAGGGACCGGGCAGGGCAATGCCAGAGGAGCAGCTCCGGCGAGATGCAGGTGCCTCCGACTGATGAGTGAGGCTTGGCCTTGCGACCCGTCTAACTTGGGTGTTGACGGAGCTCGGGCAGCTGGGGCTCAGCGAGTGCTGCCAGCTATCACCGACCCTGACGCATTATCTGTTTTTACCGGAGCGATCGGGCAGCTTGTGCCCTGCTGCAGGCGGAGAGGAAGCCAATGGGCTCCGTCTAGACATTGTCTCAAGTCTTCTCCTGGCTCAACTGAGTTAGGCTTCTATTACTGTTGGGACATAAGCATCTGGCCAAGCCATGCTACTGTATTTCTGAATGCCTTAATCAATCCCCTAGAGCTGTTTAATTCCAAAGTGGCCTTACTCCGTGCAGTGGGCTATTTTGTATGTGAGCAAAAAAGCTTAAGCTGAAAGGTTTCCTGCAGACAGGTGTTAAATGCAGTTTTTCAAAGCTAAAACACCATCTGAAACTTCTCCTTTTAGACCAGTTATGGATGTGATAGCATGACTGGGAGTGGGGAGAGCTGCAGGGACCGAAAGAAACTCATTTGCACAGTGTCCACATGTCAACGTGTGAAGCACATAATTACGTCTGGGCTAATAGCTCCATATGGGAGTACTGTTTGAAAAATTTCTAATTTAATGAAATGGGTAGTAATTGGTTATTAGAAGAGAGTTTAATTGAAATAATTGGCATGGACACTAGTGTGCTAATTTAGTTTGGTATTTATATCGCACAGTCACAGTGTTTGTTCAAGGACAGAGAAATGGGTATTAGGTGGTGCCCGTATTTCTCAGCAAGAAGTTACAGCTGGTCTCAGGAAAGACATTTATTCAAGGAAGCTATTTAGTCACTGTTCTTGAGCTTGGATTTTGAAGATGGATTTGCTTCATTACAGTTTGATGCAATTACACCCACGCTGCTGAGAGTGAAGGCCTCCTCTGACACTTCAGTTCCCACTTTGGATGACTTGAGATTGGTCTTTCTAGCCATCCGGAGCAGCTCCAGCTCCCTGGCACAGGGATGTACCCTTCCTGAGGTGCTCACACACACATGCATGCATGAGTGTGCTCGCCCACATGCCGGCACACAGGCAAGAGTGGGGACGTTCATCTTCTCTTTACACCCCTTCATCCCCGCTTGCCTGAAGTTCCTCAGGACCTGCACACATGGCATCAGTTCCAGCTCAGTAAATCGGCACCGTGAGGTTTTCCAATGTGGAGAAGGACTTTATAGTTTCGTTTCAGAGGGGAGATCTCTCACGTTGCCATCTCAGAGCTGTCATACAGGGATTGTCATGAACTGGGAGGCTCTGTGGTAGAAGTTAGTAATCTGTCAGGTCACTGGCAGCGGTACATGGTGAAGAGCTGGTGACACAAAGAGCCATTACATCTCATCAGCTTCTTCCAGAGCTGACATTCAACAATTGTTCCTTTTCATCTTTCTCCAAAGTGCTTTTAAAACTTGATATTGCCACTTTGTTTGGATTCTTCCACGCAGTATCTGCACTTAGAACTGCCCAGTGCTGATGGAGAGGTTTATTGCCAGCAGCTATTGTGCTAAAATTGAGAGGAAAAACAATTCATAGTCGGCTTGGGTTAGAGTCTCTAATGGGAGATATTTCTTTCTTGCTAAGAACTTGGAAATGCATTTTAATGCCAGATGCAGTGCTCTGTGGCTAAGAAATATTCACCCTTCTAGGGTTCAGCTGTACAAATACTTCTGCTTGCAGACCTGTGCAAAACACGTTGCACGTGTATGAAGCATGGGTGCCTTCCCAATGGTGGGAGTGAAAAAAACCCTACCCAACAAAAGCAAGGGAAAAAAAAAAAAAAAAAAAAAAAAAAAGCCCAGGATTTTCCAAGAGAAGCTAGTGATGCACTTTGCCCCAGGAAGGCATCTGGCTTTGGGTGTAAGGGCAAGGTTTGTTCATCAGGTGAGTGTGCCGATGCGGGTGGCACTATGCCAGGCACTTTGCCCTGCTGGATGAAGCTGGCATCCACACCCCCAGTGATTGATTTGCCATTGTCTGGTGTGTCACCGAGCCCCCGAGGGACTGCGCTGCTTCAGGGGGAGAAGCTGAGGGAACATGGATCAAGCTTTTAGTGGGAGGGAGAAGCCAAAGGAGGGACACTCATCTCTGTTGCAGGGAATCACGAAAGACTGAGATGAAATGCATGTCTAGATGAGTCTCTTGCCATTTCCCAGCATTGTGGGTCCTTTCTCATGCGCTGCTGTGATCTCCATTTGCCTTTTGAAGGAGGATGATTCAGAGAGGTACAGCAGGTGCTGTGATCCAATGCTGTGTGTGTTAGTGAGTGCGGAAGAGCACTGAGATCTGTTTTGGGGCCCGATGGCTGCTTCTCTTGAGCAGCTTTTGAGAACTGGAACAATTATCCCACCTTTCAAGGCCTTTTTCCCCCCCTAAGCTGCCCTCTTTCCCACTACCAGATCTTAGGCAGAGAAGGGAGTACTGCTGAACCTGCTGGTGCAGATATTAACACAACCATCTTATAATTTAATCGTGATTCCATTAAACACCTTAATGATCAGAGAGTTTCTCACTTGGTTTAATGGACTCTTTTCCAAATGGTAAGGCTGCAAGATCAAACACTTGTTATAAATGTCTGTTTAATAAACAATCTTCCTTCCTAAAAGCTTCTGCCTGGCCAGCAGGAATATAAATGGAGAGGGTGGTGTTTGCAGTTCAGTCTTTAAGGAGACACTGTGTAAAAGATTGGAGCCTATTCCTTTTTATTTTTGTGTGTCTTTATATGAGAGATGAGGAAGGGCCAGGACGTGGTTGTTTTTTTTTTTTTTAAAGTGTGCTTTTTACTGTAAATATATGAGGAAGTCGAGACCCGGCATCTGTGAAATAGCATCTGCTGTCAGACCGACTCCTGGAGTGGATATTCCCTTTCCAACAGATGATTTGGTCATGGGAGTTGAACCAGAAGCTGACAAGCAGATAAGACCAACAGCATGTAATAACCTGACTTAAAATCCTTTTCCATGGCTTTAGTTCAACTTCTTGACCAGGAGTGCTCAGCAGAAGGCGGCACAGCTCTTGAACTTATACAGCAGTGCTGATCTCCTCTGGGGGAATTTCAGGTGGTTTGGTTTTGGTTTTTGGTTTGTTTTTTTTTTTTGTTTTTTGTTTGGTTTTTTTTTGTGCAGAAGAGGGTCCTGGAGACTCTTCCATCAGGGACACACTGTTTAATACAGTTATCTGCACACCTTACTCATTTATTTCAGAGTACACTAAGTGGGTAGATACCTGACAGTGTAAAAGCCCTTTGCCATTGCATAACTGTTGTGTTTGAGGCTTTTAGGAACGCGAAGCCTGTTTGTGGTGATGGTTCGGATGGCCCAAGTGTGACACAAGAAACCTTTCTCAGCCTTTTAATGCCTTGGTGCTGACCCCTGCTTTTGGCTGAATGTGAGAACAAAGAGACCCTGTTTGTCAGATCCCTGACAACCCCTGGGCACAGTATGAGCATCACACGTCGCCTGGGTGGCAGGGGCTCCTACCTCACAGCAGAACTTTCAGCTACAGCACGCTATTGATTGGTAAGCAAAGTTGTTTTTTTTTTTTTCATTGAGGTTAAAATAAGAAATGTATTTGAAGATCAATGGTCTGGTACAACCCCTTGTTCTAGTCCTGCCCACACACCATGATGAGGCTGTCATAGACTCTATGGAGTTCATGCCTCATTTCTGCAGCACATTGTGAATTTCTCTTTATACAGGCTTGCCATTTTCTCTGTCTTATATAATGTATTACAAAATGAATGGTGACAGAAACAGAAAATGTATGGCAAATGGTACGTAGCATGATCCAGCGACCCTGGAGAGGGAAGAAAATTTTATTACTGTGAGACATAATTGACAAAGCTGATGGGAGACCCCAAAGCCTAAGTTTCTCCTCTGAAGGTTCATCTTTAAAAAAAAAAAAAAAAGTTTTAAGAAGGTTTTTAGGTGCTAAAATTCTCCACAGTTTAAGCAGAAACTCTTAGAGGCATTTAATAAGTAAACACTGCTTTGCAGTTTAACAGATCATTTCATTAGAATTTTAATACTTTAGTAACAAAGTTGCTGCAAAAATGTCATAGAAAAAAAGGCTGAGAGTCCTCTAAAACTGCAAAGTAGGAATCACTTTGGCATTTTGAAAGTCTCTGTGAAACTGCTTCCTGGCAAGCTCTGCCAGGGAGCTCAGAGGGGTGTTTTGCAGCAGCGAGCAAGCTGCCTGTGCCTCTCGGCTCATTAATTGCCGTAGTGTGTCTCCATCCAGAGCATCGCCAGCTCCTGAAGGCACTTTGCTGCTGGGTTGGAGATGGCGAGTGCTCGAAGGGCTCGTGAGAGGCACATGGGGAGGCACAAGGCGCCTTTTCAGCTCTTGCTGCCTCTTGCATCCCCTGGGAAGGGCTGGGGCAAGTCCCAGGGGAGCAGGGTGTCCCCTGGGACAATGTGCCACCGGAGCTGGTGCTGAGCGTGCCGCTGCTGTCTGTCCTGCCCTTCGCCGCTGAGCGAGGATGCTCAGAGCATCCCTCTCCTTTCGGCGGGGCTTGGCTCAGGTACCTGCAGGAGGGCAGTGAGGGGCAAGTCCTGGCCTCAGAGGGGGACCTGTGGGGCCGAGGCCCTCAGAAAGGCTGGAGGGAAGTTAGAGAACTGCCAGGGTAATCGTGACACACGACATGGGCTTACTGCCTCCTCCTGACCTACCCCAAGGATCTCTCCTGCCCTGCTGCTCCTGTGGGTAGCACGAGTGGTACCCAGGGGTGTTTACAAGGTGTTTTCAGATTCCCAGGGGGAAATGTAATGCACAGACACTGAAAGTGATGAACATTTATAGTGCAAAGATCATTACGGCTGGGAGGCAACAAATTGCAGCTACTAGCAGCCAGCCAGCCTGCTTGTCCCTAGGAGAGCAGCTGTGCCAGCCCTGAGCCCTGTGTCTGGGGGAGCCCAGGAGCCCCCTGCTTGTCCTGGCTGGGTTTTTTGGGTCCTGTCCTGCCACCTTCTCAGAGCATCGCTGCCTGCCTTCCTGCTCACCGCATTGCTCTGCCTCCCTGCGCAGAGCCGGGGCTGACTCATGCTCTGGAAAGCACTGCCTGTCCCTGCCGGCACAGGCTGCCAGCTCTGCTTGGCTGAGGACCCTGGTGCTGGTCTCACTAAATCCTGGGAAGCGGATAGTGACCCTGTTATGTACTCACCTGGAAAAGTGACTTGGGCATGCCTGATTGCTCTGCCTGGAGACTTTTCATGCTTCCCTTGCAGATATATATTTAGGTTTTACCCAAGGGCTTTTAATTTCCTTGCTGGCTTGAGCAGCTGTGACAGGTATACAGATACCTTCCCTTATTCTTCCAGCACTTTAACCTCTTGTCAGCTTTGTGAAGAAGTAGGGAGAACTTATGAGTCACTGTAAAGCTTCAGGGTCTCATCGCTCTGCTTGTAAGCATGCAAAATGCACCACAGAGATAGGAAACTTGTCGGAGGTATCATGACTTTGTCGAGGTATTTGTTCAGCAGCTGCTCGGGTCTGCTCTATTTCTTCATCTCCCTGCGAAGCAGCCCCAAGTTAACAGACTGGGTTTGCAGCTTTCGTGTTCGTTGCTGCTGAGCCACACTTAGAGAGGTAAAAATGGGTTTGCAAAGGCTGCGATGACAGTTCTGGGATTCGGCGCGCGAGGCTCTTGCAGTGCAGTTATATAATGGCTCTCGCCAGCTCCGGGTGTTGGGGAGTTATTGGGCGAAGGGTCCCTCTGCCAGGATAGCCAAGAGAGGGCTTGTTTGTTAATCCCTCGCATCCATCCAGGGCCAGGGTGTAGCCGCAGGGGGAGCAGCCAAGCCCCCCAGCAGCTGGAGCAGCGGAGTGCTGGGGCTGGCATGGGTGCTGCTTGTTGCACCGGGTGGGAGGGGAGGTGCAGGGCATGGCTGCCTGTTCCTGTGCAGTTCCTGAAGTCCTGGGTCCTGTCTTCTAAATGCTAATATTTTGAAATTGTTAACATTTGAAATGTTAATGCAGAGAATTTGGAGAAGAGGAGAGAAATCAAAGGCTTTTCTAGTATCAGACTCACTGTCCCCCTCCAGGCTTGCAGCCTGCTTGCAAACTCTGTATATATTTTCTTACTTTACATAATTTTTCCATTTCTCTCCATCAGCCCAGCTCTTCAAAGGCTCCCTTCTGTTCCCAGCTCTCTTGCTGCTACTAAATATGCTCTCCTCTGTGCTTTCTAAAGTGTTCTTTCTTTCCTGAAACTCCAGTGCTCCACTTTATTAGAGAAGTCTCCCAAACTCTGCTGAGGAGATGCTGGGCGAGGGAATGAGCTGCTGCCAGGTGCTGCTTGAGTTGTACTGCCTGATTCAGCTGCCAAGACTAAATCGGGGAAGTGAGGGAATAAAGCACAGCCAGTTAATTTCTGCCTGTGTCATGCAAATCTCCCAGGCGCCTTCGAGTGCCTGGTGCAGCATCGGTTGGCCAAAGGTTTCTGCAGCTGTGTGATGGTGTTGGTGAATGTTGGTGTCCCCCACTCCAGGCTCTCTCCTGCTGGGTTTCTTTGGATTGCTGTGGTGCCAGCACCCTCCAGAAGTGCAGCGGGGATGGAGCAGCCCCCCAAGCCCCCCATGGTCCCAGCAGCAGGGAGGTCCTTGGAGGTGACTCCCTCCCAAAGGTGGACATGGCTGCAGTGGTGGCATTGCCTGCAGTAAATGTGCTCCAGTGGAGATTCCTGCATGGAGACAGGGACTCCGGTACGGTCGTGGTGTTGGCAGCAGCCGCTCAGCCCAACTGCTGTCCCAGCCAGCTGCTGCGATGACAGAAATCCCTGCAGTCCATGAACTTCTCCTGAAGTGCTTTTAATGACTGTTTAATATGAACACTTAGCGCTTGCTACAGAGCTTCTCACCCCTGGAACCGAAATGCTTCACTGTGAAGGGTAAGGACCATTATCCCTGTGTTCACAGGGGGGAAATAGCTGGATTTTATTTGTGGGAGTAATTATAACAAGTGGAATTAATCAACTTTTCATATGAATGGTGTTGCTTTTTAAAGACAAATGTCGGGAGAGAGTCCTAGATACAAAGGAGAACTCACAGTGGTCTAGATCCATCTGACGGCTTCTCAGGGAACTCGTCAGTGCCTGTGGTGCAAAGGCATTAACCCTGCCAAGGCAGCGTGCGGAGGGAACAGAAGCCAGTGAAAGTAAATGCAAGACAGGGCACAGTATTGACTTACTCATGCCCTGGATCTTGGTGAGCAGGCGCTGCAGGGAGCTGCTGTTGCCCTAACCCCAGTGTGTATCGCTCCCTCTGCACTTCAAAGCCCCATTGCTTGGGGACACTCTCCCAGCTCCTGAATGCCCTCTGAGTCTCGGCACACATGGACAAATTCCACTGAAATAATTCCTGTTTCTAGTTTCTTAGCTGGAGGACTCAAAAGAGGCCATAACCTCTTATAAGCGCCTGCAAGGTCACTGAGGGTTGGGCTTTGTTTCTCTCCTTTTCTGTCCATCCCCCTCTTGTATTTTGGTTCTCTTCAGGCTGTAGGTTTGCCGGGGAAAAGGGCTGGGTTCTTGTGTTGAGCTGGGGGAGAGAGAGGCTTCTTTTGGCTGGGACCTCTTGGTGTGATGGTAATGCATGTGGTGAATAATAACGGCTCTGTGCACCATGGATGCAGGTAGGAGAGACACTGAGATGCTTTCTCGTGTCGCTGCCCTGCTGCATACAACCCATCACTGGTTCTGTTTGTGGAGATGCCAAGATGTGGATTGACCTCAGAGAAAACTGAAGTCCTGGGAAATCCTCCCATTAGCTTTGGCAATCTGCTGCTGAGGGCCTCTGCTGGCAGGCACTGCAGGGGAGGGGAAGGCAGGAGCTGGTCCGTCAGATACAGAGCACTGCAGGAGCTTAAATGCAGACCCCATTTGCAAGTACTTTGAATTGCAAAGTGCTGCCATGGCCTGGCCTGGCCCTAACCTGGCTGGAGCAGTGCTCAGGCAGTGCTGGCCCTGGTTAGGGAGGGGGATCTGCGTCTTTCTTGGGTAGCAGCCTCTGGGAAGCCCCTGGTCACCTGGAGGCACGTCTTTGTGAACAGCAGGTAGGAGTCACTGTCCATCCCTGGTTTTCCCTGAGCCCCTTCAGGGAGGAGTTGATCATCTGTGTCTTTTAAACCCTGATTTTCATTGCATAACTCATCACCGTCAGAGAAGGGTCTGCTGGCTTGTCACAGCAGCTAAGTGCTGAGGTCCTGCTCCCATGCCGGTGGCCATGTGCCAGAGAGGACCTTCCTCTCCAGGCTAATGGAAAGAAAATGGAGAGAAGTTTTTAAATTCACCCTGGATCAATGCAAACAGTATTTTCTAAGCAATTTTATTAATAAATACACACATCCTGGCTGTCCAGAGAGGATTCCAAAGCATCTCTTGTATATTCTAATATACCAATACAGGTACCGTCTGTTTGACTTGTAAAAGGAGCTCTTTGGATTCAGCCTGCTCATTAACCTCTCCACCTGATGATTGATAGTCACAAATAAGGGCAGAAGGACGTGTCTTGTTAGGAAAAGGGTTACTTGGGCCACTCTTGTGCATGATGTGCTGTTGGAGAGAGCAGGCAAGGGGCTCCTGGGGGTCTCAGGGGTCTGTGTGTGCATGCTCCCACCACATCCCTGTGCAGAGGAGGAGCGCTGGCACCCCACAGGGATGGAAAGGCTAAGTCCTATGCAAAGGAGGAGGGTGTGGAGCATCAACATTATTTTTGTTGGTGGTTTTTGTTTTTTCTTTTTGGCAAATTTGTTATTTCAACTGAAACAAACGGCAGAGGAAAAAATATTCTAGAGAGCAAGCAGAAGCTTCATCTTCTGTGATTTTAACTTCCCATTGGAAAAGAGAACAACTAGTAAAAAGAAAAAAAATACACCTTTACATTTCCTCAAAAATGCTGACCTTTCCAGCCAACTCTGTTGAAAAAAGGATGCTTCTGCTGTTGCTTAAACAATGCTGCTTCATGCGGCATGGTGCTAGCCTGTCTGCAGGAGCCTCGCAGTGAGGCACGGAGTTGTTTTTGCAGAGCTGTGCGTGAGCCTTGGCAACCTCAAAACATTGGCAGCTTTTGAAAAGCTATTTTGCAGAATGCATAGTGACAATGTAGGGCATTCCCCAGTGACTAAAGGGCAAAACTGGTGCGTGTGCACTTCTTGAAAAACACTTCAGCAAATGGCTGGGCCAGAGAGGTTTGTAACGTTTGTCAAAGGATTCGCAGTGCTCTAGAGCCCGCTCAGCCACTAGTATCATGCTATTACATTCGTTGGGGTCTTGAAATATATGGAGTGTTTGTGGTGGTAATGAAATTTCATGGGACCTTGCTTTTCCATGGCGTTATTAAATAAAGGGAGGTCAGGACCGCCCTGCGAAGGCAGCACAAACACAAAGCAGCCCGATGAGGAGCAGCTGGAGGGGCTGTGCAGGGCGCTGCTCCTCGGGACCCGGGTGATAGCCCAAATGGGAAGGTGATTTTCCTAGACAAGCTTGCTAGCGGGTCCATAGAACCAGGGGCTTCACTGGAGAGATAATAATGAGCCTTAATGACTTTTCAGCTTGGGTCCCTCGAATTATCACTGTATTTGTATGAGCGCAGCCCCCTGTAAAGCAGCAGCTCTGCTGTGGCTGATAAAGCCTCTCATGAGATGCTGACACGGTCATGAGTGCAGATGTTTGCTAACAAAACATGCTCTCCTACACCTTTTGTGGGTTTGGAAGTATCTTTGCATGTTAGATGCCTTTCAGGGTGACTTTTCAAGGTTTTTAGGTATATTAAATTGGCTTTTCTTACAGAAGGCTTTGCACGCTAACATGTCTGGGTTATGCCTCAACATAACAGGTTTATTTGCCAGAAGATTATGAAAAAAAACCCCAACCCCTTCCTGTTTCATCAACTAACTATAATGGACCAGGTCATGCGTTATTAATAATAAGTTGAATAGGTGCGTAAAAGGAGTTTTGGCAGTCCGGACTGAGAGCTACTTGGATAAAAGGAGAATATTTGACAATGCAGTTGCTGTGGATTCAATTAAGACTAATGAAAAATCCGTTTCTTTCTGAATCTTATTTTCAGAAATATTATTACCACTGCAACTCCTGCTCAGCAATTCCCAGCATCTCTCCAGCACAGCAGTGGCCTCTGCATAATGCAGACACTGAAATGAGAAATCAGCACTTTGTAATGGGCTCTCCAACTAAAACTAAACATCAGTTTCCTGGCTTGCAGTCAGGTGGTTGGCATTCAGTTAGCTGGACAAATATTTCTGGACCAGAGGAATTCTTATTCAAACTTTGATGTTACCAAGGTTGTGTTTTGTTGATTTTCACCCTGAATTCCCTTGGAGAACGCGTTGCACAAACAAGGAGTTTGATGTATAGCTTACCCTCATATACTTGTAGAGTGGGCTTACTGAGCTGTGCTTCAGGTTACATTTACAGCCGTGGCTCATTCTAGGAACATGCAGTTTCGCAGCAAGAATGGGCGTTCTGGGTCTACTGAGTGATGCATTTTGCCTGTTGCATTATTTGAGCTCAGGGTAAGCATATAGCAGTCACAAGCGGCCATCACGAGCACAGGGGACTTGCAATTAGTCTTAAATGTCTTTTCCTAAGTAATAGTGCTTCCAAAGTTACAGGAAAGTGGCTTTATCCATCGGTGTGATCCTTTACCCTCTGACAGATGGCGACGTGCTCCACCAACAACCCAGCACTCCAGTGCTTTTATTTTTCCTTTTTTCTCCTCAGTGCCCTGGCTGCCCACCTCCAAGCCAAGGGGACCAGGGTGCTTTTCCTGCATTGCTGGTGGCTCAGTGACCCAAAGCGCTCTGGGTTGTCTTCGTGCCAAGCTCCTGCTTTCCTCCTCCTCTTTCAACTGCTCTAACTGACACAACAGCACTTGGTGACTGTCTGGGAGGTGGCTTGGAAGGAGAGATGCTGCTGGGGCTGTAGGTCTTTAGGTGAAGCGTGGAACACGTTGCATTGCCTGGGAGAGGAATGTTTTTCTGACACAACTACAGCAAAGGAACTGCTTCAGCAACCCGACATAGGTCTGAGCAGTCTGAGTAGCTCTGTGGGATTATCCAGCCTCGGAGAGGTGCTCCTCGGCATCAGGCAACCTCTTTTCTGCCTTGGAAGGGAAACGGCTGTTCAAACCAGCAGCCCTGTTTGCAGTTTCTCATGACCCTGCATCGAAACACTCCCCTTTCTCCTGGTTTTCATGTCTTGGTTTGTGTTTAAGTGCTTAACAGAAAGGTGTCTTCATGTAGAGGCTTCCACAGGCAGGAACCGAATTTCTCAAGGGGTTCTTTGATGTGGGTCTTGTCAACTTCTATACAACAAAAATATGACAGGAGAGTTTCCATTTTCTGTTAAAATTGCCCAGCTTTTTTGCTAATACCTCTTCTATTCCATGCTGCTGCTTGATGGCATTAGTTAGATATTAGTTAGATAGATAGATTATAATTCAGGCATAAATCACTTTTCACATCTAATCTCAATCCTGAAATTAATGTTCTTCTGGAGTTAGGAACACAATACAATGTAGAATTTGCAAATAGCTCCCTAAAAGAGGGCTGATTGCCCCAGTTCCAGTGACTCCTGTTATCTAGGAGGGTTCATCAGGCCAACCCAGAGGGCTAACAGCACTAATTACATCTGGAGCAATAAGCTGAGGATGAGGCTGAAGCCAACCATGAAGCAGAAAGGAATGACTCTGTTAGAAAATGAATGCATTGAGCTAATGAATCATTTTGAGGCAAAAGGAGAAATTAAGTGTACGCTGAAAGCTGGCACGTTAGTAAATGGGCTGTGGGTTTTTATCCATTTTACATTTCAAAATGCTGAAATAAAGCATGTCTTACGGTGAAATCCCATTAAGAAATAATGCTCTGAGTAGGGAAACAAGGGTTTGGTTAACAGGAAACAGGGACTTGGTTTCTTTTCCTAGAGCAGCCAGGGACTGCCAGTGTCATGGGGTAAGTCATGGCAAGGTACTGATCTTGGGGGGACGAACAGAGAGCAGAGCTCGTGCCGGACAGCTCACGGTTAAAAGAGGGAAAGAAGAGAACTGGGCTTTTCTTGCCAGAGTTGGGTGCAAGACAGTGGAGTCGGGTGCCCCGCTAGCCTCGCGGTGGTATGGAAGGGTGTGTGTGGTTAGGGCACATGGCTGGTGCCAAAGGAAACAGTCAGCTTGTCATTCTGAAGGTACTTCAGACAGCCTTCGCCCAGTTGTCTGCTCTCCAGCGACCCTCCCAGGTATCAATACGTTGACTCTTTGTGCACCATGTTCAGTTGAAAGAAATGCTGGGGTGGCGCAGAGTTACTTGCACTGGCTCTTCACGTCGTGGTGTCTCAGTGGTGATCAGTCCGTGAATTTGCTCTTCAAGGTACGCAGCAGGGCAGCATTGCCATGAGACAGTGATGTCCAGCTGAGTGGCACTTGGCATACCATGGGGCTGCATCGATGCACCGTGGGGTCACGTTGGCGCAGTGTTGGCGTGTCATAGCGCTGCACGGTGGTGTTGTAAGAGTAGGTCTGTAAGTCCCCCCTCCAAGCAATTTTACAACATGTCACGTGAAGTTGGCGTGCCGTGGGGCGGTGTTGGCGTGCCGTGGGGCGGTGTTGGCCTGCCGTGGGGCGGTGCCGGCCGCCGCTGTCCGTGGTGCTGAGCCCCGTGCCCCGGGGGAGCGGCTCCGCGCTGTGCCCCCCCGTGGGCCGCTTGAAGATGCTCTTTGTTGAGGGCTGCACCAAGCACCACCGGGAGCAGCTATGGACTGGTGGCATTCCCAGAGGAGGGCGGGATGCGTGACTCCCCTTTCCAGTCCCACCTGCGCACTGGGGGACTCACGGGTTTATCTCCCCCTCCCCTGGCTACCGTGAATTCCCTTTTCTGTTTGACACGTGAGAAATCGGTGCCAAGCGTGGTCAAGGAGCAGCAGCTTTTGTTCCCACCCAAAGAGGGAAGGCTGGGTTGTTCTGGGACAGGTGGGGTGCACCTCTCTGGGGGCTGTTGTAGCCTGGCCAGGGGAGCAGGGTTGAGCCCCTATGGCCGCTCGCCGCTCCAAGGGAAGCAGCAGCGAGTTCCTCTCGGCTCGGTTCACAGCGGGTGTGTTTAGGAGGGGACCTTGCTCAGCTGCTCTGTGTGTGCGAGCCAAGCACGCTGAGTCTATTCCCTGGCATGCAGTCCACACACTGCTCTACACAGAGGAATAAGATAAAATAGCTTCCTCCCCCTCACGTTGCTACTGAAAAACAGGGATGGGGAAAAAATAATCCCTCAGCCCCTGCCCTGCTTGTGGTGATAAGAGCACTGCAATCGTTTTTTTAAAGGAGGCAGCCAAGTAGTAATAATTACATTATTTACTAAACAAAGCCATTTCAGAGATTTCTGTATTGTGGATGTTTTCTGGGTCATTTTGCACCAAATTCATTGCAGCAGCAAAGCTGGAGAGTTTGCCTTGACTCCCCTCACTACCAAAATAAATGTACAGGGCAGGATTGTTCCACTAAGCAGCCGTGACTGGGGAGAGAGAAGAAGGAAGGAGATGGTACGTGCCGACAGCTCTAAACTGAATGCGGTGAGGATTGCTGTGTATGAGAGAGTTCAGGGGGGAAAGAGGAGCAAGTCACAGAGGCAGCCAAAGCTGGCAGGATGGCAAGAGCCAAGCTGAAGAATTCCCCCTCAGAGAGCAATTCCCATGTAAAAACTGTCCCACCAGCAACGACAGAAGATGTCCACGGTGTGAGCCCCTTGCTACCGACTCGGAGGATGGGATCCTTGGGGAGTGATGTCGGACAAAGGTATTGCAGGACTGCAGTGGTTCGTGGGGCTGCGTGGGTGGGGGAGGCAGCACCTTTTATCTTTTAAATGAGAGGGAAAGGATTAGTGCCAGTGCAGGCTGGAGGGGTGGTGGGATCAAATCCTTCTGGTAGCTATGTTAAAGAGCCACCCCAGCTTCAAAGTTGTATTATGAAATAGGTAGCTGGAACAGAAGAAAGCCATTTCCTTTAAATTTTTTATAAGTGCTTCTTGGTTTTCTATATGCTAAACCCATGTCTGAATGGCAGCCCTGAGATCGTGGGGCTGCCACACAACACTGTGAACTTGTACTGCGCCTTATCTGTGCAGTGGAAGACTGAAGCTTATTTACACTGCTAACCCCACAGTATGCACTGTACATAAGCACCATGTTTGGATGGAGGGAGAGATGCTTGATTTCTTCATCTGAGGAATAATTTATTTGTAACTGGGGAAAAAAAAAAAAGAAGCTATCATACAAAATGCTGCAGCCTCTTTCTGCAAGCACCCAGCTGATGTGTATAGAAAGAAATGAGCTGTTTTTCAGAATGATAAAATGCTTTAATATTGCACTTGAATTACAGTGTTTCAGAAGAAGACAGGTCCCCTAGTTATGATGAGATCAGGGTGCATATGTCAGTAATCCAGTTCTTGTTCTGTTCATTCCATTTTCTTTCTTTTTTTTCTTTTCTTTTTTTTGTGTGTGTGTGGGGGGGTTTGTTTTGTTTTGTTTCCCCTCATCTAGTCAGCCTTTCAGCCCATCCATGCTCTCTTTCTTCTTGGCAAAAATTGCCTCACCTGTGATTGTGTACTGTATATCTTCTAGGATGTAACTTGGTGCTGTTTCTAGCTTGGGTTTCCAGTGCAAATGAGCGCTTTGGAAAGCTGCTCCTCATGGTGAATTTTACTTGTTTGGCTTTAGATTGGAAAGAATTAGCACCTCAGCTTCAGTATCTCAGTGAATCCTACTGGTGGGCTGGAGGGAAGATGGCACCAAGCCAGGACTGGCAGATGTGGTCCCCACTGGGGAAGCTGAGGAAGGAGGTGTGTGATGTGGGGGCAAGGCAAGAGCATCAGCGTGGGTGTTCCCCCGGTGCCGAGCTGTGCCAGGGATGTGCTTTAGTCTCCAGGTCTGGGAGGCAGAGTCCTGGTGTACTTGTGGAACTGAGAGTGCATGTCTCAGTCTGGTGTGTGGTGTGTCAACTCTCCAGATGGCACCGATGTTGGTTCTCTGGTGAGCAAACACTTGGATCTTGTGGGTTGTTAGGCCTTCTGACTTCATGCGGCAAGGGCTTACACATGTAGAAAGCTGTAGATGGGCATCGTGTGGGTGCATTGGAACTAAATCCCTGAAGCTTCTGTGGTCTTGGTGTGTTTTGACAAGCAATCTGAATCTGCTCCCAGTGTCAATCAGACTACTTTCGCTCTGCTTTTGCATGTTGCTTTCATTGCTTCAAAAAGACATCCAAGATAGACCTGTTCTAGGCTCTGCACCTCTGAAGGCATGGCCTGGACACTATTGCTGGCAAAGCCTAAGGAGTGAGTTTGCTTTCTCTCTGTGCTCCTTCAGGTACTGTTGATGTAACCCTCACAACAGTGCCAGTGTTCAGATCCAGATGCACTGGGACTACAAAAAGACTCGTACTTGCAACTGGGGGACTCACAAACCCATCCCAACCACCGTTACTCAGCTGTGATTAAACATGCAAGACAGGCATCTCCTCTCCTGCCCTCAGAAGCTTGGGAGGTGCCTGCCCAGGACCAGGGAGCCAAACCTTCATCCCTGGGCTGACCCGCCTTGTCTTTTGCGGGGGGCATGGCACAAAGGAGGGATGCTGCAAGTCATTGGATCTGGAGGGGCAGGGTGCAACGATTCCAAAAATTGCATAGCTACAGTGTTTTAGTGGACCCTTTCCAGAAGGTCAAGTGTGCAGAGCACACCAGGGTGCCTCAGGGCATTATAAAAGAACCCCATTCCCTCGGTTTTGCTGGAATTTCAAGTGTTTTGCTGCAGTCTTGTGAGGAGCTGATGCCAAGAGTTAGAGAAGTTGATGGCAACACTTTTACATTCTGGCAGTGGGCAGAGCCCTGAGCTGCCGCTGGCAGTGTTTGAATTCCCGACTGCTGGGCTTCCCTTCTTTGTGTGCCACTTCCCAACAACTGAGTTGGCAATTAAGATTAAGATTTGTGCGCTTCTCTTTCACTGCATGTGTGAGCAACAAAGGCAGGAAGATTGCTTTGGAAATGATGAATAGTGTGTTTGAGATGCTTCGTCTCCTCCAAAGCCAGACACAAGCAGCCTTATCAAGTTAGCAGTGACAATTGTCACTGGAAGTTGGGAGTTAATTTACCTGGTGATGGTGTAAGAAGATGCTGTGTTACAGGATCTTGTCAGGGATGCAAATGAATTTCCTAGATGACTGAATCCAGTTACATTTATTCTCACCTACCTTATTTACCTCATTGCTCTGTCTCAGCCATTGCAGCATCTGAAAGCTTTTAGGGGTTCTCAGTCAAAACAGGAGGAGAGGATTTGAATTCCTCTGGAGAGAAATCATTCTACAGCCATGTATTATTCCACTTTTGGAGGTAAAAAGGGGAGTTCGGGGCTGGCCCTGGGCATCCAGGACAAGGATGCTTTCCTGTGGGTGGAGAGCTGTGGGTGGGATGGGACTTGCCCAGGCTGCTCATGTGGAAGTAGCTCCCACTAAAGATGCTTGCAGCTACTTCTGTACATCAGGGGCTGCTCTGAGAAGGGGATGCAACCTGGGCAGCCCCCCGGCTGCTTTGGGGAGGGCAGGCTCTGCTGCCAGACCTGCTGCCTGGGCACTGAAACTCTCCTGGCGTGCAGCAATTGTGTGGCTGGAGCAAGCCGTGAAAAGTTGAGTCTTTCTCCTATGAGCCAGGCTTTTCCTGAGACAGGTTGGTCCCATGTGGCTTGTGTTGGGGAGAATTTGAAAGAGAAAGGTGTGACAGGGAACAAAATCACAGAAAAGCCAAATGCTGCAGTGTGCTCTCTATTGAGCGGCTCTGTGTTTGGGAGGAAGCTGCTGGCAAGCATGAGGACATGTAAATATCTGTGTTTGGATCCCGTTTCATGGGCTGGGGATCTCTTCGTCATACCGGAGATGCGGGTTTAAAAACACAAACAAACATTTTTATAAGATAGTGGTGTCCTGTTTATGCAGCTCTGCTGGATGTAGGGGAAACTCTGACCATTACCCGTCCTGGGGCACTCTGATGCTCTGAAGGGATTGCAAACATACCCTTAAGGTATCTGATTTTGAATCTCTGCCCTAGGCCCTGGGAGGGGGGCAGTGCTGTGTGTCCCCTCCCTGCCCCACATTTCCACCCTTGCCTCTTTGAGTCATGTTTGCTGAGCTGCTGATAGCCAAAATCTGACCTGCTGAGGTTTGGGGAAGAAAATTAGCATTGCAGGAGAGTTGAGGTTGGGGAGGACCTCTGGAGGGCTCTGGTCCAACCCCTTCTCAAAGCTGGACTAACTTTAAAGTTGGCTCAGCTGGCTCAGGACCAGCCCTGCTGAGTGTTGGACATCTCCCAGGCAGGAGATTTCTCAGCTTCTCTGGCTGCCTAGTTCAGAGCTTGATCACTCTCAGGATGAAGAATTTTTGCCTTGCTGCATCTTGTACCTGTTCCCTCTTGCCCTTTTGCTGTGTGCATCCGAGAGGAGGCTGCCTGCACCTCACCCGTCAAGTAGGTGAGGGCAGCAATTAGATCCTTCCCTCCTTTTCTTCCCTTCAGGCTGCACAGTCCCACCCCCCGCAGCCTTACCTCGTCTCTCAGTTTGAAGTATTTTTGGCAGGAATAAATGGGACTTTTCTTCAGCCATGTTACTGGCAACAAAGTGGCTGGAGTCTACACAGTGAGAAATAGCAGCACTCTGCCAGGGCCAATTTAATGCAGTGTCTCTTGGAGGTAAAGTGCTTTGGGGAGTGAGGAAGTCACCCAAACGTATCTGAAAATGTAATTTCTAACCAGTCGATGTTTTTTGCCCCAAGGGGCAGCCAAGCGTTAACAAACGGGTCTCATTAAATGTGTTTTCATCATCACCTAACACTCAAGCAGACCAGTGGAAAAGTCCAGTGTGGCTATTGAAACCATTACAACCACTCTGTCCTTGCAGCCAGGTTTCCTGGTGGTGGTCTCTGTAGCAGGTCACAGCAGCAAGTGCCTGGGTGCAATTTGCCCCGCTGTGCAACCACCGCTGTGCCATGTTGCTGAATCCTTTCAGGCAGGGGGACAATAAGTCAACACCAAATTTAATTTTTTTTTAACATTTCTTTAACAAAAGCCTTTTCTAACAAAGAGCTTTTGGAGATGTATCTCTGTCTTCAGTGAATAGCATAAGCAGGTTTGCCACCTCAGCTTTCAGTGAGGTGTTTTTGTGGAGGAGAAGTGCTGTGGCAGGGACTTCCCTTGTGTGGGGCTTGTCCACCCTGGCCCCCGGCGCCATGCAGTCCTCCCTTGGCTGCCTGCTGAGGGTTTATATCAGAAACTGGAGAAATGCTGAGTCTGGGGGTGTTGGGATGGTGTGGTTATGGGAGGATTTCTGTGGCTGTGCCAGACCTAGCTCCAGCACTTCTCCCCTCTGAGCCAGAGCAGTCTGTGCCACCCAAAGCAGGCAGGAACCAGTACTGCTGCAGGCAGGGTCCCTGCAGGAGCCTTCGGAGAGCCTGAGGTGTCCAGAGGGTTTCACTTACAAAGTCCTTGGCTTGGTCTGCTCTCCCTCTGGATGGGCTGGGCACTGCCTCGTCGGGATGTATTTCTGGTGGTGGGTCTCTCTGTACGGAGAGCACCGAGTCCACGCCAGGGTTTGCTGTGCCCCACAGCTGTTTGCTGGCAGGGTGTTGATGCTCTGTGATGGTTGTCCAGACTGGAGCACAGCATCTCTGAGCCTTCTGCTGGCAATAACCAAGCCATGGGCTGGTCTCGGAGCTGGGGTCCAACCACCCAGCCTGCCTGCGGGTCCGTGCCCAGAATCCCTGGGGGAAGGTGCCTGCTGAGCATCGCCTCTCCTTGCAGCCTTGTGTGTAGTTTCCTTGGGTTGTTCTTCCAGGCAGCATCGTAGGGCTGTGTGCGGGGTGGCATTGCCCGCACGCCATTTAACCTGGGTATGTCCTTCCCACATACCAGTGGGTGCTGCTGTATGATGCTGAGTGTGTTTTCAGTGTGGGACCACCTCAAAAATGGGCAGGGTGCTCAACTGCTGAACTCTGTTATAAGGGTGATATGCAAACACGCTGCCTGATCCTGATGAACAGGAAATGATCCCAGATCCCGGCTGCCAGCACAGCGAGCAGACAGCTGGCATCCTTCGCGCTAAACAGAGCTGTTCATAAACACAGCCAGTGATTTCATCCCGGGCTGTGGCATGGGGGCTTGAGCCTGGCTGTTTCTGGGCTCATCCTGGGGCTGCACTGGAACAGCTCTCAAGCTCTGCTCATCCTCCCCATTTTGCTCCCACTCCTCTGTGCGGGGACAAGACCTACATCACCGTGTCCCAGTCAGGGCTCAGCTCTGAGCTCCCTCCTGCGGTTTCGGATATATTTCAGAGGCTGGTCCCCTGTTTGTGGTCCCCGTCCCTCAAGTCCCTATCTCTGTCCCCAGGTGCACTCTGGCAGAAAGCGTTTGCATCCCCTGGGTGGGGGGCAATGCTAATCCCCAAGCTGTTGGTGCTGTAGCCGGGTGCCTGAGGGGAACAGACTGAGTTTTGGAAGCGCTGAGCCCTCCTCCCACGGCTGCTGGTGAGACGCCAGCACCACTGAAAATCTCGGTGCCCTATATAGGCGCTGACACGCAGACGAGGCGCCTAACCTGAGGATGCCTACACTTGAAACACGCACTTGGGCTTCTGCTTGGTTTATTTTAGGTCCCTCATTGCCATCAGGTCCCATCAGGGCATGGGGGTTAGCACGTTTCTCCTCCTTCTCCTCCAGTGGAGGCTTTCCTGCTCATGGTAAGAGCAGGATGCAGCCATGGCCATCCCTCTGAGTGGGCACAAGCTGCCGGTGCAGCCGTTGGTGTCGTACAGGGCTCCTGCACAGCGGGGTCTTGCAGCCCACCTCCCAGCTCAGGCATAGTCCTTGACAGGGCTGCAGGGACTCATTTAGCTCCTTGGGAAAGGCAGGAAGGTGTGTGTTAGAGCAGCCTCAGCATCTGTAGGGCCTTTTTGCCCAGCAGACAGAGCCCAGTGCCCAGGCTTGGCAGCACCTGCCCCTTTGGGAGAGCTAAAACCTTCTGGAAGGTAATCATGGGCAGTACTGGGAGCTGCTGGGCACTGGGCTGGGAACGGCTTGTCTGGCTGCTGCGGGTAATGCTGCGTTTTTGGCACCACCCCTTGGTTGGTTCTAAACTTTATGTCATTCTAGTTGTGATGTGGGTTTTGCAGAGTAACACCAAGGACAACTACCTCTGTGATTAACGCAGCACCTTGAGGTGCCGCTCTGTGGGGAGGAGGCAGCCAGGCTCACGGTCCGGGGTGCTGCCGGTGTGGCGTGCTTTGCTGCTGGTGGCGGGCAGGTTGGTCTGTGTGCCGCTTCTCCAGCCATCAGGCTGTGTGTTGGCGTGTGCCTGGAGCAGTCAGTGTTTTTTCCAGGTGCCTGCCGGTTGCTGAGCTTCCTCCAGACCGAGGGTTTTAGGGGCTCGAGTCCTTTCCCTGGGGTCACCCCACTCTGTCCCACAGCCGGGATAGGTGGGGTGCCCTTCCCAAGCACCGAGCGTGTCCTCCCCTCTTGCACGTTTGCAAGCAGGATGCATGCATCTCCCTCTCCCTTTCCCCTTCCTCTTGGTTGTTCCTTCTCCCCCTCTTTACTTTCTTTTTTCGTCTCCTCCCATCTGTCCTTCGCACATCAGGCTATTTTTGGGGATGAGTTTCTCACTGTCAATATGGTAGGAACCGTGGTGCATCTCATGTCTTAGGGGATGAACACCACTTTGGGAAGCCTTCCCAAGCAGTTACCTTGCTTGGTTCATCTTAAACCCCCTGCCTTACCCCTGTTTTGAAGGCATTTCAAGACTGGGGGCTAAAGGGCACTAAATCTGACAGCTGTCTCCTCCAGCTCTGAGATAGAGCCAGAAAAGACAGCCACCAAATATAGTGTCCTTTAGCCCCTGGCCTTGAAATGCCTCCGAGCCTTGCAAGTGGTTATTAAGCAGCCTGAAGCCCAGTGCGGTGTTGGCAGGTCATTACTTGTGTCTTTGTAACATCCAGGGGCTTTAAGTCAAGGCATGATTTTTTATTATTTTTTTTATTATTTTCTTGGAAATGATGGCTGTAAATTGAATAGGAAATGCACAACCAGAAATTAATTTTTAATACCTTTCATTTACCAAAATACCTCCCAGAAAAATTGGGAGACAGCGGTAAAGGCGCAGAGCTGGCAGGGAGTTTGCTGGGAGGGAGCAGATCTCTGTGCAAGCTCAGCTGAGCTCTGCTGTGCTTTGCTGCTCTCTGCTCCATCTGAGCATCTTCGAGTACTTGAAATACAGGGACAGTATTTAGCCTCAAATTATCTGCATGAGGCAGATGAACGAAATGCCACCCAGATCCCGCAGCACCCTGGCAGAGCTGGGAGGAGAGCTGGGGTTCGGGGCCAGCTGCTGTCCCCTCCCTGGAACACAGGGGCAGATGGGATCTGCAGCTTGCATGCCTGGGGGTCCCCACATCCTTGCCCAGCTTGAGGGGGAACAACTGCCTTTGCTGGGGTGTGCTGGAGCTAGAGCCAGAGCCAGGGAGGCAGGGTGGGGTAAAAAGGTGGCTGCTCAGCTGAGGAGCTGCTGTGCAGCGTGGGTGGGCAGGTGATTGCTCTCTCTTGTACATAAGCAAGGTTTATTAGTGGCTTTTGTTCTAATAATAAATGCACCATTCTCTCCTCACCTTCTCACAAAACTTTTCCATTTTGTAAGGGGTTGCAGCTTGCAATGCGCTGGCAGACCTGTCTCTGCAGCAGTGAAGTTTCTTCCTCCTCTGCTCCTCTCCTTTCTCTCGTCCTTCCCTGCTCTGCCCTTCTCTCTGGGAGATGCTGCCTGCACCAGCCAGGAGCTTGGCATCATGGTTTAATGGTCGGCAGTGCCAGGGTGATGGGGCTCAGCTTCCTCTGGGCGGGTATGGCAATTCTCTCCCAGACCCTGGACTCTGGAAGGGAGCGAAGGTTGGGCTCGCTGCCCGCATCGTAGCTGTCTGCCATGGTAGGAATGAGATGAGTTGAGGTTTACCTGCGCAGGGATACTCAGGGAGGCAGATCTGGATGAAATATAAAAGTGAATTTAAAGTAGATTTCCTAAAACAAATTACAAGCCAGTGTAGCCTTTCTGACTCAGTTAAATGGCTTTAGTTCTGTATATTGTAAATCTAGTCTTTCAAGTGAGACGGTGCACAAAAGGGTTCATGCCGTTCTGCTAATCCTCTCTAGCAGTTCACCTGGATTAATTGCCAGATAAGTGACATTGCAGACAAGTCCACAAAAGCTGGGGTGGAGTTTGTGCAGAGCAGCAAAGGGAGAATGCTCGTGCATCCCCCTGGGGCTGGGTTAGCAGCTCTGCTGGGGCTGGGCTTGCACTTTTAAAAAGTTTTTGGGAACTGGAAAACAACTGTTATTCGGAGAGAAGTGGAGTGATTTTTAGTTTTCTTAAACAATTTTCCATATTTCTCAGCAATTAGACTGCTTATGAGAATTTGGGTGCCTGGTGGGAAGGAGAGGTTTCAGTGTGGCATCTCAGGGTCGCTCCTTCCCCCTGCGATCAGCATCCAGCAGCTGGTTCCCTTCCAGGCTGGGAGCACTTTTTGATACTGTCTTATCAGATGTGTTTAAACCATGGCAAAGAGTGGCCAAAACCACTGTTGGGGAGGTTTATGGTCTGTCCATCATTCTAGAGTCCCTTTTATTCCTGCTGCCTTTTTGTGAATGAGACGTTCATTTGCCTTGCAGGCTTGCCTGTCTGAGGAAGGTGTCCTGGGAATCATGCTGGCTCATCCCGGTGCTCTGGGACCCACGGTGATACCAGACCTTGGGGATCTGCAGGACCCCATCGAGCTGTGTGATTAAATGTGCTGTTGCTGTTCAGTTTTCAGGAGTGTTCCGCCTTGGGGAGCTGCAGCTGAAATAAGCCCCTGTTCATACAGTCTTCCCGGTTGCCAGCTGGCAGCGTATTAGGAGAAAACCAAATAATTTGCTGTTTCTTCCCCATAAACATCTCTGCGAGGCAGAAAAAGCTCCTGTGCAAAACCAAATGCAAGTGGAGGGGCTTGAACAGCCCCTGCTGCTAATGTGGGATAATCCAATTTGGCAGGAGGGAGGCTGAGCTGGCGAGGCTCCTTCCCGGGGCTGCGCTTGCCTCTGCTCTGCAGCTGGAGAAAATCAGAGTTGTTTGTTGTTAGTAAATGCCAGGGCTGCTCTGGAGGACGACACAGCTAAGACCCCCACCACAGGACTTGTTATTGCTGGGAGAGACAGCACGAGAGACCATTTGGGACCCCTTGGGTGTGAGCTAACTCACTGCTCCCTGAGCATCACACCGGCACGTTAAAAACTAGCAGGGTGGCAGGGGAAGATGGTAGGTCAGTGGCTTCCTTGTGGCAGGTGGGTTATTGGTGGGCAAGGCTGGGTGTGCGGCCCCAGGGGCACAGCCCCCAGGCTGGATGTGC
Source organism: Falco rusticolus (assembly GCF_015220075.1). NCBI lineage: Eukaryota > Metazoa > Chordata > Aves > Falconiformes > Falconidae > Falco > Falco rusticolus. Next base: position 46,766,942 of record NC_051195.1, read on the forward strand.
TAGGAGGCCAGAAGCAGTGGCAGAGGCTCAGCCAGGGCTGGGTTGGAAGCCACCTCCCGTCCCCACCAGCAGCCCCACGGCTCCCCGAGTAGCTCCTGTGGAGGGTTGGTGACCAGGCTGGCTCACCAGCGGGGCTGCGTGGGAGCCTTTCGTCCCGACAGAGTACCTCCTCAGCCCCTGCACCAGCCCCCTCCCTCAGGGCCCCCAGCATCTCTCCAAAACGGTGCATCTCCTGTGCGTGACGCAGGGGGACGGTGCTGTCGGTGTCACCCAGGATGGTGGCTCTGGTGCAGCCTGTGCTCCCTGCGGGTGCTCCAGCTCCGGGGCCATGAGCTGCTCCCTGCAGCCTTTGCACAGATCATAAAAGAAGAGTAGTAGCAAACTACATCATGTCGCAGGGAGGCTGCTCTGTGTGCTTTGTAGCTGAGGGATGAATTAGCTTTCCGTTGGACTCGCATTCTAATTGAAATGTGAATTTATTGCTTTTATTTAGTTGGGACTGTGCCGGAGTGCTGTGGACTCATAAAGCACAAAGCAACATAAAAGAAAAACCTTCATGAGCTGCAGTTGCCCCCTTTGCTTTGGTTGTATTTCTTGATTGCCCTGATTCACGTTAAATAAGGACAGGAAAGAGGGCACTGCTGGAGACTGGGAGAGAGGGATGGGCTGCAGCTCAGGCACTCTCAGGTAATGCCCGCGGTGATGGGGCCTCGTGGCCATCCATGGGGATGGATGTGTCTTAAAGAGAGCGTCATTTTTGCAAAGGGATTTTTTTTTACCTTTGCAGCTGCAATTGCTTCGTTTCATAGCACTGTGCTGCTGTCTGGCTGCGGGATGTACAGTACACGAGCACGGTCCCTTCCTCTTCCACCTGCTCTAGTACATCTTCATGGTTGTCTTTCTCCCCCTGCCATGACCTGCCGTGTTACACTCATCATTCCGTCCTGTTCTTTTCTTTTCTTTTGTTTTCCCTTTTCTGGTCATAACCTGTGTCTAAGATCATCTCTGTGAAGGTATGTGTAGGAGAAACACAATGTTAGATTCCTAAAAACATCCCAACCAGCATCTTTCAAAATCTAATTTCTCCACAGAAAGCATGACACTGATTTGAGACAATACAGCAGTGCAGCTTGTGAGACTCATTATAAAACCCCCAAAAAAGCATAAAACGTGTTAATCCATGGAGCTGAGCCTTTAAAGGGCTGTAGACTGGCAAAGCCACCAGAGCATCACCAAGTCCCCAGCGTCCCCACCCTGGGACATCAGCAGGGAAATGTCCCAGACAGGGTGCGACCCCAGGCCCAGCACTTGGGTGGCTGCTTGTCCCTCCGGCATTGGCGTTCCCCGTGGCACGGCTCCAGCTGTTGCCCCGGTTTCTGCCCAGCAGCTGTACATTTCCCTCATGTCCTGTGATGCTCTTGCTCTGTAGGCCTCACGCCGAGGACTTCAGCGTGGATTCCTCCTTCTCGCAGTAAGTGCATCGCATGCATATCCCCGCGCTGGTGCCGTGGGGAGGGGGTGAGGGCTGCTGTGGCACCGCCAGCCCTGGGGACCATCGCTCTTCCAGTGGGAAAAGCCAACTGTGTTCTCCAGAAAGCAAAACCCCCTTGCAGTTTGGGGTGTTTGTGTGGTGCACGTGTGCATGTTGTCTTCTGAGCTAAGTATTTTGGGCAGTACCTGCTGCCAAGAACAGTGGTTAGCCTTGACTTTAAATTAGTGATAGATTATTCTGCTTTTAGGGAAGATGATTGGCAAGAGATTTGTCCTTTACTGCTCTTGGCACCGAGGAGTTGTGTGCGGGACCAGCAAAGCCCTCTGAAAGGGCAGTGCTTCCCACCATGGCGAGGACCGTCTGCACTCAGAGACAGACAAGTTTCTTGGGGAAGAAGTTATATCCTTGGCAGCAAATTGGTGATTACCCATTAGTGATGAGCTCCATGCGCAGACTCTAATTAAACAATCCAGATTCATCAGCAGAGGCAATTATAGGAGCAGACACATGAGTGTCAATCTCCAATGTTGCAAAACAAATAAGCCAAACAGAACACAGCGTGTTATTCTATTGCTTCTTCTCTTTCTGGTTTTTAATGTTTATTATTATTATTATTAGTTTATTAAGAGCAAGTGGTGCCGCTGTGTGGCCCTGCCTGCTTTTTTCCCGATTTACTCTCATGGTAAATGCATGAAATCTTGTAAAACAAGAGCAGCGTGGGGCCAGGGCTGGGGCTGCTCCGTGCATCCATGAGGCTGCTGAGACCTTGGATGGGTGACACAGTGGGAGGGTGACTCAGGGGATGAGCGTGTCCTTGCCCAGTGCCCACAGCTGGGGGTGCACATCCTCGGACAGTGCTGTGTGAGAGCCCTCTGCCCTGTGGGGAGAAGCCTGGATCAGGCCCCCACGTAGCACATCACCACTGGGAAAGGCTCCCTAACCTGCCTGGCTCAGCACCCAGCTCCGGGAGCAGGTTGCAGGCTAGGGCCTGACCCCAGCTTGCTGCAGGCGTGTTGGTAGGGTTACATGCAGACACAGCACAGAGCCCCTCGGTGCTCCCCAGCTTCTCTTGGCCATGGCCCCCTTCCCAAGGCACACACATGTGCCAGGACCCAGAGCAGCACCATCCCCCAGGGATGGCCCTGAGCTGGGGCTCCCAGCCTGGGGAGGCACTGGCGCAGTCCTGGGATGAAGCAGCATGTCCTGCTTCCCCCCGGAGCCAAACTTGTGTTTTTGGGAGCAAAGGGTGCTGCTGGGTTGGTGCTGAGCTGCAGACCCTGCTGTGCATCACCACCACTTGCGCCTTGGTTTTGGCACAGATGGATCTTCAACTCCAAGTCCTGAGCGCATCCCCCGCTGCCTCCAGCACTTTGGTGCCTGAAAATGAGCTCTGCAACTGCTAAATCCAGGTGGAGAGGGATTATAGCCACATCCCTAATTAAAAAAACCCAAACAACAAAACAACAAAGCAAACAGGAAAAAGAAGTCCAGCAGCAGATTTCTTTTTTATCACTCCAGATTCATGAAGCCTTCCCTGCAGTGTGTGTCAGGGCTGCCCAGCACCTGTGTCCTGGCTCAGCGGAGCCCTTGTGCCCTCGGTGCGGTGCCTCCTGCCCAGCCCTTGTCCTGCTGACACAGGGGTGCTTGTGCAGATGAGTTCAGGCCATTGGTCATCTCCTGGTGCCAGATGGGTGGCCATGAGGACTGGCCTGTGAAGCCAACATTTGTCCTGGGCAGAGTTTTTCCAGAAGTGGTTGCTTGGAGCTTGCTTTTCATTCCCCCGAAATAAAATTGCAGTGTTACTGCTGGAGCCAGGATGCCATTACCTGCATCCAGCTGTGTTTAATTTGCTGCAGAGTGGCTGGCAATATCGCTGCTTTCTTTGGGTAGAAATCACCCTCTATAAGAAAACAGGAGATACTTTTTTTTCCAAATTATTCCCATGGTAAATGTGTGAAATCTTGAAGAAACAAGGTTTTGAGCTGGTCCTGGGGCAATGTGTGCCACAGCATCTTGGTTCCCAGTGCAGCGTGTCTATTGGTTTGGGACTCAATTTTGCTAATCATCGTTCATGATGTGCCTCAGCATGTGCTTTGCCCGGAGCCTGAGCAGCTCAGCAAACTCATTCCTGGCGCTGCGTGAGCCATGGCTCACAATGCTCCATCAGCCTGGCGGGGCCACCCAGGCAGCCTGGCCGAGAGGCTGCTGCTGGTGGGAGCAGCTGCCATCCTGTGGGACTGTGATGGGGCCATGATGGTTGCCACAGGGCCATGGTGGCTGTGACAAGGCTACAGTGGCTGCAGTGGGACCATGATGACTGTGGTGGGATCGTGGCTATTGGTACGGGGCCATGGTGGCTGTGACAGGGCTATGGTGGTTGCCATGGGGCTATGGTGGCTGTAGTGGGACTGTGGTGGCTGCTACGGGGCCATGGTGGCTGTGACAGGGTTATGCTGGTTGCCACGGGGCCATGGTGGCTATGATATGGTTGTGGTCATTGCCATGGGGCCATGGTGGCTGTAGTGGGACTGTGGTGGCTGCCATGGGGCCATGGTGGCTATGACATGGTTATGGTGGTTGCCAAGGGGCCATGGTGGCTGTGACAGGGCTATGGTGGTTGTCATGAGGCCATGGTGGCTATGATGGGGCCATAGTGGTTGCCACAGGGCCACGGTGATTGCGAGGGGGCCTGTAAGAGGCTGGTGTGGGACCTGCAGAGCACCTTGTGCTGGTGCTGCCATGATCTGTGGGGCTTGTCTGGGGCTCTGCAGAGCGAGGGAGAAAGTGGCTCCAGTGTTGCCCCTACTGAGGGATGCGGGACCAGAGAGAGTTGCAGCAAACGGGCAGATTTCCCCTGTTCTGGCCTCTTGCACCATGCGGAGCCTCCCAGGTGCTCTCCCGGGGGGCTGGAACCTGCCCTCCTGGTCCCAGCTCCTCACCCTGAGGCAGGCTGCAGGGGCAGCATTGGCTGGCGTGGGGGGCTGTGCCCCACAAACCAGGGGGGCTCCCAGTCCTTCTCTGGGTGCTCGGTGCTTTTTGTTTAAAAACGTGCCAGAGATTTCTGGAGAAGCTGCTTCTGTGAGAGATGTCAGGGCTGTTTGAGAAACCCCTGGAGAAGCTGAGATGCCCATGGAGGAACACCAGTGAGCGTGCTGGCGGTGCCGCCTGGCTCGCTGAGGGAGTGGCCAGGTGTCCAGCCACGTTTGGCTTGCGGCACAGCATCAATCCTGCCCAGCTTCTCCCCGGGAGGCGTGAACCTGCGCATCGCCCGGCCGTGGCACAGAGCGCGGCACGCTGCCCTGCGCACGCCGCAGCCTGCGCCCCGCCGGCTGCCAGCCAAGCCTGCAGCTTTGCAGAAGCGGCAGCAAAGCAAAACCAGGCGGTGGATTTTGCAGAGCCCCCGTGAGGGGCTGGTCCCTGCATGGCTGCCTGGTGCGTGGCAGGGATGCAGGGGACGGCAGGAGATGCCACCCCGCAGCTGTGCAGCCCTGCGTGGTTCTGAAGCTGTTTTCTTGCACGCTCGCCAGCGTTCAGCCTGTACAGCCTTCTTGAAACCCACAACCTTCCTCCTTTGAGTAATTGTTCAATTACTGCTTATTGAGCGTGGGGGCAGCCTGTTCCCTGTTTCTCCTTTTGGCAGGCACCCAGGTTTTCTAGACGCACACAGCCGTGTTCCCCAGCCTCAACTCAAAACCATGCGCCGGGAGCAGCTCATCCTGCTGGCAAGCCAGGGGCTCTGATGGGAAGGGCCGTCCTGCCCCCCGTCCTGCGCTCACCCCGCGATAGATGGAGGATGGCAAACACATGTATATCCATAGGGGTGGTGTTCAGTATGCACGGGTCACTTGGTGTCATCCATCTCGCTGTAGCTTCTGTAACCAAATGCCTGTTACCATCAAGAAAACGGTGGGAAAACTGGAAAGAGCATCTCTGATGGATATGGGGAGGGCTGGCAGCTGCTGGAGATGTGCCTGGGTAGCTGGTGTGGTTGCCATCAACAGGTATCTGAGCCTCAGGCTGGCTGAGTGGTTTATTTGGGAAGGACTTGGACCTCTGCTCAGCTTCCCCTGATGCCCCGTGGGGCTCTGCTGGTACTGGCTGCTCAGCCGCAGCATGGTGGTGGTGTGGTGCCTTGAGCCACCCCCGCCTTTTGCTCAATAGGCAAAATCCTGCTGCTCCTTGTGCTGCAGGATGCTGAGAGAGGAAATGCTGCTGACCTGTGCTTCCAGTGCTGCTCCTCACTTTCCTCTGCCCAGGGCTGCATCTGGTACCCACAGCCTGTCCCCGATGAGCCCACCTGGGCCATCAGCATGTCTCTTAAATACCAGACTTGGCCGCAGCCACGTTTCTTATGGTTTGACCTGTGTGGTTTTCCATGGAGGATGCAGAGCTGTCCTCTGGGCTGAGCCGGAGCAGGGGGATGAAACGCATTCTCACTTGAGACTGCCACTGCCTTGGCAGAGGTGAGTGTTAGTGGCCACCAGATTGCAGAGATTTCTCGGGTTTTGTTGTTGAGATATTTTTTTTGGTTTATTTTTTTCTCCCCCAAAATCTCTGAAGAGTTTTGCTTGCATCCTGCTATACGATGGGGGAAGTTTCTTGAGAAATTTCCTGGGACAAGAGCAGCATTTCCCACCCAGCCAGAGTGTGAGAGGAAGGACTGGAGCTGTAGAGAGATGCTGAGTTTTTTTCCTGTCTTTCAAGAGCCATATTTATTTGAAGATACACTTCTCATGGCAAGAAGTCTCTATTACGAAACAGAGCAGAAGTGCCTTGGGTGCCTAAGACCTTCTTTGGAAAGCAGCAGCGCAGCTTTGGGCAGCATCCCGCTGCGGGGGGTGGCAGCTCTCTTGGCCAGCCGGTGGATTTTGGAGTCATCTCAGTTTTCAGGCCATGCCCAGCAGCTGTCACATGCCATGGGGACGGGAGGAGAGCTGCCTGCGCCCGACTGCCCATGTAAGTCTCCCTGGGACGCAGAGCTTGGGGGTATGTCTCCATGCCCCCATCCCTGCCTGCGCTGCCCGTGCGGTGAGCCCTGCTGTAGGGCTGCATGTGGGTTTGCTGGGTTTTGTGGTTTACTTGTCTTTAAGGGGACCGTGTTTGTCCCTAGCTCTCCAGGGCAGGTACAACTGTGGAGCCAGGGCTGTCTGTGCTCCTCAGTGTCTATTTTAATGCTGGCAAGCCAAGCTGTGCTCATCCTGGTCTTGCATCCTGCACTGTTTCAAACAAACTATTGGTGTCTTTTTTGGGAGCTCGTCATCTTACAACAAATTGCCTCTAATCTTAGATTAATAAAGTACAATAAATACCGAGCGAAGAAAATGAAATTGCTCAGGCATTATGAAGTGCATAATAGCAGTAATTACACTTCCAAGCAGAGGGCTTGTAACTAACCTTGTACTGCGATGATTATCTGCACGGCCTGGGGAGGTTCAGCTGGGGTGAGGTGGGGGGGAGTAGCTGCTGCCTGCTCCCTTCCTGCAGAACGTGCTGCTGCCTGCACCCCTGGATGCTGCCCGGGCTGGGCTGGCACTATGACACCCAGCTGATGGGAGGGATGCTCGGCCCAGTGGGAGGGATGCTCGGCCCAGTGGGAGGGATGCTTGGACAGTGGGAGGGGTGCTCAGTCAGCAGGAGGGATGCTTGGCCCAGTGGAAGGGATGCTCGGCCACGGCAGTGGGGAGGGGGCAGTCTGAATGGACCATCTTGGCTGAGCTGCTGTGGAGGCAGAGCCCATTGGGGTGTGTGTTTTGGGGTGGTAATGCAGTCAGAGTTTAGCTTGATTTTTATTTGAAGGTAACTTCTTGACAATGAAATTAAAGGGTACGTTTGAGATGGTATAATCTCCTTCCCTCAGGTGGAAGCGGAGTAGGAGCTTGGGTACTTTTGGGTGGTTGCTGCTGCCTGGTAAAAGCCATCAGCTGTGGGTCGGTGCCAGGGTGTTGCCTTCATCCCATGCCTGCAGAGCGGGTGCCAGTGCTGGAGTGGGCTGTGGGACCCTGGTCCCCGTCATGCCCAGCCCTTGCTCTGCCCTCTCCCCTCCTGTAGACAGAAGTCCCGTGGAACAGTGACTCCATGGGGGGTGCTGGGGCTCAGCAGGGCATCGTGGGGCGGGGGGGGGGGGCTGTGACTGTGGAGCCTCGTACAGCTCCTGGCGCTCAGCCCTCAGCAGCGAGGGCAGGCTGTCTGCACAGGAACGTGTTTTTTCCACATTCTTTTATTCCTTTGTCTCTTTGCAGTGATAAACACCCCGCTTCCCCCGGGAGATCTGCTTTTCCAAGCATTTCTTCTCCCTGTGGCCAGTGTGACGGATGAATACATGGGCTACTTTGTCATTAAAAGTTAGATCTTTTCTAATCGTTCAGTTCTTTTATCCATCCGCGTTTATATTCATCGTGTCGAGGTGGGCTGCAATGCTATAGATCAGCGAACCATCTGTCTGGTGACAGAGATTTATGTTGCTGTTTGTTTCTTTGATACAGAGGCGAATGTCTGGGAGAAGAATTGCGCTCCCTGAAGTCTCTCTTACTTCAGTGCACTTAATCCTTAGGGACCCTGATAAATGGGGTGCTGCGCGCTCGCGACGGAGCTGAAGGCCAGTTCCTAGCATTTCCTAGGCATTTTTAATAAGGCGAAGGAGCAATTTGCTTGTGCGCGCAGTGTCGTGAGCAGTTGTGGCAGCTGATTTATGCCCTGACACAGAGGAATTATTTGCCAAGTCTGGCTTTGGAAATGATTAATTTTAACACGTGTTACAGCTGCGCTTGCAAAGCTCTGCATTTATGGCTGCTCGCTCCTAAGGCATCGTGCTGGCTGAGCCAGAGCTCATAAATTCTCCTTGTTCCCCAGCACTTGCCGTCCCTGCAGCAAGGCCTGTGGTTGCCCACTGTCCTGATGTTTGGCATGAGGTGGGTTCTTGGTGAACCCCCACAGCTGCTGCCACGAGTGCATTTTAGCGTTTTCTTCACTTGATGCTATGACATGTCCTGGTGAGGAGCGACACGCTCGCATCGCTACTAGCGGGTTTGCTGGGTGCTACCAGCTGTACTGGGCATCCATCCCCTGCCATTATAACCAGCACAAATGCCAAATGTCTTAGATTGGTGACTGCCCCTCCAAGGCTGTCAGTTATTGTCACCTCTGTTACAGAGCTGCTCGGTGCATGACACCCTGCCAAGGGGCCTGGGCAGGGCATGGGGTCTGCAGGGGACATGCCCACAGGTGGGCAGCAGGAGCTCAGCATTTGCTTCCCAGTTAAGGCTCCTGATTTCTTTCCTTTCCAGCACCATTGATGGGGATGAGGTGACCCTGCAGCGTGGAGCCCCTCGGCTCTGCAGAGGCTCGGACGGGTGCATCTCACCCACCCCCTGGGCTGCGCCTGGTCCAGGCTGTGCTGCTCCGGCAGCATTAGGGAGGTGCTGGAGGACAGGCTACAGGCTCATGAGCGGATCAGCCACCTCCAGTCTGTCACCAGTCCCTGCCAGCTGCCAGACCGGGCAGCTGCCGGTGGGTTCCCACCACCTCACACTGAGGGAGGTTAAGCCAGAGAGCAGCTACCAGGTTATGGCAGAAACAGGCAAAGTTTGATAGCCCGTATAAAATTTTATCCCAGCTTTCGTGCCTGAGGTGATGTTTTTCTCTCTCTCTGCATTTGCTTTTTGGACATAAGAGACTTTTAAATTAAAAAAGCTGACTTTTCAACCTGATAAGGGAGTCCACAAGAAGCCCTGAGGAGTTCTTAAGGGTGTGCCGTGCTTTTTGCACACCAGTTTCCCCATGAGCGGTCAGGTTGACCATGAAATGCCAGCGGGCACCAGTGGGTACTGGGACAAGGGACTCAATGAGCAATGAGGGTCTCATGAAACTCCTTCCCAATTTGCTGCCCAGACAGCTCGGCTTTAAGGCTTAGTAAAGATTGGCTTGTCCCTCTGTTGTCAGAGTGAGTAGCAGCTGCTTTCCAATAAATCATGATTTGGTGGCATGTGCGAGGTGGCACGCTCGGCTGGAGCTGGCACCACGTGTGCATGAGGGTTGCACAGGCGAAATAAAACGGGGTGATAGGTTTAATGACTGTCACTGTGAATTTGCTCAGCTTGGTCTATGCCTTGGCTTGGTAATATGCCTGATTAATGACATCTTGATGACCTCTTCCGAGCAGTTAAAAACCCAGTAATAACAGTAGCACTTAAGAGACTTGTCAAATACAGTGAAATAGAGGAAACGACTAATTCATTGCACTTAACTCCATTATCAGCCGTAACAGTAATGAACAGACTTTGTCTTGCTTGGAGTCTAAAGCTGAGACATCAGGAAACAATCCCTTTTCGCCTGCACTTAGCAGGTAGGAGTGTAATTTATAACGCTGCCTAGTGTGAATAAGTGAGTTTGCAAAGTGCTGCGGGCATTTATAAAGTAATAGGAGAGGCAGGAGGCAGATGAGCTGAGCTGGGGCCAGTTTTGCCTGCGCAGCCTTAATCCGGGTATGCTTGATCCCAGACCCTGCTGGCATCCACAGGGGGAAATCTCCAGCCTTGGTGAGGCTTTCCCCATCCACGTGGTCATGGGCATCCACCCGGCACGTGGGGACCAGCAGGAGGGCTGCGGGTGGGGGCCAGTGATGGAGACTGGAGCAGGTGAAGGTGAAGAAGTGCCCATGGTGGTCATAGCGGTGGACAGGCCGGTTTTGGTTTCACCTGCGACTCCTCCCTGCTGGTTCCTGCAAAGTGCCCTGGCGGACGGCTCTCTGCCGTGGCACCTTGTCCCTCTGCCACAAGTCACCAGCGGTTCCAAATGCCAAGTGATGTTTGGAGTTGGTTGACAGCTCCTGGGTTTTTCTGGAATGGCCAAATGTGGTATCTTAGCAACAAAGGGAATTTTTCTCCTTTTAGATCAGATTTGTTTTTTAACAGTTTCAGTGCTGAATGTTGCTCCTACCCGGGCTGAGCCACAGCGTGGGCATACTGAGGACGTTGCCCTTGCCACCTCCTGCTCTGCTGCAGCCACGGGGGGTTGGAGCAGATATACATTGCTGGGGGAGACTGCCCCAAGGCCACAGCTTTTGCGAGAGGCTTTGAATGTTGTGAAGCACATGGGAAAGGAGAAGTTTGCGAGTCTGATGTCAGCTGGTTGCACGTGAATGAAAGCAAAGCCCTCAACCAAAACCAGACCTGGCCCCGTGGGTCACATGTGCTGCTTTGGTAGCCGTCGATGCACTATGTCTTGGTGCTCGTGGCTGGTGGTACCAGTGATATGGCGCTGTGGGAGCAGCTGGGAGCCCAGGGCTGAGCCCAGGCTCTGCTGTGGGCTGCTCTGGGGGTTACCCACCTGGGATGGGGCTCTGGGTCTGACCTGCCACCCTGCTGATGGGCTCCTCTGGGTGCTTTCCCCACAGGGTGCAGGTCGAGTTCTACGTGAATGAAAACACTTTTAAGGAGCGGCTGAAACTCTTCTTCATCAAAAACCAGCGATCGAGTGAGTGCTCCATGCATGGAGAGAGCGTCTGCTGGGAGCAACCAAACCCTGCCCAAGCTAGGAGAGCCGTGCTCTGTCCTCCTGGGACGAGAAGCCATTGCCATCTGCTGGTGGCTGGTTCCTTGTGTGTCCCCAGCGCTGGCTGCCCAGCCCCAGGCTGCTGCTGCCTGTTGGCTTTTTGTTGGGTGTTGGCCAACTTGGTTTGGGGGGATGCAGTTGCACGGGGAGGAGGGGATGCTGCTGCCTGCCATCTTTGTTCGCTGGGGACAGCTACATCATGGGAACCACTGGAGAGGAGTTGGCCAGGAGCAGGGTGGGCACTGGGAGCTGCCCTGGGGGAGTCAGGGAGCAACTTCCACATCACGGAGCCACTGATGCGCTCCCCACCCTCAAGGAGGTCAGCGGCTGTGGTGACAGTCGAGGCAGGCTGTGAGTTACCCGCTCCTCCTTCAGCCATCCAAATTAGCCTCCACTTGACTAATGGTGTTTTTATTTTCTTTCTCAGAGATGTCATTAGCTGTCTGGGGAGACTCTGCTCGTTAATTTATAAATTCACATTTTCTTTTCCTCCCCGCATCCTGTCTTCTTGTTAAAAGCTGGAGCGCAGCACAACAGGGTGCCCACGGGGAAGTTTTTAATGAAAATGTGATGAATTTCTCACTTGTAATTTGAGTAATAACCCAATGAACTGGCTGGGGGGTGAGAGCAGATAAAGCAGGAGATTTGCTCGCCAGCCTTCCTCTTGCAAACTGTTTGTAGCCCAGCGAGTGGAATGGGGCCCTGGCCCTGCCTGTCTGATGCTTTTTAATGGATGCCTGCTAATGAGGGGGATACACTCCAGCAGCTCCTCATTTGTCTCTCACGTCTATTGGGGCCAGCAAGGAGCTGACTCATCGTTATTTATTTCTGTATTAGCCTTCTATATATCTGACGCTGGGTAGGATGTGTAGAGCCCTGGGCAAAGTATGTGCTGCCCTGGGGCTCCTGCAGCTCCCCTGGGGCTCAGCGGGGTCCTGCGGTGCATGGAGCTGTGCAAAGCTTGTGGGAAACCAAAGGGGCTGTGCTGCAGGGTGCCCAGGGTGTGCAGGATGAGTGGGGTGCCCAGGGTGCATGGGGTGTGCAAGATGAGTAGGGTGCCCAGGGTGCATGGGGTGCGCAGGATGCGTGGGGTGCCTGGTGCACATGGGGTTTGCAGGATGCGTGGGGTTCACGGGGTGCCCAGGGTGCGTGGGGTGCCCAGGGTGCGTGGGGTGCCTGGTGCACGTGGGGTTCACGGGGTGCGCAGGATGCGTGGGGTGCACAGGATGCATGGGGTGCCTGGTGCACATGTGGGGTTCACAGGATGCGTGGGGTGCACAGGGTGCACAGGATGTGTTGGGTGCACAGTATGCATGGGGTGCCTGGTGCACATTGGGTGCGCAGGATGCATGGGGTGTGCAGGGTGTGTGGGGTGCCCAGGGCGCATGGGGTGCACAGGATGCATTGGGTGCCTGGTGCACGTGGGGTGCGCCGGTTGTGTGGGGTGCCTGGGGCACACAGGGTGCCCAGTGTGCATGGGGTACCCGGTGTTCATGGGGTACCCGGTGTTCATGGGGTGCCCGGGGCATGCTGCCTGGCCCACGCCGTGCTCCCCTCTGCCACAGGCCTGAGGATCCGGCTCTTCAACTTCTCGCTGAAGCTGCTCACATGCCTGCTGTACATCGTCCGCGTCCTGCTTGACAACCCGGAGGAGGGCATAGGCTGGTGAGTGCTGCGGATACTGCCGGGGTCCCCAGCCCACCCTGCACAGTGGTGAGCACGGATGCGATTGCAGCCACTCATGGCAGGTGTGAGGATGGTGGATAGTTTTTCTTGCTCCGGTGGTTTGAATTGGTAGTTTAGCAAAACTTGCTGGTCTGGTGGGCTTTGCTCCCTGCTCAGATCTCATGGATGGGGGTGTGGGTGTCTGCTGGCCCTGCATGGCACGCAGGGAAAAGCTGGTGAAAAAATTCAATGTCATTGAGTTTTATTATATCAGACTCCTCTCCTTCCCCAGCCGCACCTAGCTTCCCATTTCAGCAAGGTTAGAAAGCAAGGGGGGTTGGATGCTGCAGATCTTTGCATCAGCATCGTGTTCATTTCCAAATGGTGTCTGGCTGTAGCAGTCAGGGGTGCAACGTGGCCTTCAGACACAGGCAAGAGCTCCTGCCCTCAGTGCATCGCCGTGCAAGTATTTTCTGAACACTTGAAGACACTTATGCTAAATCCCATTGAAGTGTTTGGGAAGGAAATATGTTGTGCCATTTAGATCCCCAAGGTGACAGATGATTACATACATCAGCTTTGCTCTGGGTTTCAGTATAAACCTATTTTTAATATGTCCTTGTTTTGTTTAGTTCACATACAGCCTGGTGTTTTTTTTCAAAAGCTAGAAGAATTAGCCATTTGATTTCCTCTTTGTAAAGGCTGCAGACTACCAAGTGCTTCTGCATCCTCCAAAAGCGGTTTAAAAACCGTGAGCATTAGGTGTGAGACAGATGCACATCCTTGAAATGCTTAGCACAGCTGCGGTTCAGGGAAGTCCAATTTCCTGAGGGTGTGCGGCACAATAAAGGCTGGCCAGTGGGAGCGCATCCCTGGCAGCAGGGCAGGGGCAGAGCTTGGCTCCGGTGCTCCTGCCTGGCAGCCAGCCTTGTCCCAGGAGCCAAAGCTCAGCAGCTTTTGCTGGTTGTCACCTGGTAGTTCCCAGCTGCAGCCCTGTGTTGGAGCCCCGTGCCCACGCCTGTCAGCATTTCGTAGCATTCTCCTACAGACTGAAGTACCTGACAGGTCTCATTCTCCAGTAATAAAATGTTCAAAACTGCCTGGGTGAGATGGTTCTTGTGGGAAGCCGCGACTGTAGGGACCAGTGTGCATTTGGATCCATGGGAGCGTTGTCCAAGGGCCTCCCCCAGCATCAGGACATGGTGGTGGGGGCACCCCATGAGCGTGGGGGGTCGATGCCAGCACCCCTTTTCCTTCCTCCCCCTCGCTGACTGCTTTCCCCTGCTTTGTCTTTCTCTTTTCCCAGCTGGGAATGCGAAAAGCAGAATTACACAGCGTTCAACCAGTCCACAAATATCAACTGGTGAGTCAAGAGTTGCTCCATCCCGGCTCTGCCAGGATGTGGGAATGCAGTGATGGATGTGGCTAGTGCTGGCAGCTGCCCATGGCCATTTCTTGGTCGGGGGGCTGCTTGAGGGATGCAGAGCTGCATCCCAGGATCAAATCAATTGACATGTGCCTATGGCTGCGCCCTTGGGAATGGCTTATGCCCGGTGCAGAGGCTGCTTGAACAAACTGTGCAGCAAGGAACACCAGCACCAGTCCTGAGCTGGATCCTGCATCACTGATGGCCTCAGGTTTCTGTCGGTGCGGGGTAAAGGCACTGATAGCTGGGCTACAGGTTAGATCCGTTTTGAATTTTCTTTGCAGGTCACACATCTTCTGGGTGGATAGAAAAATGCCACTGTGGGCTGTGCAGGTGAGTGCCTAGACCTCGGGCACGGTTGTGCAGGAGCTGGGGTTTGATCTTTGCCACCAGCGGGTCTCTGTGCATCCTCTGCCCCCAACAGCGAGGGGCGACGGGCTCTCTTGGATGAGCAAGAAATGAGCTGGGGCTTCTCCAGGAGCAACAGCCTGGCCCTGGGTGAAAATCCTGGGGACTGATAGAGGAGGAAAAGCTGTAGGGGGATAAAATCATGAGGCTGGCTCAGCTCTCCCCAGCCTGGATGCAGCTTGATCAGTATCGGGCTGGTTTCAGGCCAGGCAGCCATCCGGGGGATCGCTTGCAGGAGGGCTGAGCGCCCGCCGGCTCCCGCTGGGGCTGCCTGCACGCCTGTTGCTGCAGATGCTGGCACGTCTGACCCAACGGGTGCAGGGACAGCAAGGGAACAGGCACTCGTCCGCGATACCCACGGGCTCCTCGTTGCACAGGGCAGGGAGGGCTCAGCAGAGCTCTGATCGACCGACGATGCATCGAACGAGCCCTCAGCAGCCTTCGCCTGTCTGTCTCTGCAGGTCAGCATAGCTTTAATCAGCTTTCTGGAGACCATGCTGCTCATCTATCTCAGCTACAAGGTAAGTGCCGTGGGGCGGGTGGTGGACAGTGATGCGCTGGCTGGCTCTGGCCCCCTGGCATGAATTCATTTCTCCTTCTTTCCTCTGTCTTGAGCCTGAAGCATCCCGAGAGGGCATTTGTCTCGGTGATGTCTCAACTGGCTGTGGCTGTTTTCCTTTCTCATTCCCGCTCAGGCTGTGGGCAGAGCGTTGCGCAGAGCAGAGCTGGGGCGTCGCTGCTTTTTGCACTTGCCTTTACATTCAGACCTGTTTTGCAAAGGCTCACTGTTTTCATGGGGGGGCAGGTTGATGCACGGCGAGTTTCCTAAGGTTGAGGAGCTGGAGCTGAGCTGGGCAGCATGGCCCCTGCTTGTGCTGAGGTCTGGTACCTCTGGAGGGAGCAGGCACTGCTCCAAGCCAGACAGGGAGAAGCATAAGCTGACTCCTTTGGACCAAAGCCCTTTAGAATGGCCAAGAAAAGTGACCTTAACAAATGGCATCTTCTTGGGGTCCCTGGGACAGTTGGCAGAAGAGACTGTGTCTCCCGCCTGGTTTGGTTGCCAGTGACCTGTATCAGTCCCTCTCATTCTCCATCCTTGCTTGAAGCGTAGCTGCCCCCCAGCTTTGGGCAGCAGCAGTGACGGACAGAGGGACATCGTGGCTGTGGAAAGGACATTCTGGAAGGTTTTGCTGATTCCAGCGTGCTTGTCACCAGCACTGCATCTCTCTCCCACAGGCAAACCGGAGCATCTTTCTGGCTCCTCTGGCATATTTCCCCCATCTAGCAGGGTCTGTGGCAGAGTGGGAGCTTTTTAATTGTCCCTTGGCAGATTTTTAAGCTTATTTAATTATTATTTGTTTTTAATTCCTCAGGGGAACATCTGGGAACAGATTTTTCGCATTTCATTTATCCTTGAGATGATCAACACGGTGCCATTTATTATCACAGTGAGTGTTTCCCGGTTACATTTTAAAGCGGCTTTAAGTTTAATAAGGACTGTAGTTTTGGTGGTGAAGTAAAGAAAATGGATGTCTGGCCAAGTAGTATTTAAAGCTGGCAGGGAATTTTTGCTTTGGTATTTTTCAACATAACGACTTTCTCTGGAGCATTACCCCATAAAACCATCCTCCATTTCCAGCTGCTGCTTTCGGTGGCAGCCTCTGCAGAGGCCGGTGCTTAGTTTGGAGATTGGTCCTTCCCGACAGGGCTCAAATTGGCTGTTTATGGCTTTTTTTGATAAAGAGCATGGGTTTTTCTGTGAGTAAGTCTTGCTTTCACAGATCTTCTGGCCTCCTTTGCGGAATTTGTTCATTCCTGTGTTTCTGAACTGCTGGCTTGCCAAATACGCCCTGGAGAACATGATCGTGAGTGACTGGACACATCCCAACCCTTTCACCTCACCCTGGGGATGCTGAGGGCGGCGTGGCCGGGGGATCCCTCACCTGCCACCAGCTTCTGGGCAGGTTTTGGTGCTTGGTGTGTGTGTCCATGCTGGGGTTGGTGCGTGGTGAGGCTTTGCCAGCTGGTGATGCTGGGCTGTGACCTGCTGTGGAGCAGGAGCCCTTTGGTGTCTGAGCCACATTGACTCTGTTGGCTGCGTGCCAACAGGGACAGCCTCTGGCTGCCTGCAGGATATGCTATCACAGCAGGACGAGGTGTTCCAGCCGTTCCCACGTGGCCACTCGAGCTGTCTCTACCGGCAGCAGAGCCCAGACCTGCTCACAGAATGCACATCCCTTTCCAAGGGCCGAATTCTGGCCTGACCTTCATCTGGGGGGCATTGCTGGAGGCAGCAAGACAGAAGCTGGTGTTTGGAGGAGTATTTTATCCTCAGCCTCTCTGAGCTGGTGAGAGCCCTCTCCTCTCTCCCCAGAATGACCTGCACCGTGCCATACAAAGGACCCAGTCTGCAATGTTTAACCAGGTGCTCATTTTGATCTGCACCCTCCTGTGTCTCGTTTTCACGGGGTGAGTGTTGCTCTTCATTTTGCTAAACCACCTTCCTCAGCCAGGGAAACCAGCTTTGCATGTTCCCGGGGTGGCTGGCGGAGCTGGGCTCTTGCAGGGCAATGAAGGGAGACCTTCCCAGCTGTGGTGGGATGGCATTTCCAGGACATAATGTGTCAATTGGGGAAGCCAGGGGAGGTTCTGCTTTTAGGCAGTGTCTTCTAGCCTGATTTTTCAGCCTGAGAGGTTTGTACACACTGAGGAAAGCGTAACTATTCAGGGCTGCTGATTGGATTGAATTCCCAAGTCTCTGGCATCCCTCCTTCACTAATGGGACAAGTCCCTGATCCTCAGGCTGAGCTTTGGAACTCAGGGAGCCATGGTGAGGAGTGTGCCCCGGGTTTCCACTCCTGTCCGTGGGCTTTGGCTTGGGCACAGCTACGTCTGCTGGAGCTACGGGAAGACCCCCTGAACCAGCAGCCCCGGCGCCAGGCTCCTCCCTGTCTTGCTTCATTCCCCAGTGCGCTGAACACTGGGAAGATCAATTCCTATTTTAGAAACTAATTATCCTCCCTAATTATATGGTTTTAACAGAAACTTTTTAACAGGCGTGTGTGAGGCTGAGGGCGTTGTCGGAGGGAGGTGGGTGGTGTGGACACACCAGTCTCAGAGCAGGGCTGTGAGTGCTGCAGGGTCAAGGGCAGGGACATGGGCTTGGAGGGGTGTGATGGCCCATTCACCAGGACCCATCGCACTCAGGGACGTGGACTCGGAGGGGTGTGATGGTCCATTCACCAGGACCCATTGCACTCGCTGGCTCTGACCACGCTCTTCCTCCCCACCAAGTTGGCGTGGCTGCTGAGCTCATTTGGGTAATAGGCTGCTGGAGCTCCTGCTAATGAACTGGGCCCTTTACCCTGTGCATCACCACCACCAAGGGCATCTCTTTATAGAGGAGCCCATTCTCATCACTGGGTACTTGGCTTTGAATTAGGCTTCTTCAATCTTCCTCTGGCTCCCTTGGTCTGGACTTGAAGCGTATAACACCATGAAGTTGCTGAATGGGCAGGAAATGAAGGTTTTTACATTCATGAATCTTGGCAATAAAGATGATCCTCTGGTGTGAATGACTAATGCCATTCTGGAGCTCGTCAGTGCTCCCTGCCCAAGGCACCTCCTGCCTGCTGGGGCCGTGGATGTGAATGTGGCAGGGCTACAGTTCGGGTCTGGGATGGCTTAGGTTACACTTGTGCTGAGCAGGATGACTTTGAAAATGCAGGTTGTGGAGTTCTGTCACCTGCCTATCCACGGGGAGCAAGGTGGCTCTGCGACACGGCTTTGCAAGGGCAGCAGCACAGGGTCACAAGCAGGTGATGGGACCTGCCTCCTGCCTGCTGGAGCACATCCCCCTGGGGACTGAGCGCCCTTCCCATGTGCTGGAATCCCCTCAGAGCCTTACTGGGGCAGCTGCTTGTTTCCACATTTTGGTTTTTTGCAATGCAAGGGCAGCCTCTGGGTGATGTTCAACATGCTGTCCATGGCATAATCTTACCTGTGACCCATCACCTGGGACCTGGGCTTGCCCATGTTGCTTTGGTGAGCAGCCACATCAAATTACAAATTACAAATAACAATCTGTAATTGCCGTTAGCTGAATCATTTCTGTCAGTGACTTAAATCCGTTGCTGATGCTGATAGCATGTTACAGACAAATTTCCTCCATGGACATGGGTGTAAGTCACCTTCTAGGGTTCCCCACTGACTTCAAGCAGGTGCTACAGGCACTGCCTGTCTCCGCAGCAGGGAAGCGCTCACTGTAATGTGTGTTTTCTCCCTTCAGGACCTGCGGCATCCAGCATTTAGAAAGAGCAGGTGAGAAACTCTCCCTCTTCAAGTCCTTCTATTTCTGCATCGTCACCTTTTCCACCGTGGGCTATGGAGATGTGACACCAAAGATCTGGCCTTCCCAGCTCCTCGTTGTGATCATGATTTGTGTTGCCCTGGTGGTGCTGCCGCTCCAGGTTAGACCTGCGCAGCAGAGGATGGAGAGGGATGCAGAACCTGCACGGGGGCAGCCCTGCCGATGGGGACATCAGCTCTCTGCCTTCGTTTGCAGTTTGAGGAGCTTGTCTACCTGTGGATGGAGCGGCAGAAGTCGGGAGGCAATTACAGCCGTCACCGTGCCCAGACAGAGAAACACGTTGTCCTTTGCGTCAGCTCCCTCAAGATTGATCTCCTCATGGACTTCCTCAACGAATTTTACGCCCACCCGCGCTTGCAGGTGAGGACCAGGCATGTTGCCACCCTGTGCTCGATCAACGCTTGCCCTTGCTGGGCTCACAGCCTTGCTGGGTATGGCTGAGTGGCTGCTGGTGGTGAGTGTCCTGCTGCAGTGGATGTGGCAAAGAATAAGGTAAAAACCATCCAGCCCAGCACCAGGAATCACGTGCTGCACTGGCCAAGGAGAGGTAGCAAGTGGTACCCTAGGGCCACCTCACTTTACCATCTCAGTAGCGGGGCTCTCTCTGATCCATCCCATTTTCTGGCCAGGCCTGTTACAGCACTGTGTAAAGCACATGGAAAAGGACCAGAGGGACTTTTCTAATTGTAATGATGTCTTTGCTGAATGAGGAATCTCAGACAGATACAGAACATGTGGTTGCTAAACCTCGGTGGGAATACCCAGCTCTTACTGGAGTATCCCTACATAATAACTGATATTCTTGCAAATGACTTGCAAGTGCCTTTGCTGCTCCCCAGGATGAGAGCAGCACAGACGTGTTTCAGATCTGCATTTCATTCCAACGCTCACATATGCTTCGTTGCCATCGCCCAGCCTTGACTCCATACGTTCAAGCTTTAAAATCCTGCTCATTGCAGTAATTGCAAGAGGTTCTGCTTTGCTGTGGGTGTGCAGATCTTCCCTAGTTCTGTAGTCAGATGTGCCTGCATTGGCTTTGTTATGCAGAATGGCGTGAAGAAGATGCTGATGTGTTTCCCAAGACCCTTGCAGGACCCTGGAGCGCGGGCAGGGGTCTCACACACCACCAGCAAAAATCAGAAGCCCCAGAGGAGCTGTTTGCCTAGGCAGCGCACCCCTGTGGTTCGGCTCACTGCGGCAGGCGTGTGCAGGACCACCAGCCTGCCGACCCATGCGAGCCTCTCTTTTCCAGGATTACTACGTGGTGATACTTTGCCCAACAGAGATGGATATCCAGGTGCGGAGGGTTCTGCAGATCCCTCTGTGGTCGCAGCGAGTGATCTACCTCCAGGGCTCTGCACTGAAGGACCAGGACCTCATGAGAGCCAAGTGAGCAGAGGGATGTGGACATGCTGCACAGACACGGCGAGGCTGGTCCTGCCACACTGCTGAGCTGCCCGCAGTCCTTGGAGCCGCAGGGGAGGGTCCCCAGTGATGCCAGCCCAGATGCATGATGATGGGCATCCCGGCATGCCTTCACTGGGGGCTGGGAGGGGGCTGGCTGGTACAGGCAGATGCCCAGCTTTGCCGGCCCATGCGATTCACGGTGTCACTGCGCTCTGTTTGCAGGATGGACAATGGCGAAGCCTGCTTCATTCTCAGCAGCCGAAATGAGGTGGATCGCACCGCGGCGGTAAGCCAGACACAGGGATGGCACAGTCAGAGATTATTCATTTCTCAGCAAGAAGGGACTGGGGTGACCACTGTCTCTTGCCTCTGCCCGGCACAGGAGGCAGCTCAGGAGAGAGCATGGGGCTGAGCACTGAGCTCTGTCCCCTGGGCACCCACGGGGGCTGAGTACCCCGCAATCCTTTTGGCAGTCCACCCCAAAACCTCCTCTCCTTATGCAACCTTATTCCAGCCCAGGCAGGGACTTTGCTGGGAAGATGTTGGGTTTGGAGCCCAGGGAGAGGGAGGTGGTGGCAGACCCGGTGACAGCTCCGGCTGCTGGCTGGTGCCAGGGATGCTTCCCATGCTGTGGCAGTGGCTCCTGCCTGCCTGTGCTGTCCTCAGCCGGCACAGCCCTGTCGGAGGGGCTTTTCTGCAGGTGCCAATGTGCCGAGCAAGGGGTGCTGTGCTCCCTCCCTGCTGCCAAGGCGCTGCCTGGCCTTTCCCTGCTTTGGCACTGGGCACTTCTGCTTGTAATGAAGCTGCCGAAGGGTCCCCATGAGAAACATGGGAATGGCACAGGGACGGCATGGGCACACGCAGCAGCACACGCCAGTTGAGCCCCTGTGGACTCATCCTCCTTCTGCTGTCCCAATTTCCCAGGGGTGCTGGGTTTGGGGGAGCAGGAGAGGGCTGTTCTCCCCCGTTAGCAGTGAGCGTTGGAGGAGCTCTTGCCGTACATCTCCGCGGTGGCCAGGTGCTTTGCAGTTCATCCCAGGTATCAAAGCATTGGGGAAAATAAGCTGTCAGACAAGTAGCTCTTGCTCTTCTCCTTGCCTAGGACCACCAGACCATCCTGAGAGCCTGGGCTGTGAAAGATTTTGCTCCAAACTGTCCTCTTTACGTTCAGATCTTAAAGCCTGAAAACAAGTTTCACGTCAAGTTTGCTGGTGAGTCAGAGGGGCTGCACAGCAGCCTGGCTGGTCCGGACTGTCCTTCCTGCCATCACAGATGTTTCCAGCAGTATTTCCATCTCAGAGGAGTCCGTGACCTGGTGTTGAGACTTGTTAAACTGTGGTTTAACCTGACAGGTAGCTAAACACCACACAGCCACTCACTCCCCCCACCTCAGTGGGATGGGGGAGAGAACTGGGGGGAAAAAAAGTAAAATCTGTGGATTGAGATAAAGACAGTTTGATAGGACAGAAACAGAAGGGAGAACTATTATTATTATTACCATTATCATCATCATTATTATTTAATTTATTATTATTATTTATTATTATTATTATTACTACTACTACTACTATTACTGTTACTACTACTGGATTAGAATATACAAAACAAGTGATGCACAATGCAATTGCTCACCAGCCACCAACTGATGCCCAGCAAGCCCCCGAGCAGCGGCTCCTGGCCAGCTTCCCCCCAGTTTACATACTGGGCATGATGTCACATGGTCTGGAATATCCCTTTGGCCAGTTTGGGTCAGCTGTTCCAGCTGTGTCCCCTCTCAGCTTCTTGTGCTCCCAGCCTGCACGCTGGTGGGGTGGGGTGAGAAGCTGAATAGTCTTTAGTGTAAACACTGCTCAGCAAGTAAAACGTCAGTGTATTACCAAGGTTATTCTCATCCTGAATCCAAAACACAGCACCGTACCAGCTACTAGGAAGAAAATAACTTTATCCCAGCTGAAACCAGGACAGACTCCTCATTGCCAGGAGATATTTTAGGGCCGTCAGCCCCTTTATCATGAGGTACACTAAAACCCGCAGCAACATGCCTGGGGCCAGGGCAGAGCTGGCTCCAGGCTGCCCTGGGCCGGACTGTGTGTGGGCTCACCTGTCCCACACGTGCTTGGATGTGTGTCCCCATGGACACAGCGATGGTGGATTGGTGTCCACCTGGCTGGTTTCCATCCTGCATCCCTGTTTTAACCCCATTCGTGGTGTTCCCCACGGGCTGTTTGTTGATCTGGCTGAAAGCCCTCCTGGACCGGCAGGAAGAAGAAGCCCCCAGCCCCAAACACCACCCCAATATTACTGCATACCCAGGCATTGCTGGCTGAGGACTCCATCCATCTACCTCCCTGCCATGACGGTCCCCTCTGCCTTTCAGATCACGTCGTCTGCGAAGAGGAGTGCAAGTACGCCATGCTGGCACTGAACTGCGTCTGCCCTGCCACCTCCACCCTCATCACACTGCTGGTGCACACATCCCGTGGCCAGTGAGTGCTGCCTGCATGCTGCCCTGCCTGTCCCTGCCTGTCCCTGCCTGCCCTTGCCCTGCAGCCCAAGCGTGGAGGGACAGCAGAACCCGGGGCTCTGAGCTCAGGGGGAGAGGGGAGGGGGCTGGGCCGGGGGGGCTGGGGGAGCACAGATGGGACCTAGGACCCCCAGCTGGATTGGGAGCAAAAGCCAGTATTGTAGGGGGAACATAGCAGTGTGGGTGGGCTGGCCAACACCACCTTTGCAGAGACTGGGAGTAAAAAGGTTTTCTTTATACTGGCATGGTCCTGCTGGCGGGAGGGTGCGTTCACAGCTGGTGCAGATGTGGACCCCGCAGGCTGTTTGGCAGGTTGATGTATGGCACAGCTGGAAGGAGCTCTGCCAGCCTGGGAAAGCGGCACCGTGGGTCCTGCACTCCTCAGCCAGGCAGAAATGTCTGAATTTTGGGTAAAGCGCCATCAAAAGAATTACAAAATGTCATTGCCAAATGACTCTTGTCCCATGCTCGGAGCTGTTTGCCAACACAGGCTTTGAACCCTGCCTCTGCGCCCCCCTGGGAGCCCTCATTAAATAAAAAGGCACTTAGAAATTAAAACAAGCTTGTCCTCAGCCTGCAAACGCCGACAGCTTGTGGAGGCGCGTGGCTGTAATCTCACCACTGTTGGTTGGTCTAAATGGCAGCTTCAGCGCTTATTAGCACTCCTGCCATGCGGCTGTGCCTGGGGAGCTGGATGCTGTGCCAGGGGCTGCGCCAGCACCGGGGTGTCCTGTCCTGGCACCGTGGTGGGGATCCCATCCCAGCACCGGGGGTCCCATCCTGGCATGCTGCTGCTGTTGTTGCAGGGAAGGCCAGGAGTCCCCGGAGCAGTGGCAGCGGATGTATGGGCGCTGCTCGGGCAACGAGGTCTACCACATCCGGATGGGCGACAGCAAGTTCTTCATGGAGTACGAGGGGAAGAGCTTCACCTACGCTGCCTTCCACGCGCACAAGAAGTGAGGGCAGGGGGGCGACGGGCAGGGGTGGGCAGGACATACCTGCCAGGTTTTGTCCCTTGGGCATCAGGGCTGGGGCTGGAGGGCAGTGCTAGGGCCTTTGTGCAGGGACAAAGCCCTGAAGGGGCTTTTCTCCAGCTGTGAATGCCCACATCGTGCTCCCGGCACAGGTACGGCGTCTGCCTGATCGGCATCCGCAGGGAGGAGAACAAGAGCATCCTGCTGAATCCTGGCCCGCGGCACATCATGGCAGCATCCGACACCTGCTTCTACATCAACATCACCAAGGAGGAGAACTCTGCCTTCATTTTCAAGCAGGAGGAGAAGCAGAAGAAGAAGGGCTTTGCGCGGAGAGGCACCTATGATGGTCCATCCCGCCTGCCGGTGCACAGCATCATCGCCAGCATGGGTGAGTTGGCGGGGCCTTGGCAGGGCAGGGGGACACTGGGGCTCCCCAGGAGCCGGGGCAGCAGCCTGCATGCACTGCTCCATCTCCTTCCCCGGGTCTGGTTTCATTTCCTTCCCCAGGTCTGGTTTCATTTCCTTCCCCAAGTTTGGTTTTATTTTGCTTTTTGCAAACTCCTTGCCATGCCCCTCCACCTGGATTTTGCTGAAGCCACTGGAAATCCTTTTCCATCCCCTGTCCCAGTTGTCTCACCAGTGAAATACCCGCTGCTCCTTGCACCCTGGGTGCTCTCAACAAGCTCAAGTATCATTATTTGAGCTTGTGATGTCCATTATCATTAAGGGTGTTTGCGTAAATCCCCCAAGCCCTGGCTGGAAGAATAAATGTCGTTGGCCGCATCCTAAATCACGTTTATGATTCACAACCCGATGGAGAGCATAGATGGCTCTGCGGCGAGTGGCGCATTTTCGCAAATACAAAATACCATGAGTCATTACTTCCAGCTTGTATCTGGGGAGAGCGAAGTTTGGGGAGGCTGAGCTACACGAGCAGATTATATTTCAGGCAAATAATTTATGCGTTTGTACTCATGAGCAGCAATTTGCTTAGATTATTCCTGCCAAGCCACAAAGCGCTTTGCTGAACAGCATTTGTCAGTGTTCTCGTTACACGACTCGTTTGCAGAGGGACCTTTGGCGAAGAGTAATGAGAGGGAGAGAAACTGTGTGGGAGCAAGCAGGGCAGGGGTGCCCAGCGAGCCTGGCACTTGGGCTTTGCTCGCTGCAAAACTCCCTGCGCTCCCAAGCATCTGAAAGTCACTGTTTGGCCAACAGTCAGATGAGAGCCTCGGTGGGGGTTTCTGATGGTGACTTGGTGGCCCAGGTCAATATTCCTGAAATATGTGTGACTTTTGGAAGCTGCTGGAGGACAGGATGAAGAAGCCTCTCTTGCTCCATGTAAAGATGTGGAGCTGATTGAAGGGGATGCAGAAGGTGGTTGAGGGTGATGCACTGTGCTGGGGGCTGCCCACCTGCCTCTCCTTGCGGGCTTGAGGACCAGCAGGTTGAAGGAGTGTCCATGGGGATGGCAGCATCCCAGCGAGGGGTAAACACAGTAGCATCAGCTTCTTCCTAACCTGGCTTGCATCTCCCAGAGCCTGCAAAGATCTGCAGGTAGATTAGGCTGGAGGGTTGTCATCTCTGAGATACATCAGAATAATAAAAACCATGGTAAAACCAGGTTTTGCAGGTTCAAGAGCAGCAGGTGGGCAAGCGGTTCAGCTGGTGCAGTGGAGGTGGTCACAGCTGGGGGACAGAGAGGGTGACAGGCCCCGGGGCCAGCAGCCTGTGCCCACCATGGGAGTAGCTGAGTTGTCACCTCAGGGAGATGCTCCACACACAGCAGTGCCCAGGTGGATGTCACTGGTGGATGCTTTGCCTGCACCCCCCCTGCCTACAAATGGTTTAGCTTCCTCTGGGCTGTATTGAACAGGCACGGTGCATGGCCCTGCGTGCTCCACCTCGTCCCTGCGCAGGGCTCAAGGCCACGATGCTTTGCTGAGGCAGCTCTCTCCACCTCCTTATAGCATGTTTGCTGTGCTTCCTTCCCCGCCGTGTCCAGGTACAGTAGCCATGGACCTGCAAAACACAGAGTGCCGCCCCGCTAACAGCAGCAAGCTGGCTCTGCCGGCCGAGAACGGCTCGGGCAACCGCCGGCCCAGCATCGCGCCCGTCCTTGAGCTGGCTGACACCTCGTCCCTGCTGCCCTGCGACCTGCTCAGCGACCAGTCGGAAGATGAGATGACACAGTCAGACGAGGAAGGGTCAGCAGTTGTGGAGTGAGTCGCCCGCCTTCGGTCGAGCTGTCCCTTGTTTCAGAGAGACAGGGACCGCTGTGAGTGATGGGTGTTGAGTGGTGCCCGAGGGAGGCTCCGGCTCAGCCCCCTCGGCTTTTGTGTGAGCACACAAGCATCCATAACACGGGGAAGCGCTGCTTGGCCGCAAGCCTTGTGGGCTTCTCTGGAGATGTTTCATCCAGGTATCAGCAAGTTGCACCAAGGCAGACACTGCTGGGGATGGGCAGGCTGTGCATCAGTCCTCTTGCCTCCTTTCATTCACTGACGTGAAGAGGATCCTGTTCTCCGTTCATTGCACATAAATTAGAAATACAACTGGTTACCTGTTTGGATGCTGTCACAGCAATGTGAGGAGTTTACAGAGTATCTGCAAACTCTCACAAATCGGCTTTTAATTCATGGCCGCTTTTAGCTACACTTTAAGTGAAAATTTTTGCTTCTGATTCCCTCAATAAAAATGGTGGGTTTTGTCTTTTAAATAGCTCTTCACCAAAACAAACACTAAAAATGGACTGTGAGGTTTTTTGCCTTTTTCTATGGCTCAGCGTTGCCCTCCTCTCCTGGAGCTTGCTGGCCTGTCTCTTTTCTACTGCACTCAATAGTCCTATCTGTACCTTCTCCAGCCATGCTGGGAACGTTGCATATTTACAATCTCATGATCCTTTGCATAGCCAAAATGATTCCTAAATATGTCTATTTTGGAAATTTTCCAGCTGCCGCAGGAGAGTTTTGCAAAACGTTTGCCAGCGATGCGCTTGGGCTGCTTCTATTAAATGTTTTTCCCAGCATCTGAGTGTTGCACATGTGGAAAGCTCTCCCCGTGTCCTCACACTGCTGGATTGTCTCTCTGCTGCAGGTATGTCAAAGGCTACCCACCCAACTCCCCCTACATTGGGAGCTCCCCGACTCTGTGCCACCTTTTACCCGAGAAAGCCCCGTTCTGCTGCCTGAGGCTGGACAAGGTATGACGGGGGCTGCGTGCGGCTGCCGGGGGCTGCAGCCTCCCCGGAACGGGACGACTCTGTGCGTGGTGGGTGGGCAGCTGCGAGCCACACACTGAGTTCCTGCCTTGCCTTCCACCACACAGGGCTGCAAGCACAACAGCTTTGAAGATGCCAAAGCCTACGGGTTTAAGAACAAACTGATTATCGTTTCGGCAGAGACAGCTGGGAACGGGCTGTATAACTTCATTGTCCCCCTTCGTGCATACTATCGGTCCCGCAAGGAGTTGAACCCCATCGTGTTGCTGCTGGACAACAAGCAAGTACTTTTCCGCGGATGTTTTCCATCGCCCCGAGCCCTTCCCTGTGTTTTTATGGGCATCTCATACTGTGGGGATGGGAGTGTGGGGGCATGGCAGTGCCACCGTTGGGTACCTCAGCTGATGTTGGCCCTTGGGGAGTCCTGCGTGAGTTTTGTGTCTGTCTATCTTTGCCCCATGGACTTGCTGAACCCCCTTGCTCTCTGTTGCTCTTCCTCCAGGCCTGAGCACCACTTTCTGGAAGCCATCTGTTGTTTCCCTATGGTTTACTACATGGAGGGCACGATCGACAAGTAGGTGTTTGCACGTGTGCCTGTGACTTACGGTGCTGCCTAAATGTGTTGCGTTGAGCCCAGTCCAGACTTTTAGGTCATCCCTGGAGAAGCCCCAGGGTTGGTACTATAAGAGCTGATCCCACCCTTGGCTTCTTGGGTTGTCACCCCCCCCCGGTAGATGGGAGCAGGTGGAGAGCTGGTGGTTGGGAGCAGCTTGGGCTTGCTGTAGCGCTGCGCGTCGCAGCGTGCTGCTTCCCTGTGTCCTTTCCAAGGGCTGACCCTGCGCTCTTCTCTTTGGGAACTGCCCAGCCTGGACAGCTTGCTGCAGTGTGGCATCATCTATGCTGACAACCTGGTGGTTGTGGACAAGGAGAGCACGATGAGTGCCGAGGAGGACTACATGGCAGATGCAAAGACGATTGTCAACGTCCAGACCATGTTCAGGTGAGGAGTGACCACTGCTCTGGCTCCGTCGTGGCCACTTACCTCTGCTGGAGACCAGAGTGGGAAGGGTGCCCGTGGCTGGGGTGGTGGCTACGGGCAGTGAGACATCGCTGTGGCTGGGCTCGCTATAGGAAACAGCATCTAATCAGCTATTTCTGACCTCAGGCGAGCACAGGGATGGTTTTGGTCTTCCTCAGCTTTAAATGCAGGGAGCGCTCTCACTTTTAAGTGAGCTGCAGGTCAACAGGTCTCTTTCCATTTCAGGCTCTTCCCCAGCCTCAGCATTATCACAGAGCTGACCCACCCCTCCAACATGAGGTTCATGCAATTCAGAGCAAAGGACAGTTACTCTCTTGCCCTTTCCAAGCTAGAAAAGGTAAGAGAAGGTCTTCCTCTGCACACGGGGCCTGGGAAGTCAGCGCTGAGAGGGACTACATTTGAGCTCCTCAAGGTCCTGTGCTCTTCTGCATGCTGCAGCTACCACAGCTAGTGCGCATCTGCCTGAGATAACCTGCAGCAAACAAATAAGAGGGTAGTTCATCTTCGGATTAGCTACCTCCTCCTGTGTATTTATTTATTCAGTGGCTGGAGTTTGTGCTGCTTTGCCTACTGCTGTGCTGGGTACACTGGCCCTCTGAATCAGGTAATCAGGTTTAATGCTGTGGCTGCAGTAAGGAGTCACTGTGCTGAGACAGATCTTCTGACAAGGGAGAAAATACCCCTGAACCAGATGCTGGGGCATGTGAAAGCGCCACATCCAGCCCATGTCAAAAAACTCAACCATGTCTCACACATTTAAATGCAGTAATAAAAACCCTTCCACCCAGTGTAAGGATGCTGTCCTGGTTCCCTCCCGGCACACCCACCAGAAATGCTGTGCTGGTGTCCTCCCATTTTCATGAGTCTTCTAGCTTTTGTGCAACTTGAGTGCGGGGCAGACTGCGTGGCTTGGCTTTGCTAAATGCCCTGGAGGCATGTGAACAAGCCCTCTGCCAACAGTGTTTGCCTGCGTGTGCTCATGTCTTCCCTTCCTCTTCCAGAAAGAGCGAGAGAACGGCTCCAACCTGGCCTTCATGTTCCGGCTGCCCTTCGCGGCTGGCAGGGTCTTCAGCATCAGCATGTTGGACACGCTGCTCTATCAGGTGAGAGCCTGGCGGGCTCTGGGTACCGCACCCCTGCAGCTGTGGCCAGCCCTTTGCATCTCCCAATGAATAACTGAGCAAACCTTTTCTCCGGTTTCTTGCCCAAATGTCTCCCCCCAGTCATTCGTGAAGGACTACATGATTACCATCACTCGGTTGCTGCTGGGCCTCGACACCACGCCGGGCTCCGGCTACCTCTGTGCGGTAGGTGCTGAGTCCCTCTGGGTTGAAACCATCAGGGCAAGTCTTTGTGGATCTGGTGGGATCTGTCACCCTCCGCATGAGGGTGGAGGGTTCCCCTCTTCTGGGGAGTCAGGGGGGAGGCAGCATTGCCAGGACATCGCTCCCCTCCATTGTGTGCAGGGAACCTCAGCGCTGCTGAGAGCCCAAAAGCCCAAGAGCTGCCAAGGACCAAAGCCCCTGTTCTGAAGGCTGAGGTTGGAAATTGCCCCTGGTCTTTCTGTGGAGTCTGTCTCACCTTTGGGACTGACATGGATGAGCCGGGGTGAAGCTCAGGAGCAGCCCGAGGTGCTCCTTAGTGAGTTCTGCATGGTGCAGGGCGGTTGATGCTTGTCCTGTATTGCTCAGATGAAGATCACTGAAGATGACCTGTGGATCCGGACATACGGTCGCCTTTTCCAGAAGCTCTGCTCCTCCAGTGCGGAGATTCCCATCGGGATTTACAGGACAGAGTCACACATGTTTGCAACCTCTGAGGTAGGGGCATGGCAGCAGCATGTGCTAGGAGGGGTTGCTGGTGGTCCCAGCCGAGCATCACCACCTGGCAGAGATGCGGTCCATGAGGCTGGCTGGGGCCATGGAGCCCCTTGGGCCTGGCTGCAGCAGTGGTGGGGAGGAGCGAGGGGAGGGGAAGCTCTGCCTTTGCTTTGTTAGCAGCCTTGTATCGGTGGTGGTCTCTGGGCAGTAGCCTGGCTGCGGGCAGGCGGGGGGATGTTCTCGGCACAGCTCTGCAGTGCCGCGTGGCACCGAGTGCCCGGGGTGCAGGTGGGATGTGGCGCAGCAGGGATGACCGTTCACTGGGCTGACACTTTATTTTTCCTTCCTTTTCCCCCACTGCAGCCCCATGACATCAGAGCACAGGTGAGTGCCGCTCACATCCAGCCACCGGGCGCTCCGGCATTACCCTGGCTGTCAGTGCCGCCCCCTGGTCCTCCCCCACCTGGGGGGCTGCCCATGGGCAAGCACTAGGCTGGCTTATGCCAGCGGCTCCTCGGGCCACCAAGGGCCACTGAGAGCCACCGTATGCCTTGTGCCAGCTGTCACCCCGCTGCCAGCATGGTGCTGCCTATCCCTGTGGAAAGGCGATGCTGGCTGAGCCTTGGCAGTCTGGAAAGACAAAGTCCTTGGCGCCATGAAGTGTAATTAACTGGGATAAGGAGCAGGAGACTGAGCCAGGCTCCAGTTTAAATACCTTCTGTTTTCAGCTTTGTAGGAAGCAGCTACAAGGAGCCGAAAGTCAATATTTAATTAAATGCAATCTGCCACTTTCTTAGAGATGCTTTAAACTGTTTTATTAATGAACTCCTGCTCACCAGTGGGGATTGCTGTATCGGAGATGCGGCAGCATGTCGGCTGTAAGATGAAAGAGAGGGAGACAAGGGCACGGCTGTGCCTTGGGCAGCCCAGAGATCATCGTGTGAGAGATGTCGGGTGCCCGTTAGACTCCACTCGACGGCGCTTAGCCCAAATCTGCCGATCAAGTAGTTGTAGCAGTCCAGAGATGATGTGCTGGGAGGGTGCGTGGGGGTCAGAGGAAGGATCCCATCCCATGGGTGGGATCCCCCCCATCAGAGACAGGCAGGGTCTTTATGCCTCTCCCCTGCCCCCCCCCGTGACCTGCTGGGCTTCCAGTCACAGATCTCAATCAATGTTGAGGACTGCGAGGACACAAAGGACGTCAAGGAGCACTGGGGCATCAAGACCAGCCACCATAGGAACTCCTGCTCCAGTGACCAGTCCGAGCACCCGCTGCTGCGGCGCAAGAGCATGCAGTGGGCGCGCCGGCTGAGCAGGAAGGGCAACAAGCACTCCAGCAAGACGGCTGAGTGGATCAGCCAGCAGCGCCTCAGCCTGTACCGGCGCTCCGAGAGGCAGGAGCTTTCCGAGCTCGTTAAAAACCGTATGAAGCACCTGGGCTTGCCCACCACCGGGTATGGTAAGTGCCGTTCGGTTGCGCTTCTTCTGCGGTGGTGCATCCTACTCGTGGGCTCCTCAGGTAACCCCGCGCCAAGCCTAACCCCGTGCCGAGCCTAACCCCGCGCCGAGCCTAACGCCATGCCAAGCCTAACCCACACCAACCCTCCCCCACGCCAAGCCTAACCCTGCAGGCACCGCCGGGGCCAGCTCCGAGCGGCGCCATTCCTCAGCTTGCTTGTGCTTCTGCAGGCGAGCGCGTCCAAGGCTGGGGTCCCGCAGCGCAGAGCCCCACCGCCTGCCACCCCCACTGCTGAGGGCAGGCAGCCACCCCCATGGCAGGGCTCTGGGATGGGCCAGGCAGGAGTTTGCCGCAGCAGGGTGACCCTCGCCCTCCTGCCTGCAGCGGGACCCCGTGCCACCATGCAGCTCTTGGGCCCCGCTTGCCCCCGGCTTTGTGGCCCTGCAGAAACGGTGGCTCAGGACACACTGACTCCAAGTCACCAAAACCCTTCTGCCCCAGAGCCCCCCGGAGCGTGGCAGGGACAGGTGAAGCCTCACCAACTGGCACAGACCCCTTTTGTGATAGACTTCATAAAACTATTCCATGGAAAACATTTCGGTAGCAGCAGTGCTGGCTGAGCGGTTTGCTTCATTGTGTGTGAAACCGGTGTCTGGCTGCAATGAGCCCGCACAGTCCCAGGGCGCTCGCAGCGCTCGGGGTGCCGCTGTGCAGCCGCATTTCTTGTGAAGCTTCTCACCTGCCCATCAGTGCTGGTGTCTGTGTCCCCCCCAGGACGATTCCCCACCCCTTGGTTATGACAAAGTCTGTAGCCCACAGCTTTCTTGGTTGGTTTGGTTTGGGGTTTTTTTTGGTTTGTGGTTGTGTGGTTTTTTTCCTTTCTTTTAAGTTATCCTGTGCTGCTGCCTGTTTGCTCCATCCTGGAAAAACGTCCGTCCACCCACACGCAGACTGGCACCGTGCCCCAGCTGGGATGGGAGCACACTTTGGGAGGTGGGGAAGGGGGATTCCTCCTCTCCCATCTTGACTTCTCCCTCGCAGCCCTTCAGGCACGTGAAAGAGGAGAAGAAAATGTAAAGAAATGCAGCGCAACAGGGGGGGTGGAGTGGAGGGCAGACAGGCTGGTGGTGGCATTGGGGAGGGAGGCAGGACAGCCGGCTGGCAGCTGGATAGAGCGGGCACAGGGCACACCAGGTGAGGGCTTGCAGTGCTGTATCCCACCCATCTTTTTTTCCTAATCCCAGAAGTTTTTGCTGCTTTTCTGGGGTTCTTCAGCTCTGTTGCAGCTCTGCTGCAGAAGCCGGAGGACGGCTGGTGGCAATCAGGTGTTTTACACAGCTGCTGGATACGGGGAGCTGGGAGACAGGGTGCACCCGAGGAACAGCCCGTGTGCCCGAGGCAGGAGCTGCCGTGGCGTGTGCTGCTGAGGGCAGGCTGCGGCGCGGCATCCCCTGCAGATGCAGGCAGAGGTCAAGGCAGAGGCAGCTTCCCTGCCTGTGTGGCCTCAGCTGAGGGTCCCGAGGGGTCACCCTGCAGCCAGCCCCACCGGGATGCCTGGGGCACCATTGGCTGGGTTAACGTTGGAGTTTGCATCCTTCTCCTCGTCGATCGGGCAAATTGTGGTTGGAGCAAACCGGGGGAGCTCTGGCAAGCGAAGAGGCAGTGGGCGCTGCAGGACCCGTCTCCGGTCGGGGTGGGAGGGCAATGCCTGGCTGGGAGCGGGGCGCTGGGCACGGCGGGGGGACCAGCAGCTCCCTGGCCCCTGTGGCACGTCTGCGGCCGGCTGTGCTGGGACTGTGCATTGTCACCGTGTGTCACCGTCAGTGTCTGGACACCCATGGCGTTTTGGAAGAACACGTTGCTCTGCCTTCTCCCCTTTTTCTTTTGCTCATTTTATTGCTGCAGTGCAGGAGCTCGTCTCTGGTATTTGCCGAATCATGGCTTGCTGACACCTCTCTCTCTCTCTGTTTATGTCTGTGCCTTTCCCTGTATGTTCTGTAGAGGATGTAGCAAATTTAACAGCCAGTGATGTGATGAATCGGGTAAACCTGGGATATTTGCAAGGTAAATCCCTTTCCCTGAGAGTCCCGTGTGCAGCATACAACAAGATCATGCCAGCTAAGCCCAAATCACACCCTTGCCGGTTTTCACCTTAGATACCCCAGCCTTTCAAGCACTAATTTGTTGGGTGGCATTGGAAAACAAAAGACCGTCCTGCAACAGCGGTACAAACGTAGGGCTCTGCAAAGTCATGGAGAGAAAAACCTCAGGGACCCTTTTGTAGTTGAATCCTTACAGGGAAATCACAGCCCTCAGCTGTCATTAAAAGAAACCCTCCCTCCACTGCTCTGCAAGTTCGTTTTGGTCTGTAAAGCCTGTGGCAATCTGAGGAGAGGATTTGCGGGGGGACGAGCGCAGCGGAGCTGCTGGTGTGTGCTGCGATGAGACGCTGGAGCTGCTGCGCCAGCCTCTTCACCTCTCGGGCACACAGGGGTCAGCCACAGCTCGGGGCAAGGCAGCACTCGGAAAGCCCTTTGTAATCCCTGGCTCGTGGTCCTGGACAACTCCCTAGGGGAAGCAGACCCTTAGGCGTAGCAGACCCTGTTTCTAACTGGGGTAGAGCGAGGTTGCTGGTGCTGCCCATCCTGCAGACACCCCGGGGCACCTTGCTGGCACCTGCAGGGTTATTGCAGCACTTACACCTTTACACAGTGGTGTAGAGTGCCCTGGAAAGGCCTCTTTTTACCACAGCAGCCTAGAGGTTAGCAGTAGCCCGACCTAGCTGTATTGAAGGCTTCACTAGCCCATGCTTAAGGTGAAAAGTTGGCATTTTCCTATAAACTCTGTCCTTCATCAGAGAAGCAGCCCCAGCTGGGGCTCATGGAAGCCCCATGCCAGCAGAGTATATTGCCAGCTGGCCGGTGGGTGCTGGGCAGAGCTCAGACCCCTGCTGGTATCTCCCCCTCCCACAGAAGAGCTGGGGCTGAGTTTAGCCACCTGCTAAATCAGGAGACCCTGGGGGTGAACGTCCAAGGTGGTGGCATCACTGCTGGGGGCTGCGTGGGTTGGGGAGCTGGATCTCAGTGTTGGTTTCCCCCCTCCAAAAAAAAAAAGATGTAAATTTTTGGTTTGCTGGTGGGTGCTGCTGGGCTGAGCCGTGCCGCAGGGGACGATATGGCAATATACTTGGTGGGTTTAGCAGTGCCTGGCTCGGCTGCATGGGGGGTCAGGAAAAGGTGCTTCCATGGAGCAGGGAAACCTGCCGTGAGCCAGGGCCCCTCCCCGCCTCCCCCGTCATGTCAACCCCCTCCCCGTGTCTCCCGCCAGGTCCCAGGGTCCGTGTGCCACCCGTGCCCCAGCATTGCCACTCCCTGTCCCCGCCTCGCTGTAAGGCTGAGCACTGGGATGGCCAAAGCTCTCCGGCCAGCACCTGGGGCTGGGCACCCCGGCACAGGTCGGGGGGTCCCACAGAGCATCGCCCAGCTGCAGCACCCTCTGTGGCCTCAGCAGTGCCAGGGAGGTGTCTGAACAGCAGAACAAAGGTCTTGTGTCCCCCTGCAAGCGCTGCTGTAGTGTGGTACCGGTGCAGTCCAGCCATGGGGATGCCCTGGGGCCCATCTGGATGCACACTGGCCAAATGCATGGTGAAGGCAGCCCTGGGTGGGGGGCGGGGAACCTGTTTGAATCCCTGTGAAGGATGCCAGGCCAGGTGGCTGCAGTGGCTTGAGCTGCTGTGGCTCATGTCACAGCTGGAGAAAAGCCCCACTTCAGAGCTTTCCACCTCAGTCCTGAGGCTGAAGAGCAGTGGTACTCCTCGCCCGCAGGCTGCCTTGACCACCCTCCCCTGCCTGGGGTGATCGCACACCCATGGGTGTCGTTACAGCAGGACACAGCCTGTGTCCCATCGTATGGCAGGGCAGCCTGTGACCAGGGGATCCCCCCACCCCGGGCAGGGGAGGGCAGGGGTGTGGTGGTGGGAGCAGCAGGAAGAGCTGCAGGGAGCAGCCCCCAGCCTGGAGCTAACGCCTGTCCCGGTGGCTGGTCCCTGGTCCTGCTGCCCACCAAACCAAGCTCCCTTTGTGTGAGATTGGCAAACATTGGTGTGCACCTGGGCCTTTCCCAGGCATCCCAGTGACAAGCCTTGCAGCGAGCTGCTGTCCTGCTATGCTCCTCATGCTGCCCCGGCGTCCGTCTGTCCGCCCCTTGCCATCCTGTCCATCCGCACCCGGTCGCTCAGTCTGTAAATGGTGTTATTTGTCACAGCTTTCGCCCCCTCCCCGGCCGCCCGCAGCCTCGCGCCCCCATTCATTTCACCCATGATCTTGTTCTCGGCTATTTCGGAAAGCGCAGGGCTCCCCCCCGGGCCTTGAGGCCGCCCGTTCGCCCTGCGCAGCACCCATGGGTGCATCTCTCGGTGGCCCCGAGCCCTCCCAGGAGGTCACCGTAGTTCAGAGCTGTCCCCGAATGGCATCGAGGGCTCTGAAACGCCACGGAGGTGGTGTTTCCCTTGGGCAGGAGAAAGAAGCAATCGTTGAACTAAATCCTGTTGCTGGATGATGCTAAATTAAGTAACTCAAGATGGGGAGAAGTGGGCAGAGCGTTCGAGCGGCCTGGGGGGGTTTGGCTGCCCTGACCCGGTGGTTGGAGTCGTTGTGCTATACCTAACACAGCAAGACTAACCTGTTCCCTTTTTTGCACTAAACCAAGGTAAGATATACCTTTTTTTTTTTTTTTTTTTTTTGAGGGGAGCGGGGTCTTTGAATAGTTACATCTGCCAGTCCCCTGGGTCAGGCCATGGTGGGGGAGCAGCTGGGGAGGTGTGGAGGGAGGTGGCAGCGATGTCCTTGGTGCTCTCCCAGTGGCAATGCAGTTGCCCATGGCCTCCCCCAGTGATGGGACCCATTTGCTGTCCTTGGGGATGAGCCGTGACCCCTCAGTGCCAGGGGACGCTGCAGTGGGAGCGAGGGCCACGGGGCGTCTGTCTGAGCGTCCCTCATCAGCCCTTTCCCCTCCTCTGACAGACGAGATGAATGACCACCAGAACACCTTGTCCTACGTCCTGATCAATCCCCCTCCGGACACGCGGCTGGAGCTCAACGATATCGTGTAGGTGTTGAACCCACCCACCCGAGCACTCCCTGTGCCCCCAGACCCGCCTCCGTGCCATGGGCTGCCCTGGCCCATTGCTTCCCATCATTTCTCATACAGACCAGTGGGTTTTGCCTCCTCCCCAGGCCATTCCCCCTCCCCGTGATCCTGAGCGGTGCCCAACCCCCCCCAGCCCCAGCTTTGCTCATCGCTGCTCCAACCTGCAGTGCCAAGGTTGGCCCCTGGTTTTGTCAGGCAGCACCGGGAGAAATAACTCCGAATTATTTCAATAGCTGCTGTGCTGGCACGGGCAGCAGCTCCCAGTGTGGTGCGATGGGGTATCCCTGCATGTCCCAGCCTCCAGGATGGGCCAGACCCCAATTTAGGGGTCGCACAGCTCCCTCCTGCCATCGGGGAACCAGCGGGGGTTCTAGCGGTGTAACTGGGCTGTGCCCTGCAGGTACCTGATCCGCTCCGACCCGCTGGCCCATGTGGCCAACGATGGCCACAGCCGCAAGAGCAGCTGCAGCAACAAGCTGGGCTCCTGCAACCCCGAAACACGCGATGAGACCCAGCTGTGAGCAGCCCCCCCGCACCCCGCACCCCTGCCAGGGGCCGGCGGGCTCTGGGGAGAGGCGGTGAAGAAGAGGATGGCCAGCCGGGGGGAAGGCTGCTGCCCACGGGTGCCTGCTGCCCCAGCGGAAGGTGATGCCCAGCCTGGCTCTGCGCCACAGAAGGGATGCCTGGACCTCCGGGAGGGATGGGACAGCCGGACAGACCGACAGCCAGCAGTCGTACACCCCGTGGCTTTTAACTTTTTATATGAATACCGCAACTAGTGAGAAAGTCTTCGCTGGTGCTGGTGGGACGTGGCTGAAACCAGACAACTGACCCTGTGTGAGCAGGACTGCATTTCATATTGCCCCCAGGTGATTTGCATTTGATGGGGCTTGTCAATTCCAGAGCAAAACTGCCCCAAAACCCTCCTCTTCCTCCTTTGCCAGGTATCCCCTGGGGTACCCAAACTTCTGCTCTTTCACCCAGCTCATCTTCATTCTCTGCTGGTTTTCTGTTATGGGCACTGATGTAAGGAGCACTCAGTGGACTTGCTGGTGGCCGTGGGATGGGATGGGATGGGATGGGATGGGGAGAGTGAGGGGGGCATCCAGCTCCCACCGGTGCCATGCAGGGGCTACCCTGCCTCCAGTGCATCTTGCCGTCTCTCGAACCAAAATACCCCAAAGCCAGGTGGCCAAAAGCCGTGCCATCCCTGTGGCAGTGCCTCTCGTCACACGTGCCCAGCTCTAGCCTGAGCCCCGGGCACGGTGCCCCTGCGTTTGTGTCCCCTGCCAAGCCTGTCCCCCATCACTGCTGCTATGGGAGCTGAGCTGCCTGGGGGGATGACAGTGGGGTCCCTGTGCCAGGGTTGGGGGTGATGGGGCAGGCTGGCTGGGGACACGTGGGTTGGTATCTCGGCTCAGCCCCCTCCCCTCCTTCCAGGGGGAATTTGGGGCCCGACAAACCCCCGTGGCTTTCCCTCCTTCCCCTCCCCGGGTCCTGGACCCGTGCCAGCTAAAGGCAGCAGGTCCTGCCTGCACCCCCTGCCTGCTCCGCCCCCCACCCCCTCAGCTCCCTCCATCCTTGCTTCACTTCATAACCCGGCACAATGGTGCAGCCAAGGTACATGAATGTACAGAGGTGTCACCTCACACCCCACAGCATCGCACATGCTGCCCAGCTGTTCTCGGGCAGCAGCGGCTGACCTGCAGAGACCTGTTGATAGCAGAAACACCGGATGTATTTCCCATCTATTTTTGCACACTTTACAACGTTGCTGCATAAAGGTTTTCTTTGACTGCCAAGGGACTAGCTGGGTTGTTAACTTTATATACTTTTACATCCATATATTAAAACTCCAATGTGGTTTTTTGGGGTTTTTTTCCTTCTTACAGAGAAGCCTGTAAAGCACAACATTGCCATGAAATTTTCCCTCCTGGACTTGCTGTGCACTGAATGGTTTATTGCCATTAACATTTGCCATCATTCCTCTTGACACCCCCAATAAAAGTTGTTTACAAAAAAACCCCAACAACAACAACAAACCCCAAACAACAAACCCAAACCCCATAACCTGTTTAAAAATGCAGTTTTAAGCAGTTGGGGAGATGTCCCATCCCAGAAGGAGGATGCGCAGGGTAGGACCCATACCAAGCCCAGCATCATCTGGAGAAGGTGTTGAGAAAGACCTTCTGTGTCCAGATGGGGTTGGAGGGGGAAAAGAGGTCATTTTTTTAAATTTTAATCCTAATTTTTTTCCTGATGTGCTGGTCACGAGGCCCTGGGTGACCCGCACCAGGCACTACCAGCTGGTGGAACGTCACGGCTCTGAGAGCTACTGCGGTTAAAAAGCAACAAGCCCAGCCTGCCAGCTCGACGGTGCCACTGCACTTAGCTGTGGGCACAACCAGAACTGGCTCTGATGTTTTTTGGTTGGTTTTTTTTTTTTTGGGGGGTGTGGGGTGTGTTTTGTTTTTTTTCCTAATTATGAATTTGTGTATCTATTGGGTTAAGGCAGATACGCATTTTATTCATTTCCATTTGCAACTTAGCATGCCAAAAGTACCATTTAAAATAAAATAATAAGTTTTGTAGGCTAAAAAGCAAGCGCAGCTGAAGTACAAAAGCATACGGCTGTGTTAAAAGTTCAAGATAACTCCAGAAATGCCTCATCAAGTGTTAATAAATTTAATTGCCTAGATTTCAGACAGATGATTTTCCAATCCCCACTTAACTTTCAAGGCAGAGTGGAACAAAGCAGTGTTACAGGTTTAAAAGCAAAAACCACACCAAAGGCCCCAGCAGCATGGATGATGTGATTATCTGCACGTTTACTCAGAACAGTTTTTAATTATTTTTTTTTTCCATTTGCCTGGCCACTGGGGCACCGAGCTCTGTAAGCACAGCATTAGTGAGCACAGGGCAGCGAGCACAGCTCCAGCAGCGCCGTGTTTCCCCACTCAACACCCACCCCCCAACCCCCAAGTGCAACATGCCCCCAGCACCTACATCAGATGCAAAGACATCGGGTGCTGCGGCAGGAGCTCAGCCTTAGGTCCCTCGCCTTCCTCAATTCTTATTGACCTTTAAGTGGAGGAGATAATTAGCATAAGAGGAAACCCACATACCAAAAGAAGTATAGACTATATGTGGTTTGTGATCCTATTAAAATAACAACCCTCAATATTACTGTATTTTGACAACGCTTCTGTTTGTTTAATGTATAAATACATGTATTTAAAAAGAAAGCTATGTGTATAAACCATACGCACTTTGCAGACGTTCTTTCTATGGTGTAAATTTATAGCAGACATTCTAATGGGATGTTGAAATAAATACTGTAGATACTTACCTGTGGTCAATGCAAGTCTAAAACCAAACATTTAACTTTTCTAATTCTTTAGACACAGTTACAATACTAATGTAAAAACAAAAGTATTTTATTTTTGTAATGGTCCTGGCAACATTGATGCATCAAGAGTCATTTCTGCTTACAAAAGGGCTGTCTGGGATGGGTGTGCAAGCAAGGACTCCCCCGGAGCCCCCTGGGGCAATGATAACAATGGCTATTACTTCCAGCTGCTGACAAACTTAGAAAAACAATTTTCTGTAAGGAAGGAGTTGTGTTCCAATGCAGAGACATGACAAGCCTGGGGAACGCAGAAACAAGGAAGGCTGCGATATTTTCAAGTTTATCAGCAAACGGCTCCATCGCATGTTATGTGTCCACTAACGGTTTCATACACTAAATATGGACTAAATCCATCTATCATGCATTAAAGTAAAATCAAATATTAAAACAAATATTAGAGTATATTTATTTCCTGTTAAACTCCTTTTTACTTCAATCTATATAGAACATGACACTTATTTCCCCTGAGCAAGAGACTGGACATCTCTCAAGGTCTGCTCATGCATGGATTTTTATCCACAACAGCAGATCAAACTCCCATCTTTCCTCTCCGAGACCTAATTTTGTGAGATGATCTGCTGGGATGCACGGCAGACAGCCAACCAGAGGTGTTTTTGTACAATTACTGTGAAGATACTTCACATTTCTGTAAAGACAAATGAAAATAAAAGAGCTGCATGCAGCAAGACTAGAGGCTGCTGTCTGGTTTGTTTCTGGGAGCAAACTTTAAGCTTAAAAATCCATGGCCAAGATGTGGCTTTAGAGTGCCAAAGTCCTAAGATTTACAAGCCCATGTTTCAAGTAATCTCTTCCAAAGCTGGGACACATGAAAAAAGTTTTTTAACCTCAGCTTTCAGAACTCTTCTGCATTCATGCACAAAGGGGATGTTAGATTTGCTGTTGTGTTACAGTAACAGTACAACTCCAACATTATATTTAAAGGTCATTTAATTCATTTATTGAATCATAGAAAATAAGGATTAAAACACACACATTAAAGTTTGTGGCTTTTTAACTGAACTTTTTTTTATCTTTACCGATATCTTTACAGAGCCAGGATTCAGTACATGTTCTGCCCCCAAACACTTCAAAATATTTCACTGACTACAGTTCACATCTGCATTCCAAGACTTCCAGAAAGACAACCCATTTCTACAGCGCACAACACACATGTAGATTTTAACTTTGAGATCAAATGCAAACAGTAGACAACTAGAGATTGTTTTTGTTAGGTGTTTTAAGCAAACACTGTAAAAATGATAATATATTTAAAATCTTGCAGGACACAAATACTTTAAATAGTGAAGATAACTCTAGGATTAACATATGTGTACAAGTGAGAAATTTAGAAGCCATCAAGTCATTTTGCTGTAAACTTACCCAAGTCAAGGGGGACAGCAGGAAGCCAAGTCCCTGTTCAAATTACTTTTTAACTGTTGTCTTTAAACAAGACAAATCTTTACATGAAGAATAAACGTCTTCCAATTTTCCAGTACAACTAAATTGTAATGATTACACCCAGAAGAAGGTAATTTCAACACCAGCAATAGCTTCCCTCACTGGTATGAAAACCCAAAGACCGCAGAACAGGATTCAATGCTCTGTACAAGCAGCCACAGGTAACAGCTCATCCTGAACAAGCCTTTCTAGTTACATCACAAAACTGAAGTGTTTTTTTCAGAAATGTCTGCATTTGCTGAAGTTTGTTAAAAAAAGAACGG
The DNA here is from genome assembly GCF_015220075.1 of Falco rusticolus. Classification (NCBI taxonomy): domain Eukaryota; kingdom Metazoa; phylum Chordata; class Aves; order Falconiformes; family Falconidae; genus Falco; species Falco rusticolus. The sequence goes on from NC_051195.1 coordinate 46,808,575, forward strand.
TGGTCTCTCTAGTGAAGTTGTGAAAACTTGTCCAGATGCCCACAGCATCACAGCACTCTTAAATTTCTTACATGGGCTTGGATTTGGTTGCCTCACAGCTCCCTGGCTGTGAGATCTCCCCTGCCTACCTTCATTTCCCAACAACCCCCATAACCATCCCACATTATAATTTCCCAGGTTGTGTCTTGCTTTACCGCTGTTTGTGCCACTGTCACCAGGTCCTGTGTTTCTCAGTTGCTTCGTCACCACACCAAAAGGACTTCATTGCTTCTCAGCAGTAGGTTCTTTACCTGGTTGCACCTTTTATCTTGCTTCACCTTCCACAGCAACAGCAGTAGTAAGAGAGGAAAAAAACCTGCAAAATGAACAAGAAGTCCTTTAAAACTTTGTGCCAGATGAGAAAAATTAGCTTCTAGGACTAAAAGCTTCCTTTTAGAAGAGAAGATTCTAGAGCACTAAAATATACATTAGAAGGAAGGGAAAAAAATATGGTATTGACATGGCTGGGAAACAAAAAGGAAACCAAAAACCATGAAGGGTTTTTTATTTTACTGTAAATTCAGTTTTTATCGTTATTCCCTGAGAAGACATATGTTCAAACGAAGTAAGGGGGTTTTTTTGTAAGATTTCATGTAATTGCCACGGCAATTCTGGGTGTTTTATATGCTTCAAACCATTCTTTCGAGTGCCTCATTTAAATTTTAACAAATGCTGTATATTGAATATTTAATCATCCCTGCTGCACACATCAGTTTAAGATGCTTTTCCCCCAGAGTTTTTTTCCCCCACTATGATAAATATACGTTATTTCTGAACAAGTTTAGAGGGATGTATCAGAAAACTATGACAGTACTTCAGCACCAAGATGTAATTTGAAAGTAGATTTACATTTAGCAAAGACGAGCAAATAAATCCATCCTGTAATTTTGCAACAGAAATGGGACTGTGTTCAGCATTCACTGTGCACACCAACATTGCACTGAAAAGGCAAGCTGGGGAACAGAAGAAGGTGCATAAAATATCACAGGTATCTTAGCTGTCACAAAACGTGTTTTTTGAAAAGCACAATATGAAATAATGTACTAAACCATCAAGAAAACATGCCTGAGCAGGTAGCACCTCACTGAGGACTGCTGAAAATCAGAGATGTTCACAAGAGCCGCTCCTTTCACTGCTGGTGGACTTTGAGATGTAATTAGAGCCTTTACCAGGAGGGAAGCATTCAGCAGCTCTGTGACACCAGAAAGTGTATCACTAGAAAAATCTATCACTCAAATGTCTAAATATGCTTTAGATAACTAACACAATATAGTCTTGCAATGTGAAGTGTATGGGAAGAATCAATCCTGCGAAGTAAAGGGGGAATAGACTAAAGGTAACTCGCTTTTTATTTCACGTTTCTATCACAGCAAGTCTTTCAATTCCCTTTCAATTCCTGGAATCTATCCTTTTGGCATATGGACTGTATTTAATATAGTTCAACTATTGAAATACTAGCTTATTTTTGTCATTATTCTATTCGCACATGGATGGAGTAAATTCCTGTCTGCAATCTGGGGGACAAGAATAGCTACTCATAAGATTTGGGATCATTTATGAACCAGGGGTAAAAAAAAAAAAAGCAGCATTTAAATTAGCTAATCTTTTCAGTTAATTTGACCTTCATCCATAAGGGCCATTCCATTTCGTTCATATGAAGATTCATAGTTACCACAGCAGCTTTCTTTGGATAACTTCATATCATGGACTTCTGGCAGTCAAACTGTCAATGTAAAACAAAAGAGAAGGAACAGCCATTTTGCTACACTTTTTACAGTATAAACTCAGTCACATACTCCTCCTAATCTTCAGTATTATCGCAAGCAATACACTTAGTATGGAAACAGATCTATAATACAGAATCTAGAATATACTGCCATCTTTAATGCTCAGTACTAGACACTGTAACACCATCAGAAATCACTTAAAATGGCATGAAGCATTCACATATAAAATTACAAGTCAGAATCTGTAATACCCAAATCTTTAGTGCTCAGCTCATACGGGACGTTCTACAGCAGTGCTTAGCTCTCGTTTTGTGAGTTTTCATCATTTGAAGGTACTTTGTTTCCTCTTTATTTCAGAAAACTGAACTTGCAGTGTTTACTACCTGGCAGAGAAAATCCCAGATCCTGAAGATGACTTGAACAGTTCCGTGGACTGTAGTTTCACTGTCGGGAGACATCCCACTGAGCACATTCCTTGATAAAGTAGGTATTACCAGACAGATAAATCGAAGTTAACCTTGTGATGCTGCTGTTTGCTAGAGGGAGGCTTGTGACAGGCTGCAAACGGGCTGCTGAAGGCGGTACAGTTGGTAACTCCAGCCTTGGTTGCAACATGTACAGCCAAGGCCAGGCTTCCTGGGAAAGCTAGGGAACAAGGCAAAGAAATGCTTGCACGAATACAGACACATCATTTCTTTTCACATATCAGGATGGAATCTCCTCAACAAAGACAAACGATTAAAGCAAGATGTTCTAGCTGGATGGTGAAATGTGAACGTGAATGTGAAAAATTAAGCTCTTGTTACTAACGCATAAGCTTGTTTTTTAATAGCAAAGTTTTCCCAATTCTAAGGTCAGTCCTAAACAAACAGTTAAAAATAGACCAAAATTATAAGAAAGGTCTTTAAAATATAGCTATATTAACATTGATTAATACAGCCAGCTGTAAAGAACTCTGACATTGGCTAACTCTGCGGAACACTGTAGTTACAGTCTTCAATTCCATTTGTATACACAAAAAAAAAAAATCCCCAAATCACTGACAAATAATCTATGGTCACCCTAACAGACAAAAAAACCAAGATTCAACAAACAACATATTCCTAATTAAGAAAGTTTAAGTGGAAAGAATGGCATTTTTGATCAAAGTTTGGTTTAATTTTTTAAGATAAGAGTCTAACTTACCACTTGGAACAGAAGAGCAAAAATACACTTTTTCATATGTACACTGGAATCTTGAGATCTTCAAAACCCCTAAAACCAAAATAAACCTTCATGTACCTGCAAACAGAAAGCTCAGAACCATAAGGGAAATATTTTCTTTATATAATAATTTTATATTGACAATGCATTCAAACAAAATTTCAAAACCACACTAAGGATTTTTTGCTTACTACATGATAACTGCAGTCCATCACCTGAATGGTAATCTCCAGTTAAGTGCAAAAATTTAAATCCAATATGGGCAATTACTTACATTTCATGGAGTGAAAGTTCCTCCTGTAATTCTGGTATATTTGTCCTGACAATCTGCATGAGATAAAGGACTATACCAATGCATGTCATACCCTTTTGTCAAAAAACAAGTCAAGATTCAATGTCCCCTTCTCTTAGATTCTGAGGCACATGTCAGAGGCAGATTAAATGTGCCTACATATTCCAAGCGCTCAAGATTACCTGTGGAGCATCTCTTGGGATGCATCACATCAATGTTCCTTGGTTTCTGCAACAATGTATTAAAGCTAAATCCATGATCAGACCCGCCATCCACGGAAGTTTTAAGTATATCCTAACATACGCGCAAGACTACAAAAAAATATTACAGAAATAAGATGAAGTAAACTTTTTCTTCCATTTTTAATACTCAGTCTTCACATATATAATTAAACAATAGAACATCTGATCAATGTGAGGACAAGAGTTCAATTTTTTTGGCTTTAACGTGTCGAAATATGTAGTTTAGACATCTAAAAAATATACTTGTCGACCACATGAATATCTTAATTTCAAACTGTCCTGAAGAATATTATATAAAGTTTTCACGTAGCAGCAGCACACACAACACCTCCCCCACAAAATACTTCACAGATTCTCCAGTTCTGCATACCTAACATAGCAGTAAAAATGGGTACAAAAACAACCTCGCAAAAATCTTTTTTGCAGGTCACTTTCGGCTGCAGCGTCCTTGGAGTGTCACAGCAAAACCAGCCTCCTACGAAGTCTTAGAATTCAGCTACTGTTTGACACCCGAGCCACAAAATCCAGGGCAGAAATCATACCCTGCCACTGCCATCCTCAGTCACACCAGCACGCAGCCAGCTGCATTTCACTGAACTGCTTAAAATACATTAAATTTAAAAGCTTAATTAACTGAAAGCTATTTAATTAGATAAGCACAGCGTGGATAATAGCTTAATACACAACCATGAAGACTGGCTATATCAATGTATGCCTGAGGAAAAACCCCAGGTACGATCCTGCTGTCAGAAAGCAGAGCAGATCCCAGATTCCAAGGACAGTCAGTTCAGAGTGAAGATGACGCATCCCGTTTGTTGCTATATTAAAAAAAAAAAGCCAAACCCAAAACAACCTAAAAAAAAATCAAAGCCAGGGGGGTTCCAGTGTTCTGACACTGCCTCTAGTGCTCAGTTCTGAAGACTTGTAAGGAAAAAAAGCACAAGGAACACAAAATTAGAGTGCCAAGAACTCATTCATGTCACTCGTGTTATACTATAGCCCCAAACTATTGCTTGTAGTAAGTGAAAACTCAAGAGATCACCAGTGTCTACGCTCTGAACTCTCCAGTTTAGTGGCAAGAAGTCAGATTTACTTTTTTTTTTTTTGCAAACTGAACCGTTCTAGCAGCCCAGCATATAGTGTTCAACTGTATTAAGGTTTTCAAAATAAGTCAGGCTTTTCAAAACTCAGATTATTCTTGCTTGAACTCTTACCCTACTAGAAAGCATGATGAAAATGAGACAAAGACACATTAAATCTACAGATGCAAACAGCATGTGCAAATACGCAACAGACCGATGAATGGGAGTTTGAGAAAAAGAAACTGCATTTAAAAGCACTTTAAAGATGTACATTCTTGTATTTATTACATGTAAGAAACTAGTAAGAAATCGAGAGAGGTCAAAGGCAGACCTACTTGCAGACTACTCTATATAGAAAACAAATTCTCTAGCTCAGAGCAAACACAGCCAGAGCATTGTGGTCCGTTTCCAGGGAGCGCTACAAAGGCTGTTTGGTTTCGGCACATCTTTGGAAAATTCAGTGGGGAAAAAAAAATAAAAATTGTATCTCCCTTGTTTTTAGACAGCTGTTACAGTTTAGCCCCACAGTCAGTAGGAAAAGCTGATAGCGTAGCTGTACCTAAAGCTCCCACTCCCTCTTCCTGCCCATACTCCCAGGAAGCACGAGAACCTTTTTGAACAGCTTGAAAGTTGTTTGGTTTTTTTTTGTTTTTTTTTTTTAACCAAAGCCAGTTCTGCTCGCTTTTACATGGGAAGCGGGAAGAAGGAACAACCCTGGCTCCAATCAATCCTGGTGAAAAACAAACTAAACTTCTTAAAGCTGCAGGTTGACAAACGATTGCTATTTATCTACAGGAGGCACCCAGACAGAGCAGAGCACCACTCTACTGGAACAGCCAGTAACCTTCCTCGCATTTCAGCTGTCAGGGTATTTACACAGTACCCTCAGGTGGCTGTGAAGAGGACAAAAATTCATATTCTAAGCAGTGATTTTTAGAAGAGACAACAGCAAAGAAGATGGTGAGATCTTCCATGGCAATTATCAGTGTACAGATCACCTAACTATCCCTACACGTAATGATTCTCAGCCACTGTAAGTGAAGCATTAAGCATAACATCATTAAAACTAGTTAGAAATGCCACGTATTCAGAATTCGATAAACTTAAGACAAAGAACTATGCTAACAAAGATATGCAGTCACAGTCCTACAACCATATTTCACCCTGGGCCGACACCAAGCAGCGAACCAAGTTTAAGCTGGCATTCTGGATTATACAAAACCTATGTAAGAAAATGAATTTTTCTCCCTTCTACAAAATGCTGATTGCATTTGCCTCTACACATCTACAGTTTATCCACATTCCTCTGTGTAAATTCTGCATCATGTTCTTACAAATAAGTTCTCCCTCTTCCTGCTTCCAGACCAAATTAATACAGCATATTCCTTGCCAAGGTATTTGAGATTAATGGGGGTTTTTTTATATAACTAAAACTTAGTTTTTCAGAAAATTTAATCTCTTAGAAAGTGACTTACTCCTACTTCCCCTCTGATCCTCAGCTTGGGGCTACATGCTGCCTGTAAGATGAAGAACTCCTTGGCCTCCTCTCCCTCTCCAAATGGATGTCACCTCCTATTGTTTCCAGTAGTAAATGAGGCCACATTGCAGCAGGAAAAGTAAGGACCTGATCTAGTGCAATGAGATCCAGGAGGACACTGAAGGTGACATCGCCTTTGTTGTTCCAGTCCTTTCTATGGGCAATGATATCTCAGCCTGAATGAAATACATAAAAGTACAAATCACCAGAATCACTGGTTATTTTTTTTTTTTAATCTCTACAAACAAGGACTATCTTTGAAAATTTTATTGTATAGTCACAGAAAACTATTTCTGCATTGGAAAAAATCCATAGTTTTCAGAATGCAAATTTCACTTCTGTGCAACCAATATGGATTCATTACAAAGCTTAAACCACCAGCTTATTTCTAAATTCTGCAGGCAACTTGTCTTTACAAATCACAAGCAAGCTAATACTGAGGAGCTCTACAAAAGAAATTCTCTTGGTGCTTCCAAAATTCTGTCACTAACTGAATACATAGATCAAAGAAAACCCACCTGCCAGATTCAAGAGTCTGAAGACTGATCAAATAAATCCTTAAATAGACTGTTAACTTTCTGAAAGCCTTCTGGTTGAATTTTTGCACATCGCAATCAGGGTCAGGAAAACTTGTCATAAAGTTATTACAGCTACATACAGATGAAGCTTTCTAAGAGCACAACTAAACATAGAATAGCACATCTTTAAAGCATATTAGTTCTGAGGGGGATGAAGTGTCACAACAACAGAAGTACACATGAAAAAAACTAAATCAGTTAATGATTTTTATTAAATTTCAGTGTTTCATAAAATAAATATGGTATATAATATCAAACAGTGAGAAATAAAGCACAAGCATGAAAAGCATGGTAACAAAAGTTACACTCATGACAGTGTTTAATACTTAGCACTTTAGAAACCATAAAGCCTTTAATTATTTACAAGCAGCAAACTATCTAACATAATTTACAAAGTTGCAGCAGCCTAGTCAAGGAGTAATGGAAGGGGGAAAAAAAATTGAGAGACTGCAATGGAAGACCTTCACTTTGCTCTGTCTAGTTAGCACTTTATTATTATGTACCCTATTTTCCCCTTATGTACACAACTAACTTCCATTATTTTCAAAGCTTAATAATGACACTGTATTGTATTTTAGAGCTCAGTTTGTCTCTAGGATGGTGTAGTGCCTTCTGCACTCAAGAGATACATATTCAAGTATATACTTCAAATAAAAGTAAACATGTGCAAACCAAAGTTATAAGCCTACATGACCTGCAAGTAGTAGTGTCAAGCCGCACGTAGCGGGCGCAAGTTAGCGGATTAAATTGGGTAATAGCTACAGAAACCTACTCAGAAGTGTAGTCCGGACCAAAAATGAGAAATGGGAGTGTTAAAAAAAAAAATAAAATTGAACTGAATTGCAAATATACCCTGTTACCACAGACAAAAACTTAATCTGCTGAAACAAAGACTTTTAAGGTCATAACTCAAGATTTAATATTTCAACATGAAAAGAAATCCAAGCCATTCGACTTATTTGGGATTCTGAAACAAATGCAAATGTCTGTTTAAAAATTGCTTTTAAATGAGAAAAACAAATCGATATATATCACCCAAAATAAAAACATAACACACTCTTCATTTTAGAGCATGCTGCTCGTTCAGAATAAAGACAGGACAAAGGAAGTAGAATTACATTTCATGATGTAATAAAAACATTAAAATTTGTGATCATTAAGTGCACCATTGTACAGGAGTAGCGTGCTCAGAGTGGAAATGTTCTATACCTACCAGAATCCATCTTTAACAAAGCAAACAAATCTTTAGGACACTACCTGAAACTGAAATCAGTAATAACTGTGCTCCATTCAGCTTGACTTAAGTTTCAGTCAGGCACATTCCAGCTATAGTAGTAGCACCTGTATGCCTCTTCACGATTGTATTCCAGAGATCTTTAAATTTGCGAACAATTATTTTTTTAAAAAAAAAAGACTGGCTTTTGCAATCCTTGCAATGCTTATCCTAAACAGATACTGCAAGTAAACTCTGTTCTGAGCAGCACATGTTGGGGCTTTTTTCAGAAATCTGAGAGCTGGACTTACGTTGGCAGTAGATACAGTACAACAATTTGATGTATTAAACAGTTCCTCAAAAAAGTCTGAAAGGAAGATTTCCCTAAAGACTGTTTAAAAAACCAAACCAAACCAAACCCAACCCAAAACACTTCACCCAAGATCTGTTCAATCCTTCTACTGAAGTTCAGAGCTTGCCACCTTCAAGAATGACAGGAAAGAGGAGGGAATGAGGTGGAGAGGAAACAGAACTCAATTATTCCCAATTTGTACCGATGAAAAGCTTCAAGTAAAAGGAAATCCACTTGTTAACGATCTTGCTACATGCACAGTCCCTCATCAGTTGAAAGCCACAGTAGTTAGCATTGGGTGTAACAGCAGATTTATTCATAAAAAACACTGGCAATGTTCCTTCATTCTTAACTTGCATCCACGGTTTCTGTTTAGAAGCTTCTTAAAAAGTGTTTATGGTTCTGCACATTTCATACCAAACTGCAGGAAAATGGTAAACGTGTCTTCTTTCGATGCAACCCCATTCAGCAATCTTCTCCCCAAGAACTCAGTGTCATTTACGAGTCTGAGTCTTCTTTGGCACTGCAGGTCGCTTGGCTTGCCACAAGTGGTTATGAATAGTAAGAGCATCCACACTGACAGACATGGTTTTGGCTGGGATCACGTTAAACTGTTTTCTGTCCGAACTGTACTTATAAAGTTTGTCAATCATTTTCTTGGTGATGCTCTTTGGCCCTGTTCCAGTCAGCTTGTAGATTTCTTCAGTGTCAGGATAGTAGCAGTAAAGTGCTCTGAACTGGCAGCCAGCATCACGGAACAAGATAATGTAGTGGTTGGCATCACATTTTTCTAGTTCCTGCATTAAAAATAAACAGACACACTTAGATTGTTCACAGTGAAAATGTCCATGTTATGCCAAGCTTTAAGCTTTCACATATAGCTGATTAAGTGTTTGAAGTTTTTGGAACATGATTTTCAGTTTTTATAAACTCACAAATTCAACTCTAAATGCAGGATCGTGTTTTCCACAAGTCCACACAGTCAAGGGAAGTAAAGGATTCTCAATACAGGTACATTTTAGGAAAATTTGCTACAATGTGGGATTACAAAATGAGTATTACAGATACATTTTAATTTAAGTGCATTACTGATCTTGTATTTTAATGTTTACCTCTAATATTGAATTCTTATGTGGTTCATTCACTTTTCCAGCAAGGCAGCAATGAGATATAGCATTGTGAATAATAGGTTTGTTTGATTTGCTGCTGGGTTCCTTAAATAATTTTGGACCTAAAGAAGATAAACAAGTAAAAATTATTTGCGCTATATTTACAAACATTAAGAATGTCATTCATCAAAATGACAACCCCTCCTCAAATATTTTTCTACAATAACAAACTTTTAGAGAGATCAAAATACACCTGACGACTTCTCAAAAAAACCCAAAAGTGTCACATCAAATATACGGCAGCTTTTTATGACCTGATATTCATGACAAATGCTCAAAGTAAAACAAAATAGTCACCTGTGTATTCTGCCACTGAAGCAATAGAAGATGCTGTCGAAGCGTTCTCCCAATCTCTTTCTGTGTTTCTGCTAGGATTTCTGCTCAGTATTGGTAAGGACTCCATTGATTCAACTCTTTGGGGTGGGGGGGAAGAATAAAAAAAAGTAATAAAAATTATATGCCAAGATTTGGGGTTTTCCCCCCTCCAATCTTAAGTAAATTCACCAGTTGCTGGCTCGGAATGGAATAGGCTATTGTCCCTTTTCCTCCCCCAGAACAGTCAGATTCTTCCTGCTAGATTATCAAAGCAAAAATCTATTGTTCCTTTGGAAGACAACAAAACCAAATTGTAAGTTTGTACAGAACATCAGAGTTGGCAGCCACATAAAACAGAAGATGTGTTCACTAATTACTGTTGTGCCTCTATGCCAGCAAACTGAAGCAGGAAACACTAAACCCCAACACTATTTCATAACATATTAAAATATCAAAAAATTGAAATTAAGGCTATCACTCTACCTCTGAGACGGCGTGCCACCAGAGTGCACACTTTCAGGTTCAGTTGTTGCTGCCGAGGCCAAAGACAGACTGGAACCAGACTGAGCACTGCTCAAATTATCAGCTACAAAGCAAAAGAGAAAATGTGAAACACGTTTTGTTAAAGCAGATTTGCAGACTCTGTAAAAGCAAACAAAATTCTTACGTGTGGAAGAACACTTTGTCCCTGAATCACTGTAAGATTCTTCACGATGGACTGACTTGGGCCTGGGTTTTTTGGGCTTTGATTTGGGCTTTCCAAGCCCTTGCTCCTCCAAAATTTGCTGTTGTTTTTTCCTTAGATATTCTTGTTTGATAAGTTCTCTTCGAGCCTTCTCTTCCTCTTTCCGTATTCGGTCCTCCTCAGCTTTGCGACTGAAAAGCAAATATAACATTATATTCAACATACAATAGTTTTCCTCATCTTAAAGATAAAAAGTATTCTTTTCCACATGTTATTACCGAGCTTCATCTCTTTTTTGCTCAACTTCAGCCTCCAGCTGCTGTTTCCGAATCCGAGCTTCCTCAGCTTTGCGCTGCTGTTTCAAAAGGAACGCTGCACGTTTTTTTGCGAGCTCATCTTCTGCTTTCTGCTCATCCTGCAAAATTCATAGGGGTAAAGAGTTTTAAAGACTAGAAGAATATATATTAAGCTGGACATCACAAGATTGCTGAGGATTCCAGGAAAACGTAAGCTATTACTTTCAGAAATCTTTACATTTTTAGAATTGATGAATGTAGATCAGAACTGTATTGAAGAGACAGTTTTAGTTTTCCCTTAAGACTGTGGGGAGAAAAAAACCCAACCAAACAGTCCCATCTTACTCTGGACTTGTTTTTAAGTATGCTTAATCACCACAAAACCTTCCAGAAGCGCAAAGAACGCAACTGTCACATGGGCTAGGATGGACAGCACAAATAACCCCAGCATAACAATAAATTTTGAGTCAGCCAATATTAATCACACTACATAAAACCAGAAGTTAAATTCACGGGGACTGAGACAGCCTAGCCCAACTTCCTTGAGAAAGAAATTAAAAAAGAAAGTATTGTCACGTCAGCACATTTGAGATATTTACAACATTCATTGCTAAGCACAAGTTAAGATACTAAATGTTCCAATAGCAGTTCTGAACTTCACTAGAAGGTGTAGATACACTATTTAAAAACCATCCAACCTCACAATATAAGAAATATCACTGTACTAAATAAATCAAACAGCTTAACAATAACCTCTTCCTCAAGGCAGAGTTAGATGCAAAATGAGAGAAATTACTTAAATTTAATACATTTTCATCATGAGCCCTATACACTACCATTACAAGACAAAAATGAAAGCTGCATGAAAAACATTAATTTCTTCCAACATTGCATTGAAGCATCTCATTTCTCAGTAGCATCTACAGCCATAGAGCTAAATTCTCCATTACAGCCCTTGACTTTTGGCCTGTGAGGCTGCTCAAAAATCAGAGAAATCTGGGCACAAATGCAAAAAACCCCCCAGTTCAGACTCTCAGCTCCCCACCAAGTTTCCAAACCTGTTCAGCAGGCTTCTACTAGATACATGCACCCTGTCATAATTTTTTCCTTCAGTTGATACAGGTTCATAGAATGCTGGGATATCAGAATGGTAAATTCTTCCCTTTCATTCTGTGATTCTTTTGTGCTAAGTACTTACAACATATTTGTATGTCAGTTTCTCAGACAGAAAAAAAACTAAGGGAAAGAAGAAAAGCAAGGTTAACCCTGGTTCCAAGTAAAGTTAACAAGAACCAGGATTCCTTACATCAAGCCAAAAACTTTTCTACACAAGCAATCCTTTTCCAACAGAGTTTTTTAAAGTCCTAATATTGCAACCAGAATGTTCTGTGTTCCATCAGAAGTCTGAAGAATGAAGTGGACAAAATCAGTTCTAACGCTGGGAAAATACGCAACATTAACCAAATATAGAAAGATATCATATTTACCTTGAAGAAAAAACCCACACCAGACTTCTGATCACCTTCACTAATTATATCCGTAGACCTATCCCGGTTTTCAAGTTCTCCTTCATCTGGAGCTTTTAAGTCAGACAAGTCTACTTCAATGAGATTGGCCTTGCTTCTCAGTGGCTCATCCACTGGGACATTCTCTTTTCCTGAGCCATCAGATGAATTTAGCCCTGTTTCCTTGAAGGTGTTATTCACCTCCTTGCTCATTTCAGAAATAATATTTGCATCTTTGGAGGTGGAGAGAACAAGTGCCCTTTGATTGCTCTCATCGTGAAGTCTGTAGGTATCAAAGAAACACTTTTCTTGAGAACCATTTCCAGAATCAGGACTACCTTCCAAGCCGATTTCCGTTGGTGTTTTTGCCAAGCTATTGGATGGAAATGGTCTTAAATGTGGTAAGGTTTCTAGACTTTGTGTCGGGGTTTTAACACGTGCTGAATTTTGTTGTCTGTCTTTAGTGACTTTCAGATCAGCTGGTCTTCCTGATCGAGAACTCCTTCCTTGACCAAACCGAGGTGGTTTACGAAGACTGTTCATTCCAGTTGGAGATAAGGGCTCAACAAAGTGAATCGATGGTTTTACCTTTTGGTCCTGAGAGTTATTTCTGGCTCCTGGCGATGGCACTGATGGAGATTTCATAAGTAGTTCCTGTTGCTGAGAAATCTTTAATATAGCCTGCTGAAGTGTACTGATTGTTTCATTTAGTTTTTCGATAGAAAGATCACATTCATTTATATCCACTTCTGTAACACTGTCATCCAGGAGGGCAACAGAAATAATTTTACTTTTTTCCAAATCATGTAAAGCAGCAGAGTCTTTCTGTTTATGTTGCTCCGCAAAAGCTAGGCTTTCTTGCATTTTTACTTTTGCTACTTCTTGAGAATCATTAAGCATTTCTTCTCTCTCCTCCTCTTTCACAAGAAACTCCTCAGATTTGGAACCCAAAGAAACTTCATCTAAGTCTTCACCATTGTGCCGACAATATTCTTTTCCAAAATGTTCTGGCTTGAGAGGCTGTGGAACGTCAGGAGATTTCCCTTTTTTAACCACATGCAAGAAAGCTGCCTTGCCCAATTTTAGTCGCTGCCTCGCTGATAAGGCTTCCATCTTCTTCTTCTGAGCTTCTATTGCCCTTCGTTTCTCTTCCAACTGCATGTGAAGCTGCACCAATTCAGAAGCTAAAAGATTAACATTATCTTTATTTTGTCTGTTGGGGCTTTGTTCTCGCTTTTGTTTCCATGTGGTTAGTGGTGCCGGGCAGCTTTCTGATCCATCTGGCGTGGTCTTCTGTGAACTACTCGTGCTGGACTTCGTTTCATAACTGTTAAGTCTCTGAAGCTTTCGTTCTGCGAAATTAGTCATTCGGACACTCCCACTAGCCATCGACACACTGCTGACTTGAGAAATTGTACTCAAACATGGGCTGGAGCGTCCACTAGCATCATCCTTATCTTCGTGTTCTTTGACCTTCATATCTTCTTGCAATTTTGCAGATTCTTCCTCGCCAATGTACTTAGCGACTATAGGATGGTCATCTATGACTACTAAATCCTGTTCAGTGTCTTCTATGTCTAAGAGATCTGAATCAGAGTCCTGTCTCACCATAGTCCATGTAGTATCTGTAACATGCAAATTGAGACTTCTCACATAACTTGCATTGACTTTACTTGCTATGTCATCATCTGATTTAGCAGCATGAAGAAAAAACCCTCCAGTAGATAGCTCCTGAGTGGAAGGATCTAAACTGCTACTAGCCAAAGGTCTGGAAGCTTCTAAGCTGGCTTCCGCCAGTGCCACTGAATCTGCAGCACTAGGATCTGCAACTGGAGTGAAATCAGAACTAGAAATTGGAGTAAAAGTCCTACTGAGGTCATGCTCACCATGACTGCTATTTGTTTTCTTGCGGATCAAAGGCAAGTGTCCTTCATTTAATCTCTTGGTTATAAAACTCCTTTGTTTCCCTTCCCCGCATTCATCCTCTTTATTGATTATCTGTTTTTCCTTTGCTGGTTTTAGAATGGCAGGCATTAAAGGCTCCAAGTAAAAACTCTCTGGTTTGCTTTCTGAAGTCTCGCTATTTGTTTTTGGAGACCACGCAGTTGCAACTACGCTGGGCACCCTGGCTGATGCATTCTGCAATTCAAGATCATCACGGTTTGACCTTTCTTCAGATCTGATTATTGCAATAAGCTCTTCATCTTCATCCTCAATTTCAACATTGTTCAGCAAGCTCTTCCCGTTAGTTTTCACTGATGGAGGATGGGGCTGGTTTTTTGGAGTTACATTAACAATGTTTGATGCAAGACTGTCTTTGCTGATCGATCTAGCCAGACTAATGCTATCACCAGACCCAGGGTCTACATCACTACTGGCAGAATGATGAAGAGCAAATGGTGTTGGCTGAGACAAAGGCCTAGAAAAGATAAGAACAATCTACTGACACTTCAGCACAAAAACTTACAATTTGTTCCACTAAGGACCCATGATATAGACAGCTAAAATTTTTGCTTCATTTGAAAAATGTATCCTGCATCAAAAGTGACCAGCAATACTACATAGCAACTTCAGATATTTCAGTTTTCAACACTGCTTACTGAAAATAATTTTTAAAGTATCTTCAATTGCAACCCTAAAATCAATCATCTCTGAAAATGTACGTTAGAAAAACACAAAATTAAGCAACTTCTCAGTCCAGTTCCGATGAAGTGATACCACATTACTACAATGAAGTTGTCACAGTGTCCTTTCACTAAACAGTATTGTAATACTTCAATGCCTCTGTTACCTGGGTTTCCTCTCTGGCCATGCAAGAACTGAACCTCGTGGCTGCCCATCAACACGAGTCAGAGAATTAGAACGATGCCGATGACCTGAAATGTTTTTTTAAATTGTTAACAGTTTAGAAATTGTCTTTAAACTAGTACTTTTACCTTATTTAATAGCAAACACCATAAACTTTCACCAAGAGATGGCAGCAGAAAACAGATTTGTTGAAATACTAACAAGACAGTCTAAGCCTGAAAATATACAGTGAGAAGTGACCACATAAGCATATCTGATTTCTGAATTTTCAAACATGAGACCATTCAATTTGCTTTTCCTGTCAGCCCCCCAACTTTAAAAAAAAAAAGTCCTTACTGCATGTTGTTAGAGTCTAAGCATTTGGAATATTTGGCTGGCACCTCAGCTGACAACAGAAAAGAAATTCTGAGCATCTCTGGGTAACTATAAAACCTAAATTTTCAGTAATTAAAAAAACATTTAGGCAAAATATGTCAAGTACGAGAGTGTATTTGTCAGTCTAGATTACTATCTTACTTCCTAGGACTTTTGCTAGTCTTACAAACATTTGACAAGTGGCTTTTTCCTTTCTTTCCATAGAACTGACATTAGTCTTAACTTCTTGCATTTGAGATTCTGAGAAATTTTGTGAAAGAAAAAATATTAACAATTCAGTAACTTTCTTAAAAGATCTTTAAAATATTTTAATGCAAACAAGGATGGATTTACTCAAACTCAACACGCTTACCACTTAGCCAACTGCAGCTGCAGTTTAATTCAATTTTAGATCAATCACATATATGAACTTATATTTTTATTCATTACTGTATTAACATTGATGGTCATTGCCTGTTGAAATGCAAATTTGAAGCAGACTTACCAGGGCTGTCTTCTCCCTGTAAAGATTTTTGTTGCTTTTGTCTCAAAGGGAGCAGTGGATGAGAAGGGCTAAAGGCAGGGCTCCCTCCTTTGCCGCTAATTCAGAAAAGCAAAAATTCATTACTACAAACATCTTTTTTCTATGAGAGAAATCCTGTAGTTTCAAAGTTACACTGCTGATAGTTACTCCTCTTTAAAACACAATAACATGTTAATTTTAAAGAAGCTAATTAAAGAGAGGAAAAGGTTTTCACATGTAACAATACAAAAGTAAACCTACTACCTGAAACCAAACTGTTTAGGTTGCTAAACAACAGCAGATTTAAAATGTAGCTTACGTAAATAGTACAGAGATAAAGTAAAGGCTGAAATAAATTTGATGGTAACCAGTAAGTTAAGTCAGCTGAAAAGCCTTGTCACTAACCTTCTTGTACATTAAATCCTATTTGTTTTCATATCACCAGTTATAGAATACAGCTAGTAAAGATGAGCTGCTTGAACAGGTTTCACATTTCTTTGTTTGTTGGTTTGGGGGTTTTTTTGAGTTTTTGGTGTTTGGTTTTTTTTTTCCCCCCTCGAAATAGAAGTTATTTCATCCAATGGTGACATTTACTGGTAGGTCTTACTGGCATTTGCCAAATGAAGGTCAACCATAACAGTGCAAAGTGTTTCTCTGAACTTGAGAATTAAGAATATTTTAGAGACTGACTGTACACAACCGAAATGCACTCAGTTTGCAGTGAAATCGGAACATTTAGCAGCAGAAATGCCTAGGTTACCCAAAAGGAAGCATAAATTCAAGATTAGTCTAAATAACACAAAGACAAGACTTACAGGTAGTCAGACTCCTCAGGGTGCAGGTAGTATCTACTGCAAGTTTCGGGGCCTGTCTGAGCAGAGGGCTGCACGTCTGCTGGATTTGTACTAGCAGGGCTAGCCATGAAACTGCGCTTAGTTGCATTGGAAATAGGAACCGGTGGACGACTGCTCTTCTGCTGCAACACTGTTTTAACTGTGCATATATTTATAATGTTAACACAACTGATACTAGCCATTAAAATAACAAAACAGAACAGGAAGCTTTCAGGTTGCAGTACATTAAGATGGAAGTTTTAGGACGCAACCCTAAAATGGAACCTTAAGTGCTAGTCTTTATTTAAAATACGTATCTTATGGTGACCTTAATGGAAAGAAAGTTACAAGTAAATATTTAGTGGTTTTAGGGGAAAAAAAACTACTTCTCTCATTCAAAAAATTAGAACTAAATTGGATCTAGCACTAACTTTCCTTTCATTTTTACTGCTTTCAAAGTTTCCTAGGCAAGCAGAAAGTCTGGGTAGAAACAAAACTCCAAAGGAAACACTGCTGTGCAAGAGTTTCACTGTAATGCAAGTCTCCTTTAAATAACATGCTAACACTTATCAAAAATTGAAAACTTACCATCTTTTATTTCCTGAATATCTCTTGGTTGTACGAAGTCTGGTTTGACATTCTCAAACCACCAGAAGAGTTCCGCAATGAATACCATGACATTAGGCTAAAACGGAAAAAAAAAAGCAAAATCACACCTCACAGTAACAAAACACTTATGATTTACCCAAGTTTTCTTTAAAAATATATCCTTCATTATGTTTCTTACCTTTAAAACCAAAGGGGCATATAACATGTCCTCCAACGTGAGGTAAAAACATTTGTTTAGATATTCATTTGAGAATTCTCTCAGAAGTTGAATATTATAGAGGCTGTCTGCAATTGATGTTACCTCCTTCAAACAAATATCTAGAAAGGTGAGAAAGATGAGTAAGTTGCAACACTATTCCAATGTACTAACCTTCCATCCACAACTAACAAAACCACTACATACAGGAACTTCACGGACTGCTTATACACCATCATTTAATAATTATTGGCTACCAGTGACATTTCTCTACTGTCAAATACCAGAGGGACAAGAAAAGGAGGAAGAAAGCCACAGACAAAACAGTATCAATTCTGCATTCATTTTATAATCCATATAGGATTCTGTCTTATCACAGCGACAGAAAAAGTAAGGCTACAAAGAACACACACAGTGACAGAATGCAAAAGCAATTAAAACCAGACATCTTGATTTGCAAATAATAAAAGGTTACTCCTAGGATTCACAGTGCTGGTTCCTTCTGAAAACATTTAGGAGCTCTGCAAGGTACAGCATATCTGAGATTTTAAAAACCAATACAAAATGTTGATTTGTAGAAGTTAAATGCAATGAGGACACTGAATTATAAAGAAAAACATTTTCTGGGAAAGAACACTCTTGTTTGCAATGCTGAAGAGTGACAATTGCTGAAGACTGGGAGAAACTGTTTTAAAATCTAGACTTTAAAATGTCAAATTATGTACTTCTACAGAAGAACACGAGAATTATCAGCTAACAGCAGCAGACATGCATTCCTTTTTTATGGTCTATTCAAACCAAGCTCAGTTATTTGAATACAGAAAACTATCATCTAGATTTATAAAAGAAAGGATCACTTTGCAGTGCATGATATACAGAGTGTTCTAAATACAGTAAGTAAAAAACCAAAGTCAAAGGCAGGTTACTTTTTAAATACACTGATGAAGATTCCACACATGACCTGATTAACTTGCTGTAGTCCACTGCCCATTAGATGTGTTCAATTTTTATTTAGTAATGTACTTCTAGTTCAACATTCAAAGATTGGAAAGGAAAAAAAAATTTTTAGAAGCCTTTATTACATACCATCTAGTTTCATTTGCTCTGGACAATAATAGTGTATCACAGCAAGAAGAGCAGCACCATCACTACCATCCTTCATCAAATCTTCAAGCAAAGGAAAGTAAGGTAATTGTCTGCTTGAAAGATGGTCTCTTCGGTAACGTACCTAAAAAAAGAATACCAGTGTTTGTGTCATATGATGCTAAAAAAAAAAAGGTTAAAAAAAAGGAATTTTTGTTAAGCACTGAAAACTCTTTACGGTGGATCCTTTATAGCATTCTGCTCTAAGTCAAAACCAATTTACAAGGTTATACTTTTCTCTCAATGGAAGCCAATTCTGAAGAATACAGTGCTTCACTTTTAATCATTCTCCTTATATCTGGAAGCAATCCGTGCTGTTGAATTCCTAGCTTCATTCACACCTTTTAACTTATTACAAGCAATTTAAGTCAAAATCCTTCCACACAGGATGCATGAATGCAGTAGATCCAAAGAAAGAGATACAGATAAACTACGTGAAAACACTTAAAGCTTGGGAAAAACAAAACAAAACACAGCAAAAAAATAATTCAGATGAGCTAGTGATTTCTCATACGTTACCTACATCCACAGACTTGCTATCATGTCCGCAGACAAAGTTCTCTCAGACTCAGAACACTGTATGTGTGGCAAGCCAGTACACAATACTAATGTCATGCAAGAGAAAAAAACCATGGACTTTTCCAAAAATAGTCAGTGAGGAACAAGTAGGTCCTTAAAATCAATGGCAAAACTCTCTGTGATTTCACTACGGATCAGTATCAAACTCTTCTGCAAACCACCCCCCTGGCCCTCATGTAATTTGGAGCATAACTGAAAAGGAGCTAAAGCCAGTCAACTGAAGAACAAATCTTGGCATTGCTTCTTGCAATTTTTGCAAGAGAAGTTTTAGTGCTGATATTTACTAAGCAGCCACATGCTAGCTAGACTAGAAGGCTGTATCTAAGCTTGAGCAGCAAAGCAACTGGGCGAGTGAAAGAACAAGACGCTACAGAGCCTAGCAGAAATACCTTTCAATACTGAAAAAGAGATTCTTTTTACACTTCAGTGCATCAACAACACTTATCATTTAACAAACTATCTTGACTGATATACCGGCCTAACATGCAGATATACAGAGAAAGTATTTAATCATCGGAGGAAAGTTGGATTTTACCAACGGTATCGTATACTTTCCAAGAAAACCTGGGAAGATTCTACACAAACACACACATACTCGTATGTGTCTATTTAGGATGGCACAGGCTGAGAAAAAAATCTGTTCAAAGGAATGAAGATCACTTATTTTATATATATATAATATAGATATAATAAGAACCAGTTTTGTTTGTTTATTTTGCACAAATATAAATATCTTATGTTACGTTTCCCAGGCAAAGGCAAGTAACTCTAAAAGCTATCTCTATATGCTAATGCTATTTTTCCTATCCTTTTACCAGGTGCAAATTATTTTTTTCCCCAGCCTGGAGCACTCCACAAATATGTAATGGAATGTGAATCATACTGTACCACACGAGCATATTCCACTGGTTCCAGCATGCAGTGCGATATGGCATGCATCAGATCAGGCTTACACAAAAAGAAATAGTGAGATATACGATGGTGATTATTCAAACAAGAAACAAATCAAATGCATTAGCAACATCCATTATGCACTGGAAATGTTGTCATCAAGTCTGATAGAATAAGTACGCACACCAAGGTGAACTGGTTAGCTTAAAAGGTTCATCATTTATCCACTTAGTCAAGTTAAGTATATTAAAGACAAACTTTAGAAATTTCTTTCTAAATTGAATTACTCCTGTATTTAAACTAGATACAAATATTCCATTTTCAATAGGCTTAAACAGAATTTAAACTGACTACAGTCAATACTGAACTAAAATCTGTGAGAATTACTTTTTTATGTTAGCTTTGGTGAAAAAAACCACAAATTTATCAAAGAGGGTTTTTTTATTTAATCCCTATTCTTTTGCTCAACTATTATTCTCTTTCCCATTCAAGTCTTTCATACTGAAAATTCTGGATTCTTTCTTATATTTTAACCCAAGTTTTGTGGTTTGTTCCCCTCTGCCCATGCATACAAGTAACAACTTTTGTATGCATTAAAGTGCAGAAATGGGTGCTACTGAAGTAGATAACTCCACATTTAAAAAACTCAAACAAATCACACAAAACCCCAAGTAGTACAGAAGTGACACAGCGTGACAACTACTATGCAGACTTCAAAATCTGTCAGTAAACCAGTACAACTTAAGTGGTCCTAGACTAGCAATGAGTATTTTACTCTTCCCTTTACCACCAACTTGTGCAACAATATCCTGCAAGTCAATTCCCTTCCTGTAGTTTCTTCTGCTCTCACCCAGTTGTCTCTAAACAAAACGTAAACCTACCCAACTTCCTCGAAAGGCTATCAAATGTATGCCTCAAATACAGATGAGATGTTTAAGCACACTAGAACGCAAGTGATAAGCACTATGTCAATACTTCACTACACACTGGCACAGGTCATTAAACGAGGCTGGAACACAGGGCGCTCTCACAGGTTTTATTAGCCTGCTGGTCCCCACTCAGTTTCCTTTATTTCACATAAATAAAGTTTATACTGCGGTCCACACATTTGGTTCAAACAAATAAAGGAGGCAGAGGGGTGCAACTGAGCTCTCTGTGGAAAGGCAGAGATTGTGGGGACACCTGACCACCCCCTTGCTCCCGCCTTTTCCAACTGCACTGCTCTCTGGAATTTGCAACTGAGATAACAGCTCTCATCTTCACAGAGAGAAAATGAAAACCACCAAATCCAGCAAGTGCAGGAGAAAGGGTATCAAGGCTAAGGAAAGCAAAGGAACAAAGAAATATTTCTGCAAGTTGAAACAAAGCCAGGAAACTCAGCCAAAAGAAAGCAGACTTGTATACTACAAGTACAATTTCATTTTTTTTTTTTATAGAGTGTGGAACTGATATTCCATTCTCACACTCCACCATAAAGAAAGTATTTTGTTCTTATATGTAAACTGTCTTTCCTCCCATTATGCCAGCTTTAGTCTCATTAATTTAGCATACAATTCCAGCAGCTGTCATAACGGGTCCAAACTGGTTTGTCAAATCTTCTAACCCCATCTCAATGAATAATGATGTTCTGGTTTTGACAGATTTACAAACCTGCACAAGAGCAGGTGCAAAAACAGTGCAAGAGCATTATTTAATGAACTACTGCAAACATGTGACTATCTTACCTATGGATTCAAAGATTAAATAACCGTTTAAACCGACCAGCTTTTATATCACCTTAGTGCTGTGATCAATTGCCTACTTACAACAAAAATAGTAAATGCAACCATTTCAACTGTTGTTAATTTTCTAGTTTTTTGCTGCTACTCCATATCCCTCACTCCTGCACTGTGGAAACAATTTTGAAATGCTGTGAAGTGTTTATGCTATATGCTGTACAGTATGCAAAAGTCATGTTATGGAAACAAAGCCTGATGACCCAAAAGCTTGCACAGGTGTTTTTTTTCAAAGATCATCTAAGGAGCATTGTAATGGAAGCAAACACTCTGAAGAAATTTAAAGAGCCATGATTCTGTGGTGGATGACAACTGGTGGAAAAGTAGTTCACTTACAGGTACTAATTTCCAATACCATTTGGAAGGAGACTGCTCAGGAAGCAAGGAACGGAATGTAGGAATAGGAAAGGAACATCAGCAATGCAAGTTAAAAGCAGTAATAATTAAATGCACTTCAGCAATAAACACTTTCATATTTTAGAGGGCTTGTATCTTAAAAATTTAGGTTTTAAAATATTAAAATGTGACCCAGAAGTCAATAGAGAGTCAAATAGTTAAAGGGATCCTTCAAGACCACTCATCAACTTGCAAATTATTATTTTACATAAAATATTATGGATAGTATATTATTTTGCATAAAAAGCATATAAAAAGTCTTGCCACCAATATGAAAGTTAAACGGTTGTGCCTTGTTCACATGTCACTTATCTCTTTTGCACAGCAATGCCAATTTGAGAAAAGTACACAGCAGCTTTTCTTAAGGCTTCGTTACATCAGAAGTTGGGAGCTCAGATAGCCAATATACATTATATTTGAGAAAGATCTGCTTTACATTCTCCAGAAATGAAAGTGTACTATATTTTTCAATATTAGTGCATTGTGATATAATTTCAAGGGGAAAAAGTGGAAAAAAACTACAAACACACACATAACAATTGAATGCCAAGAGTACGCTTACTAGATGTAACTTGAATAAGCCTCTGAATTACATCAGACAATTAACCCATGCAAAATGAATACGCCAAGAGCTTTCAAAATATATAATATGTATTTTGTGCTGTGAAAGCTGAGTCATATTTACTCATGTAAAGTTGATACAAGTTATTTTAAGTTGAAACAAGTTGGTTTAGTCCAACTGAAACTTAAAGTCAGAAGATACCAGTGGGCTTGAAAGTAAGGAAGGGCACTGATAAGACACAAAAATCACATGCACAAAATCTCAGAGTTTCAAGCACTGGATGCCTCACATTTCTCTGACAAAAAAATTACTGGAGATATTTATATTTAAATCTATTAATCATCAAGACACAAAAATCACAACTGAAGACAAATCTGTTTTACCTTTTGGTGCCCTGGACTTTCCATTAGCTGCTGTTTTAATTTAATCTCTTTCTCCGTTATCTCTCTCATTTTAAGGTTCACCTAAAAGGGCACAGCACAGAAAGGATATTCAAATACATCCAAATACATGTTTCCCCAAGTCAAGTTTTCTTCTTCCTCCCCTTACTTAGTGGTCAATCCATTCTACAAACATAAAACCTTCATAGAATCATGTTACAACAGTTTAAGACCAACTTTTTCATTAGCAGTAGCTACAATCACAAGGGAATCCCAGGTTTGCAAAGGAGACATTCTCTTTGGAACGTGACTCTGCTGTCACTTGAAAGTGTTTCAGTAACTTAACCTCTAGCCTTTGAAAAGTTTCAGTATTTGTTAAGTGTATTCGAGCTAGTCTCAAGTATGTCTATCCAGTTATTTAACATGTTAAGCCCATCCTGTTATTTAACATGCTTTACCTTAAAAAACAGCAAACAAAAAAGCCACACCTCACAGCAGCTTGTCTGAAAATAAAGAACTCGACTTCTACAGTTCTCCTAATTTAGTTCTTAATTATCTTAATTTAAAATTCGCCTTGAAAAATTTACCAGCTTTATTACAGCATCTTTAAGAAAAAGAAACTGCATTTCCCTGCTACTTTGATTCCCTGATTCTTTTTCCTAATGCATAGGGAAACTTTGGGAAGGCAAGCAAGAAGACAAAATCACAACACACTACAGCAGTAATGGAACCAAATACTGTTAATAATAATCTGTATTAGAAGGATATTACACCCACTACTGTTGGACTTGAGGTAACAAGTAACACAGTAATTAAAGCAGTTCTCTTCATCTGAGGTGGAAAAGATGAAAGACATGCACAGGTAAGAAAGATGGAATACAGACATTCATTAGGAACTTCTTAAAAATCTTGAAAAGTAACAATAAGAAACAGCCACACTTTTCTCAAAGTAAATTTTACCTTGTTAATCCAGAAAACCATTGCATCCTCCAAATCATAGGGCAGTTCTTTTGAGGCACTAAACGTAGAAAAACGCTTGACACTGGCAACCACCTTTTCAATGCTGATCATTTCTACAGTATAGGCCATCATAAGAGCATCAATCATTGCCATATGAGAACTCTATAAAGAAGAAAACAATGAGTACTAAAAAATAAAATCCTTCAAGAAAAAATGTTATATATTTTAATTGTATTTAAAATTTAAAAATTCCTGAGATTAGTGACCTAGAAATTAGGAGCTCTTCATTCCATTAACTATTTTAAATAGCGTTAAATAAAAAGAAGATCATGAGGTGGATTTAATTAAGCTAACCATTTTGATTGGTGCACAGCCCAGATCAGATTCAGACACAGGTGTATCATCACTCTCCATGACGTAAATCCCTTTTCGAGACAGAGCCTGGATCACCGACTGGTGTCCCTGCAGAGCAGCCACCTGATCCCCCTTCAGAATGAGGCTACAGACACGGCAGTACAGCTCGCTGGATAACAGCAGCTTGATGACGGGGGGTTTAATATGTTCTTGCTCATATTGATCTATGTAAAACGGGTCCTTTAACTCCTCTGGGACGTTATCTGAAACAAGGAAGAAAAGTTTCAACAAGTAGCACCAGTAAGCAGCATGTGATCTAAACAAAAGTAAACAATGTTAACTCCATCCAAAGACAGCATGTAAAAGAACAAACAAAAAATCAAGCACAAAAAATACTGAACGTAATAGTTTGCAATTTCATATTGTAAACTGTTTTCAATAGGTCTTTGTGCTTAAATTTTGCTCAGGTAAAGCACATATAATTTGCCGTATACATACCTCAGTAAAACCCCTACATTACAGTCCCTTTC
Organism: Falco rusticolus; assembly: GCF_015220075.1. Lineage (NCBI taxonomy): Eukaryota > Metazoa > Chordata > Aves > Falconiformes > Falconidae > Falco > Falco rusticolus. The sequence goes on from NC_051195.1 coordinate 46,833,703, forward strand.
AAGAAAGCATTTCAACGTGGACAAAAGTCCCACTGTCCTCTACACATCTCTAGCTGTTTCCTTGACTAAGACCCAGCTTAATCAGAATGACACACTATCACTTCTACTGATTAGTACATATTACTAATACTTCTAATTTTGTTTGGAATTATAAATCATTTACTTAGATCACAAGCTAAAACGCTCTGTGCATCAGATGGGCAAAGTTTACATATTTTCAAAGCAAAATTTACAGCTACTGCAAGCAATATCCCGAAACATCTGTGCACAGCAATTGAATAACCACAGTGCTCAGTCCCCGAGAGGGGTCAGCCAAACATTCTCAAATTGGAAAAGAAAACTAAGCCACCGATTTCTTGGTTCTAAACTACCAAAGTTCATAGAAAGGCTGAAATACCTGACTAAAACCTTAGGCATTTTACAAAACGTCTGCAGAACAACTGAGTCTCCAGCAAGCTGATTGTGTATTTTTTCTGATGACAAGAGTGCTGAAGCAAACTACTGCAGCTTTTCAGCCTTTAAATAAAAATTCAAGCCTATGTAGCAAAACCACTCCACTTGAACTTGGATCCAAAGTGAATTTTAAGCCAAGTCTAAAATTAACTTCTTTTGGAATGGCAGAATTTCCACAAGTTGTCTTATGATTTAAGCTGAACACAGATCCTGAATGTAGCAATTTACATGCAAGTTAAAATTAACACAGAAGACTTCATCCTTGCACACCCATTCCCAACCCTCAAACACTTTTGCTACTAATCAGTGCAGTTTCACAGCTGGCAGGAAAGAAAGGCACTAACAACAACTAACAGACTTGTTTAGAGGGCTCAGAATAAGACATTTCAAAACCATACGTTGCTAGCTGAACCACTGCCACTGTTAAAGGTTGTAACACTACAACACAAGGCAAATGTCAACTGATTACAACAGTTCAAAGTGAAAGGAAATGCTGTTGTAAACAACAGTTTCTTGATATTATTGAAAAGTCATAAAATGAGACAAAACAGATATATCCCAAAATAAATATTCGGTAATCAGACTAGAAGCTATTGATCTTTGTAACAGCCTAGAAGTAATAATGAGTCTAGGAAAAATATTATCTAGCCTCAAGTGTGTTGTCTTAATAGAAGCCTGACATTTCATAATTTTCAAACATTAAATTCTATCTTATGCCACACAGTCACTCTGAAGATCTTCCCCCAGAGTCACTTCCACCGTTCATTTTAAATACATACATCTACAGTTAAAAGAATTAATTTGGCAGCATATTTACTTTTCATTCAGCTCATTTCCAGAATAATTACATCTCCCCATTCAAAACCACTCCTACCCATAGCATGTCTTTGAACTGCAAAACAAGCCACAGTATGTATATACTGCAGAGCACTTAATGTTCATAAAGAGAAACTCAGACAGAATGTTATCAATTACATGAGCCAGAAGTACATCTCACTTAAATAAAAATACGTAGTAAACCAGTGTTGTTGTAACAGCTCTAACAGCTACCCAGTTAGTCATACAACACTGCCCCTATTTTTCAAAATGGAAAGCTTTCTTAATTTTAAAAAAATCAAGATCGTTATTTTTCCTTTACATGACATTGAATGCTGTGATATACAGTCTATATACTGAAGATGGTTGGAAGAGACACACTAAAACCCCACTGGCACTACATAAGTAGCACTTGTTAATGTGGGTGTCCATTTTTAGTGAAATAGGTAATAAATTCAAATATTTTTAATCTTCTTAACATCAGACAACCTGACCTAAAATCAAACGCAATTGAAAGCTAATTCTATTTAATGGTCACTGCCATTTCCAGGAAGAGAACTAGAGCTTGCATTTGTAAAGACTGAGGAAAGATCCAAAAAAAAAAAAAAATCCCAACATAAAGCAGCTCATATAATTCAACATTTCAGCTTCATTACAAGCAGCTACACCTTTTAACAATCAGAGTATTTGTGAAAGGAAATAATAGAATGCTACCTCATAAAATATCCATGAAGTAGTACATTTCTGGCAAAAGCATTAGCACCACTCCAAGTTTTAAAGGCTTTTTTAAAACAAACAAAAGAAAGCGAATTCAAAATGTCTGAAACCTGAAGTACTTAGATAAGGGTTTTAAGTACGAACATCTGCCCTCCTCCAGCTCCGCAGACCCCCACAGAGCAGGGTAACCGAGGTGACTGTCTGAAACTGCGCTGTGAGTAATGCTGGACAAAGAACCTTGCAGTTCCTCCTCAGCTGTCCAGCTACCCCTGCATCCCACTGCATCAGCAAACGGCTCTCTGGGTTTTCCTCAGTCCCTTTTCCACACGTTTATATAGACTAACTACAGAAAGCAAAAAAGCTTCCTCTTCAACATAACATACCCACAAGGGATACAACCTATTGGATTAGGATCTTTACACACATTATTAAAACTGAAGAGACTATTGGAACATGATGCTCAGCTTCCTGTGTGACGGGGCTGTAAGACCTCCAACATTAATTTTCACTTAAACTAGCAACATTGTAATGATTTTTTTAAAGCCTTTTCTAGCAATAAATGGATCTAGTTCTTCCTGATGAGGTTCCATGTCACAGAAATCAATATATTTTAAAAAAGAAACAAACCAAATCAAACAAACAAAAAAACACCACACCTTGTATCTCGGCTACTGTTCTTTAGTCTAAACATCCCATCAAGAGATCTGAAATCTTTTTCTTATATGCTGAAGAACCCTCTAACATCATGTTTCTGATCTCCATACAACTGCCTAAGGACTGAATGGATTTGGATTGACCAGGATTAAAGACGGCTGTGGGCAGGGATAACTTCTAGTGCCAGGATTAATAATGTGAATGCTATCATAAAAAGTTATTCAGAAACATTAATCCATTGCAACTTATTTCACTGTGAACACTTGCTCAGTTTTATTTCCTACATTACTGTATACAACACTTCTGCTGGGTAAATTTGCCCATCTGTGACAAAGGAACTAATTTGATGTCCTGACTAAAGGCCCACAGAAATTTTAAAGATATAAGAACCATGTCAAAGCTCAAGAGTGGTAATATTAACTTTACTATTTAATTCAAATGTATTTCATGCTGAACATAATCGGGCACAAATAAATGAGAAAGTGGCGGGAAAAAATGTAATGCAAAAAGGATGCTGTAAGTATGTATAGAACTGAGCTGAGAAACTTCCAAATATCATGAGTTGTAGATGTCCTGTACACAATGCGATTATCTCAAGCAGGGTAACAGCCTTCCTAGGTAGCCACAGACAAAAGAAGTGCTCTGTTTGTGAGGTATCTTCAATACTTTAAATCCGCATCTGAAAGTGCGACATAAAAGACCTATCTTATCTTTCATATCTCTGCTAATTATTCTTATCTGCAGTATAAAACCACACAGAATACCTGCAGCAGCCAGGTCTGCTCATTCTCCAAAACCCCCTTAAAAAAAGTCAAAATTCCCACATTGCCAAAAATCTCAGAAATACACTGCTAGTTTTGGGACAATTATACACCATCAGAGTCAACCTAATGCTAATTTAAATAACACTATGGATACACAACTAACCACCCCTATTACGGATAGCTTTTCTCCCTGGTTTTCATGGATCAGGCAAACTCCAAATGTCATACACTTTTTGCTTGCCTCACTACAGAATGTGTCAAAAGAAGAAAATGTCCCAGTCTTTCCAAGTCCCAGTTTCTATAAGTACCTTTTTCAACACCTTCCTTTCATGACCTAAAACTAAACTTACATGTTAGAAAAATTCTCTTCATTAAAACTTGTACTTTTACATATTTATGCTTGGGAATTTTGAAAAATCAACATGAATAATTATCTTCTGAGCAATTAACTTGTAAGCTATAGCTACAAACATGCTTACTCGCACAGTTTAACAAATCGTACCAAAGCAAACCAAAAGCAATTAAACTGTCTTTTTTTTTTTGCTTATAAAAACATCTCCCAATACCATCTTCGTTCTAAAAGTAAGCCACTTTTATGTTACTGTTGCATGCTATCAAGAAGCTTGCAAACACCTTCTGTTTTCCCTAATGTGCTTTCCAAGTTGTTGACCCAGGAAAATGTTAGCATCAACTTCAATGCAAGCTTTAAAGTTGCCAGTTTTAGACAAACAGGTGCTCAAAAGACAAAGCTTAAAAACCTACCAGTGGTTTTATAGGAACTTAAAAACAATGGCACATAACTTGATAAATCAGATCTGTGAAGGCATACATCATTAAATCAATTTGTCCTAAGTTCTCTGTTCAGAATTGTCGAAGAATTTACCATGGCTACACTCACTATCACAGTTGACCAGATCTCTTTCACACATAAATTTTATACCATGTTACTTCGTTGCATGTAGTCAGCTTATTACTAAAAATGCTCATTTTTGCTGTTTGCCAAGCTTACAAAACCAAAGTAATAATTTATTTTGTTCCACGTTTCAGCAGCATAGACTCAAGCATTCTTGCCCCACTGGGGAGATACCTCTTACCAGCTATTTTTATGAGATGAAGGGCTCAAAAATAAACGGTCATAGTTTCTCATGAAGCAATTCTTTAGGTCTGTTCAGTCACATCAATGGTCTAATCTCTCAAAAAACCTGAGAGTTCCAAGCATAGATCATTGTGTACACCATAGCGTACAGGATTACAGAAGTAACTTCACTTGTAGCAACCATCAGAGACACAATTACTATCACACTCATCACTTTAGGGTAGGGATCATTTCTTTGTCATCTCACCTACAAACATCTGTTCAAGGAGGACTACCTGATAATGATGTGATAAAGCAAAATACAGCAATCTGAACAAAATTTGACTTATCCCTTGAACTGCAGAAGTGGATACACCCCAGATTTTTTTTTTACCTCCAGAAGCACGAAGAACTGGTTTCACATGGAAAGAGAGCCAAAGCATCATGGTAAACAGAACGAAGGTTACTCAAATTCTGAGCAGGATTTCATTAGTATCCGTATCTGTTCACGGAATTATTTAGTGCTGTATGGAAGTGTTCTATGCTGCAGACCATGAGCAGAAACTGCATGTTCTCAGCAACTAAGCCAATCTGTGTTATAATAAAAACATTCTTTGTTGCCTCTCATTACAGAACTGTATTATAAAGTCCGTAAGTGATCTATAATATTACACAATGAAATTTACATACAACAGGCAGGAAAAAAACATGCTAAAGACTTTGTATACAGCTGGTGAGAGTGACCGCGCTCTCATTATCATATCTTTTGATCAAGCACAAAGCCACAAACCTGAATGGAGGAGAGAAAATAATAATTATGGAATTCTTCACCCCTGTAAACTTCACACAAGTAAGTGTTTATGAAACAGGCATTATAAAAGAAACAGATGTTTAATGATTGAAGATCTGCAAAACACAACAGCTTTCTTAAGAATATTTTTACTATGGGCCTGAGAAGAAAGCTGACAAGGAACAGAAGCAGGGAACGCAGGTATTTAGGAGATTTAGCCCTGGAAGCATGCTCACACTGCCTCTACCAGCTAGTAACTGTGGGTAGCCATTACTGTACTGTAAAAATTATTTAACAGGTAAGCAGCAAATACTTCAAAGACCAAAAAAAGCCACACTAGCATTTCCCCTACAATGCATTAACATTAGTCCTTGACTTTCTTGCCAAATGTCTAAGGCAAATGTTAGCACAGATTCTGGAAACTATGTAAAGCTCCTAGCCCTAGTAAGTAAGTAAAACTGACCAAGTTCATTTTGGAAAAATCCAAATTTTAAACACTTTTAAAGAAGCAACAACATTTGTTATGGAAAGCCCACAGCAAGCTGCAACACAAAGAAACTTCCATATACCCCTTCCCTATCTAAATTTTAACATTGTAACAGTGATGACAGAAAACAATTTCTACACACAAATTAACACTATACTAACTAAATCTGCTGAGAAATCAAAAATTTTTGTTGTCATTGCCTACTTTCCCAAGTTGTACCAAACAAAAACATACTAGTTGTGTTCATTCTGACTGCTGCCACTGCTCAGTGCCGGAGGGGACAGTGGCACTGAAGGACCAGGTCCGCTTCCCTCTGCTCAGCTTTGTGCAGCATGTGGCCCTGTTACCGCTGGGCTATCTGGTTCATTGCACTGACTGTGAAAGCGATGTCTCCTGTGGATGGCTTGCAAAGCCTCTCTAAACCTCCCACACTTGCCTCCTGTGAAACTCTGCGGCACCCTTGCTGCTCGGCCACTTACATGTTATGAATTGTATTTTCACACTGCTACTAGAATTCCTAAAGTGCATGTTTGATTCTAAATAAAGGTTTGCTGATAATTCTGTTCTAATCAAACCCCATTCCCTCAAACTACTGTCTCAGCTACATGAACTTCATAATCTTTCAAGTGCATAGTTTCCAGATGTTTGCACACAGACTTTTAGAGCAATCCATGTCAGTACTCCCAGATTTATCTGGGGAGATTGATGACACTGAATAGGGAAACACCTTCCTTCACAGCACCCTTCCCCTCTATTCTGACAATTGAGACCTCCCTCCAGAGTCCATCTCTGACAACCAAGCATCCACCACAGAGAGACAGGAACAAACCGGAACAAATCTTTCAGCCCAATTCCCTTGCAAGAAAAGGCCTTGTCTCACTAGCAGCACTTGTGTTGAAGAGAGGAGGTAGCTGTGCCCAGTTGTTCGGCACTCAAAATTCTCTTTTCATGGCCAGAAGAGAAAAAAGGAGGAATGCATCATCAAATGAAACAAAGCCCAAACTACGACTTCAAATTACTTGTCATGAGCGCTCTCAGTAATTTGCCCTTGAGAAAAAAAAGGAACAGAATAAAGAACTTTCCTATTTAGACACCAACTTATACGTTGAGAATTAAAATATCCTTTAACACTAAATAGAAAATACAGTTTCAGGTAAAACCTGCAGTGATGAATGACCTGCAGTAACAGCCTACACTAGAATCAAATTCCTGCTCTTGACCATTCTCACACTTCACTATGAACTTAGCCTTACTCAGATAAAAATGAAATCCAGGATATGCACCATCATTTGAAAGATTAAGGCACAAAATTATGTCAAACCACATCCATCAATTCCAAATTAACATTTCAGAAAACCACTCTTCACTTAGCCATTCAAAGGCAATTATGGAAACCCTATCAGATAAGAATTACTTCAGAACATTAAGTGTGTTTTAATATTATAACCGGAAAAGTATTTTTTTTCCACCAAGTTGAACAGAACTAAGCATAAAATAATGAAAAAGCCCCCCTAAAACTTCCATCTGCATAGTGATATTTTACATAGAATTCACAATCACGTGGTAGCCGCCCAAGACTCACTGAACAACATCCAGTATCTTAAACCAAAAACATAACCCCGAGAGAGAAAAATTAATGTATTGCATTCAAATATTATTCACAATTATAATCACATAGGAAACCTTTTAAAACATCTCTCTACAAAATAAAGAGGCTTATAAATTTCTAAGTATTTTGCAATGCTACTCCAGAAGTAATGGTTAGTACGAGACAACGCCTTGCAGAAGCCATTTCAAAAATCAAACTGAACTTCCATGGGCCATGGTCCTGCAAAGATACGCGCACAAAAGAACCCATACTCACTGGAGCTGACCAGCAACGCAACACCAAAAGCCCCAGCAAAAAATATTTTTTCCTGCTGTTCATGGCAATTAGCTTCTATTACAATGTAATCTGAACAAGCCTAAATGCAAGCAGAAAAACTGGCAAATGCTGCTACAGCCTTCTCTACGCTAGAGATCACATCATTGTCATTATGGAAGTTGTATTTCTTTGTAGTCAAAGAAAACCCAAATACTTTCAATATAAGTCTGCATCGTCAAGTGCATAGACAGACTTACTGTTAACCAAAAGTTAACTGGTCCAAGACATACAGACATAACCCTGAGTTTTGGAGCCCCAAAAGACACTACCAAGAAACACAAGGCCATAAAGCTTCCTCTGCAGCACAGGATCCATGCCAGCCAATTCTAATTTAGGATTAGGTTTCTTCTGAAACAAAGCCATAATATAAATAGTGCATTTCCATGTCTGGAATATCCAGTTTATCTCTGATCACTGAAAAGTCTTCAGGAACGCTACAAACAATTCCAGCAACTAAAAAATATTTACATGAGGAAATGCCTTTTCAGTTCTTTTAAGTTACCAATGTTTCACTAACACTCTCCCCAAATTCCCATATTTTTAAACCATCATCTGATAAATGGGGGTTTTTTTGTCTCTTGTAATGAAATATCTTTGCTAATATTGATTATAAACCCATGATTTTCCATTTTCCCTGCAATCGTTAAGATGACGAGCACACTGACAGAGTTGGAAATACTAAAAAAGAAGAATAATTTTTAAAAATATTCCAAAAGGATTAATATTTAACTGCAGGAATGGACTGCTTTTCTTCAGCCTTGTCACCAAGTAAGCTAGTGTTAATCCATTAAGCATATTATGAGTTTGGCAAATTAAGACTTAGATTAACAGGGCTACCTCATTTTCCAAAACAAGATTCTTACATGTTTTTATATGTTTTGTTCTGGATAAGCAAAAAAACGCAAGTATTCCATCATATTTCTTCATAATTAAGCTATTTAGACTTAAGACGTATCCAGTAACAATAATTTAGAACACACGGATAGATATAGTTCAAAATGAAAAAACAAATGCCAATAGATGTGAGGAAAATACCATACAAATGATACTGCAAGAATCTTTATTTTCCCATGTTTGTCTGTAATGGTTAATGGCAACATAAGGCAAAGAACTCCTCCGTCACCTACAACTTGCTGTTTAATGTCACAGGACACAAAATGTACCTGCTCATTCAGCCTTTCTTTTACATAAAGGAATGTTGATCATAAAATAACTGCTTTTTAGATCATTTTGAAACCAAAACCACAACCTGACAAAAAAAATTAGAGTCCCAAGTGGACATAAAAGCTTGTCCTGCTCGAGGCCTGCAAGTTCACATACAGTTCTGTGGAAGAAAGCCTACTTAACTAAAATGAGAATTTATACATTTTTAGGTATGCATTCTTCACAAGTGCAATCTGTGAGCGTTCACCTTTATGTTTGCTGATTCAGGGCATCTCCTACAGTTCCATTACTCCTGTCAAAGGCACCAGGAAACATATAATATTACAAGAGAACATACTGCCATATTATTGATATTTAAAACAAAGGTGATTTAAGCTCAATTTAATTACTGCTGGAATGGCAGGGGAAGGCAGAAAAAGCAAGAACAAAAAACCAAGGAGGGCTTCCTGCTAAAAGTGATCTTACCTATTCCGTAGGCTTTAGCACAGATCCATTGTAGATTAGCAGCTATTTTGGCTCGGGCTGAATCATAGAGCTCCAAAGGGACAATCTCAACCGCGCTATCTGTCAGGGCATCCATTTTTCTTCTGGTACTGTCTCCACCCGCACAAATATCAACATCCACCATCTAAAAGAAAAACAAAAGACAGCGGACTTTTACACACGCAATCACTCCCACCGCCTTTTCAACAGTGCACTGGAGGAGTTGGCTGAATGGCTGGCCAGCGTGCATCACGGCGGGCACAACACGGTGGGGCTGAACCCCCCAGGCCCACCATCCTTCAGGATTGCCATCGGCAAGGCTTCTTTAGCCATTGCAAATCCACTCGGAAATCAAGGGCCATCCGAGCCCCGAGCGAGCATCCCTTTCCCAGGAGCATCCTTTTCCAAGAGCATCCCTTTTCCAGGAGGGCGGCAGATCCGCTGGCAGGGAGCCCCTGGCCAGGGCTACGGGCTGGAGCTGGCGGGAGAAGAAAGGAGCGGCCCCAGCACCTGCCCGACCGCGGGAAGAAAGGCGGGCTGGGCCCCTCCGCACGCCCTCCGCAGCCCCCGTACCGCCGGCCCCCCCGGCCGCCTGGCAGCCGAACAATGCGGGCAGGTACCGCGGCCCCCGCCCGCCCCCGCCCCGCGGGGCCAGGCCTGGGGCAGCACCTGCGGCTCCTTCCCCCGCCTGGCCCGGGAGAAGCAGCAGAGGGTCCTGGCCCGCACCCCCATCCCCGTGCCGCCCCGCCGGGAGGCCGCGCCGCGCCGAGCAGGGCAGGGGGGACGCGGCGCCCCCACCCCGCCGCGGCCCTGCCCGCATCCCCGCCCCCACCCGGGAGGAGGAGGAGAGGGAGGAGGAGGAGGAGGAGGGAGAGGAGCGCAGCCCACCCGGCGCCGGGAGGCTGCTCGGCACACGGCAGCCCGCCGCGCCCCCGCCGCCGCTGCCCCCTCACGCCCGCCCGCCGCGGCCTACAGGCCCCGCCGCCTCACCTTGCCGCGCTACCGCTGCCTCATCCCCGGGGCGGGGATGGAGGGGGGGTGGGGGGGGGTGGGCGGGAAGGGGGAAGCACCGCCGCGACGCCCGTGGCCCCGGCGGCGCGCCGAGAGGCGAGAAGGAGGCCCGGCGGGCAGGGGCCGGTGCGGGGGGGGGGCGGCCGGGAGGGACGGAGAGAGCCGCCGCCGCCGCCGTCGGGCCGGGGCTATCAGCGCTCGGGACCGCGCGCACGCGCATGCGCCCGCCCCGCGCGCGCGCGCGCCCTCTCCCCCCCCCCCCTCCCCGTCCTCCTCCTCTGCCGGCCGGCCGGGGCGGCGCGCGCTCGGCGGGAAGGGGGGCGGGGCTTGCTCCCGCGCGCGCCGCCGGGGCCGGGGCCGCCGCAGTGCGCAGGCGCGGGGCCCGGCCGTCCGCCGCCCTCGCTAGGCAACCGTTGCCGCGGGGACGGCGAAGAGGGGCCGCGCTGCTCGGCCTCCCCCAGGGCCCCGGCGGGCCCTTCCGCGGCGGCGCGGGCCCTGGGCCGGCCCCCGGGGCTGCGGGGTGCCGGGGGAGCCCTCACACCCGAGGGTCGCGGCGGGCCCGGCCTGCTGAGGCCGCAGCGCCTCCCCGCTGTGAGGGGGGGAGGGAGGCCGGGTGGTGACCCCGGGCTGCGGCGCGGGGCCCGCCGTGCGGGAGCCCTGCTGGTGAACGGCGGCGAGAACGCCGGGAGCGAGCGGCCTGAGCAGCTCCGTGTTGCTGAGGCGCCGCCGGGTGGGCCCCGGGCCCGGTGGCCCGCAGGCTGGGGACTGCACGGGGTCAGGGGACCGGGGGCTTCGCGGGGACCAGCCACCTGGCTGGGCTGCGCCACCGCCAGCCGCTTGTTCGCTTCCTCGCCCTGGTGTGCCCTATCCGGCCCTGTCACCACTGTTGTCACCTACACCTGGGCTCCCACCGAGTGCAGGGTGCACGATTCCCCAGGGGCCTTTGCCTCCTGACGAAAATGGCTAGCCATGGAAACCTTTAGGGCACTGCGAACGCCGCTGTAGTAAAATCAGGTGTTTGCTTCATCGCACAAAGGGTTGAGATCTCTCTCTGCTGCCAGCCACACGCAGCAAAACATGGGCTGACAATCAGCGGTACTTTCCTTCGACTTATTACAAAGAATCTCCCTCAAGACCAGGTGCGTTAGTGTCTGTTCACGATCAAACGACGTCAAAGATGGTTTTCAGGCAGAAGCCTGGCTTGCACATCTTGTGTGTTTCTTAGCAAACAGAATTTCTTCCCCTGGTTTAGGTCATGAGCCATAGACAACAGGGAGAAATGTCTGACGTTTCTGGCCTTGTGATCAAAACTAGATCCTGCAGATTAACTCACTTGACAAGTGAGTTTCAGGGCTCATCTGAAAAGTGAAGCTGCATGATTAGATGAGGAGGGGTTCGAGCTTTTAATGCCTCTGCAGGATGGATGAATTATCTTAATATCCATCTACTGAAAATGTGATTATAAGTTTAGCTGCACAACAGCAATAGCAGACTGACCTTATTCTAGCTAATTTTGTTATGATTCTCATAAATTATTTTTTTGCTGCATGTAACTGGTGGATTATATAAATGTTTCAACATCATTAAAGATTAATTTGGGTCTGTCTTAAGATGCAACACTTATTTCCCTGTGTCTTTCCAAAGTGCAAGCGGAGAGCATTCTGCTTCATGTCATCAGGAAATACAGTCTGGCGTTCAAAGGTTATTCCAGCCTCTATCACTCTTCCATATTGCAGGAATGTACGCAATTAAAGTACATGTCCTTTGCAAACAACGTTCTAGTTGTTTTATAATCTCCATTCGAAGAGCTTGGTTCTCAATACAGTTTTTACCAACCTTTGTTTTGTGACGTTATCGTTATAACAAGCTGCTCTTGTTTTTAGATTAAGCATTAAGGCCAAATCCAAATCCCCTTAAATTCAAGAAGAATGTTTTCATTTACGTGGTGGATCGAGCATTAAAGACTGCAGAAACAGAATGTCCCTTGGACTCTTAGAGCAGGTGACCTGTATGTGAGGGTGAAGGTGCAGCCAGGAGAAAACTGACCCGCTTCTTCCTCTGACGTATTTTTTCTAGAGGTAAAGAATGCATCCAGCTGTTAAACTTATCAGAAACACTTAGGAACAAAATGTGTTTTAAGAGGGTGGCAGAATAGCCCCGCAAAACTGAACCAGTATTACCTGGATCCCTGAAACTCTCAGCATTAAAAAGTGGGAAAGTTTAGCTCAAGAAAGTGAACATTGTGGAGCAAAAACATACGCAGAGGAGTAGTGGTGAGGAGAGTGCTCTCCTTTTACAGGCTTCTGCTGCACTTAGGATCCTGACCTGAGAATTACCTCCCGTCCTACCCCTTTCACTGCACTAGCCTCCATTTATGTATTGCTGTCTTCCAGTCTGATGTGAAATGTGCTGCTGCTTCTTCTGCAATGGAAATACCCTGAAACTCTGTGACTTAGGGCATTTGCATGTCCTTAAGTGGAAGCTGGAATTAATGTTTCAGGAAAATTTGTAGGTGGTGATGAAGTGATTTGTCAAGAACTCAGCACCATCCCACACCAGCATCCTCAAAATTGTCCTGGAGATAAAAAGCCTGCTTTTAAAATGGGAAGGTCATCAGTGGATTGCTAAACGTGTTTGCTTTTTCCATGAGAAAATAAATGACTTCCATATTCAGTAGCAGCAAATTCATCTTTAATTTGCATAGCACTTATTTCTTTCCTGCACTCCACTACTAAATGCACTTCAAGGCTTTTCTTCTGAAAAATGTTAATACATTGCTTTTCTATATGAAATAATTTTCCTATTAGTCTCCTGGATTCCTTAACCAAAGTGGGTGTACATGTGAACTGACAAATACTGCGCAACCTGTCTTCCAGCAGAACTCTGAGATTAATTACTAGGAGGCAATACCTTTGAGAAATTACCACATTCAAACACGACACCTATGACATCTAACAAAGCTAAACCCACGTGCTTGTTTTCTGCCATCCTGGAAGAACGCCTGGAATTTCAGTTTCTTCCACCACATTTCATTTATCAACATGGGAGGCTGCATGTGGAGTAAGAATACCTGTAAAAAGATGCATAGTCTGTAGCGATACAAATGTGATGTGCGCTGGGATCATACAGGGTGGAGATACTTCCCGGGTATGCAGAGGAAGCGAGAGCTGACCCGTCAGTGGCACATTCCAGTCGGAAAAGCCATCAGGGAATTGGGATGCTCCCTCAGCACGACAAAAAGCACCTTCAGACAAAGGAAAAAGCGTATCTGCTGGAGACTGCATGAAGCCCATGCTTCACTGTCTCCCTGTAGCTATTTATGGAGAGGGAGGTCTCCATGCGATGTCTCTACCCATCACATAATGCTCTTAGTGCTAAAATCAGCAAAAAAAGCAGGACGGGGGCGGGGGCGAGGGGGGCTACGACTTGGGAATTATGGCGCGCTGGGCCGCCTGATTTCTGCTTCGTTTACTTTCCTCCATTAGAACTCGCTGCACTTTCCAAAGTGGTGATTTCCCATCTTTCACCTCCTTTCTCTCTTGCCAGGCAAAGAGCAGTCACTCGCAGGAGAAAGCGCCTTTCCCTCCCCCGGCTCCTCGAACGCTGCCCGCGGCCAGGCGAGGCCGGCCGGACCCCCGGCCCCAACACTGCAGGCAGGTTTGCTGATGGAGCAAACGAGAAGGAACCGCTCTGGCCTGGTGCATTCTGCGCTCCTCGTCCCTCCGAGTTTATAACCCCCCTCCTTGGGGCTGCCAGCGCTGCCCCTCGGTACTGCAGGGGATGCTCGCCGTTCCACTGCCCTTCAGCAGCGAGTACCGGCGGGTGGCTCTACCTGGGGAGAGGTTCTTTGCCTTTGGTCTTGCTCAACAGCTCCTGCCTGTGCTTTCAGGAGCAGACAGTCATATGAATGAACAGGATTTTTTTCCTTTTATCCTTGCAGAATTTCCTTGATGGTTAAAAGTGCTGAGGACGCCCCTGGCAGAACAGTGCGGAGAAGCTCGTGCACTCTTGCAGCTCAGGCTGCCTGCAGCCCTCTCCTTACAGCTCTATTTTCAGCTCTCAACTAATTTTGAACACGGCTGTATCTGCTTCCCTGTGCTTAGTTCTACAAGGCCTCATCTGCCCCAGTGCTGAGCACTTAATATCCCCAGCTGGGATCAACTCAGAGCCCGGGAGCTTCTAGAGGTCACTGCATGGGGTGAACGCTGGTACCACCGCTGCAGGTTCTCCGCGAGGCAGAGACATCTCTGTGCTGGTAGGTTTTAGTAACCCCCAGCACATACTACAAAGCTCAAAAAAAGTTATGTCTTACTAGAAATTCACTAAAGAAAAAGAGACGGGGTCAAAAAGACATCTAAAGTGTCACCTGGATGAACGCAGCCAGGGTACTGTAATGCCAGGGTGAAGGGGAGGCTGGCAGACTCCTCGTTCAGTTGCTGCCCTGACAGCTCAAAATGTGGTGTTTTTTTTCTCCCTTGTACAAAATAGTTTCCTAAGGCAGTTCATCGTGCAGCCAGCCTTAAGGAAGAAGGAGCAGAATTATTCTTAGTAATAGAACAGTCACTTCAGCACGATTCCCAACACCACGGGAATGGTGTTGAAGGCATAATGCTGTTGCCAGTAATTACTTATATCCAGTTCTGTAAATACAGTGGCATGGCCTTATGCATCGAGGAACCGCATGCAACAAGCAATATTTTCCATGTAAATAAAGAATGCAAATTAAGTACAGATAGTAGGACTATTTAATTCATGCAGTCGTATTATTTTAAGGGTAATATGCATGCAATTCAGCTATTATGCTGATGAGCACAACAAGTTATTCAGATTTATTTCTTTTCCCCTTGCTTAAAACATTTGATGTATATCACACGATGCCAGGGGAAGCACCACTTCACACCTCTGCCTGCCGTTTGGGCCTTGCCTGAACTTTCCCTGGCAGCCCAGAGGGCTGCTCCAGGGATACCCCTGCCCCTCCAGACCCGGGGCCCACCCTGCTCCAGGAGGCACGCGAGCTGGTGGCAGCTCTGCACCTTGCACAGAGGGGCTTCTCCCCGGCTGGCGCCCACCGTGTGAAGGCAATCCCCATGGCATTTAAAATAATACATCTCTTCAGCACTTACCTTCAAAGTGCTGTACAAACATTCATTAATGGCTGTGTGGTTGCCAGGGGGAAGAGCTGGCAGGAGAGGGGTGACAGCTTGCCCTGCCTGCCTGGCTCCTGGGATGCTTTCTCACCAGGTTTGTGGTTATCTGCAGCGATTACAGCTCTGGAGGCGCTGGTGGTGGGTTTTAAGTGCCTGCATTAATAATAGGAGGGGGTTTAGCATGTAAGATATTTTCATCTGTGAGATTATTTAGTTTTAAAGTCCCTGGACTGTGTTTAGGAGGGTGATGGGTCAATAACGTTTACAGCCCGCCAAGTTTTCCAGAGAGACTTGCACACCAAGAGGTTTGGTCTGGGTGTACCTTCCCTATGCCTTGTCCTTCCTTGAGCAACCCCAGCCAGGGAGACCCTAGGGACTAGCTGGGTGAGTGCTGAAAGGCTTTGTAGTGTTGTCATGATCTAATTAATGAGCAAATGAGATTTTTCGATATTTCTGTGTATCTTTATATTCATTAAATGCTTTTTTGCAGTCGTATTTGGGTGGTGTTCAGGCAGAAATCAATCTCAATGGGAACTGTTAATTTGCTTTACTGAGATGATTTCTTTCTAAAACGCACTTTTTTCCTACAGACACTTTGGAAAGTAAAACTGTATTTGCCACAAATGTATAACTACGCAAAGTGTGAATGACTTATCTCCAACTTTTTCACCACTACTTAAACATTATTGGAAAGCAATGAATAATTGAAAGGCAGAAGAAATGAATAAGAAAAAAAATTATCTAACTGAATTCCAAAATGCAACATCTGCCTGCCGCTCCCGGCTGCACTTTGCAAAGTACAATAGCCAAGAGCAAGGCTGAACGTACTCAGCATCTGCAGCCCAATAAATGCTGTTGGGTTTGTGGCCAGAGCAGTACAAAGCCCTGGCACGCCGATAACCTGACTTCCAGCAAAATGGCACACGACCCTCCTCTCTCCCCATGAGCCGGTGCGTGGTTACGCTCAAAAGCAATGTCCTGAACCAACATGAAGTGTTACCTTTGGGAATTTGCAGCAGACTCTAGCCAACCCTTTCCAAAAATGTGTTACAACATTGTTATTTCACCAGAACATTTTACATTTGTTGCATGGAGGGAGGTGCTTGCGTGGGAACAAAACCGGGGCCGCCTTGTTCCAGGTCCCCCAGGGGATGCACAAAGGCAAAAGCTGCCTGCCGGCTCCTGGAAAATCACCTCTTCCAGACACAGGGGGACATCCTTGCCTCCTGACCCAGGCGTTTCCCTTTTGCTGTGGCAGGTTTGCATTATGATTTCGAGATACAGGGGGTATTTTGAGGAAAGAGCTGTCGTTTCTGGGGTTTAAGTCTTCCTCCATCAATACAAACCAGGCAGCCCTGGGCTGAGCGAACAGCACTGCAACTTGCTCCAGGTGATTTTGATGTGCAAGGCTTCAGCTCAGAGAGCTTCTAGAGAGCAGAAACTCCCTCAAAAGCAAACTAAAGCTCCTCTAATTCCACCACAGCGGGGTCTGGCATGGGGTGGGCAGTAGCTTCCCACTACATTTCAACTCATTCTCATTCAGTATTTTTAGCTCCTGCTGTTCTGGTGGGATGCAGCTCCCGGTTCACCTCGCTGCCAGCTCTGTGCTACAGCTGAGCCCTTTACCTGGCAGCCCCGTCCCCTCTTGCCCTGCCTCTAGAGAGGTGCAAAACAACCACTGCCTTCCTCACTCCCTTGGCTCCCTGCCAGCTTGAACGCTCTTAAATCTGTAGCCAGAGAAATATGTCAATGTACAAATTAGTCAGAGTAATTGAAACATCTCAATCCTGCTTGTCCAGGTCCTATTTACAGCAAAAACTTGACTGTGAAACAGGCAGGAACAGGAAAATCAAGCACTTCTGAGCCACCAGCAGCAAGCTCTGGCTGATGGACCTCCAAGCAGATGCCTCCAGCTGGCAGGAGCAAGCAGGGGAGAGGGCAAGGGCCAGCCTGGTCCCCACGCTCCCCAGGTGTGCTGATGCCCTGGAGCACACGGCGTGTCCCTCCCTGCTGCAAAGCTTGGCACACAGGGGCTCCCTGCACACCCCAGGGTACCCAGCACGAGGTATCGCCTCTAATCCCTCCCAAAGGCTTTGGCACACGCCAAGGTTGGTGGCGGCAGCTGGTGGCTCTGTGCCAGGATGGATCCGAATGAGGAGAGAGGCCATGACACCGCCAGCACCCAGGGCTGAAACGCAACGTGGCTCATAGTGGTCCCATCCTGCTGTGACAGGGGTGACTGCGGCTGTCCTGGTCGAAGCAGGCACGGTGCTGGTGACTTGGGCCATCAGGCATGGATACTACCCACACATGTGGGGCTGTACATGTGTGTACTACCCACACATGGCGGGTCCCTCATGTACAGTGCTAGAGCACCCCAGTCCCCACGCATGCTGAGGCTGGTGCCTGCCCAGCACCACTCTGCCCCAGGCTCCCCGCACCCCCTGGGGTTCAGAGCTGGCTGAGAGTAGCCTGTACCCCCCCGCTGGCCATGGGAACTCGGGTACCGAGACCCCTGGGACTGCCAGGAGCGCACAGAGAGGGGATGCTGCAAAGGACACCCATATCTGTGGGGCTGGGGCACTGGGTGCTGCTGCCTGTCCTGCTGGCCAAGACACACAGACGCTGTAAGACCCTCAGCAGACACCCCCCCATCACCCCCCAGACAGGTAAATTCCCCGACAGCGCTGACTTACTGGTGGCAGCTGTTGACATCCCCGCAGCCTTAGGGGTCACAGGGGGCTCCGGGCAGCAGCCTGTGGCGTGGGAGCCCATGGCACATCCTGGGGGCTCAGCACCGAGGGGCTCAGTCCCCTCTGCTCCCCAGAAAGGGCCGGGGGGAGCAGGGCAGTACTGTGCTCCCCAGCATCGCTGCCGTTGCCACGGCAACTGCAGGATGACTCACACTCATTTATGAGTGACATCAGAGATGTGGAGGAGGGGGCTGGGGGCTGAGGGTGCAGATATTCGTGGTTTGGTTTTGTTGCTTAAAACTGAAAGGTTTTGTGCAGGAAAAACATCAAGATCCAGACCCAGACACCCCCCCACACACCCCCGGGCAGCGTCTTGCTGGGGTCCCAGGGTTATTTTGCAGGAGACCCACGGAGTCAGGAGGGGAGAAGATGCCAGAGCCCCTCGGTGGGCCTGATCCAGCAGCTGCCTGGTGCTGACACGGAGCGGGCTGGGGCAGAGCAGCAGGGACATCCCAGGCAGGCGAGACCCCGCTTCCCCGTGGGCCTCAGTACGGTTCAAAACAACCAGCTTGAGGGAACCAGTTTAGAAATTCCTTGCCTTGACTGGTTTTGCCTTCGCATCAGGTTTGTGAACAGGGGGAGGTCACCTTCAGGGGCACATGTTGGGCCATCCCAACATGTCTTCAGCCATCCCGCATCCCTGCAGGACCCTGCCCACTCCCGGGAGGCACCGGCAGCCTGGCACAGTCATGATGCAGGAGCTGAAAAGAAGGGGCCTAGCTTGGAAACGAGTCAAGAGCAGTGAGGAGTGTTTGCTGGCCCACTACACATAAACGCTCCACCTATAGACATTTTCCAGAGCATTTTGGTAGCACATTTGCTCACAGCCGTGCAGGGCTTCCTTACGCACCATCTGATAGCTGCAGCCAGAAGCACTGATGCTCCATCCCCTCTCGCTCACAGGCTCTGTTAAATCGAGCCCGATGAGACAGAAGGAAATATTTTTAGTAGGGTGAGAGTCCTGCACGAGGCTCTGTACCGAGGAAGAGCAGCACCAGGTCAGACAGTGATGTAGCAGCTACACGATCTCCAAGAAATTTTGCTCAGCCCTCTGTGTGAGCAGTACCAGGGGCATTGCTCAGCTCCCTGCACCAGACACTCTCTCAGGGGCTTCTGAGCATCCCTCCTTCTGCAAGGCTGGGATCAAGGAACCCAACACTTTGGGCTTTTATTTTTAGCACAGCAAACTATAAATACAGCTCACGGTAACCCACGGAAATCTGAGCGACTGCTTAGCTCGGGAAGTGACGGCACCGGGGAAGCCCGTGGCAGCCAGAGCTGCTCGGCCAGCACCACACCAGCAGAAAAGGCACCATCCCACTTCCAGACCCCTGGGCTGAAGACAGATACAGGACACTCCAAACCGCTTAGGGGCTCGGCCGCACAGGGCACGATGCTCCTGTGACAGGGGAGAGGGGGCTGCCACCTTCTCCTGCCTGTGCTGGAGAGGGGAGAGGAGGGATGGGGAAGGATTGCTCAGGGGCCAGAGCGCAGATTTCAGGGAAGATTGTGCGTTTTTCCTTTCCTCAGTGAGTGTTTGCATGTGGGAGCAGGGAAGGTGCCCGTCTGCAAGGAAGCCAGGCGTATGGGGGTAAAGGCAGCAAGCACCCCGTGATTCATCGCATGCAGCCTGGCAACCAGCTCCTGTGTAGGGGAAAACACAGATGGGAGAGGGCTGCTGCGACGCCGAGCCAGCAGCACGGAAACAGGCGGCTGGTGTCCTTTTAAGGATGATTGAGAAGGGTCCAATTTTCCTTTTCTTGCATGCTTCACAGAGGCGTTGGGGTCCAGCAGCCCGTACTGCCTGGCCTGCCCAGCTGGGACCATGCTGTTGCCCAGCTGCAGGAACCAAGTGAGGACAGAGGAAAAAAAATCTAATCCCATGTGCCAAGGAAGCCAGAGAGATGTCCTGGTGGCTCCTGTGCAATGGGAAGGGGTCAAGGCGCATGCATGGCTGAAGGGAGCAGGTTCAGCACCGCCCTGGGAGCTGCATTGTTCCGAGAGCTGCCCTGTGCAGCAGCGCTGAGCAGGAGCTAAATGAGAAATTCCACCAAACTCCAAGGCGCGTGGGAGCTGCTGCAGGTACAGGACTCCCAGGCACAGATTCCCTGCAGAGCAGTCCTTCCTCAGAGGACAAATAGAGGTTCACTGCAATGTAAATGTGGTTTATGCCCCAGCTACGGCTCATAAAAGCCTAGTAACCACATCATGCATAAGTGCTGCAAGTCTCCCATGAATAATTTTTTTTTTTTTTTCACAGTGCACCGGCAGCCACACACCTGCACAGCACAGCACAGGGCACACAGGGAGCCCTTGCCAAGAATGAAGTGCGAAGCCTCCGCTTGCACTGCACGCTGAGTCCTGGCCTGGAACCAGCTCAACCAGCTCACCGCTCCACACTGGTGAGCCACTTCCCGGAGTGGGAGAGCTCATTATGCAACTGCTGATGGCATCATTAACGAAACCTGTTTGAGAGCTGCAGCTCTTGCCTGTGACAGCAGTGGGGAAGCAGCAGTACTGCTCACTGGGGTGCAGGACCCCAAGACGAAGGGTTTACATCCTAACAGCCGTTGCATTGACCACCTTCAGCCCAGCACCAGGGGGGCAGCAGCACCCAGAGCCACCAGTGACTCTTTAGGAGCTCCGAGCACTGTGAACTCAGGCCTTTTCCCTGGGCACTAGCTCCTCAGCCAGGCATCTGATTTACACCCTGGGGTTTGAGAGCGCTGGTCACCTCTCCAGGTTTATTTTGGTCCGGCGTGATCTGGTCCGGCACATCTCGAGTTACTGATGGCCCTTCCCCCCGCTTCACCAATGACCAGATTCCTGGCGACACTGGATACAGAGGGCTCGGGCACTGCTGTTCCTCCTCACATCGCACTCTCTGGCGGTCGTTTGCACACGTATGCTGCAGACCTGCCTGCTTTCAAGCAGTTTTCCAGGACCAAACCACTGGCAACAGTGCGGTTCACAGGTGCCAGCCTTCCATTTGAAGGCTTTTGAATACCAAGAGAAAACAATTTGCTCCATTAATTCTGCCCCAAACCCACTTCCCCTAAAGCAAAGCACCCCCAGCAGCTTCCAGAGCTGCTGCTTCCTTTGGCCCATTCCTCCCTTACAGTAAAATCACCATTAAAAAGAAAATAGCATGCTCGAGCACAGAGCTAGTGATTGGATTGTCACAGAGGGGACTGCAGCAGGATCAGAGTGCATCGGGCTGCCAGGGCACAGGAGCTCCCAGGGGCAGCATCTGCCATTTCCTTCTGTTTCTGCTGGCACCCACGTTAAAGGAGCTGGCCAGGTAGTTGTACAATATTCTGCTTCTTTTTAGGTATGGGTAAGTGAGACTAGTGACCACTGCTTCACGGGAGAGGAGCAAGCGTGTGGGAGGAGAAAGCCTGACCACGGCACAGCTTGCTGGGAGCGGCTACGGTAAACCACCCATCGAGGGAATGGGAATGACTGGCCACACCATTTGTGGTGGTAGCGATGTCTCACCTTGCCACGGCCAAGTGTAACCTGTACTTACCTTCCCCACCCCTTTTAGCACTGAGCTGGGCTTCGCTGGAGGCGGCTCTCAGGCAGAGGCAGCAGCGAGCGTCTGTCCTTGTGGCTGTTAGAGAACGCCAGCACCGCGTCCCCGTGCTGCAAGCGTGCTGCTCATCTCCAGAGCTGACAAACAGTACGCCAATTACAACCCATCTTGTCACGCAGATAGCAGCACTTTTTAATTTTCAAGGTGTGGATTTCTGCCCAGACCTGCTGTACCAGTTCAGGTTCAGAAGTACCATTATCTAATGATACACCAACAAGCTGCTTTAAGGTTGTTTTTTGGTTTTGTTTTGATTTTAAGTTAGTGGAGAGATGGACCTTTGAACTGTCCCACAGCCTACTGATGATCTGTGCATTGAAGAAAATCTGAATTAGGGGCTGCCTGGCACCAATACCTGCATTTAACACCACCACATTGACAAACCTGCACTGAACGAATGTTTAGATGTCTCACACACTAATCCTCCCATCTTTCACGGGATGCAATGAAAATTACTCTGAACTCCTCACCAATTGCTGTAACATGCTAAACAAACAGGCTGCTGGCAGGTGCTCTTCCTTGCCCTGAACATTGTGTGAAAATGCTAATAACCCCTCCTCTTTAGAGAAATAACCTCCTGCATTTACACTCTTAATCAGTTGCCTCCAAGCAACCGTACACACACACACACACACGGGCAAGGCTTGGAGGCGCTTCCCAGCTCATTGCCAAATAGCCAGCAGCAGCACTGGCACCACAGAAGTGACAAAGGCATTTTGGTTTCCTCGCGTGCAAGTTGTTGCATCCCACCGCACCACCAGCTGCTATTTGCTCGAGCTGTTTTCCTTAATGAGGGTTCCCTTGCTGTGGAAGAAAAGGCTTCCAATATATCAGTCAACAACCGTCAAGATCAATCCCTCTTGAGTGGCATCAGCCCATCCCAGGGGATCACCAAATCTTGTTTCACATAACCCTTGTCATAAATCTTACCAATGTCACTTTCCTCAAGAACACAGAAGTAACTTCCAGGTGCAAAACCAGCATGATCTGCACAAATTTTGCTACAAGTTTCTTGACCAGCTATGGAAATACCTTATTTTTTGAGAAACAATTCTAGCAGCCTCCAGAGACAAGGAACATTGAACAATGTTGATATATAAACCTCTGCTGCTCTTGAAAATGATGTTTCAGAACACCTTGTAATAAATCAGAAAACTTTATTTTTAAGATATATTATAAATTTACAACACACATAACATCAGTGTCTTCAGTGTGTATGTGTGAGCAGGTTTAAAGACTCAGCGTTCATTCTAGCCTTGTTCATGGGTACGCCTTCTCCACACACACTAAAGGTATGCAGCTGTTTCAGTCTGAACAGGTCTGGCTTTGCTAACAACCTCGGTAACTTCCAGGAATAGATTTCAGTAGACAAATAGTGACTGCTTGAAAGGATAACAAATTAGTAGCATTTCTTGCTTTTTGCCTGGAGGGTACTGTACGGGAGCAAAGCCTGCTGGTTTCCCACTCGGGGAGGTCAGCAACCCACACAAGCGTGTCCAGAATGAACCCTGAATTCCACAGGATCAGCGATGGCCGCCCTACTTAAGCTTCATAAAAGTAATGTTACATCTTAGAAACAGCTGTGCATGCCACACATCAGTGTCTGTGCCATAGAAAAATTATCATATGCTGTACCTAATTATTTTATACACAGGTGAAATGAAAAAATGTGAACTCAGTACCTTGCAATGTCATTTTACTGGCGCTGCCTTGTGGTAAGTGCTGGATTGCAAATCACATTCTTGTACAGTTCATTAAACTATGATAAAAATACGCAAATTAAAAATCTCTACAGGCCTCTTACCTGCTGCAACAAAGATACTTCATTTTGTGGGGCTTAGTTTAAAACATGATCCAATTTCCTCCCTCTCCCCAGAGCACGATATAAAACTATACCCAAATTCAGTAAGAATTTAATGCATTTACAGTTACTGAAGTTCACATGCTGCAAACAGGATCTGCATTGAAGATCGTTAAATCTAGGGCAAGAGGTCCTTAAAAAACCCACCCTTTTGTTGTACCTAGATGTCAGGATGCAGGTAAGAACAACCACCATGATAGCACATTCACATAGACAGAATATATGCTGCTTGCCACTTCCTCCACAGGAACCTGGGGCTTGCCACCCTGACCGAGCTCCCTGACCGTCCAGCCTCTGACAACAGCCAACACAAATCCTTCAGCCAAATCATCGGCCCAGAGAGAAGGACAGTCAGTGGGTTGCTTATGCCATGCCTCAAAGCAAAAACATACGATCAGATGGAAATACCCAGCTGCAACTGCCACTGTTCTGCTAGTTGATAAAACTTATTATAAGGTAGAAAACAGGGCATTTACTTTGGATGAAACACTCACTACCCTGTGCATGTGACTTTTGGAAAATTGCCACTGAAGCAGAGATCGCTGGTAACTTCTGTATCTCTCCCACAGGCAATATTTGCTGACAGCGTTACTATACATTCGTTTGGTGCAATGCTTATTTAAACAACTTTCAAAATATATTAAAAGATCCTCAGCCCATGAATCACAACGCCTAAAAAAAATTAATTGTAACAGTCCTAACTAAAAAGGATTTCAATAACCACTTACAAGTGTTTCTTGGATATGAAGGTCAATCTCCAAAAGACAAGTTTGGTTCCAGGAGAGTGAGGGAAGAAGTTGGGGTCAAGGTTCCGGGACATGACTGTGAGCAGCCAAAAAGAAGCAATTAGGTGGAAGTTTCTGAGCTCTTGCAGGAGTGAACCTCACACCTTCCCAGAAGAGCAGGAGTACGCTGATGATGCTTTCAAAACCATGCAAGTTAATTTTCCAGCTGTATGGAGAGCAGAAGCGTCCTTGAAATGGTGTAAAGAGCAGTGAACTGTGAAGTAGCTGGGTAATCTTGTGTGACCATTTCCACAGAGTGAGGCAGGAACCTTAAAGGAAGGCTCATGTCACTGCTCAGGAGAGAAAGAATGGCAGATTCTTTGGACTGGACCTAGAGGTTTATGAGGAGAGTTACACTAGCTCAGGCTCACAGGTCAAGACAATCAAGGTCTGAGCTGTAAAGTAGCCACTGGCACTTTTTCCAAATACATCCCTTTAAATGTGTCCCCCTATAAAGAGATTATAAATATGAAGCCCTGAGAACAAACTTCCATATAGTACATTTCTATTAAAAATATCAGTGTTTTGATGACAAAATTATAAGTTATATATATTTAAATAAATAGCTAGCTTTCAAGAGTCACGTAATATCAAAAGGTAGAAGATTGTCTGTATCAACTGATGGGGCAAAGAGCTAGAACTGTAAGAAACGCACACCTTATTAGCCACCTACTACCCCATTCCTTTACTCCTTGATTTCACAGGCTTCCAAATATTCCCTTGACTGCATTATGAGACACTTAAATATGACATCTTTGCTAGTTATCACTTGAACACCACAGAGATGCAGCTATGGGACCTAAACCTGTAAATCCTTACTCCTCTGAGTAGTTCTGCCTCACAATTTTATTTTTTTTTAAACAAAAACTTGTATTCCCATGTGATTAGGGACCTCTCACTGGCTTACAGACCAGATCCACCAGTCCTCTACCCATCAGCCACAGAACAGGACAGTTGGTCACCAGGCAAAGCTCCTTCCACATGCACTCCTGATGCCTGGAGACCCGTCTGCATATTCTGGTCAATAGCAGTGATTTTCAGTTTTTTGCAGGTCTTGTGAAAACCAGGATAATTGATGCCTTTGCAAGCACAGTGGACTTAAGTCCCCCCTCCACTTACTATGATAAAGTAGCAACACACGCAGGCGTGATGGGGACACAGCTCCCTAGTCCACTGCTAATTCATACCCATACAACAACACTGATGTCTTGATCAATTCCTCAAGCGTTCGTTTAACCCCAAGGGTAGTTTTTGTCTGTTTTAAATCAAGCCCTATGCCTTGCTGCAAACACATCTCCTAAGTTCTGGCCTCTTTCAGCTATTGGCCATGGGAAACTTAAGTTCTCAAAAGTGCAGCAGGACTACGTTAAAGCCATACCAAGCGACACTGTTTAGCAGATCAGGAAGAACACACTCTTCCCAACACCTAGCTATGTAAGTGTTGAGCTCTGGAATAATGAAATCCAGAAATAACCACATTCTCAAGCCTTCAAGCATTTTAAAGATGCAGTATTCCTTTGCCCCTACGTTCCCTAACTGCTGCTGCAACATTAGGTGATTTTGTTGAACCTGGGCATTCTTACTTTCTTCTACTATATAAATATGACTTTTTTACTGATGCTTTTTTCCATATTTTGTAAAAGGTTCAGCAGCACTGATTGTGTTCTGGCATGCCAAGGGAGGCTGCGCTGATAAGAGTTATCACCCTGATCAAACTGACACCGAAGAACACACGCAGCTCATTAGCAGGCCCTGGCAGTTACTGCACTCCAATCCCTCGATGCAGAGATACACAAGCAGCAGAACCTTTACCCTCAGAAGTGAGCCACTCTGCTCTTCCAAAGCAGGTCAGACACCACATATCAGGAATGCCCCAGCTTCAACCCCCTAAAAACTGGGGAGCTGCTTCAAGTTCATCATTCACATCACCCTGGCAGCAGCAACAGAGAGTCCTGGGGGAAGCTCCTCCCATGCCAGTGCAGGCAAGCCAGGTTGCTCACTCTCGCCATATGGCTTGTCCCCTAGATTCTGCCTAGATGCCAAACTTTTAGATTACTCTAAAACTAAGAGATTATTCTTGCCTGGCCTGTCTGGAAGCTCTACAGCCACTCTAGAGTCTGGTCATATATTACTGAAACCAAAAGAAGCATTTCAACAAGC
This sequence comes from Falco rusticolus, assembly GCF_015220075.1. NCBI lineage: Eukaryota > Metazoa > Chordata > Aves > Falconiformes > Falconidae > Falco > Falco rusticolus. The sequence continues at coordinate 46,860,339 of NC_051195.1, forward strand.
CTTTACATTCTTGAGAGATCAAGACTGCTAGTGAAGTATCTGTTCATTAAGTCTGAACCTGTCCTTATTCATCAGGAAGCCAAATCCACCACCCCCCAAGAAACTACAGAGTAGTTTTTCCCCAGCTTTATCTTCTACAAACACTCATTAAAAGGATTATTCATAAGAATCCTGATTGGTAGAGAAAGACATGTGCCTCTAACCTTAACAGCTTCAAGTGTCTTCTGGTAGTGTTACAGGCAAAAAGCTTCTGGGAGTAAGAAAAAAAAAAATGGACAAAATAATTAAAATCTATAGTAACAGTACAACATTTAGTCACAACTACTCATGAGTAAGTTGTGTTGAACTCATTGGGGGTTGCAGGATCAGGTTCTTAGCTTTTACAGTTACAGGGCAAGGTTACAATTTAATATCATGCTGTCAGTCTCCTCTTCGCAAGAGTCTAAGAAAATGGTTTTACTGTCCCATTTGAACAGAAGCCGCATCTCTATAAAGCCTGGAATTTCTAAATGCAGAAATAAACAGTTCAGCAGTCATGAACTGTAAAGCTTAATATGAAATTACAAATAAAAAAATCCTGGGATAGTAAGTCAAGATAAGATCTCATGCACTTTTGATTTCCCCACCCTTCATATTAATTATGTGAAACTGGCAACTTCAGTGCCTTGACTGCATAACAGCACAGATGAGGTGCCAAGTTCAGGCCAAAACTTGTTGTAGGGTTTCAGGTTGCATCTTGCTGCATTTTCGTTTTAAAAAAACTCAACTGCACAACCCCCACACACTTAAAAAGGTGACTTGCAGAGCTATTGAAGATCTCTCTATCTGACAGGACATCTTTGTGCTATTTAAGGACAGGGTCTCCACCTGGTTACTCTGTGTTTTAGAAAGGCAGGTCTTGCCTAGCCTGCCTTTCCAAAAAAAGGGCTGTGAAGCACAAGACACGGTAGGGATCACAAGAGAAATCAATCATGTTTCACTAATTTGAAAATAAAAACCATTTTTTGTTCAGACCGTTGAAAAAGTTAACACCTGCAGAGCCCAATCACAAAAACTAGCTGGCTATTCACAGTGAGTTCTGTTATAAAAGCTCACAACTCCTGTCTGAAACCTCAAGTCAGTCTTCTGACAAAACAGGAAAGACAGCCTGAAATTCTTGGTATTTCCAACTAAAAATAAGCGTCAAGAAAAACCACTTCTGTCTCAAAGACAACAGCCATTTCAAGCGTGCTTTTAGATTATGTTAAACAAGATAAAAACCTAAGCAGTACTGCTTCTTTACAGATCACCAATGAGAAACCCATGCAAATCGGTTGCTTTGTTGTAAACAGTTTGAAACAAAGTTGAAAGCCACAAGTCTCCCTTTCCAAAACCGTGCACATAAAAATGGAAAACCCCTCACTACGTGAACACATCCCTCCTTGGCTAGGATATGGCAGAGTACGAACTTCGGAACTGCAGCCTACTTGAGAATCCAAGTCTTGGTGTAGCGAGGTCTGCCGTGAAAGAGATACTGCATCTTTAATGTAGCTGACAGAGAATCTCCTACGAGTACAACCACTGTGGGACTGCAACAACACTACTGCAGAAAATAAATAGGAAAAAGTAATGCTATTTATTGAAAGAATTCCATCTCTGAATTATTCCGTTTAAATTATAATGCAAAATAAACAGGTTTGGATAGAAACGTGCTTGCTCTCCCAGTATTTGGACTTTTAAAAAACAGTTCCTAAGAATCAATTTTAAAAAGCATTTCATAATTTGATATAGCCATAAATTAATACTGTATGGAGATGATTAATATACTATGCTAGTGGTCAGTGACCTTTTGTAAACACTAGCCAGATGCTAGCAAAACTGGCTAGAAAACTACTGTCACAGGCCTTTTTAACAAACAGTATCATAATTTGTTTCAACAATCAGATTCTTAATTGTTTTCACAAAACCTTTTCCTATTTTTTGATATACTTTATTTTAAACCTAATACCTGAAAACATAAACAAGTCTTCAAACCTCTTCCACTAACACTAAATACACAAGGCAATTAAACTTCAGTTGGCCATAACTACATAAGCTCTCGTGCGAGAGACCCAGTCAGACAGGATCTCCCACCCTCCCCTTCCATCCACCCCCTCCCCGAACAATCCATGCACCCTCCCGCTGAGGTGAAGGGAAAGCGAGGGACAGTAGGAAGTGGCACAGTGGACTGGCATTCCCCTCTACGTGCGATTCAGCGTCTGGAAGATTCGAGAGATCTGTAGCATGACAGGCCCAGTTTCTGGGTCATTCATCCACTGAGTGCTGTTCAAGGGGTTTTCAAGCATATCCTCGAAGGCTGCCAAGAGATGGAAATTGCAACACTCAATTAGCCCTTTATTCAGCAAAGGCTTCAATGTTTGGGATGCCTCAACAGGAGGACAGTTAGAAATAGCTACAACTCAAAGACAGTGGGCAAGCATCACCCAGAAATGGTGGGAATACACATCATACATTGACCATTTGCACTCCTACGTCTCCATGGCCTGGGATGCTACCGGCCATTACGCTTTTTCCACTCCTCAGCATTAAATTCACTGTAGACAGAAGCTGACTAAGTACTCAGCCCGGATTACAGTCCACCTCAAACCTTAGGGATATGGGATCGAACAGCTAAAGCCTACGCACACATCTACATGCAGTAGCAGGGAACATGCTATGCAATTCATCCATTTATGAATGCCCATCTTAGAACCGCATCATTTGCTGCCAGTACTTGTAGGGAGAGACTCTTCTGCAACTCTACTCTTCTGATCAAACTGTTCCACAACCCAGCCCAAACTTCTCAGCGGCTACTTCTTGCACCAATATCTTTCTTCCTCCCTGGTACTTAACGAAGACAGTTCAGAGGAAGCACTGTCCCCCCCTTGCCTCTGTTACTTTCGCTTTTCTATGCTGTACTTCGGTTGTCCTATGGCTACCCTCTTGTAACACCTCTAAAATGAAAACTCAGCCTGCAAAATAAGCAGCAGGCATACCAAAGGCGACCAGAAATGAGCAGCAGAGCCAGCAGAAGCGTAGCCCTCCATAAGCCCCCAAATCTCAGAGCTCTATCTTTGCACAGACTTCCCTGAAGTCAGAAGGGAAGCAGCATCTTCCCTCTGAGTATCATGTGCTTTTCTCCTTTCTGGTGTTTGGAAAATACAGGATGTCAGGGAGGCAGCCAGTTCCACCTGCCTAGACACAGGCAGAAGGGTAAAGGCTGCCTGTGCAGAACAGTTAACTCCATTTCTAAACAGTGACAGCAGTCCAAATATTGAAGAGCAGTTTTTTCTTTCTATACATAGCTGTCTTTACAATAAGCTTTGTTGTTTTCTTTTATTTGTGGGGTTTGGTTTTTTTTTTTAATGTTTTAGTTTTCATTCCTCTACTTACATTAAAAGAATCTGACAGCTACCACAAGAGCTAAGCTGCAAATCGGGCAGAAGAATTGTCCAGCAATAATTTATAACCCTTACGACAGACACTAAGCTGGCCTACTGGACATTTTGAGCAGTCATTATAGAACAGGGGAAAAAAAAAAAAAAGGCAGTTGCACATCTGACCTATTCAGAAGTCACCAAAATAGTGTTGTAAGAGTCTGACAGACTGGCACCAAGGTCAGTGTCTTAATTTTCCCAGGAGTGTTAGTGTACAAAGCTCCAACTGACATTAGTGTGAGCTGTAAGCACCCAGCACCTCTGAAAGGCTCACCATTAATACCTTGCTCAAGGTCACGCAGCATGCCTCCAGAAAAGCCCAGAATAAAGTACAGATCTCACCTTTCACCACTTTAACTATGTCCTTTTACATAGACTCAAAAACTTAAACCCAAGGATGTAACAACATTCTTTAAGTATCTAATTCAATGCAAACACTCATTATTAAAATCTGTGACAGAAGCAATTTGCAGATGTATCATTTGGAATATATTCTCTGATGTTCATCCAAGCTTTACAAGCGCATATAGTGGCATTTCATTTTCTATTTATATTCTGAGCTGCAATGTGGAACCCTCATTGGAAATGAGGAGGCCATTTGTTCAGAAATCAGAGTGGGAAGGTTCTGCTCTTGAATTATTTAAAGCCTTGCAAACTCTCCTAATTACATTTTAAGTAGTATTTTTAAAAGCTCTCTTTCAAGAGCTGCACATAGACTCTTTATTTAAAAGCACTGCTTGAAGTAAATTTTGAAGCCAAGGACTAAATGCAAAACTTTTTATATACATCACAGAGCCAATGTCATTCTTCTGTATCATCCTCCAGCAGAGACACAGATTCATCAGAGATTTCGTGTTCCACTGTCAGGCTCTGAGCACAGAAAGTTGGGTACTTGCTGTGCTCAGAGTCCTTCTGACCGTGAGCACACAGATTTTACCAGCAAGGGAAGTGTGTTTTCACATACATTATCTCAACTTTGATAGGCAAGACCTTAGCTCAGGCGTCTTGTCTGGTTACTCTTCTACAAGTTATCTTCTGTCTCAAAGATCAGGCCTCAACACACAGTAAACTCTACAGTAGGAGACAGCCTTGTTTTTTCTGTGAAACAGTCAGAGTTCTAGACAGACATTCCTGATTTTTCCCCTCATGGCCAAAGGGAGAACACAAAAGGTCTCCTAAATCCACAAAAGCATTGCAGCCAGCAGCTATTAAAGTTCTGAGTTCAGCAAGTGTAATCCAGTAGCCTGGGGAATTAGTATCGTTCCTGGGACAGCCCCAAGTTCTGTTTTGGGTTTAGCTGAGTTGCAGTATGAAGCAAACAAACAATACAGCTGCTGAAAATGAGGAAAAGGGTACAGAGCTGCACCTACCCCACAAAGCTTGCTGTCATCAGCCAGTCTCCACTCTCATTTGCTAGGAGCTACAGAAACAGTGTGCATATATATAGCAGGAACCCAAGCAGGACTTACCTAGTAGAGTTTTAGGGTTGGTTAGCCCTAGCTGTACCACTGGGTTTTCTAAGATGGCTTGGAAGAGAGGGCTATTGGTGTCAATGCCCTTATCTAAGTCCTCTGGAGAAGGCTTTCTGTCTCCCAGCAGCCATTCACACTGAAAGAAATCACCAGGCACAGCAGATGTCATGACTGGCTCCATTAGAAAGAAAGAGTCTCAAAAGTTTTGGCAATGTGGCACGTTAAAACTGTATTTTCCTCTCACAGTTTAAGACCAAGCTATACATTTCTTTTCACACTAGATTACTATTCATTTCTGTGTTGCTCCCACAGAAACCAACTTTTTGTTTCAATGGGAACAGCAGTAGTGCCTGGTATGGTAATAAAGTTACATCAGCGTTGGGTGTTTCAAAGCTCAGGGAAGATGTGTATTATCTTACACAGGTCCTGCCTCAAAGGAGCCCCATCAACATGGTTACAATGCAGCACCCTGAAGCACCATCCAGCCCAATATCCCCTCTCTAATAGCAACCAGCACTGGATGCTTAAGAGGAGAAAATTCCTTGGCTGTCAGCTGCATCCATATAATCTTCCTTATCATCCACTACTGGGGACTAATCAGTCTTTGAAAACCTTCATATTTTTTAATTCCATAAACTGTGGAATGCATCGCTCTAGAATGGTAATTTACACACTGCATGGCTTGAATATCTTGCTTGATAATTTTTGTTCCTATTGTTTAATCAGTTATTAATTATTGGGAATACCTTTTCCTTTCTCACAATACCATAGTCTCTTTTGCAGAGTCTGAGGAAGTTTCCCAAAAGCTTTTTGCAAATCCACACATGCTATCCCAACCAAATCAGCCTCAACTTCATGCAGGCCAAGTTCCTCTACAAAGTCTAAAACTTCTGTATTCTAGTTGTGCATCTAATTTGAAAGAGGCACAGAATATCTAGTGCTCATTTAGTCTCCAGTAACAGTCATGCTTTATGACAGATCAAAACATCAACCAACTCAACAATGAAAAGAATCAGTTGAACAGACTATTGTAGCAATCAGGAACAGAAATGACATTGTACTCACGGCCGCATTTTGCTGGTTGTTGTTTACTCTGAGTGCATCTACCACTTCTTTTTCATCAAATCCCATCTCCATCAGGGCAATGACAGCCTGTATCAGATTTGCACAGCTTAATAAATGTAACATTTAAAACAGAAGTGAGAACAATCACATCCTTTCACCTTCTGTGTAGCTTTCTGTAGGGTAAAAAAACCCCATTATTTCCATTTGTAGACCACCAAGTTTTCAAATAGCCTGTATCAAAAGCATCTTTATTACGGAAGATGACTACATCTTAAAAGTGAAGGCAGTTCCCAACCTCAAGACTGAAAGCTGAATGCAAGGCAAAGAGCAAGCGTACCTGGGGTAGAAAGGAGAAGAACTGGACAGAAACACCTTACTTTGGAACTTCTCTCATGTCACAAAGCTTTTGCTCACATCTCACTGACATATCAAGCTTCACATGCATTTGTAGTTCCATTCACTCAATTTAATTTCACTTCCTGGATTTATTATATTGCTAGTGAATGTTATATATTTAGACAAGCGTATCTAGATATTGTTATGAGAATGTTTAACCATTTAGAAATCGTGCTCAGGTCATCAAATACATTTGCAGCTTTTCACCTAAATCTCAAGAAACAACTAGTTGTAAAAACAAAGCACTAGATTCCAAAGAGCACCTCCTGGTGAGTTTACAGTGTGATAACAACATGTATTTTCATTTCAGCTAATTCTAAAAACAAGGATAACTTCTGAATTTGCTGCAAGACTTAAACCTGCTGCTGATACTTCTTGTCCTCTAAATGCAAATAAAATGCTCTTCTATCCTTTTCTACAGCAGAAGGACCTGCTCCTGTCCTGCAACCCTTCCTTCCTAAACAGCAGTCATAAAAAGCTATGCCAGGAGTCTGGCAGCTCATTTCAGTCCCATTAGTTAGTTTTCAGGTGCAGAAGTGTCAGTAATTTAGCTACTGCCATCTGAGACAGCAATGCATTAATTAGGTAATATCCCTTTTAGCAACCTAAATTTAAACAGTCCCTAAAGACTTCTACTAAAATACTGTCAAGCCAGCACAATACACATCTACCCAGCTATCCCATTTCATTTATTAACTAAACACTTATTTGGATTCCATGGTGCCTACACAGCCCCTTCCAATCCTAACAGTTACGCAGGGAGATAAATGGCACATACTCGTGGGTCTGGACGAAACTCTCTTTTCCTCCGGATCTTCTTGAATATTTCTGTCAGCTCATCCTTGGCCTCTTCCCCACTCGCTTCTGAACTAGGACCCGCAGTTGCTTCAGCGGAGGATGCACTAGCTTCAGCTGTGGCTTCTGAAGCAGTCTGACCTGGAAGTGGAGCATCCACTGTAGGGTCGTCTGCATGTTCTATCAACCACTCCATGGCCTGCGTCACCGACATACTGAAAAGCAAATCAAAACACAGGAATGAGAAACACTCCAGATGTACAGCTGTGTTCTACATACATTTGCCTCTGCATTTATTCCTGTGGTATGCTGACTTGCAGGTTAATTAATATCTGAAAAGTCATAAATAATAAAAGTTTTGGGGCAAATCTCAGAGCGTCTTCATTTTCTGGGCATTCAGGGCACCACAATCTTCTCTGAAGCTCAGAACACTGAGGAATGAAGCTCAGTTTGGACAGCTGCAACCCAGATTGTAAAAGGCATTTTTGAGGGAGTCACCTTATTCTCTGCGACATCTGCTTTATTTCACAAGAGAAACACTGACTATTTGCAACCGTTGACAAGACTGCAAGCAAAGCATGTTCCAAATTTACAAGGAACCACATCTCAGACGCAAGCTACTTTGCTGCTTCCTAAGACCTCAGACACCCATCCAGTGATCAAGGAATGCCGTTAACACCACAAGAAAGAAAGAGGGTGAAAAACATTTTATGTGCACAGCACATCCTGCGTGAGAGGAAAAATTCACCACAGGCAACAGCACCTGAACCTGTGCCACTCTTCTTCCTCCACTCTGACTTAAGAAGAAATCTGCGATCCCTCGAAGGAGAGGCTAGCCCAAGGGAACAGAATATGATCTTAACACTGCCACTTGATATACAGTGTAATTGCTCAACCTAAGGGATCTTGAGAGCGTCCCAACACATCTCTTCCCAAGGAATATAGAGGAAGAAGCAAAGATAACAACAGGACAACCGAAAATGTGATTTCATTTGACGCACGGGCATTATTACATGTTTATAGAAAGGAAAGCCTTTGCCTGTTCGGCTTTTCAGTGACAATGTGAAAGATGGAGGACATTGGGAAGAAAGTCTGAGCTGCAGAGGAGATACTGGAAAAAGAGTGACTGGAGTATGTTGTGGCTTCTCTATCATTAGGAATTTTTGGAATGCCCTAACAAACCTCTCTCAGGAGTAAGGCACTATAGCTGATTGTTCTTAGCGCCCAGGAAGAACTATATTACCTCCTATTTTCCTACAGTTGCTACCTGGACTTCACAGTATCCTTGGAAGGTTTTTAGGATCAGTACAAAGGTTTTTTTCTACAGCTGCAAGACCAGTGTGGATGGGCTAGGTTTGCTTTTCCGCTCTGTAAAATATGAATTCTAAAGTGGAACAAAATGAGAGTTTAATACTTGGAAACTGTGCCAGCCTGGCAGCCTTGTGAACCACAGACCAGCTATTCCTTCCAGAGCAAGTACTGCACCGTTTCCCCTTCCCTGTGCCATCCACACCTGCGCGCTGCCTGAGGCAGCTCTGTTCTCTGAGTTAATGCTTTTTCCAACCTAGTTTTAGGTGACCCACATAAGGAGACTGTATTAAAAAAGATGCAATTTTTTTTTTAAGCCATATAGAGTAATGTACAGGCAGTGTGCTGAGTACACTTACTGATTTAACCGAAGGGCTTTGACAGCTCTGCTTTCTGGAAACCCCATTTCTGTAAGCTGTCGCAGTGCTATCTCGTCCACTCTGTCTTCCTCATCCTCATCCAGCATAGCTACAGATACACAAATAAAACAACACTCAGATTGACTTCAAGCTAAAATAAACCCCTTTCTCAATGGAATGGCATGTGTTATGTTCAAACCCCGTTCTTCTCTTCCAACCCTTCTTTTGTTTCTGCCCCGAATTTGCTATCTCATCATTTAATTTGCTGCACTCAGCTTGGGCTGACTCAGATAGATCCTTCCAGGACAAAGACTTTGTCCAGATGTGTTCAAGGCCTCAAATGAAAAACAGCTAACTCTCACATGACCACAGAATTTCCACATAAGTAAATATACAGGAGATTCACTGAAGACCTAGAAAGTAAGTTGGATCTGATTATAGCAGATCTCAAGGGCAAGCATCTCCCACAAACTGAATCAACAGCTACACTTTCTCCTCATTCTACTATCACCTTCTGCATTTTCAACTATTCTTTACCATCCCTAAAGTGCAACTCAAAAGTTTTCCAATTTTTTCACTACTAAAAATTCTGGTTTTAAATAGAACTTCTCATCCATCCCAAAGGGACCTCACAAATTCACCACTTTCACACAATCTGTATCCAGAAGGTGAAATCTCTGCCACAAAAGTAGCTTTGCTTTTACGTCAAGGTCTGGACTTTACTCTGCGAGCCAATTCTTCTGCTATGGAAACAAACAAGTTGCCAGGACTGAACTAGTAACTATAAAGATATGTTCATACCGTTTGCTTTCTTAAATAGTTCAACTGCATCTGGGTTCAGTGCTAGCAGTTTCTGTGCAACTTCTATGAGAGACACTAAGATCTTCCGGAGCTCTGTCTGGAACTGCAAGAAAGGAAACTGTCAAAACATTTAGACAGGAAGTTACCAGACATCATTGAATCTTAATATATCTATTGTTAGTAACTCAGCAGCAGTCTGGTCCCTGTACAGAAGGTTGCTTTATTAGAGCTTCATTCTCATTGTTTAGTCTCTCAAGAAGCACTGGGCCCTTCTGAAGTGCTACATGGATGTAAAAGCTACTGGGCAGAAAGGTCCTTTTATTTCTACCACAGCCTGCCACCCAGTACCGCCACAAGATGTGCAGTGTTCAAGAAAACTCATTGCTTCATAGAAACACTGACTCTCACCTTGCAGAAATGCTGTTAAGACGACAGTCACAGTAGCTTTGTACCGGGGCTGCTTACTTCTGTGAACCAACGAGCCTTCCTGGTTTACTATTTCCTTTCTAGTACTCTAAACTCAAACAACATAGATCAAAGCTGTTTTGTAAGCTGAAGCATCACAAATACCTTTCAGTTGGACATTTGTTTTTAAATACGCTGTGCTCAGTAGGTCACATTGGCCATTAAACAGCTTAAATGCCAACTGTCCCCTTCGGGTTACTAGGGCATACTGACAGCATGCAATATGTAGGCAGATTTGCAGCTTCACACTCTTGCTAGTACAGAAGGGTAAAAGTAGTTCCCACACCACTAAAGACAGTCAGAAGCATTACAGACTATCAGCATTCAATTACTGAAGTCAAAATTTATGCTTAATTTCTCTTTTCAATACCATGGAAGAGAAAAAAACCCCAAAACTCAACAATACTGCAAAGACCTGAGACTGAAAGAGCTATTTAAGACTGAAGAAATAAAACGCCCTAGCTTCAAATATGCCAGATATTCAATATGTACACCAAGGCTCTTCCATGGACAAATACAACATTCAGAATCATAGCTTAGAGCAGGGCTTTTTATTATCACTAAATAGTATGAGCTGTGTCTAGATCTTAAGCTAGCTACTCTAATATACATTATATACATCTGAATTCCTCTTATAGAGAGAAGAGGATCACATTCATATGTAAGAGAAAAGGTTATACAAGATAAAAGCCTATTTGGATGTTAGTGTCTGTGTGTTAAAAGTCAAGAATACTACTTACATCCCTCATGTTGTGATGGGCCACGGTGCGATCCACATTGCGAGAGGGCAGATTTGCAGTTGCTTTGAGAATAGCATCCTTATCAGGAGCTTTCTGCTCTTGTTTCCTCTGAAGGACAGAAAATATGATTAGGTTTCATAACCCACTATCCACAAAACAGAGAAGACGGCACAGCAGACAGCAGTTTCATATTCTTCACTAAGGCATCAAGCAGTGCTCTGTAACTTGCAACTAAGAAAAACAGCAGTCTAGCAATACAACGGATTAACAGCACCAGTATCATTTTGTAATTATAGAGCAAAAGAGGACCTGTTGAGTTGCCCCACTTCAGTCCTTATACCTATCTGTGTTACCTAAACACACAGGGAAATTCCAGCATAAAGAGGGAAAGTGTAACAAACACAGAGAGAACTCAGAGGCCTCAGTGCCCAGGACCATATTCTGCTCCGCACGGTTTGCTCATGGCACGCTCTCCTCAAACCCACGGTTTGTCAGGAGATGTATCAACACTGTGCACAAACTAACAACTGCTTAACACTGGAAGTGCTCCGCTGCTTGCAAGTATCATGCAGAGATATATGGTGCCTTGGATTTTCAGTACATGCTTATAGTCCAGGACAAAACACAGCAGGGTAGAAACTCTTAAGTATTTCCCAGTCTTGTAACTTATACTCTTACAGTGACATTCTGCACAGCAAGACCATACTGAAGAGAGAGACATACACCAATACCTACAGGAAGCAAGAAGAAACAAAGCTGTGCAAGGGCAAAGTAGAGACCCCTAGGAGTTCACAATGTCAAGCACAAGCACCACCCAAAGTGTTTATATGATAACATCAACTGCAGTACCACTGGTGCATAAGCAACATCCTGGGCATCACTGACCCTCAGTAACAATTACATTCCAATAAAATAAAATAAGAGTAGTAAGGGGCCAACACTCCAGCTCTAGAGACCTGGTTAAAGGGTGACAAGCCACACATTGCTAAAGATAGAAGACCACCTGACAGCAAGTCAACATATTTCTATAAGGGTTTCAGAGACAAAGCAAGGCACTTGCTGAACTACACTTACACAGTTACCAGGCATTTGTTCAAAGATTAAATCTATACTACTTCCACAGAGTGTGTCTCCATGTCTTGTTCTAAGGCAAATGTTCTCACCAAGTTAAAAATGCAGTATCAGCTTCCTCAAAGTTTGGAAGGAACATGAAGTAATTTCCCTAGAATTTAACTGGCAGCATTTGCCTCTACAAGCAAAAGGAGTACACCACAGTAATCTTTGCACACATAATTAATAAAGCAGTTAATCAAAACAGCCAAGTCGAGAGGTCTTTCACACTCACTTTCTCCTCTGCTGACACATCTGCCATTTTGGGGAGCGGAGGTGGCGCACGTTTCTTTATCAAAAGCAAGACATCTAGAAAGAGAATGATACTGAAGTACATTAGAAAGTAACATGAAAACAGTTATTTTAAGATACTTCACAAACTCAGTTTTTCCTGGAGATGAATTTTGTATTAATTCCGCTGTAGCATCGGACCTTTTTCACACTTTAAAATCTGTATGGCTTTACATGCTCCCCTTCAGTGTTTGCAATTCCTTAGTGCACAGCGAATTCCAAATTTGGTCCATTATTAGTTACACTTTGACAGTTACCAATTTCTTCTCCTTGTATAACACTATTAAAGAAAGGGTATTACAGGCTCCAGTTGTCTTCTAACATTAATAGTACGGTAACCGGTTCACGACAATAAGAGACTATCTGCACTTTCAGTGCTTCCACTGAGAAGGAACCAGCACAGACAGTTCCCGGGTGGTTTTGGGTCTAAGCTGAGACCTTCCAGCTGCAGCAAAGCAAGCACCAAGCTTCAACGAGAACTGCCAGTATCAGGTTGAAGCTCACCTCTGTGCGTGAATGGCAGCAGAGCGATCCACAGTCTACAGCAGGGATGCATCACTGGTAGACCACCAGGGCAAGTCTCAAGGACAAGTCTTCAGTCTCAGATAGCCCATATCACCTGGCACGAGTGTGCTCTGGCCTTTTAAGACTAACACTCTCCCCTTACAAGGTACCTTTTTTTCTTGGGATCACGTGGTGCTTTACAGGTTTCTAGCACCTCAGTTACTACCACAAATGTTCTTAAGGGTGGAAAGGTGCAGACACCCTGCTCGGAGCCCAAAGCAGGCCTGTGCAGCATCTGCAGCCCTTCAGCCAGATACAGCCTGGCACACAGTTTTTAGTCCAGTGCACTAAGCAGGTAAAAAGCAAACAAAGCATGCTTTGTACAAGTTTCCTTGGTCTGGCTCAGCACATAGCAGCCAAGAGCAACAGCTGGTGAAGGCAGTTAACCCTCATTTGTCCAGCTGACCAGAACACGAAAGGATCCACATGCTGACTCTTGGCTGCCCTGTGCAGTCAGCTGGTGGCAATCAGCTGTCAGCTGCAATCTTGTCTCCCTGACAAGCAAGGCACATGAAAGGTAGAGCACACTGCAGAGGGAAAAGGAGCAATGAGGCATTCACATGACAGCTTACTATGACTACATGGTTAATACTGCTTAGCTGCTGCAAACTGCAATTCAAAACTCTGTAGGAGCCAGCCTAGAAATAATACACCACTGATCAGCAAAAATGCTGTCCCTTTGCCTTTGCCTACGATGGCACTTCTCAGCTGCTGTTCAGCTCTAAAGGTGATAGGTGATACTGCCTTGGAAGAGACACCAAACTGCTTGTGTTCATGGCAGCAGTTCTCCAGCCTGCATGAACACAGGCAGAAACCCAGGAACTCTACTCCTGCTGAGTTTCTGGTTCAGACAATAATTTCAGTCTACAGCAGCTCTGCTTCACTCACTTTCTGCACCACTGCCCTTTATCTCCAGAAGGGGCCATTAGCTTAAGCTGTCCAGTAAAGACTGACTCCAGCTCTCATCTTCAGATACTCTTTTGTTTCACATTACTCCTCTACACCTTTAAAGTTCAGGAGCAAATACATACCTCACATGCTGCTGTAGTCAGTGATACTATAGTGTCATGGATTCTGACCTACGTTTGCAGAGGACAGATTGAGATCTAAAAGGCAGACACTCAGATATACTTCAGCAATCATCCTTCCACTTGACCTGGAGACCTCAAGAAACCTCCCAAAAGCACTGGGTTGTCTGTCTTTGAATACTCAGCCATCATATTTATTTTTGAATCATTTTGAAGAATAAATGCTGCCCTGGAGGTTTAAAAAATTCCTTTAAAAAGAAATTAAAATTCTGTGTTTAACTTCTTGACTTAATAAACACTCCTAATTCTTTTTCAACTCTTAAAAGGAAGAGTAAAGAAATGCAAACTGCCCAAGGTGCTTTCTCTGGGTCTTGGGGGAGGGGGGGAGCCTTTTTTCCTCTTCCTTTTTTGCCACCTTATTAACTTCCTATGCCAAAGCAGAGAGTAGGTATTAAAACAGTTACTGTTTCGAACCTGCCAAATAGTTAAACACAATCTCCTGTTTCCAGACTGACAGGATTAAAAACCAGACAATCCTACCTCTATCTTGAATGTTTTCCTCCAACACTGTTTTTGTGTCTGTCAGCACCTTCTCAGAAGTAGCATGTATCAACTTATGATGTGTCATGGTTTTTGGATCCTCCAAGCTCCCAGGTACACACTGCAGAATATGATAAATATTGAAGATCAGAAGACAGGAATAAACCTACTGCATGAATCACTGCACTTCGCACATAAGATTCTCCACATACAAGCTGTGCCATCATTTACTAGCTTCTTAATAGCGTAAGCTAGAGGTCAATGCACAAAATGTATTTTATTAAAGAAACCGAGGCTTGATTTGCACTGTAACAGTACTGACTGTGGTAGGTTTCTACCTGCATATCCAAGCTTCTGGCTGGGAAGAAAAATCAACAAAAGGAAGGATTCTAGCCTTCCTTCCTTGATGCTGTAAATAGCTACACCTGGGAGTTAGACTTGATGATCCTTATGGGTCCCTTCCAACTGGAGATATTCTATGATTTAAGTTCCAACTAATTATGATGCTCTAAAACCAGACAGTTTCAAAGACCTAACATTACAGCCCAGCCATCCCAAATGAGCCCTTCAAGGGCACCAGCCTATGTGAGTGGATTTACACTTCTGCAGTACAGAACATCTCTATCACACTTCTGAGTGCTTGGTCCTATACTCAGCCCTACGGAGATTTGGAGCAAAGCAAGGATGCTCTAGGACCCACAGCTAATTAATTCTGCAACAGATTGCTAAGGTCACTCACCCTTGTGAGAAGTCTGGGGGTAGTACCATGAACCAAGAATGTAAATCTAGAAAGAGCATCTAGTGTTTTTATGGAAGGGAAGGCTATAATAGTGCAGCGTATTTCTCATTTGTAACTAGTGTCAAAACAGAGGAGAGACTCTCTGCTTCATCTAATAATTACTATTTACACATACTATCAGAGTAAACAAACAACTGCCAGCAGGGATTTTGGCATTAAGTGACCTTAAACTGGGAAGGCAATAGTAGTTTCTGTACCTTGTTTCAAGGTGAGATTAACAGGTTTGGTTGCTGGAGCCCTAACCTGGGTCCCTGCTCAAAGTGCTGAACAAAAGTTACATTCACAACTTTCCTTCCAAACCATAAATAATCAGCATACAGTAGATTTTTTTCATATATGAATGTAGGAATTGAACTTAACTCCTTATTACTATTGTAAGTTGTACGACAATTCACTAGAAAATCCAGTTCAAATCCTGAAAAAAGAGCAAGAACACACAGAAGCCTTGAACTGACTCCTCTTCACACAGAGTGGTTCCCAGATCCACAGTGATAGTTTTCACGAACATGACATCAGTGTATCTAGAGGCTTCTAATTTGTTTGAGTGGGAAAAGAAAGCATAGTGGTTGCAATTCCAGAAAGGCAAAATTAAAAATAACAAACTACGAAAACTATAAAATTGATGCTGCTGTTCTTGCCACAGAGTAGGACACTTAGTACTGACCCCACCGGCTCTGCTCACAGAAAACAGCTTTTAATAATGCTTCTTTCAATACGTGTTTCTACCAAGCCACTTTTACCATGTCTGCAGAAGAGTGCATTCACCCTTTATGTCACAGATCCATTTCCAGAAAACCCACTGAAATCAGTGCTTCATTTAGCCCTGTTCATCATAATATGTATTGCCAGCCTCCTTTAAAGGAATCCTTTTAGTTCACCATCACCTTTTTTGTTGTCACTGCAACTGATGGAAAACACAGCTACCTGGTCTTTTTCCAAACATAATGGACTTGTTTTCAGCACAGATCTCAAGTTCCTCACACTTCTGTACAGTTCTGGTGCCTCAATAAGATTGAGGCAAGAACGTTTGAGTCCTGCTTTGTGTAACAGTAGCTCCTTACTAATCCTTTAGCGTATTAACTGCTGAACAAAAGCCAAAGAACACATTAAGCAGCTGGGAGTACCTCCTGTAACAGATCTGATCAGTTATCCAAAATGCATGAAAGTACGTCAGTGGAACACCTCCTCTCCAAACAAGCTCAAAATATTACTGTTACAGATCTTGAGAGTCAGAGCCCAAAAGGAAGAACTTGAAAATGGAAGCTGGGCAGTGTATGTTTGGGGCAAGAGGAGACATGACACACACCCATCATTCATTTTTTCCCTACCACGTAACATGTGCGCACACATGCAATCATAAAACTAACAAAGGTGAAAGTGAAAAAATGAAAAGTTGCTGTTTTAAAAGAAAAGCCCTGTGGACACCTTCTTCCTGTTCCTCTAACCACTTCATTAACAACTGCATAGAATGATAAGGCATATATAGACAGTACATACATCAATGAGACTGCTTAGTGAAATACTTAGCTTATCTTAACATTTCAACAGGCCCTGGGAATAGAAAAGCCATCTTAACAGGCAACGTCTCTACTGGCTCTCAACAGACCACCAGGAAGGACCGCCACTAATCATCAGATCTCACTGTGGAAGCCCGCTTCAGGGGAACCATATTTGCCAAAATACAGTATTTTTTGAAGCAAATACAACGCTTTGTATTTATGTAACCGAAAACATCTTTCTCTCCAGAGAGAGAACAGCACTGGTAATCCACAGGAAGACTAGTGAAGGGACAAGGAATTCCCTGCACAGCACAGAGGAAGCATCTGTCACACAAGTGAAAGGAAGCTGAAAAATCAGGGTTCACCTTGAAGCAGAGAAATCAGGATGCACCTTGCTGCCCCAGGGCACGGCTGGGGTTACTGAGCATGGCTCCCCCAGCAATCAGAGGTGCAGCACGCTGGGGAGGATGAGCTCTCTCTGATCTTTTTGTACAAAAGCACGGTAAGGACAGGACTGCTGTTTCATCGTTTTGCTTCCAGCATAAATATTTGCATTTCTTTTCAACACTGGAGTTTACAGCAGGCTGCTTTGCCCGGCAGGTGAGAAAGCTTTGTTCACAGGTGCCTGAACAACTGCTTAAATTGCAAGCCCTGGTGATGTCAAATGCTATTTGCAAAGCTCAGAAGCCAGATAAACCACAAGAGTTTCTGTTTTTAAAATAAGAAAAAGTGTTTTTTTGTTTGCTTTTATTAACAGAAACATTTGAAAATAGTACTCACACTCCTACTAAAGCTTGGGTGGCTTAAACAATCTGCATCCCTCACAAAGTATCCAAAACATGCCCAGAGCTATGAACCTACCCCTTATCTTTGTACTCTGAGAACTAGCACCTTGCATTTCTGTTCCACAGATACTCCTTATCATACCTTAAACCCCAGGTGGAATATCACTGAGGCAGCTCAAGACAAAGGGAAACAGAAACATTAAAAGCTTGCCCCACACCGCCAGGAAAATTACAGGTAGAGCTTACATACACACACAGCCCACACTTGCGCATCGCGAGTACGTGACCACAATTATTTCAGAAATACTGCTGAGCCTCAGCAAGAAGCGATGGTCTCTTATGATGAGAGCATCGGGACCAAGGCTGTCTACAGCATCGCTGGCCAAGGCAGTGCTGTACTTGGTCTGTCCACACTGGGGACAAGAATTATGAATCAAAAATATTGAAGTGAAGCTTGAGTTTCTGTGGTTAAACTGTCCCTTCTCAATTCTGGCTCCAAAACAACAGTTGCTTTTTAAGGAAACCACAGGAGAACTCGGGGCCCACTCCCACTGAGGTGGTGGGGCCTTGCACGGGGACAAGTGACTGTGCCAAGAGAACACTTTAATGGTGAAACTTGAGTTAGAAAAATAACTAGGAAGGGAAACTGCTTATTATCAGGTATTTGTTCACAGACCATGTAGACAGCATTACTAAAGGCTGCAGATTAACAGCAATCACCACTACACTGTTACAGGTCAAGAGATAAAATTAGTGGGAGGTGTGGTTTTTTGCTTTATCTGTAACCAAAAAACCCAAACCATAAAATTCAGGAAAGAAAAAAAAAAAAAAAGACATCAAGAGTGACACTTCAGAAATCAGTAAGCATTTGAATGTTATGGAGGGAGAAGTGGCCACCTTCCTAGTTCTTAACTGTTAGAAATATTATCTTCCTCTGCTTCCTGAAAGAATGATTTGAAAGACTTTACAGAACATAATAATCAGCATCTTACAAAAGATAGCTGCATAAATTATCTCCAGGTGCTATCAAGATTCACTGTAACATACCCATGATCAGGAGTCATGATTTTTCCATTTCTATTTTCCCCTCCATAAAACTATATATTATCCATAATGGTTATGCAAATCCACACCATTACCACAAAGCAGCAGAGAGAATGAAATCAAATGTCATGCCAAGTTATCAATTGTCTTCTGTCCTGACTAGCACTGCAATGCAAGCATCTATTCAATTAAGCTTCCTGATAATTAAAGGTCTTTCAGCTCTGCACATATGCACGTAATCATTACCCCACCCTGTTTTGGCAGTCTTTGCACCACTCTTCTGCTTAATCACTCAGCTGCGCTGAAGGAGGACAAGAGGGAAGCACTAGACTTCTTCCAGGAACGTAATAACACGGGGGGCCCTGAACCCCACAGCTTTCAGCAAGGCAGCCCCATTTTCCCCTCAAGAAGGATCACACTTACCTCAAGCGAAGCAAATCAGATGTAGCCTTTCTCATCCCTAAACCAAAAAACACTTGCAAAGACTACGAGACAAGAAAAGCAGCAGGTGCTATGACCTGCAGTTTCCAGGGGTTCTAGGTGACAGCAAAAGACTAGCAGGCTCAAGGCAGAGGGCACCTAGGCTGCTGGCCCCCCTTACTTCACAGCATGCTCATTCAGAAAATAAAATCTTTTACCCTTCAAATAGCGGTTAAGTAGTTATATATTATGAGTATTTCTCCTATTGCAAGTGTATTTTGTAAGAAAAGTCTTTGCAAGACTTTGAAGACCAAACCCTGCTATTAAATGCAACTCAGTAAATTGCACTCCCAGAGATGGGAGTAGAGACTCTTACTTTCACCACATAGAAGACACATATCTCTCAGCAAGAAATTCAGCAGGTTACGACTCAAGCTGCTAGTCCACGTTGTGCTGGTTCCAGACTGACAGACTTTAGGACAGTCCTAGTCATGGGTCACAACCTTACATGTTGTTGTCAATCTTACACATTGTTGTCACTCGTGTTTTTGCTTTAGAGTAAAACACTCACGGCAGATATTCAAAATTCAGTCCAACAGTTTTGAAACCACTGGTTTTAACATTTAACACCCACAAACACAGCAGTGGTAATTGATCACGTGAGTACAAAGAGCCTGTGTCTTCCAGCTCAACTTCTACAGACCATGCCTGGGCATTTTTACACATTTTCACTTCCAGAGAGTGATTAGGAATTCACCCTTTGGACACGTCCATTAAGATCTTACTGCTCAGAGCACAGGGAGGGCATTAGAAAAAACATCATCTCCCCACCAAATATCCCACTAGGTAATGTGCCAAGACAGGATAAGGCGGTACTAAGACTTTTTTAAAAATGGGAAGTTCTCCTCCACAGTTACTACTTTCCTTATTTGTTCTTAAGCAGAAACATGAAACAAACCAGGCTATAACTGGCAAGGGAAAATCATCAGAAGCCAGTTCACAAGCCTCTTGCAACGCACAGCCACCAGATCATGAAGCGCATGCAAATACCACCATAAAACACACGCCAAATTCTGTAACTAAAGGTTGCAAAGTAATTTCCCCCCAAATCCTTCTTTTCCCACATACAAAACTCTTGAAACGGGCATTTTCTTTCCATATGGAACAGTTTCACAGAATGTGGTGGGGGCAAACATGGCAAACCAGGAAACCAGAACACAAAACCATTTGGTTACTTGAGTTATTATTAAAAAAAAAAAAAGACAAAAACCAAACAAAACCGAAAATTCACGTTCACAGGGCGTTGGAAAAATCTGGTTTCTTCACACGGGGTCTTACCTGCCCTTCCCCTCGACCATGACTCTCACTGCCAGCCGGAACGCTGAAGTACCACAGAAGGCACAGAGATTTGGGCTCTGTCTATGGCCCATGCCCGGCCCAGGCTCGCCGCTCCCCCCGAGCGCACCCCAGGACCCAACACACCCAAAGGATTCCCGGGGGAGCCCCCAGCCCCGGGGGCCCGCCGGGACACCTCTCCTTACGTGTTTCAGGCACCGCTCCTTCAGCTTCTCCACCGTGGTGTCCTCGGGAACCTCCTCCAGCCACTCGGCGCCCTCCATGGTGCACACATGGAGCCTCAGCACCTTCCCCGTGAAGATCTTCTCCTCCTGCACGAACATCGCCCCGGGTCCCGCCGCCTCCGATCCCCGCTCTGCCCCGGCGACGCCTCACCAGGCCCCGGGCACCGCCGTGCGCCGGGCCCCGCGCTACCGCCCGCCCATGAAGGTGACCCCGCCAGGCCCGAGGGGAGCGGCGAGCCCGGCCGGGCCGCGCTGGGACAGGGGGAGCTCGGTGGGCCCCTGACAGCGCCGCCCCTCCCGCCGCGCTGCCCCGGTCCCGCCGCCGCTGTCACCGCCTGGGCCCGGCGGTCCCTCCGGGGGGCCGGGGGCGCTCCCGCGGCGGCCGGAACCGGAAGTGCGCGGGGGATGCTGGGAGACGTAGTTTGACTGCGGCCAGCGGGACCGCTGTGGCTGCGCCGGAAGTGGAGGCCGCGCCAGGCGGAACGGAACTGGCCACCCCCGGGTGCACGGGGAGGGGGGATGGGGGTGGTCCAGACGCTTATTAACGGCTGCGCGGTGCGGGGGCGGTGCGGCTTCAAAAAAAAAGAAAAAGAAAAAAAGTGTTTTCCCAGTGCATTGTGGGAATCGCGGCCTCTGTCTGAGCCGTGGAGCACTGTGGGAGGTGCAGCCCCCGTCCCGGTGCATGCCGGGAGCTGTAGTGCGCGGCACTTAGGCGGCACCCGCCGGCTTGGGCCAAGCCGCTGCTGCCGGCCCGAACAGCGCTCCGGCAGCGGCCGCCCACCGGGAGGCACCGGCGGGGCCCGATGGGAACCTGCCCGCCGCGCCCGAGAGGGACGGAGCGGCTGGGGGGACGCGGCGTTCTCCCTTCTGCCGCTAGAGGGGGCCCGCGAGCTGGCTGCGGGGCTGCCGAGGCGCATCGCGGCTGGCGGGCGGGGGCTGCTTCCCCGCCGCGGGGGCCGCGGGCCCGGGGGGCAGGCGGGTGGCGGGCCCTGGGGACAGAAAGAGGCTAAATCCGCCCTCGGGATCGTACTGAGCAGGGCGGCCCCACGGTCACGGAAATGCGGCCGGTGGGTGCTGCACCGGGGCCAGGGCTGGTTGTCCGGCGCCTGGCTTGGCTGTTCAGAGCTCCCTGGCTGGGCCTGGCGTGGCCTGGCGGAGTCTGGAGTTAGCTGCCCGCCTCCCACCCTTCTCACGTGCCTGTGGGTGCTGCAGGGTGCGGTGCTTCATTTCCCAGAGAACATAGGATATTTAAGACTAATCTGTGGTAAAACGCAGGGTCACATGGTTTCTACACACTCCATAATGCTTTGGCTTGTTCTCCCTTCCCAGGTTACTGTCTGCAGCCTGCCAGGCTGTGGGATGTTTTGGTGTTAAATACATCGGTAAAGGAGCTTGAAATGAAAAAAGGGGCACTGCAGCTGTAGCTGCTGGATTTTTATGTATGCGTCAAATAGAGCTGTACTTGTCTAGAAAATGGGAGGAATATGTCATTGTTTCATCTCTGAGAGTGAATGCTATAATATTCATGTTACCCACTCAGTCTGGAGCTGGTTGAACGGCAACTCTGCAAGAAATAAATCCAGACAGAATTAGCAGACCCAGAGACAATAAAGGCAATGGAGTGTTACGCGAGAAGGAGCTGAGGGCTCTGGAGAGCCAAAATTTGATCCCATCAAAAGGCAGATTTGCTTTCAGGTTATCAAAAGCAGTAGGGACTGCTGAAGCCTGCAGCCCAAAGTGCATCTCTGGGGGTCTTTATACTTACACTGTGCCGGGCCAGCAGCTCCCAGGGGTCAGACAAGAGAATTCTTTCCTGTTTTCCAGGATGCAAAGGAATTCCATCCCTTTCTGTAACCGTTGCTGGCATGCTGGGCTCAGACAGCAGCTCCCAGAGCCCACGAGAGGGAGCAAACTCGCCCTCAGCAAACTCCCTGCCAGCAGCGGCTCCATTTGGGGACTGTCTGCGCGAGTTTCGTCCCCACAAGCGTGGCCCTGGAGCTGTGGGGTGTCTGCCGGGGCTGACACGAGGGGAAGCTGCGGGTCCCGAGGGCGGCAGTGGGGTGACCCCAAGTCCAGTCCTTGCGAAGGACCAAGTGGGAAGCCCTGACCCCAGCCAGCTGCTGCTTGAGGGGGCTAAGCACCGGCTGCTGGACATGTCCTGGCCACTAGAACCACCCTGCATGGACCTGGGTGCTGGTGCAGTGCTGGGCACCCTGCCCATGGAGAACCACACTTCTTTTCTGATTATCTGAGTTATTTGCTCGCTGCAACATTTCCTGCTTCATGGAGGGAGCTGAAAGTCTGGGCACCAACTCGGGAAGGTGACACTCAGTGACCCCAGTGGTCACTCTGTCTGTGAGGGAGAACAATAACATTTTGCTAGGAGACATTTTAAAACAGCAAAGAAATACCGGGTGATTTCCCAGCAAAATAAATTCAGTTGTGAGCTCTTGGGGGGGCGGGGGGGAGAGGGGGAATGCGTGGATGCTACACAGCCATAAAGGAGGCTCTTCGCAGTTGCTACTGCAAATAAAAGCAATATTTGGTGATGAATCTGGAACTGAGGCAGAAAAAAGGAGATTTCTTCTTGCTGACCATATCTTGCATTGAAACAGTGCTTGCCTAACACAAGTGGAATACTTTATTTTCATCCTTTGAATGCAGCTCCTGTGTGCTTGATAAAATGTACCCATAAAATTGCAAATACAAGGCAATTTGACTACTGATGGCTAATGCATCATAACGGCTAAGGAAATGTGAGCATTTAAAAATACCCCATTTAAACATTGGGCGCTACCTCCTTTACTTGCACTACAGCCAAATAAATAAACAATATGTGTGTATTATGTTAATATTGTCCAAAGCCAAAAGAATGAGTGCACAATGTGTTGCTTTTTATGACTGATCCATTATGCCCAGAGTCCAACTTGAGAATGGGAAAAGGGGGAAATTCAACAGCTCTTTCCCTTTGAGAAATGGCTCCTTTTGTTTTAGTCTCCAGGTGAATTACTTTCCGTGATTGCATCCAGCAGCAGGAACCTCCTATGTTACAGAGAGGGATACAGCGTTGGCATGAGGGCTGCCCCATGTTACTGAGGGGGGGAAGGCAGAGCAGGGAAGGGGGGACAAAGCCCCCCTACAGCCAAACACCATGCACAGCATGGGGTAGTACCTGGGGAAGCAGCACGGTGTTACTGGTGACTCCTGCAGGAACTGAAGAGGGATGTGGGAGCAGGTGCTGCTGCCTGGGGACTCCTTTGGTGCAAATTGGAGCAGTCTGGGGACTGTTCCGTCTGCAGGTTGTCTGTGGTCCTCCACGGAGGACGTGGGTCTGAGGATGACTCAGGACACACAGGGCACTGGCTGTGCCTCTCCTAAGCTGATTTCTTCTCTTGCAAGGACTCCAAGAAACTCGTTCCAGACCAGCCGGTGCTGGTGGAGCAGGGACATCTAGCTCAGGGAAATCCACACCAGCAAACCCGTAATCTCTTTTAAATTGTCTGAGAGTGGGAGGAATAAAAAAAAAAAAAAAATAAAAAAAAAAAAAGGAGTAAAAATTACACACACCCCTGCCAGCTTTTCCTGGGCAATCTCAGAATTTATTGAGACAACTCCTGTGGGATGCTACATCATGTCATCCAAGACTTGTGTATCGACTCTCTTTCCCTGCTGCTGCTGAGTGAAGAAATATGATAGCGGGAGGGATAATGAAGCAGACATGTTTTCTTCAAATCAAGCCGATTCTCTCTTAAGATGGGATAAAAGGGTAAAGAACTTTCCCTTCACGATATTTTTCTCAGTAATATGTTTTGACAATTTAATTTAGAAGTCATAGAGTAGCGAAGACAAAGTCACCCGGTGGGTGGACATCGGAGAGTTCAGTTGCCTTTGTGATGAATTGGTGATAGTACAGAGATGACAAAACAACACAGGGGGACAAGAAGGAGGCTGGCAGCACTGTCTGCAACATGCACAGGATAAATTGAACACTACACTTCATCCAGGATCTTCAGCAGTCCCAGGCATCCCAATATAATTTATGAATTGCAATTAGCATTTTATTATGGCTTGTGCTCAAGGCGTGTACCTATCACTTGGGTTCAGGTTTTGCGAGAGTTGCAGAGTGAAGTTTTCGTAAGTTTGAAGTACCTATTTATTTAAATTAAAGCGATAAATATGCCCAAGGGGTTGCTTTCCTGTTTTTAAGCTGCAGAGGTTGAAAGCGTGGATTTCTTGTGGGTTCTTGAGGCACTGGCTCACCTGGCTCTCCTTGCCTGGGCATCCTGCCTGTGGCTGACAGCTTGTCACAGGAGTGCTGCAGGACCCAGAGCAGGATCACCGGCAAAGCAGCCACGGGAGGCACCAGGATCTGGCTGCGCCCACCAGCCCCACTATGGGATCTTGGCTTGTTCACCATGGCCAAGCCAGCGCTTCGGCAGACCACAGAGGAGCCCTCGCTGTCACCCTGTCTCTGAGCCCTGTGTGTGGCCCCAGCACCCCACGGGAGCCCTGTCCTGATGCTTCAAGGCCAACGGGTCCCAGATTTATGTCTCTTTTTCTGAGATATGGAAAATTCTGTCTCTTGCCCCTTAGCAGCTTCCCCAGGCAGACAGCAGAGGAGCAATCACTTCTCCTGCTCCCCTATCCATCCCAGCTAGGGGGGCAGCACCCTTCTTCCCCTTCTCTGCAAACCAGGGGATCATCTAAAAAAAAAAAAAAAAAACAACTTTCCAAAAAGAATTAAGTTGAGAGCTGGAAAAATTTGTGGGCGCTACCCACCAGGCTGTCATTGCTGGCACTGGTTCAGGACCCACAGCACCCAAGGCTGTGGAGGGTGCCCACCCAGGGCTGCCTGGCTCCCCCCTGCAGCACCCGGGACCCCCCTGCTCCAGGTAGCTTCGCCTGCAGCGGCTGTGGCTGGTAGCCCAGTGCAGAGACACGCAGATCTGTTGTACAATTTAACTCCGGAATTACTCCGAAAGACCCCTGACTGTGCTCCAAACGACTCTGTGGGTTGTTATAAATATACAAAGCTTTTTGTGGGGATATTCATGAAATTCTATCACCACTTACCCTGGCTGGTAATGGCCTTGTTTATGTATGGGCTCTATACCTGGCTTTGCAGCCTCTCCAAACACAATTCTATTACCGTGTTTAACTGCTCTATCAGTGTAGTACTTAGTGCTCTCTGCTTTCCAGCACAGCTCCATAATGGCCAGGGAAGGTATTAGGCACTGCAGTTTGTGAGTATTCAAAAGAAAGTTCAAATCTCACAATGTCTTTATTTTAAAATTCATAGAATTTCTAAGTACCAACTTCTAAGCCATGACCAAATAGTCATTTCTTTCTTAAACAGCCTTTTATTTTCCCCTCTTTCCCCCCACCAGTTAACTTGCTCTTGCCAGCTTTGCTGGACCTGCAGCTCTCCAGATGCCAGTCCCTGCTGTCCCACTGCAGGGGTCCCTGCCACCCCCCCCCACCCCCCCCACCCCCCCCCCGGTCCCCACCAGCCCCTTTCTGCTCAAGAACAGCCACAGCGCAGCTCTGCCCACCTTGGCCATGGGGACATTGCTATGGGGACACTGGGGGGGGGTGTCACCTGGGGGGTTTGCAGGCAGCGTGGGGCAGGGGACCACCTGTGCCCTCCCCAAGGGGCACTGCAGTGGGCAGCAGCCAGGGGAGCAGAGATGAGGGGGAAAAGAGAATTAGAAATCAGAGGGGTATTTCAAAGGATGTGACAGTACCTGTGTGAGGTGGGCAGCAGAATCAGGCCACTGGCATTGCTGGGGGCCACCGGGGTGGAAATCATCCTTCGAGTACATCCTTATAATCAACAGGGGTGGGTTGACCCTGGCTGGACGAGAGATGCCCACCACAGCCGCTCTGTCACTCGCCTCCTCAACAGGGGAGGGGAAATATAATGAAAGGTTTATGAGATAAGGACAGGGAGATCACTCACCAGTTACTGTCACAGGCAAAACAAACTCAGGGAAATTAGTTCATTACCAATCAAATCAGGGTAGAATAATGAGAAATAAACCCAAATCTTAAAACACCTTCCTGCCACCCTCCCTTCTTCCTGGGTTCAACTTCACTCCCCATTTCTCTACCTCCTCCCACCAGCAGCATGGGGGGATGGGGAACAGGGCTGTGGTCAGTGCATCACACCTCATCTCTGCCACACCCTTCTCCGCAGGGGCAGGGCTCCCCCTCCATTGGGGGGTGCTCCCATGGGAGATGGTCCTCCATGAACTTCCCACGGGCTGCAGTTCCTCAGAAGCTTCTCCAGCGTGGGTCCCTCCCACAGGGTGCAATCCTGCAGGAACAGACTGCTCTAGCGTGGATCCCTGCAGGGTCTCCAGCCCTGCCAACAAAACTGCTCCAGCCTCGGTCCCTCTCCCCACAGGGCCACAGGTCCTGCCAGGAGCTGCTCCAGCACAGGGTCACAACCTTCTTCAGGCACTCACCTGCTCCAGCATGGGGTCTGACACAGGCTGCAGGTGGATATCTACTCCACTGTGAACCTCCATGGGCTGCAGGTGGATATCTGCTCCACCATGAACCTCCACGAGCTGCAGCTGGACAGCCTGCCTCACCATGGTCTTCACCACCTCTGCTCCAGTGCCTGGAGCACCTTCTTGCCTTCCTTCTTCACTGACCTTGGTGTCTGCAGAGTTGTTTCTCTCACATTTTCTCACTCCTCTCACCAGCTGAAGTTGTCATTACACAGATTTTCCCCTCTTAAATACTTTACCCCAAAGGTGCTACCACCAACACTGATGGGCTCAGCCTCGGCCAGCAGCCAGTCCATCTTGGAGCCAGCTGGCATTGGCTCCATCAGACATGGGGGAAGCTTCTGGCACCTTCTCATAGAAACCACCCCCGTAGTTCCCCCTGCTACCCAAACCTTGCCAGGCAAACTCAATATATCAGCATTTTCCTTTTTGGTACTGCATGGATCCAGTTCACAGATTTCTTTCCTAACTGGAGAAGAAAAACCTTTCCCACTTCCTATTTAAAGCCCCGCTTCCCACACACGCCGGCCGCTGCCTCATCCATCGGGTGATGCTTACCTGCAGCCGTCCCCACTGTGGCTGGGTGGCAGGAGGCAGCCAGGTGGATTTGCCTTCTCTTTCCAGCTGATCGAGAGCATTTTCTAGTTTCCTCGTACGTTTTGGCAGGATGTCACAATTTAATTGTTGGAAACAAGAGCAGGAAATATTAGCAGCACCAGCACAATAGGATTTTAATTTAGCTTCAGGATAGAAATGGGTCTCTAGCAGAGTGCCAGGCTTCGGGATTGCCTGAGAGTATGAGGAGCCTGGAGTTTGCCTAATAGTTTGCACAACTGGGGTAATTCTGTAGGGATGCGAAGGACTTAATTGGGCTCATGCTTAAACATCCTCGTAATGCGAGGCACACTGCATGCTCCGAGCATTATTATTAAACAGCCCATTTCACTTTTTAATGATCATCTTGGATCACCGTAACAGTGATCAGCAAATAATCCTGGACAAATAAACATCTGTCTTCAGCGTTTCCACAGCCGGGGCTGGCGCTGGGCTCCAAGCCCAGCCGGGGCAGGGCGATGCTGTGCCCCCAGCCCCATGGGAGCCCCACGTGCACTCTGCCCAGTGCCCTTCATCAGGCCGGGGAAGCTCAGAGGTCGGGGTTAGTCCTCAGCATCATGTGCCCCTGGGGACCTCAGTGTCTGCCCCAAATGCCACTGGGCTGCGCACACAGGAGGCGTGTCGCTGCCCGCCTTGACATTGAGGTAAAATATGGGGCATCACTAAATTATTCAGTTGGTGAGAGGGGCTCTCAGGATGGTGTGTTGCTCTTCTGCAGTGTAATTAATAGTCTTTAGATTAAATATGAAATCATTCCTAGTCATTAATAATTTAGCCGCAGCGTGGCGATCTTTAGAGAGCAGCAGCACTTCATATTCTTCTCAAGTATGTTGCCTGAAACGCTTTGGGGGAAGCCGGCCGCCCTTTCATCCATCTCAATTACAATTGCTGGCTGCTCATTTCCTTCTTGAACATTGTTTTGTGAAGGTGTAAAACTCTTCCGCTCCCACTTTTCCTAAGTCGGTGCTTAATAGCCTCGGCGTGTCCTGGAAACGAGGATGCTCTCCACAGCGATCTGCCGTAGGGTGGAGGTGCAGAGCTCCAGCACTTCCCAAGGTGTCTGTGCTCCAGCCCTGGCAGGTGCTGGAGGAGTTTCTGGGCTGGATTTAGCTCAAACGCATATTCCACCATCCTTACCGTGGGATGGACCCGCTGCGGGCCCCGAGAGGGTCTGAGGTGGCTGGTCCTTGCTGACATGGCAGAGGGAGCTGGAGGGATGGAGAAAAGCTTCCCGTGGCCGAGGTGCCAGCACTGCCACCCTGCCATGGCTTCTGCCGTGGTGCCGGTGACCCCTTGGCCATGGCCAAGCTGCCAGCACCAGTCCCAGCTCTGCAGCACAATAATGTGGTCCATATAATTTCCAGAAAATGGGAGCTGGCCCACCTCTCCTCCATCTCTCCCAGCCCCCAGGCCCCACTGCTGCGCTTTTTACAGGCAGGACAGAGATGACGGTTTTTGCTAATGCTGACAACTACCATAATTTAGCTTTACACCAGCACTAAAACTGGAGAAAAAATTCATGTCCTGGGACATCTGTGAAACAGTTGCAGCTGATGGTGGATTTATGTGTGGCCCCAGCGGCTCCCAGCAAGGAAAGCACCCTGGCGCATACAGAGAGTGTAACAGCCCCGCTCCTCTGCCCCTGAACTGGCTCTGACGCTGTGGGTGAAATGCATGAAAGCAGCAGTTCCCTGTGGGGACAAACCCCTGCTTCACCTTAGCCCAACGCAATCAATGGGAAAAGCCCCATCCTCATCCATCCGTGATGCTGGTGGGCTCCCACTGGTGTGCTGGACCAGGTGGGAATGCACGGCCGGGGCAGGGCTGTGAGGCTGCCCTGGAGAAAGCAGGGGTGCTCAAAAGCAGGAAAAAGCAGCAGTCTGGGCAGAAGCACGGCTAAACGCCCCTGCAGCCAGGCTGCCACCCCCTGACATGCAACCACAGCTCGGCTGCACAAGGAGGAATGTTTTGGAGCGCCAGAGCCCCAGGGTGCTGGGCTGGGGCTGTGCTGGCTGCCAGCAATGGTACCGGGAGGGACGCCGCCTTTTGCCGAGCGCCGTAATCCCTGTTTCCAAACAGCAAACAAATGTTAGACAGCTGGTGCAGTAAAATGTGAAATCAAAGCCAAGTCCCTCAGGGGTGCCAGCAGCAGCCGGGGCAAGGAGGGGCGGCGGGGCAGGATGAGACCCACCTGGGTGCAGGGCAGGGCAATGCAGCCCTGGGCTCTGGGCGCCCCAGTGAGTCCCATGACCCCGGCAAATGCAGGCTCTAAATGTCACGTCTCCCAAGGAGCCCTAAATAACCCCGCGGCTGCTGTAACCTTTACGGAGCCCTCCTGATTCACGCCTTAGCTGTTACAATAGGATAAACTTGTTTGCACACCTGGCTGTGTTTTAAATAGGTTTAATTCCTTTGTGCCTCTCTGCGGCTTCCTCCGATGACTAAATGACTTGACAGCTGTCGAATGCAGAATGCTGCTGCCTCCGACTTGCCCCCGCGCCAGGTCCCCCCACCCCACCCCCCCGGCTGGCAGCATCCCCCGGGACAGCCTGGAGCTGCTTGGGTGGGGAGGGGCTTGGCCAAAAGCGTGGTGCTGGCCCCAAAGTGCTGCTTTCCATGGGGTGGGAGGATGTAGGGTGATGGGAGCGAAGGGGCAGCAAGAGGCCAGAGACACTTGAGGGGGTCCAACAGGCTGCAGCAGAGCCCCACGGTGCTGAGCACCCTCCCAGGAGGGGCTGACCCTCAGGTCCCCCACTGGTCCCTCAGCAGAATAACGGCATCCCCACATCCTATGGGGAGAGCGGCTGGGCAGTGGGTGAAGGCGCTGCTCTGGTGCTGGCAAGGAGGGGATGATGCTGGGGCTGGATCCATCCCCAGATCCCCCTGAAGGTGCTGGTGCCCCCGCACTGCCCACCGGGGTGCGGAGTGGGGCTGGGGCTGGTGGGACCCTCGGCACCCTCCCCACCCGGCTGGTGGGTGGTAACCCAGCGGTGATTCCTAATTAAATCAGACACAAAACCAGGCAGGCGTCACAGAGCGGATTACCGAGACCTGTTTCATTTTGGGGACCAAGTTAGCGCTGGCTCTTCTTCATGGTACAGTGGGATATAAAAATAGGACCATAAGGGACCATATTAATGAATATAGAAACCTTCTTTTCTGGTATTGCGCACTCATAAATGAATCCACTTTATAGAGCCATAGCAGAGAGGAAATGACTATTCGGAGCCTGATTTATCTGCTCAAATGCTTTGTAGTACTTCAGATTAATAAAAATATTTAATAAAGAATCAAGATGGTTTATCTGTAATGCAAAGAGAATCACATCCCCTGTATTTTTATTACTGAAAAATTGGAAGCGGGAAGAAATAATGATATAAGCTACTGTATAAATGACAAAAATACCCATTCTAGTTATATGCATTGCTGTACAATCTTTTTCTATCCTATAAACATAATATATTCTTATGCCTATTTCAACTGATTCAGTAGTCATATGCTGCATTGTGCAGTTTAATACCATCCCGTCCTCAACAGCTCTGGCAAGTGATTAAATAAGAAATAAATTTTGCTGTCATTGCATTTAAAATCAAATCAAGGATCATTTGTTACCCCAAACGAACCAGTTATCCTTCTCTGCTCGTAAGTAGGCTGCTGTTTGCTGAAGCATTTAGAAATGTATATATAGTAAACTCTTTGCATAATGGCTTGTACTGTAATATGATCTTTATGAGCCTGCCGCTCCGGAGACACTCGGAAGAACCAATAAACAGTACATTGCTTTTTTAATTTAAAGTTATAGGTATGAGACATTTCATGTTCTCCTTCTATTCGTCTGAGCCTCGTTGGCCGTGCCATGGAGCTGGGGCCAAAACCTCGCTTCCCACCGGTGTTCCCTAGACCTGGCATTGCCACGGCACCATGGGGCATCACCGGGATATCCCCCTGCCCCGGTGCCAGCAGGTACCAGCCTCTTGACCATCGGGGGGCCTGGGGAGAAATACAGCAGCACTGAACCCCAACCGTCCACCAGGAGGGAGAGACAAACTGTCCCATTTGCCAAGTACATTAAATTTAATGTCACCGCCTCGTTAATGGCCCCTCACGTTATAATGTGTAATATAAACTTACAAATTAATTGCAATACCTTCTAAAGCTTCTTTAACTGCTGCTGAAATGAAACCTTGCTAATAACCATAATTTTCAAGTCCATTCTTGTTAGAAGATTGTGTCTGACCGGATTTCTTTTGTTGGCTCATTATTCTAATTTCTCTCCTCTCCCTGAGAGCTGCCATTTTTCGCCCACCTACACGCCGTCGTCGGGATTTAACGGGGAGCCGCTGGTATTTCTTATGGGCTTCCTCACTGAAGGATGAGCCTAGAAAACTCTGATGAACAAGCTGCCTCATGCTCCAGGTGTGAGAAAAAGCCTGTGATGGGAACCTCTTTTCATAGCAAGAAAAAAAATAAAATAGAATTTTAATTTTAAAAATGACCCTTGTAAGAAAAAGGAGTTACCCGGGTTGCCCCGCACAGGGTCAGGCATCGCCGCTGGCTCCCAGTTCCTTACCATCAGCCCCACGCCCACCACAGACCCCGCCAAATCCAGTGGGTAAATTATTTGTTGCAAATTATTTGCTCAGCTTTAATTATCAAGTTTTGGCACCCATTAGTTAAACCGGTTAATTTTATTACAGAGAAAACAACAAATCACAAGGCTGACAATAATGAGGATGAACAGGCATTTAATTATCCTTGTTCTAGACAGAACAATTATTAATTTTAAATTGCAAAAACTCATTTGAAAAGTTTGGAGTCTGGAGAATTATCGCGGGGAGCGTAACATTGCTGCGGGAGATCTACGGTCAGCTGTTTCATTAATACCAGTAAATCAAGCAAATCAATTCCTTCACCAGCCTCTTCCTCCCTGTTGTAAAATGCAGGAGTAAAACTAATAAACTTTGTTAAAAGGGGGCTGGTGGCCCCAGAACAGGCTGGTCTAGAGCCCCTCTCCCAGCCGCCATGCTTGGGGCTGACCCGGGGACATTTGCAGCCCCCTCTGCAAAGGCGTTTGATCCTAAATCAGGGGGAGGGACCCCCCGGCTGGGCAGTCTGGCCTCAACACATACCCATGTGTGTCCTTTGGGGTGAGCACCGGCCCCCAGCTGCAGAAATTGCTGCTCACACAGAGCACGGCATCCCCGGGTGAGGATGAGGAAGGTGCGATGCCCCTGGGTATGATGTCCCCAGGTGAGGATGAGGAAGGTGTGATGCCCCTGGGTATGTTGTCCCCCAGTGAGGATGAGGAAGGTGCAATGCCCCTGCGTATGATACCCCTGGGTGAGGATGAGGAAGGTGTGATGCCCCTAGATATGATGTCCCCAGGTGAGGATGACAAAGGTGTGATATCCCCAGATGGGATGGGAGCAGAGGGATGGTACTTGCACTCACCGGGGCATAGCACGGAGAATCCCCACAACGCTGGGACAATGCGACTTCCTCCAGGTCCTGCCCTGAGCAGCTCAGCGTTGAAGCAACTTATAGGCAAAAGGAAAAAAAAATCCCAACAAAAAAAGTTTGGAAAAAGAATCTAAAGCTTGGAGAAACAAATGAAATCTCATCATTTATCCCCAGTGGTCAGTGGCACAGATAACATTTTTCAAAGTGTAATTGCAGTCAATTGTACTTTCCCCCCAGTGCCTGTCAGCTCATCTTAGCTGGCGTGATAAATGTTAGCTTTTAAGCAAGAATGGATTGATTATTAATAGCTTAGATACCAGTTACAGGAACTGCAATAAAACTAGATTTTAATTTCCCTCTCTATTAAGGAATCTCATGTTTCATTCAGTGTAGAAAGAAAATAGGGGGTTTTGCAACGATATTGGATTTACTGCCACTATAAAAGATCATTGATGCACCGAACTCTGGGTTATATTTGACCGGTTTTTCAACAAAAGGCAGCCGGCTAGGTCGCCAAGCCTCCCCCGTGCCTGGCTCAGCCCTTGCCGTTAGAAAGGGGCTGGGAGGGGATGCTCTGACCCCTGTTAAGGTGTTAACTTTAAATACCCCAGCGCTTCAGGTGAGCAGCCCTCTCCCGTGCCGGGGCAGCTCGCTGGTGGGGTGGGGGGATGCAGCACCCTGGGGTGCCACCTGCCCATCACCTCTTCCCACCCCAGGCAGCGCTGGGGGGCCCCAAAGCTCCCCAGTACCAGTGAGCAGAGGTTCCCAGCTCTGGTGTCTTTGATGGCTCCTGATCAGCTCCAACCTCCCTCCTGTGTGCTCCTGCTCACCATTAAAAGAAAAATCCCTGCAGAAAATCACTTAATCAGGGTAGGGATGTTTTGGCTGTGATTTGTGTCTAAATCAGGAGAAAAAGCATAAAAGCTGCCTTGACTGAAGAACATAGTTGTGCATTTTAATCTCTTATAACTTACTTTTATGATGTAATTCTGAATTATGTTATTGCATTTGTATTTAGAGAGCACACCAGATGGTGCATGCAGTAACACTTTAAATTAGGGTTTCCCAAATACACATTAAATTTAGATTTAATAAGACAGTTATCACATGGGAATTAAATACCAATTGATTATTTATAAAATATCACAGCTCAGCAAAGTGTGCAACACAGCCGTCTTCTCGTACCGCAGCTGACGCAGGGGAAACGCACCTTTAGGGAGCAACTGGGGGTACTGCCCCAGCTCCTGCTGGGCACCAATGGCCACTGGCCTCCCTGGCTCCTTGCCGACCTTTTTCTGCAGTGGAGGATGGACACGGAGGGAGAGGCACTTCCATCCTCCCCATGGCCAGGCCAGCGCCCTGGCGTGCTGTTTGTCCCCAGCATCACCCACATCGGAGCAGTGACTCCCAGTCCTGTGGCCGGAGGAGGGCTGTGGCTCAGCTGGTGGTCGCCAGCATCACCCCTGGGTACACAAAATCATGCCCCTGAAGACACTTCCAGCCACATGAACCCATGCACGTCCCATCGGCCCTGCACAGCCATGCCCACCGCCTGCAGCCCCGCACCCTGCACACATCACTCTCGGGCAGGGAGATCCCCTGCAGAGGGTCCCGTTGGCACAAGGGTCTCTGGGGACATGGGGCAGCTCTGTTGGGGGTGCTGTGATGCAGGGACCCAGCCCTATCTTGTGCGGGTCAGCAACCACAGATCACTTACTGCTCAAGTGTCTCCGTTCCGTGAAAACATTTAAGATCCTTTGTTGCCACTGATTTATTTTTTTATTATTATTATTATTATTCAGAACCGCAATATGCTGCTCATATACTCTGAGTAATTTACTTTTCTAATCAAATTGATTTCCATTCAAATGAATTCTCTTGTCCATCTCTATTCCAGTAATGTTATTTTAAGCATAAGCTGTGTCTTGGTACAAATGTATAATCAAACGGGTAGATGCAGAGGGCATTGTGGTACTTTATGGTGAATCAAATAGAAGTGAAATTATAGAAGCTTTTACGTGCAATAATTTATGTATTGTAACTTCTGGTTGGGCCCAGTGAGTGAGATTACATTCCCCTCCTGGATTTATCTGTCCTCTTGGTTTGTGGCTCGGCATTTCTTCTTTTTTCTTTTTTTTTTTTCCTTTTGTCCTTGCATTGAATTAGACCAATCTAATTCCTCTCCTAGAGGGAGCACAGCCCCAGGGGGATGAGAGCTGGGTGAGGGCTGCCAGTCCCATGGGATTCTGCCCAAACCCGGCAAGGACCAGACCCCATCACCAAGGATTTGGGGTACGACTCTGCTGTCATTGCCCCCACCCCAGCCACAGCGCAGACAGCATCAGCCGGGGCCAAAAATCAAGTGCCTGGCTCACTTGGCTGCCTTCCTGCAATGCATCCCTCTGTTCGCTGCTCAGGGAGCGGCCACGCGTTAATTACCTCCATGCTGGTGGCAGCTTTCCTGCAGGAACATGTTAATTGCCGCCGCGCTGCTGCCACCGTCACTGGCTGTTGCCATCCCACCACAACCCCAAGGACGTGGCCAGCTGCCACGCATGAGCTGGCCAACCCATCCCCGCCACCTCCCACCATCCCTTCGCCACACACGGGGCGTTATCATTACTATTTTTATTCTTACTCTTTAGCTACCCTACAAGAACACTCCAAAGACCCCGCCTGCAGCCCTGCGTGGCGGGTGGTGATTTATGTGCCGGTGGCAATCTTAATTCAGCGCCGGCGTGCCCAAGTCAGCACCGCAGAGCAAGGCGGGCATGGCAGTGTGCGTCGGGAATGATGCAGTTCCTACCCTTCACCCTTTATTTGTATTTTCTGTCCTGCACGATATATATCAGCCATCGCCAGTGCTGGAGTGCTGCTCCACAGTCTATTATAAAATGGCTTGGTGCAAAAGATGCATATAAATAAGAGAAGCCGTGAAGTGTTGCTCAGCCGCTGGTGCAGGCAGCGCTTGCTGTGGTGATTTATAGCATCTGCTCGATGGGCCTCTCTGACATCAACCTCACACTTCATTCACATGTACGGAGTTAGGGAGAGGGAGCGCCCGGGGGCACGCACCCTCCCTGCTATTCCCCCCGCACCGCCCTCTGGGCTGGCAGTCTCGGGGAAAGGGAGGTGAGCCGGGATCGATCCAGCCATGCCCAGCGTTTTGGCTCTGGCCAACTGCAGCTCATGCTCTCTCCTCTTCCCCACGGGGCTGAGAGCGGAGCCGGTGCTGGGCTCACACGGGAGCTCAGTGTTGGGAGAGCAGCACGGAGCTGCAGTACTGCAGCCTCCAGTGTCTGCTGGCTGCCCTCAGGCATCCCCCGGCTGCAAAGGCAAGGGTCAACACCACCTGCAATGACCAACACCTTCTGCAATGACCAACACCTTCTACAATAACCAAACACCTTCTGCAATGACCAATGCCTTCTGCAGTGGCCAATGCCTTCTGCAGTAGCCAATGCCATCTGCAATGGCCAAGGCCTTCTGCAATGGCCAGTGTCTTCCGCAATGGCCAATGCCTTCCACAACGACCAATGCCTTCTGCAATGACCGACACCTTTGTAATGGCCAATGCCTTCTGTAATGGCCAACACCATCTGCAATGACCAGTGCCATCTGCAACCGCCAACACCTTCTGCAATGGCCAATGCCATCTGCAATGTTCAACACCTTCTTGCAATGGCCAACGCCTTCTCTAATGGCCAACACGATCTGCAATGACCATCGCTGCCTTCAATGGCCAACACCTTTTGCACCAGCCAACACAGGTGTGTCTGCCTGGGGCCATGCTGCTCCCTGACCCTCCTAGACATGGTCCTCGCCAGCTGCCTTCCAAGGCTTCCTGCTTTCCCCTACCTACATCTCATGTTTTGGGACTCTTCCAGGCACCTGGGAACAAATTCCTGGTCCTTTCATGTTTGCAGCCAGGCAGCCTCACCTTCTCTGCCACGGTGGGTGACGAGCTCCCCTTCGCTCTCCTGGGTACATCATCAGGAGCCAGTGCAGAGCAGTGCTGGAAAAGATAAACTATAAAAAAATCAAAAAGCAGCCTAAATCTGCAGCCCAGTAGGGACTGCAGCAAGTGGAACAGCTTTCACTCAATTTGGGCTTTTTTTCCTGGAGAAGGAGGGAGCTGCTGGATGTGTTTTCCCCCTGGCCACGCAGGACAGGGTGGTATCCCTGCTGTACCCAGGCTGGTGGTCCCTGACCCCAACACCCACCTGGCTATGTCCCTGGAGGCCTATGGTGGGGACAACCTGCACCCAGGGCAGCCCTGTAACACCCCAGGGGCCAAAAATCAGCGGGGTGGAGGTGAAAAGCCAAATTCAGGGAGCCTGAGTGGGTGCAGCGCTCCGGCATCTCTCCCTCTGGAGCAGATCCTGAGAAAATCAAGACAGGTCTAGTCTTTGAAACTTTGAAAAAAAGCTGCCTCCCCGAAATCAGCTGTGAGTCAATACAGCATCAACAAATCGTCATTTTTTAACGCCCGGGGGAAGAGTGCACCCATGGGTACACCCATCACTGTGCACCCACCACCCTGCGGCTCAGCCTCCTGCCTCTCCTGCCGGACCCACCACCTCGTGCTGGGCAGAGGGAGCCCAGCTGTTTTATAATAATAGCAATAAAAATAATAACATTAATGTGAAGAGGAAACCTTTCTCCATCTGTCCCATGTTTGCTCCACTCCCCGTGCCAGCCCTTCCCGGCTGCCGCAGTGCGAGGCACGTTACAGCGCGGTCCTGCCCCCCCTGCCCCCCTGCACACTTTCCCTCTGCACATTTCTACAGCAACGTCGTTTACTTGGTTAAATAACTCATTTATCTTTTTATACTCTCTGCAGATCATAATACACCCACTCTGACAATACCGCACACCAAAGACCTAATTTTAGAAATGGTGTTTATAAGTAATCAGTTTGAAATACTGGAGCGGTCGTATGATGGTGGTTGTTGGTTTTTTTTTTTTCTGAAATACTGACGTTTGCAAGAAAGCTGCTCATAAGGAAAATTCTGATTATAACAACTCATTTAGAATAAATCAGTTTGAAATGGTTTATATAACACAGCGGTATGTGCCGTACATGAGCATCCAAGTTTCTGTGTTTTTCCTTTCAGTAAGATGAGATTAAATGAAACCCCAAATGCAAGTGGTTTTGGGCACTTTTCTTTTTTCTTTTTTTTTTTTTTTTTTGCTAGGCAGAGGAAATGCAGCTTCTCAGCAATTTTATGGCCAATTGGGTTGGGAGAAAAAAAAAAAGACCAAAATTACGGAAAACAGAATTACCACCCTTGTAGCCCACCCTGCTCCTGCCCGCCCCAGCACCCTCAGCCCACCCATCCTGCTGGGGGGTCCCCTACCCCACCCGCCCTGCAAGGGCATCTCAGGCTCCTGGGCTTTGCAACCTTTTCGCTCCTCCTCATCCTAAAACATCAAACCCTGCAACACCCCCATCCCTGGGCACAGCCTGAGCCAGGAGGTCTAGGATAGGGCTTGGACTTGCTGGTGCTCTCCCACAGCCTCACCACCGCAGCGTCTCTCCAGCCATGCCGGTACCTCACCCACCGGTGGCAGGGATGGTGGGCGCAGCCACCAATGCTGCATCTCATGGAGCGTCCTCACCCTGCTCCAGGGCTGCTCTCCAGCCACCTACGGACCTGGCAAACCTGTCCCACGTGCCATGGGCTGGTGCTGGCTCCCCCCCAGGCAGCAGGGCACCGTCAGCAGTGCTCATCCACCAGCCCCTACGTTTGGATGTTCTCCCTTGGCGAAGAGGCAGAAAGCGCTCGGTGGAGCAGGGACACAGTGGGTTTTGGCTGATGCTGCATCCTCCGGCCTCGGCTGTGCGCTCCCCGCGTGATTCGGGGGGCTGCGAATTCACATTTCAAACATCATCATAAATAAAGCGAGAGTGGGAGGGTTGAAGCCTGTGATGTCTCCAGGAAATAAAGCTGAAAGATGCCCAAGGCAGCTCAGGAGAGGTGGGGGGAGAGCCCAGGGCAAGGCAGGGAAGCCCCAAACCCCTTGAATTTGAGCAAACCCCCTTCAGCTGGCCAAGGCTGGGGTTTGGTTCACAGCTCCAGGTGGAGCCGGGTCCCTCGGAGCAGCCCCAGGATGGGGAGCCCCTCCAGATCCTATTGAACACCACTTGTGATTAACAACAGCCACAACCCAGAAAGAAAGAAAACTGAGCAAGTGAAAGCTTTTAATTGTAATTTACTTTATTATTTTGTAAATGTGAATTTTACAAAGCGTTTTACAATTAATGATCACATTGGGTTTTTGTTTTTTTTTTTTTTAATATGTATTTTTTTCTTCATATGAAAACAGCTATGAGCACAGTTCCAACTCGGGGGTCTTAATCTTTTCTCTTTTTTCTTAGCTACTGATATATTGTGTCAGCCATGGCTACAAAATAACAGTCTTAACTATACAGAGTAAGAGCACATAAATACTAGTGAATAATGCACGGTAAAAAAAAAAAAAAAAAAAGAAAAAAAAAAAGAAGCTAGCATCGTTCGTGGCTGAGACAGTTGAGGAACATAATTCAGTGGTACTGTGAGATTTCCTTACAGCACAGAAAGTATTTTTAACAGTCATGAATTACAGTACTACTTAATACCCTATGAAGACGCTTTAAAAACAACCTTGTACTTTAAGTCCTTTTTTTTCCCAAACATTCTGTCCAAAGGATTAATGTTCTATTTGAATCAAGTGCCATCCAAATTTTCAAGTCAAAAATATTTATACATTTATACTCAGTTGTTTTTTATTTATTTATAATTTCTTTTTTTTTTTTTTCTTTTTTTTTTTTCTTTTTTTTCTGTCTGCTAAAAATAGTATTGCAAGTTTTGGCTTTTACCTTGACGTAAAAATCACAATTTTGTGTGCAAAATGCTTAACAGTGGAAGAAACTCATAGGAGGAGTTGAGGGGTTTCCAATGTGAGTGCGTTAGACGTCAGCCCCCCCGTGGGCCAGCGGGGCTGGGGGGACCCCCGCTCGCCTCCCACCCCCCCTCCCTGTGCTCGGGGCTCGCTTGCTCACAGCACGACCGATTCAGGGAGCAGGAGCAACATGAACAGCAGTTGAAGCCCGAGATGGCTGGGGACTGGGAATGTGGCAGTGGGGATCTACTGTCAGGCAGGGGGCCGGGGTTTGGCCCCGTTGCCCAGTGGCCCTTCCCTACTGGTGGCGAGCTATTTCCAGAAAAACAAGCGATCTGAGCAAAACCCTGGTGGCGAAGGGCTCGGTTTTTTAGGATGCTCTGCTCCCTCAAACACCGGTTCAGCCCTGGGCAATTCCAGTTTTGGGGGGCCGGGGCGGGTTGAACCCCTCGCCCAGCCAGAGGAGGGGAGCCCCAGTGTGTGCCACCCGCGGCCAGGCTCCCCACCACCGACCCTGCACCCCCCAGTCCCCCCGGGTGGGCTCTCTAGGGTGAAACCACAGTTAGAAGAATTAAACGATCAAGGTGGCAAAAAGGACCCCGCTCCCCATCTTCTGGCACCGCCGGCACCATCCCTCCTCCCAAACCCCCTCCGCGGGCAGCTCCCGCCCGCGCCGGCATCACCGCCACCGAACCAGCACGGGAACGTCACCGGGGCTTGGCTTTGGGGGGGGGCTCACCGCGACCCCTGGCCAAAGCTGGACCCGCGGCACTGGGGAGCGGCAGAAGGTCATGCAGCCCTTCTGCAAAGCAGCAGCTCTGGGGACAGCGGTGCTAATTGGTGCTAACGAGGAGGAGAGGGGCTGGCTTCTACACTATATGGCAGCTGCAGGTAACTTGTATGCTTACACTCCATTTTCTTTAAAGGTGCTTGGTATAATTTTAGATATATAATATACATGTAATATTGCTAATAGTCAAGCATAAGAATAAAGGTGCAGACATACCATAAATACTGATGCTTTGATTTTACACTGTCAGACCTAGATGAATGCAGTTTCCTATTCACATTATAAAGCAGCCCCAAATTCTATAATTTAAAATAGTGTCGTAAACAAAGAGGAGGAAGGAGTCGGTTATGATCTGATCTTCTTAATCTGTTTTCCTTGGAAAAAATGATCAAAAAATTCTAAGGCACTCAGGAAAGCCGCATACAATCGATGGACTGCTCTGTTCTCACCTTACATTCAGTATTTGAAAGGGGTTACTTTTTTTGTTGTTTTTTTTTTTTTTTTTTCCCCGGAAGAATACAATCATCACCATATAACATTTTCAAACATATCATTAATCCTCCACACACAGGAAACATTAGTGCAAAATGCTTGCCCTCATCTACCAGATAAGGAAAAACCCAACGCCCTTCACATTTTAGAAGTTTGCCTTCCTAGTAATAATAATTAATTAAACAAACAAACCCAAATAAAAAAAAAAAAAGGAAAGAAAAAAAAAAGAAAGAAAAAACCCCCAAAATATACAGGAAGTTGTGCTAGGTATAAAAATATATATTTTCACTGTGCAACTTGACTCTCTCCAGACTCTCTGTCCTAAGCCATTCAAGTACTGCTGCTGCTGCCCCCCCCGGCCTGGCAGGGCCGTCTGTCTGGGTGCGGGTTTGGTCCAAATTCATCCCTACAGCCAACATCAAATCCCGGCGGGAGGGCTCGGCACGCTCACCAAACCCCAGCAAGCGCCAAAAAGGAGGAGGAATCCTTTGTGATATCTTTTATTATATATATATACACACATACATATATATATATATAATATGCGCACAGACACACACAGAAGGGACAACTTTTGATCTCCGACACCCAGATCCGCTCCCAGCTTGCCTCAAAGTTTGGGCAACCCCAAAGTTTTGGGGAGGCAACAGGGGGCTGGGGGGGTCCTCAGCCAAAACTGACCCCCTGAGCCCCACCAATCCAGCCAAGCTGCCCAAGAGCTGGTCCCCCAGCAGCTGCTCCCAGGGGGATGGGGACAGCCCCAGGGCCAAGGAACCGGACTGCTCCTTCTCCTTGGGGGTGGCTGGGGAAGAAGCCCACCCCAAGCTCAGCCCTGTGGTCCCTGGTACATCCCCTGCTCACACTTCTCCTCTGGCCATATGCCCCCCAGCACAGCAAGCACTGCCGGGCATCACCGCACAGAAGGAGCATTCTCCCGCGGTGCTGCCGGGCTGGGAAGAAGCGGCACCAGCTCCAGGCTTCACCAAGAGCATGAGTTTTGTTTGCTGATCTGGGTAAAGTGCAAATAGAGCCGCCGGCTGCGCTCGTCCCCACTACTCCAAAGCATCGCACACCTCCGCACCAGCTCATCATGCCACCACCCACGCCAGCCCCATGCCACCGCTGCCAGCAGTGCACCCGCTCCGGGGCACCGTAGTCCGCCCAAGACAAGCTGTGCAAGATGTGAGGCAGAAACCACCCCATCATCAATTTTATTTTTTTTTCTCAGGGCAAGGAGCAGTGGAACAGGTGAAGTGCCAGGCAGCTTTGTTACTCCAATGCGAAAAACTGCTTCAAGTATCAAAGAAAACAAAACAGCCAAAAGTTGGGTTATCCTCTCCCCGCTCTCCCTTTCCCAGTGGAAATACAAAGAAGGAAGAAAACCCTGAGCAAAAAGCACTGTCTGGATTCAGGAACCAAAGCAGGAAAGAAGAGCACAGCCACAGTAGCCTTCAAAAGTGACTCTGTGCACCTTGCACTTGTTCATAGTCCCAAACGTGTTAAAGAACAAGCTGCAAATATTAAAGCAGGCCCTTCAGTCACAGTAAAATCAATAATTAAAAAAGAAAAGGAAAAAAAAAAGCCATACGCAGCTTTCACGCACTGTCCCCATCCCTTGGGGACACCCCGGCCTCAGCATCCCGGTGGGTGCCCAGCATCCCCCTGCAGCCAGGGCGAAGCTGCAGCCCAGCGCCCTGTGAGGGCCTGGTCAGCGGGAAGGATCACGGTTACGGCGGGGGATCCCTGAAAGCCAACACAGCCTGGGGACATCAGCTTTCAACAACAACAACAGACAAATAACTCAACATTGGGCTTTTCCCCAAAAGGGCCTGTCTGGAGGATGAGCAAGGGGAGAAATGCTTCCTCCTCCCCAAAACCTCTTCACAGAAGGGCACAAAACTAATATTTTTTTTTTCCTTAGTTTTTTTGCATCCAATAGACTCCAAATTAATAAAAAGTGAGAGGCTGGTTGGCCGGGGGAGGAGGGGAGGGTGCAGCAGGTGAGCCCCACGCGCTGGTGGTTGCCCCACGCTCCAGTGCGGATGCTGCTGGGAGCCACCGCCAAGAGCTCCCAGTTCCATGCCCTTTGGAGCAGGAACAATGTGCTTTCCATGCTCAGATTCCTCTGCAAAGCCCTTCGCCGGCGGCTGAGGGGGGGAGGTGGCCCCAGGACTTGGCCCGCCTGCCCGCACACCCTGCTGCCGTGGGGTGCAGTGGGGTGCACGAGCCCGTTCACCCAACAAGCGGGTGA
Organism: Falco rusticolus; assembly: GCF_015220075.1. Classification (NCBI taxonomy): domain Eukaryota; kingdom Metazoa; phylum Chordata; class Aves; order Falconiformes; family Falconidae; genus Falco; species Falco rusticolus. Next base: position 46,903,863 of record NC_051195.1, read on the forward strand.
CATGAAGGTGCAAGCAAGGAGAAACAAATGAAAAGGAGGAGCTGGGAGGGAGAGAGAGAGAAACCAAACCCCAAACCCAGCCGTATTGGGAAAAAACCCGACAACAACCACAACACCGGCCAGGGTCTCCACCTGCATCCCACGCAGTCCTTCCAACACGTGCAAGCCTGAACTCCCGCGGAACCATCCCTGCTCCCAGGAACTGGATAAAACTCCCCGAGACAACGGCACCAAGTCCCCGCCAGCCTCCGGCCGTGGCTGGGCACCGCAGCACCCTGCCCTGCAGCACCCTGCCCGCCAGCACCCACGGCGAGGGGCTCCCTCCGACACCAGAAGCCTTTAACGATTTCCCCCACCCTGTCCCACTTGGCTAGAGCCCTCCTGCTAGAGACAAACATCACCAGTCACAGCACTTGTACCCTAACACACCTTGCTTTCCTGTTAAGTGACGGTAAAACTTTCTTTAGAGGACAAGGTTAACGATGGCTTTAGTTCTGAGCTGAGTAATGGATGGGGTGGTGATGACGGGGGGGTGGTGGTGGTTGGGGGGGTGGCTAGCTTTTCTCCTCCCCTTCTTAAAATAAAATAAAATAAAAAAAAAGGAAAAAAGAAAGAAAAAGCTACAATCTTATAGACTAACCTCAGGAATATCAAAAAAGGAGCCCAATATTTTTTTTTAAGTAGGTCACCACAGACCTAGTCGTTTACAGTATAACGAATGCGATTATTTCCTTCATAAATTTTAAATACAAGCAGAATAAAAATCACATTTTTTTCAGGCAACAGTAGCAGTTCAGTAGGTAAGTGGCTTGATCACATTTTTTGTTTTGTATTAGTAATGCATGCAAGCAGCTTTAGTATTACAGATCCCTTATAGGTCATGAAATGTTTGCTCTCTTTATAAAGTCCCTCCGTAAGTACCATCTTGTCTTCTCACGGGAGTTTCAGGCCGGCTGGAGGAACCCGAACCTTGTTCAAAAGGTTGCGGAGTGCTTTGGGTATCCGATGCCATAGCATCTGTGGCAGCTGCCTCCTGTATCACAGAGCCAGCCCCTTCGGCATCCTCGCTCTGTTCAAAGGACTGGTTGGATCCATTGCTTAGCTCTACGTTCACCGTGTTAGTTCTCAAGGCTACTATAGTTCCTGAATCGCTCCTCCTTTCTGCATAGATTCGCTGCTCAAAGACCTGAGCAGTGTTGGGCTGGAATTCAGGATCCAGGGGGACACTGTTTGTGGTGGAGCCCATGACTGTGCGGTACATCTCCATCCCTTCTGGCAGCATGGACTTAATCTTCGGCAGCCAGCGTTTGCGGACCCGGCGGGCGTTGGTGCACATATCGGCTGCTATAACATTCATCTCGCTTTCCTTAAAGCTCGGGGCAAAATTCTGACAATACACTGCAAAGACAGGGATACACAGAGCTGAGGATTCAGAGAAAGCAATACGAAAGCAGCACAAGGTGATCAGAGCCGCTGCCCCATCCTAGAGACCTGCCACGAGGCTTACGGTGGGCAAGTGCCACGGAGCGCACGCTCACCCACGGACCAGCGCTCTCGCAAGGAGAGACTTACAGGCAAGGACTCCTCGGCTTGAAATAGAGACAATCAAGAAGGGATAAAAGCAGAAGGCATAAAAATCCGGAGTGGTGTGGGGAAGGGGGCTGGAGAAGGACCACTTGCTCCCCGGGGACCTGGTGAGTCCCAGAGGACCAGGCTCCTGCCTGCAGGATGCAGCCTCCAGCCGGAGCATGGCACCCCCGGCCGCAACATGCTGGGATGGCCAAAAGCAGAGATGGACACAGAAAAGGTCAACACAAACTCCTCAACAGTAGATCCATCAAGGGCTCTTAAAACCACGGTGGTGCAGGCACAGCTGCGGGGCTGGAAAATGTCAGAGCGGCTCCTGACCGAGCAGAGGAGACCACCCAAAGGACTGTCCCTCTGCCTGTCCCCCACCTCCTGCCGGCCACTGCAGAGCCACCCGGCGCTGCATGGACCGCTCCAGCATCCCTCCACCAGCCCAGCAGCTGGCACGTACCCTGCCGGAGCCCAGCAACACCTCGGCTGCAGCCCTGCTCCTCCGTGGGGGCCAAGCACCTGATGGTACAGAGCAACGTTCGAGGAACTGCCACGGTGAATAATGATCAACTAAAGCTTGTGGGCAGGGGGAAGGTCAGGCAGTGAGAAGTCATCTTACGCCCTGACACACGGCACCACATCGTAGGCACTGTCCCGAAACAGCGATGCCTTTCTGACCTCTGAAGGTATCTGCAAACCTTAGCAAGGACCACGGCTGGAAGGTCCAGAGCCAGGGCTCTCCAGGGCAAAGCTGCTAACAGGGAGGCTGTTTCAGGAGAGCACAGGCTATGGGTAAGCACCACCAGCACACTTCAGTGGTTTTGTCTTTCTGTATTGGACATCTGGCATCTTAGCCTTTCTCTCCACGTGCTACAGATCTCAGAGGGTGGCTGGAAGGCCCCTAGAGTTCAGCAGCGCAGCAACAATTAGGGAGAGGAAAGGTTTATCTTCCCAATCTTCAAAATAAAATAAAAATGCTTAGAGTTTCATTTCCAGCACGGTAATATTTACATAAAGATTTACTATCCCGAATCCAGTGGGGGTGAGAGAGCACATATTGCTTTTCCACTGTACATCAAGCCAATGGTAAATGGGCTTCGCTGCACTAACCCGTCAGGGTTTCCTCCACCACCCAGGTCCTCACTCTCCACCTTTTGTCTCACAACAGCTCTTCGTATTCAGGGGTGACTGCAAGAGCCAACTATTTAACTGTTTGTTTCTGCTGCCTGCTGTCAATAATTAAACTACCTTGATGGAAGTAACAACCCCCTCCTTTTCTTGCATTAACACCAGGCACCGGGTACAAAGACGCACAGTGAAGCAGGCAGCCCTGCGCATCCCAGCCCTGGCTAAAGTTAGGGCACCGTGTAACCATGCAGACACCGGGGATCTTACCTGCAGCACAGCAGAAGGGGTGTTAAACAGCTGAACCTTTCGTACCCCCAGCTCTGAGACAGAGCTCAGCAGCTCTACAGAAAGACAGACCGACTAGCCGAGCCACCTGGCACGACACAGAACTTCGCAGTTCAGATGTTGAAGCCAAAAGCTCCTGTTGCTTCATGCAACCTTTTTAAAAGGCAATTATTTGCAGCAGGACTCTCATGTGATGTATTTTTTTAAAAAGATAAGTTTACAAAATATATTCCAAGGAAGTAAGACTGTAAAACTAACCAGTGAGCCACCAGTGAGACGGAGAGCAGATAAGCCCATGCTGAGGCAGGCAGCGGTTCCCCTGATTCCTGGGGACCCCCTTATTGCTGAAGACCCAAAAATCCAGGGCACCACAAGGCACCTCCCAGCACAGTGCGGGGAGCACCCCTGCAAGATGCGTGGAGGATGCTCTGCCCCAGTAAACCCGGGGGCTGGGCAGAGCCCTGCACTCGGATGATCCGAATGCCAGCCAGGGCCTGGGGGCATAAGAGCCAACACACAGACATGACCCGTTTCAGTGGTTTCAAGCTCTGGGCATTGCCAAAAACATAATTTCAATTTCCTTCTTAGAGAACCTACCAGTAAAATAATTAACTGCAAAATCAGGGCTTTAAAATATAGCAAACCAGTCAAGTAGCAATAATGTTTTATATTAAAGATACTGTCAAAACCCACCGAAAATTAACTTGAGCCCCACAAAACGGTGCAAAATAAAAAAATAAATAGATTTTCCTATAACCTAATTTCACCATATATAGCTCCCATTATTATGCAACAGAGATGGCCTTCCCTGCTTAGGTTTCGGCTTTGCTCTCGGCATGCTGTTCCAACAGAGCAGCAGTAAATCTCTCTCCTTACATTTGACTGCATTAAGAACCCTGCTGTCCAGGGGCTTCCTGCTGGGATCGCTCGTGGAGGACCGGATTCCAGTTCCGCAGCTGTTGGCAAGTGTGTTCCTGCAAGAAAGGCAAAGGAAGATCCTTACACCAGGGACTCCAGGGCACAGCTGCTGCCTTGTCCTCTTCCCTTTAGGTTCTTACGGAGGGATCACCCCATCACGCGATTTTAAGGTATGGAATTGGAAAACCTCCTGCTCAGGTTCAAGCATCATTAAGAAAAAGCACAGAAATCATTACAGCACATACAGAGGATGAAGCACCCGTGACACTTTATCTATTCACATGGTTAAACCACCAGAAAACAACCCCAATCCCCTCGGGGGCACACAGAGCAAGGGGACATACCGATCAAAGAAGGTGGCCAGAAGACGTCTCAGAAGGACCTTGTGTTTGACACCGGCACAGAGGTGGCAATTCATCAGCTGCCCCCGGGTGATGTAAACACCTGAGCCTGGAAGGGTTGGAGAGGGAGAATTCCGAATTAAACCCTTGCCTCGCTGCCAGTATCACCTCCGAGCCACCACCAAACTGCTCCTCTGGGGCCGCTCCTGCTCGGTCCTGAGGCTGGGGCGCTGGGGTGCTACAGGAACTCTGCGTTCCTCATATGCCGCTGCAAAAACCCGACGAGGACGGCAGGATTTTTGGAAAAGCCTAGCAAGGACTGTTACTGCACTCCCTTGGGGTCTTGGCAAGTCCCGGGTAATAATAATTCCTAATTTTATCTGTACAGAAAGGAAGTTGATGGAAATTCAGTGAAAGGACTCTCTTTCTCTTGCAAATACACACAGCGCAAGGCTTTATACTGTGGTTTTATATGTGCAGATCAGATTATTTATTCTTTCTGAAGGAAGAAAAACCCCAATCCAATTGGCCTTTTCTTTTCTCAAGTGAAAGATCGTAGAACATACAGCTAGAAAGGAAAGAAAAAACCCCGTCTAGCACAGAAAAGGTACTTGGTTACACTACAGATCTAACAGTTTCCAAAAACCTCAGCCCATCACCTCTGGATACTTCCGGCGAGCAGGGAATTTTCCTTCTAATGCTCAGGAGCTGCTGACTTTGAAACACGCTGCCTTCAAGGATGTTCTCTGGGAAAAAAAAAAAACGGAGCCCCTGCCAAAGCAGCTTTAGACGTCCAGGGGTTTGGCAGTGCTTTACAGCAGGTTACTTATCAAAAACCCTTCTACATTGCACGTAGCTCCCACAGACCAAACCGCTCCTGCCTCAGCACTGGCTTGCAGGGAGACCTCATCCTATTTTTCAAGTGTACTGTTATATGAGAGGGTTATGGGATTTCCTTTTAATTAAGATTAAATAATGGGTCGTATCTAGATCCAGAACATACTCTGTTCTCAAGATATAAAAACATCTACCGGAGAAATAAAATTACCTCCTGGATTCCCAGGGAAGCCTACAGGTGATTGTCCCTGATCTTCCAGATGAAGGCAGAGCTTCAGGGCAGCCCACGCCGGAGGGTCTGCGCCAGGGCAGGCACCCAGCAGCAACCCCAGCCCAACCCTCTGCCCAGGGATGGCTGCCTGCGCCCCCCTGGCATCGCGGGCAGCCCAGGCCACCCCTCCTGCCTGGAAAATAGCCAGCATTGCTCTGGATCCCTGAGCCACCCGGATCCCTGAGCCACCTGGATCCCCGAGCCATCCCGCTTATGCCAGGGCTTTTCCACATTCTCTTCCACGCACGGCATCCATCCATCAGACACACCACCAGGGCTGCAAGGCTGGCTGAGGACCTTCTTGTAGGCAGCTGCTGAAGTTTGCGGAATCGAATCATGGCATGAAAAACCATCAGAGGGGAAAGGAAAACACCCTGAATGGAGAGCTGGGAAAAACTGCTGCCGCGGGATCCTCCCGCGTGCTCCGGGGTCATCCCCGCTCCTGGGTCTCACCAGGTTTGAGCCAGGAATTAGCTTCCTTCAGCAGCGGTATTTTAAGAGGTAAGCCATCACGGGGAACGCCAGATGCTACCGAGGGTAACTTCACTTTAATAAATAAAAAATCACCCAGGCAGCCACGACCGGTTAGTGATATTAATCTACTTTTTTCCCCAGATTGAAAAATGTAAATCAAGCAGAGCTGCCTCAAGCCAATTTGCAGCTCTCACTGTGAAAATAACCTGCACCACTCGATGGTTTTAAGAAGTCTCACATAAAATGGAAATGGGTACAAAATGAATATTCCAGATACAAAATAAATACTTGTGGTTATACACTGTGTTGCGGCGTGTGCATTTTACTTCTGACTTCCATCAAAGCCCCATCCTCCGTCAGATGGAAACCGTTCTGGGCATCCCCTGAAATCCTGATTCCTTCTACAGACAAAAATAAAATTATGCTACCTACCAAGAGATAAAGGACCAGAAAGGACAACTGATTTGCGCTGATGGCACTGCCACACATCCTTTTTGTACCAAGGGCTTGATAGATATTAATTAAACCTCCCTGCCCAGGCTGCCGCTACGGGCTGTCGTGCAAAGATCGCTCCATCCCAACAGTGCTGCATCCCAGGGAAAACACAACAGCATGGCTGTGAGCTGAGAGACCACTGCAGCAAAGTGAAGCTGGGGGAAACTTAAAAAAGCAGAATATAATTATTGAAACTAGAATTTAACCTGGACTCTCCGGTCAAACATGCGCCTCCCGTGCAGCTCTCAGGCTACCAGGCTGCAGGCTGGCACGGCCACTGTTTCACAGCTACCAGACTGCACTCTTTATCCAGCTCTGGCACCACCAGTATCATTAAGAGCTAAACAGCACCATCTTCCCCCTCAAGTTGGCCATAAATCCTTGATAGAGAAGGAGTGAATTCTCCCATTATTATAAATTCCCCCCCCTCAAAATGGAAATGGAGATAGAAGAAAGGACCAAACCCAATTCCTTCTCTTCCTTCCCACTGCAGTGTTTGACCATTTAGTAACGCACCCAGGTTTTAAAAATCTTCTGCAGGCTTTTCAAAGCTTCTTCACTGACACAAATTTTATCTCCATTGCTTTATAAATCTTATAATGCGATAGGGTGGGTTTTTTTCCCCATTGGCTTTTTTTTTTTAGATCTGTGCATCTAAATCAAAACACAATTGCGATGCAGCCCACACCAGTCAGGAAGAACACAAGCTGGAGAATTCAATTAAAATGCTAAATTAATTCAATTGAATAAATCCTGTTAATGACACATTTTTCTATCAGCAAATTAAAGGAAACTTAGAACTTTTAAAAAGATGATTGGTGAATGAATAATCCAGAAAGGCATGGCAAGGGCACACCAGATGCATGACTCCAGCAATGGTGCAAGCAAGATGAAGAACATGTTTCAGGAAGGGAAATATCAGCGATCCCCAGGCGCTCTCAAGCAAAGCAAAGTTACCCCCTCGTTACCTGCAACAAGCTCAAGTTTCTCTCCAGGATCTCCCTCCGAGTAGAGTTTTGGGTGGCAACGGTATCCGATTTGACTGATAAGACTGGCTGGGAGAGCAACTAGATCCCGTCGTATGAGGACACAGGAACGGTTCTCCAGTGGGATCTGCTCTGGCTTCTCTTGAGCAACTTCAAAATTAAAAGGGAAAACCATTAAAACAGGTTATTATGCAGGCACAACATTAACAGAAGGTCAGATTTTGACTTTTTCACATAGATGCTGGAAATATTCCTCCCTCCAGAAGCACAACCCTTCGCTAGGGCTACGGGAATGCAGGGCAGATGCCACCTGAAAGCACGGAAAGATCCCCTGGTCTCCCCCATCATCTACCACAGCGGTCTCATATGCACATTCAGGTTCTGTGAGAGGGATTCTTAGAATCTAATTATGCTTTAACTTTTCCTAAGTTAATCATTTATGAAAATGGGCAACTCTGCACAGCTGGCATTGTTGTGCAAGTGCAGCATACGGAGCTGGCTTCCCCAAATGCTCCCAGAAGAACGGCAGGTTACTTCACCGGGGGTTTCCAAAACAGGCACTAGACTGACAAATACCTGCATCAGCACTGTAACTGCTCCCCCTGATTTTTTTCTTCCCTGCTGAAGTGAAAAACCAGACTCTGCAGAGACCCACTGCACCGAGAAAGGTCATCATAGCCTTCCCCAGGGATGGCACCCACCAGCCACCTGCTGCAAGCTCAACTCACTCTCCCAAGCGCCTTGTCCTTACTCTGCCTCTTGCAGGCTAACATGTCCTCTCTACAACGAGAGAAAGCCCAACCAACCAGTCAAAAAAATATTAGTAAGCTGCGGCTTCAAACCCAAATCACCATGTTTTGCCAGGGTGCAGCTGGGACTCGCCCCAGCGTGCCACCCCCGGAGTCCACCACTGCCCATCAGCAACCGGTAACACTGAAAAGCTGGAAGAACTCAGCTGTCCTGCCAGCACCCAGCACTTCCTAAAGCACATTTACAGTTGCAAGTCCAGAGGCTTGCTTAAAATGATGATTTTTGACAGCAAAAGAGGACTGACATGGGTGTACATCAACTCCAGCTGCACGGGGACGTAGTGGGAGCAGTTACAGTTCTGAATTGTAGCCCAGCGCTACAACGCTCCATCTTTTTTCCCCCCAAGCTTTCTGATAATGTGGCAAGTGCCACACATAAAATCAAAGCCAGCTCCGTGCTTCAATATCTGTGAATACGGAGAGAAGAAAAACCCCCAGCAATTAGTGTTTCTGAACTCAAAATGTCTCCTACTCAAGAGATGTCTTTTCCTGCAATTATTTCGGTGTTCTGGGGGGCACTTTTCCTCTCTCTAGATAAAATAACAAGTTTTGCAGACTTGTTGCTGCAGTAACCAAAGGGCGATGGCTCCCGTACAATGGGAGCAGTGTTCTAACTAGGACATGCCCCACGACGCCGTGCTGTGCCGTGGCATCCTATCGCAGGCACGGGGCTGGGAGCATCCCCACCCTCATTGCTCCCTCCTTCCCTAAAAAGTCGGCATGCCAGGAGGATGCCCCTTGCTCGTGGAGCCGCACCGCAGCAGAGGAGCCTTTCCTTCAGCGCTTAAGGACCAAACAGCAGCAGAACCGTTCACGCAATGGTTTTAAACCAACTTCTCTTGGCCGATTCTTCACGCAAAGTGGCAGGGCTCTGTAGGGCTGATGTGCAGTCCCCCTGACATACCAATTTTTCACCAGCTGCAGTATTTCCCTGTTGAATAGCGCTCCCAAGCATCCTGGCACCCTCTCCTTGGAGACAGGAGTAATCTTCTGCTCAGGCAGAGGAAGCATCTCGAAGACCTGCTGTATTTCTGATGCTTTCAAAGAGCAATAAACAGAGTATATCCAATTTAATACTAGTATTTTCCAGCTTACAGAAATCAAAAGCAGAGGGGCACCGGGTTTGGGGGCACCAAGACCCAGGGGGCCCCACTCTGCTGTCCTTCCCAGGATTTTCGGCTCTGGCAAGGCACGGTCACCAAGGCAGGCTGCAGCACGAGGGCCATGGCAAAATAAATGCAGATCTCAAGGGGAGAGGAAACAGGAGGTGGGACACCACAGCCGGCTCCCCCCCCAGAGTCCTCTGCAGGTTACACCCAAGCTGAACTAAAAGGTAAAATTATATATACACCACACACGAGCCTGGGGCATCCAAGGTCCTCAGTAGCAGCAACAGAAGGTAGGTGAATGATGCTATTAGGGGTAAAACAGAATTTGACAACAGTTTTTTGTGCTAAATGCACATCCCTGAGCCGTCAGACAACAGGGCAGGTGAGGATGAGGCCGTGCCCGTGCACGGGGCTCCTACTAATTGCAGGCAGCTCGTCAGGGTGAGCATTCAGCAGCACTGGGCTCTCCACGGAGTCACCGCTTCAGCTGCCCGGCGGGAGCAGGGAAACCATCCCAGCCCTTCCCGAGCACGACGCTCCACCCAGGCTGTGCAAAACTGCATTTTTAATATTTCATTTTTACCCTTAACTAATGACTCAGGTCAAAAGCGCCCACGATATTCATCACCACCTAAAAACCAGCAGATGACAAGCTGCTGAAGGGAAGCTGGGCAGATTCTCAGTTTCTTATTTTTTAAGCGATATAAAGGCTGTGGGTCTCCAGTGAAAGCAGTTGCAATCAATACCCGAAATGAGACAGAGTTCAGAGCAGGAGAGGCAGGAGAAGGTCCTCACAGCTTGTGACCTGATATTGCTGTAAAGGGAACAGGAGAGAACTCAGACTTGAACGGCCATCAGCCGTGCCCTCCTGCCTGCTTCTCCATCAGGGCTGCTGTCACCGGAGAAATTAAACACCTCCAAGTAGCAAACAGCTACAGCGGACAAGGACAAACCTACCTGCTCCACCACTTTCCATAGGCAAACATTCAGTAAGGAACAATATTTGGGCAAAGAAACCCTAAGGTAGCAGTAATGAGGCAGGCAAGAGAAAGATCGGCACAAGCATCGTGTTCATGCTGCCCTCCTGGAAAAATTGTTGAAGGATTTGGTGTCAAACCTCTTCCCTGAAAGAAAAGCAGCTTTTCAGGAAGACAATGCTGCTGCGCTGGTTGGTGACAATCCTGCCTTGCAGAAACTCTTTGCTTTGGAAGACATTTCGCTTCCTACACACAGAGCCATCAAGAAGTTTACATTTCTTCCTGTGAAATCAAATACTTCATAAAACAAGCTAAAATTCAGGCTAAAAAGACCAAGGGTAACTCAATCCCACTATTCTATTTTGGTTACATCTGTCCCTCTGGCTCGCTGTCTGTAAAACTCTTATTAAACACAGGCATGAATCATTTTTTGGACTTTGTTGCCGTTAAAGCACTAGCACAAATTCAACGATACTAAACAAAAACGACCAAAGATTTCGGCCTTTCAGTGCCACCTCAATTCAACAGATAGCCATCGGTTATGTAAAGAAGCAGGATACAAGAGACACTTTGGTCCCATGTTTTCAAAGAAAGCCCGTCTGTTTGGCCTTTATGCTCTGAAGAACAGGATAGTATTCGCTTCTAATTAATTTGTATCTTCAGAGAGCAGCGGCTCCTTCCCTTTGAATGAAAGGGCAAACAATGTGAAGTATTGTTTAATACAGTTTTGTTCTCGACCAAGAAAGGAGCCTACCAGCTAGCGGAGAGGGGCAGGAAATCATTACAGAGGAAGCAACGGGAGCTGCCAGCCAAACACTGGTATGTTTTATTTATTCAGATATGTGTTTTCATCCCAAACTTACATGGATGCTGCAGCTGGCAACAAGTGGTCCATAACGGGAAATATCCCAGGTTTTCTGGCTGAAGCAGCAGCCTCAAACCAACTCACCGGTCCCCACTCTGAGGAAAACTGGAGTTGTGGGAATTAATCCATGGCTCCGGGTTTTGCGTGACACTAGGGGCACATGTCTTCGTTGTCCCTAAAACATACCATCCGGCTCAGAGGTACCATCCGGCCCAGGGGTCCGTTACATGTGCTGAGCCCACCATGGTTTTGGTGATGCCAAGACAGCTGCACATCTGCACATCCCACCCGAGGTGCCTGGGACCAGAGGTGCTGAGCCCTGCACAGCTCCCACTGACCCTCATCGGTGATGGGCAACAAGGTGCTCCGGCAGGTGCTGAGGGGCTGGCAGCGCTGGGATTTTCTGGCCGCACACCTGGCACCAGTCTTCACTTATTTCCTTAGTTCCCAACAATTCAAACACCAGGGCTTCAAAATTACTCGTGAACCCCCAGTTCTCACCAGTCTGGGTTCTCTGCTTCACCATTTACCACATATAAACTTCAACATACTCCCGTGGGTAAGAAACAACTTTTTTCCATTTTAGGAATGAGATACAGAAAGATCAGAGGGATGGTCCCTCACCCAAAAGTTAACATTTACAGAGCTCCAGCATGAAACTGCAAGTCACGAGCCCTGGTCCACCCTAAGGGTTGCAAAACCAGTTCCACCTGCTCCACCACCAGCCACCACGTATGCAAACGCATGGATAATTCTCCCCTTCGTTCTCTACATTGAAAAGAAGTCTCTTTTCAAACAGCAATATTTTACAAACATTTTTATCCCATTAGCCTATTTTCCACTGGCAGTGGGATTACCCCAAAAATAGCATCCCTGCCCCAGCCCTGGCATCACCAGCATCCGCCTGTGTGTGTAAACCTGTACCACAGGGGACACACACACACACCACGGGACAGATATATGACATAGTCCCAATCAGGATAGTTTATGTTTTACAAATAGTACATTTATAACAACGTACTGGGATGCAGAGATTTGATTTGTGACCTATTTATACAGGGAGGTAATCTGGAATTAGTATAGTAAAAATATTACTGGTTTATAAATACCCCTATCTTGCCTTTGCTTCAGATCTCAGCCAGGAGTGAAACATCTGCCAGCCTAAAATTAAACATCTGTGTTTTATGGTGAGAAAACCGGGACTGGAAATTTAATGCCAAAAAAGGCCAGAGGCTGAGCACCCCTGGCGTGGGTTCTGCCTTCCTCCCGCTGCTCAGCACCACTGGTCCCCACGCAGGATGGGTGATGCTGGCGCCGGCCGTCTCCCGTCGGCACACTGGTTCTTCCAGCAGTAGGGCTGTTTGAAACCCTCAGCAAAAAGCCCAAGGAAAAGTGCTCTGGGGAATAAACAGGGCATCCTTGCTCGACCATATTATTTCCTACAAAAACGCCAGCTCTTTGCTGGCCAGCATCCCTCCGTGTGCAGCACTGTCGGACTGGCACCGCACGGCACTCGTCCTCGCAGGATCACATCGCTATTCCCGCGGTTAGAACAGCTACTTTATTACAGCTGCAATTATCAGGTGTCGCAAGCTGTGATTTACATCGTTGCAGCGTGTCATTCCCAGGCTCAGTTCGGGATGCTGCACGGAGTTGCTCATTATGGATTCTGGGTTGTTTCTTGCCCTCTTTCCTTACTGTCAGGAATCAGAGGCCAGGAGAGAAAACTATTCTCTCAGCTAATTACCACAACTATTCTATAATGGCTATTTTAGATGAATTTTTAATGAAGTGTGCTCTTGTCAGTTCAGGATTTCGTAACTTTAAAGTCCAGCCTTTACATTCCAGCCATTTGCTGCATAAAGATTTTTCCTCTCCCCTGCAAACTAGTGCAGCAGGAGCAGGGGAGGAGGACGGACCCTCGTGCAACTTCGCTTGCGCCTGTCAAAATTAAATTAACTGCATCTGCTAAGCAGCAAGCTGACTGACAAGAACGCGGTTCAGTGCAGAAAAACGCCGAGCATCTGCAAGTCCTGCTGAAACCCACTTCAGATCAGGCCCACGACGCTGTAATTAACAAGGATAAAAATACTTTGCTTTTGTTTAATATTTTCTGGAGTTGTGCGTTCTTCAGATCAGATGCTAGAAACCTCATTAAGTCTCACTCATGTCCTCAAGGCCCACATGTTCTCCACAACCAGACCCAGTTATAAAATAAGGAGCCATTTTCCATGCTCGCAGCCTGCCGCAGCAGCAGGCGGAGACAGGGATGGCGGCGGTGACACCGCAGCCACCAAGCATGGCCAGCGGCTGGTGGGAGCTGAGGCACCTTTTCCTACATCCCTCTGCAAGCCGGTGCCCTGTCTACCGACACCTAAACCTCACCCTCCCATCAGCCCACATTTGAGACTGGGTTTATAATTTCATTTATCTGCTGCTCCTTTTGCAGGTCTGACATTTGTGGTGGTCCATCACCCCAGTGCCACCACTGCAGGAGGCACATCGTGCAACCAGACCCCCTCTGCACCCCTCTTCCACCAGCAAACCCTTGGCCAAGGTGGTGATGTGCTCCTTGCCTCTCTGATCCCGGCTTTGCAGATGCATCCCTGATCCCGACTTTGGAGATTCACCACAGTACTGACTATTAAAAAGGGGTGAACAAAAATAAATTTTAAAAAGTCTTGGGGCAAGAAGAGGCTTTGTGACCCCCACCCCCAGGCCTGGCAGGGTCCTGCTGAGCACCTTTCCCCTGCCCCGGCCTTGGGAGTGGTGGGTGATGCTCAAGGGAAGCAAAGAGCATCAGCCACCAGTGCCCTACCACATGCTCGCCAGCATTAGCTCAGTCAACACTTCATCCGGGAAATGAAAGAACAGAGAAAAAAGGAAGGAGGAAGGAAAAAAAAAACCAACCCTCTGAAATTCAGGGCTTCACTGCTGCGCTCTTCTTTGGCTTTGTTTTTGTTTTTATAAACGGGGCTCTTGGAAACGTTGGCAATCACTATTTTAAAGGGCTCCCCCCTCCCCCAGGCCTTTGTAAGGCTGTCGGGATCTACATGCCAGGAGCAGGATTAGCTGGCTTCTCTCTTCCATCTTATGGTTTTATTATTCTGCACCTTTTGAGGGTACAGTTTATCCCGAGTAATTAAAACACAGTTAGCTGTACAAGTCCAAACCATAATGGAATAGCTTAGGTTTTATTTTTTTTAATCTCTTTTTTGTGTGCCTTCTTTTGCAGGAAGCCTGATACTATAGCTGGCTTATTTAAAACAGGAAACTCCCTTGAAATGTGCTGGTGCGGACAAGGTATTTTAGCAGAAATGTGGTATATTACAGCCTTACAGCGGGGCTGGTGCTCCTGACCTGCCTCCTCCCTGCCTGGCCCCTGCCTCAGCATCACGACGCGGTTCAAGTCTTCCCCCTACAGAAACCAAGCAGGAAAACTTCACTGCGGGATGCCCGGCTCCGGTGCGAGGGCTGGACGGCTGCAGCATCTCCAGTGACATCCCAGAAAGCTGCTTGTATTTTCACTTTTCCCACCGGGATGACTCCTGCACCACAAGAATTAGGTACAGCCTAATAGCTGCTGCCTGCACCGTCCCGGGGCTGGCCCTGCCCTTGCCTCTTGAATTAATTTTGTTTTGTTACTGCCTGAACTGGTCCCGTGGCAGGGAAGGAAAACACCATGTCCAAGGGTATAATCCCATTGCTCTGAGGAATAACGCCGCGAGCCCTGGCGCCGACGGCAAACCCACATTACTCACAGCATGCTCTACAGCGGGGAAGCGCAAAGCAATATAAACCCAAAAGCGGTGTGCGGGAAAGCAGCCTGATTTCTGATCCGTCCAACCCCTCCCAGCTCCTGCTGGGTGGGCAGCCGTGGAGCACACCCTGACCTTGTCCCCATCCCCTGATCCCACTCCTCCTTGCCCACCCAGTATGGACCACTGGGACCTGAAGCGCGGCAGACAGAGGAGAGAGGCTCTTCAGGCTCATTTTCAACAACTGGCTCATGCGCTTTTCTCAGCAAATATTTCTAATATTAAAATAGTAACACTGGTTAGTATGCTTTCCCCCTTTTGCAAACAGCTTGGTAAAAATGCTTGGAAAATATTGCTTGTCTGCTTTTGACCTGGCAGAGGGACACACCAAGGGGACACCAGGCTCAATGGGATGGGATGGGATAGGATGGGATGGGATGGGATGGGATGGTGTGTGGGGATGAGCTCGTTCTCAGTATTAGGGAAAGCCTGGCTTTAAGTAACAGAAATGGTTGTATTTGTCAAATCGTCTCCCTCATTTAAGAATAAAATCAAACGGCTTTGAGGAAAGCATGCCAGCTCTTCAACAATTGAGAGTTAAATATTTGCAAAATTAGTCCAGCAATTTCAGCGCGGAACCATAGCAGGGAAAGTGGCTCCAGGCAGGAGGATGCTCCGTGCAGCCAGAGCAGGCGGGAAGATGTCCCTCCCTGGGGAGCGCCCGTGGATCAAAGCTGCCACCACAGACACCTGCAGCTCTGACGGGGCAGCCGCTGTGCCAAAGCCGAGCCTCTGCACGCGATGCTGCGAGCTTCATCTGCGCGGGATGCAGGCACACCCGCAACCCAGCCGGGCACCTCCCCCTAGGGGGACCATATTTGTGATTTACATCATAAATAATGATTTATGTGATGTCTTTCTCCCTTCCTCCAAATGTCAGATGTTCATGACACTTACAAAATTTTTATTCTAAAAAGCCAGGACAGAAGGAATGTGCCTTGCACCTCGCTGAAGACTAACTCACAGACCGACCACCTAAGCGCCGCTGGGCCGGCAAGGGCTGACGCTTCCCTCCCCACAGGGGACTGTCCCTCCTGGACAACCCATGGCAGGGGAGCTCAGCCACCACCACGGGATGGGTGTCACCACCCCACGGCTCCCATAACCACCAGGCTCCTCACGGCAGCCTCAGCCAAAAAGCGAAGGGCTAAGCCAGCCCTGGCGGCTGACACAGCCTCTCGCCTGAAGACTGGGGACACAGCCCAACACGGAGGACCTGCCCCTGCCACACCTGGACACCAGCACAAGCTCACCACGTGCATCACTTTCCGCACCATGCTACATAAATAAACTAAACGAAGCCCCCGAAGACAAAAACTAGACGCACAAGCCCCAAACTACCCGTGTCGGCTGGAGAAGGACCAAGGAGAGCAGAAAACCCAAGATGAGAGACCATCCATTACCAGAGTAGCCTCCGGAGGATTTGATGTACATCTGCCCATACTGCTCCTCCACCATGGTGTCATATGCCTCGTCGTCCTCCTCGTCCTCCTCATTGTGGTAGGAGGTGGGGCTGTCAGTGGTGGGAATGCTGCTGGCGCTGGGGCTCGTCCGCTCCCCCTGTGAGTACTGGACCTGCTGGACGTTGGGGATGAGAGTGGCCAGGTTGGGCATCCCATAGTAGGAGACGCGGGAGAGCTTCAGGGGTCCCGTGTTGGGGCCGCCGCCGCCAGCCCCCTCGCGGGTGCCGGGCTCGAGGGGCCGCTTGCCGGGCAGGCCGGAGAGGGCAGCCGCCTGCAGCTCCAGGTTCTCGTGTTTGACACGTGTGAGGAGCGGGATGGGCATGGAGGGGGACATGACATAGGGCGCCGAGGCCGACTGCAGCTGGTTGCAGGGGCTCTGCGGCTCCGAGCTGGGGTCTTCGATCATGGTGGTCTGAGAGTCACAGTGGGGAGAGCTGACCTTGAACATCAAGTCCGTCCCTTTCTCCACGATGTGCTGGATCTGCAGGAAGCCCGCCGTGTACATCACCACCAGCTGCTCGCTCGCCGCCATGGTCAGCTTCCCGGTGTAGCAGAAGGAGAGGATCTGCTGGAAGCAAGCGGGGGGGACGGTACCCGGCAGCTCAAAGGCGTTTTTGCTGTTCCCACTGAACAAGTCTCGGAAGTAGAGGCTGCTGGCGGCCAGGACCGCCCGGTGTGCCTTGAAGGCTTGGCCCTTCACCACGATGGAGACATCGCAGTACAGCCCCAGCAGCCGCTGCTCGTTCAGGCAGCCCAGAACGGTGTTCCCGAAGTTGGGAATCTCTATGTGCAACATCTGCGACATGGCTCAGGATCGGCTGGAGCTCCTCAGACATTCAATGCAGGAATATCCAAAGTAGGGCACATCTGAAAAACGGAGAAGGCAGGGAGAAAGGCACAGCGTTTTTAGACAGTTCACCAAAGCAGGCAGAAGCAGAGGAACCCACCTCACCCGACATCAAAGGCTCAACGCTAAGCTCGCAGAGCCGTGCGGAAAAGTGATCACTTATAAAAATTACTTATCGATGTTTTCAAACGACGTAGGAAACGCGACTGGCGGATGGCAAAGGATATTCCAAAAACGCGAGTATTTTCTTCAAGTTGCGGTCTGTTTAAATAAGCACCGCTGATTTATTCCCCCGAGGGTTTTACTTTATGCAGGAAAACCTGAACGGTAATGGGAGAGGAGTGAACAGTAAAGCAAACGTAAGATAGTCAGACAGATCTCGGGTGGCATTATATAAGAAACACAACAACCAGCAGCTATGTTGAAACTACAGAAAAGATATTTATAAAACAATGTGCCGTTCTGCCTGAAATAAATACAGGATTCTGCTCAAGTGACAGCTCCCAGGAAAAAAGCACTTTGAAAAGCAATCTTCCCATTTGCACCAGAAAGAGGGAGCATTTCAACAGTTAAACCCCTTCTCAACAGATTTATCCTCCAACAAAACGAGGCTTATCTCCAAATTAAGCCAGATATTTGAGCCCCAATAAAACAAACCAACGTGCCGCAGCAGCCGCCTACCAAGTTGGCTTCTTCATTTCTCCCCTAGACCCAAAGCGGGGCAGGGGGAGCCTCAGCCCAGCCCACTGCCCCCCCCCCCAGCCCACCACCCCCGGTTGGGGGGTACCATCCCAGCGGTACCCAGGACCCTCCGGGCAACCTCCCAGGGAAAGGGCTCAAGGCGACGGCTCCGGCTGCGCATCCCCGTGGTACCTTTGGGCCATGGGGATAATTCTGCCCTTCACCCAGCCGGTGATGCCTTGTGTTCAGAGGGACCTGGCGTGCAGACCCCCTGTGCCGGCGGAGCAGGGAGCGTCAGTGCAGCCCGTGCACCGAAACTCCAGCGAAGCAAATCACTGCGGATTCACCGGGAGCCCAAACCCCCCCAGCCCCCCTCCCCAAGCTCCACGCAAGACTCCAGGAGATTTCCAAATCCCGTTTGCCTTCAATACCACTGAAGAAAAACTATGGTTAACTAGTCGTGAAAGCTGGTAAGAACAATATTAAATAAATTAAAAAAAAAGTTTATCTGCGAAAGATTTAAAAAAAAAAAATCACTGAAAAGAAAATAATAACCCACAAAGAGCGGCTCTGTTCCCATTGCTGGGGAAAAAAAAAAAAAAAAAAAAAAAAAAAAGTCCTATCTGCAAGGCCACGGGGTAACAGGAAGAAAAGGGAACACACTCGGAGCCAATTTAATTGTATCTGCATGGTCAAAAAAAATTCTTCCGAGCAAGGAAGTTCCCGGTCCCCTCGCTTGGCAGGGAGCGAACGTACCTTCAGCAGCCCCTGTCCCCAGCCGCTCGCCGGAGGGGCTCTGCGTCCCCCGTAGCGCCCCGCTATACGCAGCGAGGAGGGAAAAAAAAAAAATATAGTATCAAACCCTGGGTTTGTATCTGCTGTAGCTCAAGCTTTTACCAAGTCAAATCTCCCCGGCAGCGCACAGCATCTAAATGAATAGGCCGGATGCAGATTAACATTCAGGCTGCTCTCTGCAATGAATAGAGCCCTTTGATTAGGGACCTGAAGTAAATGCCAGTTTCAAACCGAAGCTTTAAAAACAGAGAAATATCAGTGCCAGAGGAATGCTCTCAGTGTTGGTACAAGACAGACTTTTGATGAGTCACTGCAATGCAAACAAAGATGGCAGAAATACTGTACTGTATGCTGATGAAATGCTTAGTGGTGCCACGGCAACTGAGACAGGTTTTAAATTTATAGTGCAGTTTTGCATATGAATTACGCTGTAAACTGCCTCCCCTGCCATCTAGTACATCCAGAGTGTCAAAGCATTTAAACTATTCCAAACAGTCTGCAGAGCTGGCACTGCTGCTGGTTAACTCCTGCGGCTGGGAGGAAGGCGCAGGGCGGGGGCGGCCAGCATACCCCAGCATCCTCCAGTAGCCCCCCAGCATCCCCCCAGAATCCGCATCACCCCGCATCCCACCCCAGGGGCTCCCCAAAAACCACCCGCCCAAAAGGACAGCTTCGGGAATGCCCAAATCTGCCCCAAATAAAGGTGCTCCTTGGGCAGCCACAGTCCTGACTGCTGCCCCCCCCAGCCCCCTCACCCCACCCCTACAAGAAAGCCTTTCAAAAGCAGGAAAAATGTTTACCCCTTGGGGAAAGCTTCTTTCAGTCTGTGGCTGAATCCACTAAAAGCAAATCCATTTGCTTAAGTAATGAAATCCTAGTCACATTGTCTCCTGGATTCAGATTTTAAATTACCTTCGCATTTATTGAGCATGTTTGGTGCTTTTTTCTGGGAAAGAGGGTGGGGCCTCACTTTGCTTACTTCTCTCTTGCCCAGAGCATTTTTTATTTCTCCTCTTGGTCTCGGATTTGTTTCAATAGCTCTGCTTGGATGGTCACACACAGTTAAAATTTAGGAGATTAGAGGTGAAGCCATCCTTAGAGGAGGATAACAGTAGGGAGTGCAGACAGATGGGGCTGGTGATGCTCCATCATGCTCCTCCGCTTCCACCGCCCAAAGAGATGTTTGGTGCAGTAAGTTCAACTCCACAGCAGCAAACTGCTGTCACCCCGAGCGCCCGGAGCTGGCTGTCTTCCCCTGCTTGTCCAGCACCCAGCACTAACACCTCTGCTCTGCACCCCACAGGACCCGCAGCACCCTGGTGCCTGGATGCTCCCAGCCAAGGACCGCTGGGAGCTCCACGCGTTGGAAGCGCTCAACGGGTTCATCCAAACCCCGCGTCAGGTCAATGGGATCTCTGCCTGGTGTCGAGGAGGAGGTTAAGGCACCGAGAGGAGACCAAGGTGACATCCTGCGAGGAGGTCAGCGGTGACACCAAGACAGCCAAGCCCAAGAACTCTTCCACCCATGACACCGCTAATCTCTGCTGGGGAAGGAAAGGAGTCAGCCCTGGCAAATGCAGATCCACTCTGGGTCTGTGAAAATTACTGAAAAAAATCTTATTTTACAGAAATAAAACTTCACCGCTCAGGCACCTGAAGGAAGCCTCATCCACGGTGATGGCAGACCATGGGTGGAGGGGGATCTCCTCCTCTTTTCTTCCAGCTCTCTTAGACCTAGAGGAGAGACCAGGGGGGCACTGGAGGGGGTCTCCTTGGACCCGCTCCCAACGCTCTGCCTTGGAGAAAGCCGGCAGGGCAGGATGCGTGGGACCAGCCAAGGACAGCTTGGGAGTGCAGAACAAACCAACTTAAAACAGATATCAATTATTAATGTTGCTTAGAATTTGCTCTATAAACAAGCCAGGCGTGCCAGGAGGAACCCATGTCTCTCTCTAAAACCACCAAAATTGTGCCGGTTCAGGGTATGCTTAAGCCAGAGAGAAGCAGCAGAGTGCCCCAGCCTAGCAAATTATCCGCAGATTTCATGTAAAACCTCCATGAGACACCAGAAATGCTCCCCACAACTCATCCTGCCCGAGGTACGCCTGCCACGGGACTGCAGCCTGGCCTGACCGCCCCAAAGGGACCCCACCCCCAACATCACATCACCCCAGCTCCTGTGGCCTCTCCGCCAATTCCAGCAGATTTTGTAGCTGCTGGTCACAACATGGCCGAGCTTGCCGGTGGCACTTGCTGATGGTCTAAACCTCCAGTTCTCCTGGAGAAAAAAGGTCCTGAAATGTGCTCACAGGGAAATGGTGGGGGAAAAAAAAAACCCAAACCCAAAACCAAACCACGTTTGGTCTAGAAAGAGCATCAAGGAACAGGAACAGAGCTGTACCACCAAGCGGCAAAGTCCAAAGCACTTCAGTAAACCATAGCCCAGGACTGCTGGATTTTTGCTACTTCCTCCTGCCTCTGCCTTTTTATGACCAGAATATAGGTCATAACCCGAACTCATCAACAAGCCAAATCCCCTCAAAAATCCCAGAAATAAAAGCAGGCAGTCTTGATAGCAAGGAGAACCCACTCACCATCAGACCCGCACAGCCCCTAAAAACAACAGCACCAAAACATTACCGTGACTAAACAGCAAATGCAACAACACTTGATAATGTCTAACTTAAAAATCTCCTCTATGAAATACGATTTTATTATTTTTTTAAAAAAATACAACACCAAGCGACTTTTGAATGGTTTAGAATGGCTTCAGCCCATCTGACGCGGGAAGAGCCTCGCTGCAGGAAAAATGACCTTAGCAATTACAGATGTAAACTGTATTTTGCAATCTCGTCCCCCAAGCTGAGCTGCATCCCAGGGTGCAGGAGGAGCCCTCAGCACCATTGCCACCCAAAAAAACCCCAGTCCCCTTCGGGCTGCCATGTCCTACAGGTGACAGATCATCAGATGGACACCTCCTGCCAAAGGAGAAAACTTGAACAAGACCAGATTAATACCAGCCACCACCCCCACCCTGATTATTTAAGATACGTGACCATTCCAGCAAAACATCATTTTCTTTTCTAATGGCATCCTCTTTCCCCAGCTCCTGGATGTAGCAGGACCATTTGTACATGCCTACGTGATTTTTGTAAAGTCATAGCCTTTGTCCCAAGATGTTCACAAAAAAAGCAGCCGTTATTTGACACGACTTCCACGGGAGTTTGAGAATTCTCAGTTTCTGCCTTCACGTGCTTTGGGGAAGAAAAAGCAGGTTTGCTCTTTCCCAAACTATTTTCCTGCTCTGAGGCCTCAAAGGTCGGGGCGAGGCAACAACAACAAAGGGAAAAAGCATCGACCTCGAAAAAGATGCTGGCATCAGAGCTCCCCTGGGAGTAATCAAAAATAATTAGATAATGTATTTAAACTGTTGGGTTTTTTTCTTAGCCAACGTATAATGAGACTTGGAGGCTTCACCCCCTCACTCCCCCCAAAAATAACACACAAAGCCAAGCCCCCAAAGCCGCAGGTTTCCGGCTGGAAGGTGCGCGGGGCAGCAGCTGGGGCTGGGACAAAGGCTGCGGGACCCTCCGGGGGTGGGAGACAAAAGTAGCCGAGGGCTGTCACCCCCACCCAGCCAAAGCCCCTCAAAAGAAAAGAGCTGAAAAGTCCTGCCCTTGAAGGCCCCAAAGGGTCAAAGGAAACTTCCCTTTCTTCTGTAAATGAGGAGAGAGGGGGAAAATCCCACCCCTGGATTTGAGGCTGGCAGGGGGGTGTCACCTAGCCAGCTAGGGGCTCCCCAAAACCCCCTGGCCACCCCGGGGAACAGGGCTGCCACCCGCCTAGCTCTTGCTACAGCTTTTTGTCAGGGTGCCCCCACCTTTGAATGACAAGCAAATGCAATTTTTACATAAGCCCAAAGGAAAAAAAGCAACAGCTAACTGCAAAACTCGCCGGCGAAGTACCATTCCCCGAGCACGGAGCTGCTGTGACGCCTTAAATAAAATAAAAGAGTAAAATAAAGTCAAAATAAAGTCAAATAAAAGGCGCTTCAGGTCTAGGCTGTGCATACCCCCTCCATGCACCACAGGTCAAGGTGTTCAGGGAACCGAGGAGCAAAACCAGACAAGTCTTTGCACCCCCCCACCCCAAAAAGGAGCATCCCCTCGCCCGTGCCGGGGAAGGGAGAGGGGCTGGGGCAGTGTGTGGAATGCTGCGATCGCCCCACGGTTTAATGCCGGTCTTCGGCAGGGCAAAGAAAACAAGGTTAAGTTCGGTAATCAAATGACAAGTCACAGCGAGACTCCTCTTCTCTCCTGCAGCATTTATTTCTGCGGCTCCGAAGTATTTATTTTTGAAATGCTGCAAGTGGCAAGCAGCGAGCGGTGCTAGCGTACCCTATTTTTAGCGTGGCAGTCAGTGGCAATGGGTGAAAGAAGATTATTTCTGCCTTATTAAGACAGCAGAAACTGAATTTGCAAATATTACTAAGTAACACAAGCAAGGCACACGCAGCAGACATGCAGCACGCAGCTCCGTTTGCTTTATAATCCAAAAAATTTGCACGGAAAGTAAAGACCTGGAGGCTCGTGCAGGGAGCGGGGTTGGAGGGGAAAGATGGAAAAGTGAATTAAATTAATGCTGATGATGCAGCCCAGCCGGCACGTGCAGGCAGGGGAGCCCGGGGATGGGGTGCCGGCAGCAATGCTGGGGGGGACCCCGGCACTGGTGGCAGCTCTGTCCTGCTGCAAGGTGAGTCACCAGCAGACTGGGCGCACCACCGCCGCTCGAGGTCACCCACCCGGCAGGCTGCTGCCTCCAAAAAGTGCCGTCATTCAGCCAAGGCGAAGTGTGTTATTGCCATTATTATTTAATTAGGTCCGTGTCGTCCCCCCCCCCCGCCTTATCTATCACTGATTTTAAGAGCTCTCAAAGCAAAGAGAAGCAAAAATAGAAATTGCAACATTTTAGATTCTTTTTTTTTTTTCAGCTTGCTGCAAGGAAAAGGGGAAGGGAGAGACATGGATAAAAAAAATTACAATTATTCTGCAGAATTTCATTTTTTGCAACCTACTAAAAAAACTCCAGACCCCAACTTAAGTTACATCCATCAGAAAGCACACAGCACCCCATCACCATGCCTTCTGCAACGCATGCATTGCCTGCATCCCATCGCAAATGTTAATTCACATCCGTAACACATCAAAAAGACAAGTGCCATGCTGAATTGTATTCTCCTCGCTCCTAGTACACAACAGCAGAGCTAGCAATATATAACATGCATGACTCAGTTCTACCAGCGTGCCACTACGGAACAGAAAGCCTTAAAATAAAGTAAATATCTTAAAAGGTCAATTAAAAAAGCTTACAAAACATCAGACGCTGCTTCTTGCTAGAGCTCATTACCTAGTATGGTGGAGCTGCCTGTGTGTTTTTTTTCTTGTTGAAGTTAGTCTGTGAGTCAGCATTAACACACATGAGAACATCAGGAATACTGCCTAGTTCTGATGCAATGGAGGTTGTTAAAAAAAAAAAAAAAAAAAAAAAAAAGAAGAAATCACGCTCCGTTTGGACAGGAGCCTGTAATTCAATTGCCTTTACTTTTCAATTACTGCATAGCCTACCCTGACCAACCTGCAGAGGGGAAGGAAACTTTGCTTACATCTCTGTCTTAAAATTAATGACTTTTACTTTTGGCTACAGCTTATTCTCCCTGCTTTAAGAAAAAAAAAAAAAAGTAGGCATAATATAATTAACCCTTCAAGGGCAGCTGAGCCCTTGCAGCAACCCGGATCTTCATGTTTTTGTAGAAATTTCAAGACTGGAAAACGCTACTGCCAAAAAGTTCTGGCGAAGGAAGACATTTATACATTAAACTTTTAATACTCTATAAAGTGAAGCTACAATTGCATCTGAGCTTGATCCTTAATGGAAATATAAGCTTGCAGAAAGGGAAAGTTACAGACTGCAGAAATTTAACTCTGTAGTTCTAGAAGCAAATACTAGATTGCACAGGATGTTTTGCAAAACTGAGCTTTCTGATCTTTGACCAAAAAACCTGAGAAACCGAGAATCTGTGACATGAGGTGGTCACCTCAGCCGGCTGCCCACTCTCCCCAGGCTGACAGGGCAAAGCAAATAACCTGCATTTTTCCAACATGGCATTAATTGCCTACACTTCAGCAAACAAGCCTATCTCTCCCCTCTTCCCGGGGTGGGGTGGTGGTGGGGAAACCCCTGCAGACTCATCCCCGACTCCCAGCATCAAGGCGGGAAGTTCAGGAGACCCGACCCTGACTTTTCATTTCTGCCTTCTCTGCTCCTGCAACAAAACCCTTCACTGGTCCGACAAATCCTGCCCAAAGCTTCAGGATGGGACTATTTCTGTAACATGCCATAAAACGCCCACAGACAACGCTGCAGCCCTGAGTATTTATATATATATGATAGCAGAATATAGAATAATAGGTTAATCTATTATATATATTTTTAAATATATATATATAAAAGATATATGCTCAAGTACATCTTCGGAGCCAACACCAACACCTTACAGGTTCTGTGCTGCTGTGCCACAGCTGACCAGCCACGTCCCCAGGATTGCCCCGCTGATGCACAGCCCCAGCTAAAGCACATATGTGGCTCGGATTTGGGGGTTTTACGGAGGTGCAAGCCTCATGCAGCAGAGGACGGGCAGAGGTTGAAAGTAAGAAAGTCTCCCCAGCGTTCAGGACATGCTTCAGACACGTGCTGCAAACACCGAGCTGATCCCATGCCAATGAACACCAACTGACACCCCCCACCCCCACCCCCCAAAAAAAAAGTATAGCTAATGCCTATGGATTAATAATCCAGTGGATCACAAGCATACTCTAAATCCCTGTTTAGTTTGCTGGTTCTTTCTATGAGGTAGGCACAAGCACTATAAAATTATTATATTTTTTAAATACACAAGTACAAATAGTTATTAATGCTCATTAACCAACAAGGCAACCCCCTGAAATTAGAGATCAATCACTTCTGCTGCCTCCCTCGCATGCAAGGGTCTGTCTCAAACCAGTATGAGCCTGGTGGGGCTTTTTTTTCTTAAGCATGTGGGATACTTGAATACAGATGAATTGAGTTTTAAAGGAAAAAAAACCCCAAGCAGCAACTTCTGGGCCAAGTTCTTGTGTGCCAAACTTTTCAACTGCCACAGCACAGCTCGACAGTGTTTCAAAAGAATTTAAGCACTGTTTTGAATACTGCTGACAATCTTCCTCATCAAAATTTGTAATTTAAATACCTCAAATCTGAAAAGCACGCTCCCTGGGGCAGGCTCCATTCTCCCTCCCCACCGCCCACCCTCCCCAAGCCCCATTCGGCACAAAACCCGTGGCTTTCCATATCTGCCTGGCTTTCCCCCCACCTCCCGCAGCCCCCCAGCATTGCCCCCCAGGGGCCCCCGTGCTTGGGCAGAACCTTGTTCCTCGGATTACCCGTGGATGAAACCTCTGCGTGTGCTGCAGCGCCCCAAAACACCGTTATTTTCCTCTTTTACAACCACAATGCTACTTTGGGGACAAAACTATTCACTGGTTTAGAGATAAACCCGTGCTAACCAGGCTGCCCTATGGCAAGAAGGGGTTAATCCCAGGAGCCCCACTTCCCAACCCTCTGCTACCCAGCAGCTAAGACATTCCCCTTCGGATGTGTCAATAAACCCCAAAATAATTTTCTGTCAATAAGGCTAATTGGAGAGGAAGGGCAAAATTAATTTCTGGGGGCTGTATGTGATGTTCCAGGCAGCAGCTCCATTTTGGCAGGAGCGTGTTTAAGATTCCCTCCCAGTGCTGCAAAGCACCTTGAAAGGTCGACGAGCGCTTTCATATTCTCAGATCCATCTACAACGCTGCAGCAGATGAAACGGATTGACCTAGACGAGAACTGAAACACTCTCTGTGAAATAATCCATCAACACCCTTCGCCAGCCGCAGCCGCCTCTGTCATGGGCACGCTTGGAAATCGCACCTACCTATTGCAGCCGATCCGGGGCTCGATGGGTTTTAAATCACGGCCCCATTCTCCTGGGATGTAACCGAACACGGCATCGATAGCTGCAGAGCCGCGGAGACGGCACACAACATAAAATACCTCCATATTAAAGTGTGTGCAAAGCCTGTGCCCATTACCGAACTCATTAAAGACAGTGATACTTTGTAACATACTCTAATCTTTAATATTCATAGCTTGCTTCATTTGCATATCATGCCATAAATAGTTGAAGCAGAGGTAAAACACAAAGCGCTCTACTTGCATTTCTAATTATGCCTAAAATCAAATGTAAATCACAACACATCCAAGACACTGAAAATATTAAATTTGCTGTCTCTCCGTTAAGATTTTTTTTTAAAAAAAAACCACAACAAAAAACAAAACACACACGCACAAACCCAATTATTTTTAAAAAGAAAAATCAAAGGGGCTTATAGGTGTGTGTAGCAGGGAGGATGCTGTTTTAAGTGGGGGGTTCGCACATGCGAGCCCCAGCGACGGACCCCAGCCGTAGCCCCTGGGGCCAGCGCTGGCACCGGCTCATCTCCCAAACTCCTAAAAAACCTGCATTTCCCACCATGCTGTGCTGCAGCTGCTCATTTAACCTTGGTCTTTGAAGAAACAACAGGAGCCTGTTCCTCGGGGGCAGCTGGGAAAGCTGATCTCCAGCGAAGGAGGTAAATTTGAAGCATCAGCTTGAATGTGAACTCCTGCCACGGTGCTGGGCTGGCTGGAGCGCGGTGCTTCGGCATCGCGAGCTGGCGCAGCAGGGGAAGCGGTCCCGGGGCTGGGAGCTGCCAAATCCCCAGGTTTCATGAGAAAAGAGGTGTCCTGGGGTGCCCGCACTCAGCAGCTCCCGGTTCCAGAGGGAAACAGGTGATTTCTGCTCACAAAGTACCCAAACTGTGCCCAGGTGGCATGGGGCATTTTTTTCTGCTCTGCTTTTTCCTGAAACATGGAAGAGCCCTCTGAACCGGTAGCTGCCCCGCGGCACCCACTGACATCAATCCCATGGAAAAGGCTCGAGGTGCCACCCAACTGCCAGCAATGCTATCTGATGTTTCCATCCTTTCGGCTGGGCTTTCCAGAGCCGGGTGCCCTCCAGACACATCCCTGACATTATCCCTTACAATAAAGAGCCACAGCAAATCTACCTGCCTCCTCCAGAGAATGTACTGGGGAACTGGGTGGTGTCATTAACAGCTCGTGGGATTGCAGCCCCCGTGACCCCGGAGGAATGGCTCCACAACAACTCCCATTCCAGGAAAAGCGCGGTTCTGGTGCGGCACAGGATGAGGAGCCAGGCTGCACTGGAGCGGGTTGGCAGCAGAGATGAGACCTGGTGTCCTCCCCTGTACAAGTGAATTAACCACACTTCCCCCACTTCACAGAGGCATCCCAGAACCCAATATCTGTAAAGCTACTTGGTATCCTCGGGTGAAAAGTGTTATTAGTACATTACGGCCAATGGCATAAATAACTCCCCTTTAACAAGCTTGCTTCTGCATCAGGCACCGGGGTCCTCTTGATTTCATGAAACTCAATCACCACCACGTGAAAATGCCCATTTTTAGTTCAAGAGCACTGGCAGGGGCACAGTGTGAGCTCGCACCCACACGCTGCTCCCCACAGGGTGGGTTCCTCAGCCCATGACCCACAGGACCTGCTACAACCCCAACTCAACCCTGGCCCTGCTGCCACATGCCTGCCCTTCCCCATGCCAAGACATCACTCCTTGCCCATTGCACCGATCCAACACACTGCTGCTGCTGAACCTTCCTCCTCTTCATCCATCTCCCCGCTCCTCCTCTTCATGTCCCAACAAGCTACTAGCAACAGAGGGGCACAACTTTCACGGTACTCAAAATAAAATAAAGTTTAATGGATTTCTGTCCAAAGATTTAATTAAAATTATCTAAATTTTGCAAAAGTAGGACACAAATTGCACATCTGGGGAAGCCGTAAGGCGCCCGTGCCCAGCAGAGGAACGCGGAGCGAGGCAGGCTCGCTGCCACACGGCGCGGCCAGCATCCTTTCCCACTTACCTTCCCTTTACCGCTGGGATTCCAGCTGCATAAACCCACTACATCTTAATGAAAGGCTTTTGTGGGTGGCTGTCCCCAGAGAAAAATACATTTTTAAGTCACTTGAACCGAGACTGATTTTGAAGAAAGAGCCAGCTAAGTATCACCAAAGGGAGCCGGGCACCCGCCAGTCACCCCGGCTGGGAGTGCGGCTCCAAGCCATCGCCTCTCCCTTATTAGATTTTTCCCATTTTACAAAAAGCTTAAAGAGACTTCTGAGAATGCAAAGCTGAAAGGAAAAAAAAAACAAAAACAACTGTTTATCATCACCATGTTCTGCTCCTACTTGTACACCAGGTTTCCAGTGTCCTCAAATCCCATCAGTAAGTGGGTCCAGGGATTTATGTGAGGGTCCCCCCATGCTCTTGTCCTCCCCTGGTGCTACAGCTCATCCTGCCCCTTTCCAGATCTGTGTCCAGCTCAACAACAATATCGCATTGGTTCTATTAAAGAGCTGAAAAATCTTTCTTGCAATATCAACTTCCAAAGAATTCCAAGACATCCTTAAATTTAACCCCAAAAGGTGAGTGTTTGCTCCGTCCCCCAGCCCGTGCTGAGGGAGAAGTGAAAGCGAGCTGCTCACAGCCTGCAAAGCTTTTCTGCTGTTCGTATGTACCCTGGCATCTTGCCCGGACCTATTTTTAAGCCCATTTACTAGAAATCCCACAAATTAAAGGAAATACGGATAATGTTGTAAGAATCCTTTGGGCCAAATAAAAGCTACACATAATTTTCCTTGTGCATCAGAGTAAGATCCTTAACCACAAAAACCAGATTTCCCCAAAGCTCTTTTGCAACAGCAAGAGAATCTTGTTTTGTAAAAAGTTGCTTTGATTCACTCCTGGATTACAGGGAGCGCAGCAGACACCACTGCCTCCCGGCCAAACCAGGAGAGGTGATTACTGTTATGAAACAGAAAGGTGTTAGGAGAACACAAATAAATTAAACATCTCTAGCTCTGGAATGGTGACTATTAATGACAGCAAAGCGTGCAGAAAGCGCTCATGGAGAGAGGCTGCAGGATGTAGGTTATTGGGTTTTTTTCCTTTTTCCTCTGCAGAGTAGACTGTGGCATGTTTTTAATTTCTAGCTTCTTTCAAACGGTGTGTTCACAGTGCTCATGAAGGGCCAACGTGCTGAAAAGCCTCCTCCAGCACCCTGCTGTCCTGGGCAAATTCCTGCTTGGTGCACCCCAATCCCACCTTCTCCCAGCTCCGAGAAACCCTGATAATCTGGCTTTGACAAACCATCAAATCAGAAGACCACCAAACTCATGTCACTTGTCCTCATGCCAAATCCTGACCTGTTCCAGGCAGGACAGTCACCGCAGACTCCCTTCTCCATCCTCTCCAGTCCCCATCCCTAACTGCATCCCAGTACCACAGCGGGGCTGGGGGTCCTGCCCCCCCAGGACAGGGACAGGATGATGCCAACACAAACTGTGCATCACGCCAGCCATGGTGATGGGCCTCCACACCATCTCCTCGGGGATTTTATATAAAACAGTGATTTCATGCAAAAATAAATCTGAGTTCTGTATCTCTGTATTTATATAGTTACAGTGGGGTCTCGTGAGGTGAGCACAAGGGAGGGGCAGTGCAGGAAAGAACTGATGGGTCCTTCTGCAGGGAGCTCACCCACCACCCTGGAAATCTCCATCCTGGGTGAGTGGTACCCGTGGCTGGAGACAGAAGCCCCCCATTGGGTGTCAGCCCCCCGTTTCCCACGGGCACCCCTCACCTGCTGCCACAGGGAATGGGGAAGGGGCAATCGGCTCCGACGGCCCTTCCCCTCCACGCACTCCCCAGCTGGAGGGGGCTGTCCCTTCCCTTTCACCCCTTCCCCACATCGCCTGAAGGAGCATCCCACTGCAGCATCTTCTGCTGTTGGGAAGGACAGAGAGAGCTGCTGGTTTATACAGCATCCGCAATTTTAACTATGCAAAAGACTCCATTGTGCTAAATAAACTCCAGTAACAGCTCTCATATTTCGGTAGGATTGAAAAGACACTAGCAACCAGACACAGGTTTCAATAAAATTCAGAAGACAAGCAGAAACAGCCCCAAAACACAACAGTAAAAGGCTGCATTTGTGGTTAGTCCTTGCAGGGAGGGGATGAAGGGAAGGTGCGTCCTTCCCAACAGCAATAAAGTGAAGCAAAGCAATCATCATCAAACCCGGCTCCCCCTTCGCTCTCATGCATCCCCAGCAGTCACTTAAAATGTCTTCCTCGCAAACATTTCAGCTTCCTTTTAAAAAGAAAAATAATTGTACCAGGGTATAATCACTTCTCTCCTACAAATGCACAGATCCAAACAGTTAAACACGCAACTTCGGGAACTTTCCCAAGATATATTTGTTTTGCATGGAAAACAAATGTTTGGGGTTTTTTTCCTGCCTGGGAAAAATATTTAAGCACTAAGTTTGTGAAGCCAAGTTCATTTATTCCTGTTTTACGTTGCTGCTCATGGGGATGTGGTGCTGGCTGATGTCGCGAGCCCCCGGCCCACGGCTGCACTGGCACGTGGCCCCAGGAACACTGGCCTGGAAAATGGTTTTCTCCATGGCACGGGATGGCAGGACATGTCGAGGGATGGCAGGACATGTCGAAGGATGACACTGCGGCCACCCTTCCCTGAAAGCCGGAGGTTTCCCTCCCAGCCCCGCCGGCTGCAGTTCATTGCCATCACACTCCTCAAAACGGTAAGTCTTTTCACAGCGATGCTCTTAGAAATAGCAATACTTGATTTGCATTTCCCTGCGCACCTGCCTTTCTTACGGAATTCCTGGCCTCACTGTGTGCAGACAAACTCCTCCTTGTCCCCGCAGCTCCAAGCATCTTCCACCTCCGCCGGCCCTGGGTGGGACCAGAAAGCTGAGGCAGCAGTGGGGAGCAGTCCTGCAGCTGGGATGCCGGCGGGGAGATGGGGGACAGGCAGCTGTCCCCACCGAGGTGGCAGTGTGGCAGTGAGGTACACGGTGCTGCCGTCGCCGTACAGAGCAGCAGGACTCATTGCACAGATATTACTGAACACAAACCAGCCCCGTTTCTCAGGCCAGGTTCTGCTTTCACCTGCACCAGTACCTTTGGCAGATGCATTTCAGAAGCGCGTGAATACACCTCCCCTGCATCCCTCGCCGCCTGCCGTGCAGTGCCCTGCTCCCGGGGAGCCGGTGGGGATGCAGAGCGGGAGGCAGCAGTGGCAGCACGGGGCGCTGACAGCCACCTCGCTTGCCCCCAAATTGGGGAACCCGGAGAACAAGCCTTGGTCCTTCACTGGGGACCGACGTAGGAGCAGGCATGGAAAAAAGCCCCCCCTGGGGCCAAGTACCACGTGCACGTGAGAACATGGGGGGCACCAAAGGGTACCCCTGCAGCAGCATCCCCGAAGCACAGCTGGGTGGCAGCTGCCCCAGGCAGCCCCTCAGCACCCAGACACCGACCTTCCCAGGACAAAACAAGGGAATATGGCCTGTAAGGGCTTTCCATGCTGAGAAAGAGCTTCCACATGCCAGCTGGGACCCCCCAAGGTCCCTGCCCTGGGAGCAGAGATTGGTTTGCATGCCGGCAGCCCTCCCCTTCCTGCGCAACAGCCCTTTTCCCAATTCCTATGAACTGGGAATGACAGACAATCCTGTTCTCCCAGGGAGCTCTCTGCCAGGGAATTCCTGCTTATTTCTAAGAAGGGCTCGTTCTGGCCTGCCCCTGAGCAACACCAGCCTTTCATCAATTAAAAGACGATAAGAGAGATCTGTTCAGCCCCGGATCTCAATTACTTGCTCAGACACCTGGAGACTTTTCACACCAGCCGCCAGGTCCTTCAGCTTTTTGCAGCAACACAGCAAGTGATTTGCCTCTATTTTTTCCATTTCTCCGTGTATTTTTGAAAAATCTTTCTGGCCAGTTAAACCAGAACCATCACGATTGCGAAATCCAGGAAATTTGCTGCAACGCTCTGTAACACTTGCAAGGCAATTAGCCAAAACCTCACACAAGTAAGCTTTTTTTGCCACACCATTCTAACCACCGAGCATTAACCCATTTTCTTAGGAAACAACATCTGCTGAAATAACTTCCTAATCTAGGAGCAGGCATGGAAAAGAAGCCGCTGCAGTCTCTCCAGCCCACAGTAAACTGAATTTTCAAGAAGAGTTGTCCCACTCAGAGGGTACCGACTCGCCCCAGCTGAGCAAATGGCTCCTTACACAGACCCTCTCCCCAGAATATTTATTACCTGGTCAGGAACAGTAGCATCGAAGGTTTCCCTGCAGCACCGATACGCTTAAGAGACGGTGCTTCCCCATAGGAGCCCACGGCAGAGGCGATGGTGGAGCAGCCTGGGGCTTTGGTGCAGGAATTTCCACCCCTGAACCCAACTGTCGTGGGGTCTCTTGGAGCTACACCCTATAGCTGTAGGAATAAATCAAGGCACAGGCAGGAGAGCTCCTGGGTAATCATTGGTAAGAATAAAGAAACCACTGGGCAATAAAGCAACCATTTCCACTCCCTACCCCTGCATTTACACAGCTTTTCTTCCTGGGAAGATGTCAACATACAGCAAAAATTAAGCTTCATGATTTGCCCTAGGAAACAGTTCTCACAGATAAACTGAGGCAGAGCATGATAACGTAACCAACGTTACACAGTGAACCAGCGCTGGCAGGCAGAAGACAAAAATCACACTCGATACTTTTCCCTATTTCAGATTAAAACAGCAGCTCTGCTTCTGTGCTATTTGTTATAACTCATTCTCTCCCTTATTCTCTATCCCTGCTTTCTCCCCCATCCTGAAAAACCAATAAAATAAAATAAAAAGCTTCCTTTTGGGAATGCAGCATTAATAATACTGCTACCATCTGTTGATAAGTCCAACGACCTGCACAGGGAGGGAAGAGGCTGCAAAGCTGAAAGGGAGTCAAGTGTTTGCATGGTTTTATTGAGAAATGAAATCCAGCTTTAAACACAGTAAATCGGAGACTATTCTGAATCACCTCTTGAATTTTTTAATGCTACTCCTGGGAGCACTGAAGGTAAATATGTTAATTTGACTTCAATCATGGTGCAGGAAAAAAAAAAAGCACAGTGTATTAGTTTAGGGTACCAAGTCTTAAAACTATTCATGCATTTCTGCATATTTTATACTCAGCAAATAAAGTTCCAAGGTTCTATAAGGAGGCTGCAAAATTATTCTGAGTAAGCAATAATGAGGTGTGCATTATATAAGGCTGATACTAATGGTAATCTATTATTAAAATTTAAGAGTTATAGCAGCTACATTGCAAACAGTCCTACAGCACTTTTCCTTCCCTAGGAAGGGAAAGCAGCAGCTGGAGAGGGAGGCTGGCGAGACAGTGGGTTTTGTACGTGGTGCACGGGGTAATGCTCCCCGACCGGGTGTTGCACCCCAGGTCCTTGGGGTCATCGCTCTGATGTCTCTAGTGAGCTCCCCCGCAGTGTAGCACCACCGCCCGCTCAGGCACGGTCACGAGCCACGGCAGGTTCATATTCCCAGCGTGTTTAATTCTCTGCCTGATGTTTCAGCGTAAAGGATCTCCTAAAATGCACCGGGCATTAAAAAATTAACAGGGTTTCAAGTTTGTATGCTGCAGCGATCCTCAGGGCTATCTTGATGCTTGATTTCTGCTGCGATACCCCACTTAGGCTGCAAGGAGGCCAGGAATGTGGCCCAGTAAAACCCAACCTGCTTCTCCTACCTGCCAAATCCCCTCCAGAAGTCCAAGAAAAGCAGCATCACGACATCCCGGTTGGATACATGACCCACGTCAGTATTCAAACACATCAAGGGAAGAGCGCGGCACTGCATCGCATCCTAGTGATGCCCACCAAGCTCAAGCACTTTGCTTGGTGCTGGTGTGAGCTAGACCTGCTGTGTTCCGCTTGGATGTTGTCCTGGGAACCGGCCACTCTCCCCAAGGGGGAACCACTGGGTGCTGTGGGACCCGTCCCCGGCACCTCTCAGCACTGCTGTGAGAGAAACAAATGGCAAACCCGCCGCCCCCCCCCGCCCCAACCCCCCAAGTTTGGCTTATCTTCCTCCTTCCTACATCTTTTGGTGAGAATCAAAAGGAGTCTCTGGGGGCTGTAAATCTGTATCTGACAAACCCGTACAGAAATAGGCACATCGGCGAGGGCCCAGGCGCTGCAGCAGCGCTGGGCATCTCCACATTTTAACCTGTTATAACTCTGTCTCGCGGGGTTCACAGACCCCAAACACATGCTGGGAACTGGGTGGTCTTGCTGCCATCACCTGTCCCTTGGAGGACCCCCCCCGCTTCGGTTTGCATGAAATGCAAAATTCAATTTTAGCTACATTTCAGAGTGTATTGCTAGTGTACAGCCAAGTTCTTTTTTTCAAATGAAATTTTTCAGTGAATTTAGATCCCAAAGGCAGTGTTCTGCCCAAACCAAAGGATAATAAAGCATAATAATTTCAGGAGAAACAAACTTACTCTGAGACCTTTCTGCACAGAAAAGGATCTCAAATAGTGACGAGCTCTTTGCTCTCCAGGCTGGATGGGACACTGGGGAGCAAACCAAAGCAGAAAGGATGGAGGGGGCACAGAGCAAGTCGGCATTTGCTGGGTGCTTACAGCATCCACCTGCTCTGTCGGCCCATTCCCTGCTGTATCACCACCTACCTGGGCTGAAGGAGTTAACAACCCTTCTGGGATGGCGTAACAGGAGACCAGAGTTAGTCATCTAGGCATGTCCTGATCGGTATGAACGGGAGCTGGCGTGTGAATGAAGTTGCCTTGGAGATGCAGCCAAAACCAATGACCAGATATTAACTTTTCACAACGGGGCTGCCAAGGGAGGCAGAACATGCAAAACCAGCAGGACGACAGTTTCCAGCCAAAGGCGGGCGCATCCGGATACAATAGGAAGGACCCCCAAGCCCACCCCCACCCCACCCCCCGAGAAGTTAAACCCCACATGTCTTTGCTCAGGAGGCAGGAGAAATTTCCCCTTGCAAAGCCAAGCGGGCCAAGAAGGGCTAGCAACAGAACCCTGGTCTTGGACGTTATGGGGGTGGGTAAGTGACCCCTGGATGCAAGATGCTGTCTGCCCTTGGTCTAATTTTAAAGTTGATATTAAAGACACCGGCACCCATCTCCTTACTTTTTTCTGGAAGCAGCTTCATAAGCAGAAAAAAACAGCTATGGGCACCTTACACAATGAGATGTCATTAAACAAAACCAGTAACAAGTCATTCAAAGGCTGGGCTGGCGAAGGATTAACATGTCAGCAGACATCCCCTGCCCAGCCCCCCATGCTTTACCTCCGCTTCCCAAGGCAGTTTTGGAGGTGGATGAGCAGGATGGGGCGGCTGCTCCAGCCGCCTGCTGGGCTCCTCCGCTGGCACCCGGCATGGTCACTCGCCAGGAGGAAACTCTGCTTCAGGCAGAGGTTTCTCCATCTCAGCTCAGAGCCAGGCAGCTTCCTACGGGGCGTCTCTCCCACCCTGCTTCCCAAGGGAACTGGGCGAGGTGGACAGCGGCGACCACCCAGGCTGCACCAGCAAGAGCATCCACAGAAGCCCATGGATGAAGAGCACGATCAAAGCTCTGCTCCCCTGGACCTCACCTCCCTCCAGCCTCACCGCAGCACTGACCCAGGCAAAGAAGCTGCTTTTCAGCCACAAGAAGGCTTGCAGTGCCTGAGATGAATCGGTGCATCGCCCACCCCTCCCTGGGCAAACACTGCCTGCCGCTGGAGGACACACACCACCAGGGGGGCACCCCCCACACCACACCACTTTCCAACCCAAAGCCTGACCCCGAAGAGGAAGGTGCTTTTCAGGCTCTACCTCACCCCGGCTCACCCAGGGAATGACTTACGGGGGGACAGGATGCGGGAGAGCCGTGATCCCCCCATCACTGCTGCGCTGGCCGTGGAACCCAGCCCCCCCGCCCCCCCCCCCCCCCCATGGACGGGCTGTAACACTGCTCCACAGGCTGCCTGGGCCACCACGGAGCCCAGCAGCGCCCGCCACCTCTCTCGAGAGGAACGTGAGATGAAATGGACACATTTGTATTAAAGCCTGAAATGCAGAAAGCTCCCCGTTCCCATCCGCATGCCAGCCCCTTGATATTTTTTCCCAGAAGGAAAAACAGAAGATGCTTTCCATAAGCAGACGATTTCAGCAGCTAATTTTACCATCACTTATGGTCGACTTTATGACTAAGATTTCATGCTGACTATATTAATCCTGTCAAATTTCAGAGTGAGAGAGAAATGATACTGTATATTTTATGGCTGCAATAACTTCTAAGCCATTAGACATGCATGCTGACATGAAAGTAATCAAATTGATTTTTTTCCTATTACAACGAAGAACTTTGTATGAGCAAATAGTCTTTCTGGCACAGGAACGAAACCCCAAGAAGCCTGCACTTGCTCAGGAAATTAGGAAATCGCCACGAGCCATCGTTCAGAAATTTGGCTATTCTGCTTACTCACACGCTCTTGTCACCAAAGCTGGAAGGAACACGCTACAGTCATCCAAACGATTGACAAGAGCCAACACCAGGGATAACTGGAGGTTCCTGAAGCAATGTTAAATATTGCAGACGTTGCCGTTAAGTGCTTTTCCAGCATTAAAGGCTGCACCGAGCCTTTGCTAACCCACCCAGCCCCTCGCACGGGACAGCAGCTTGCTGGCCACTTCTCCAGGCGTTGGGTGTACAAGCCAGAAGAGGTCAGAAAAAGTTGTTTAGAGGGCTTCTCAGCAAGTCCTGAAGACCTCGAAGCACTAACAGATACACTAGAGGTGCCAAGCTGATGGGCTTAAGCCCTTTGTGCACATTGAGGCAGCAGGACATGAGAAAGCCCAATGCCAGGAGGCCAGCTGAGAAAACCAGCTTCATTGTCAGCCCAGCCTCTCCTCCATCCCTCCGCAGAAAGCAGAGAGAAAGATAATTTAAAATAATTCTTTACATGTAAATAGGCTTTTAATCCTAAGTTCCACTTGCTTAGCGTCTTGGCGGTTTTTTTGAAACCCAACTCATACCTGCACTCAAAACTGGGAAGCCCTTCTCTGATTTACAGCAATTACCCAAAATACTAATTTAAAATCCTTTAGCATAACGTGCTTGTAAAGTTCTAGAGAAAGTCAGGTCAAAAGAGACCCCGTGATGGCAGAGGTGATGGTCGGGGTGTCCCTGGCGTGCCAGGGCAGCCCGTGGTGGAGGGCACGGCTGCTGCCCAGAGCTGGGGCTCTGCACGGTGAGGGGGAACCGCTCCCTGCACCTGCACGGGGCAACAACGCGTGCAAACCTGTTCTCCTCCTCTGACGCGTGAGGGCACGTTGGGTGTGAAAGGACAAGGCGGGCTAGGCTCAAAATCTTGAAAGACGTGGCAACCAGAAACAATTAAGTGTAGATAACGAATATAATGTAACAGGCTTACATGTCACCCTGACAGGCGTAGCCACGTCTCTGCCATAGCCACTAAAACTTCAGATTTTCTTTGAATTTTAAACACAGATCTCACACCTTATTGAGAATACTGCTACCAATCATGAAATCAAATTAGATCTTTCAAACCAAGTAACCTGCATGGTGTGCTAAACCTGTCTAAAGGCTCAAACGATGACGGGTGTGTGTAGGTACGTGTGTATGTGTAACTCCTCCAGGCTAGCAAAAGAACTGCAGATTTAACATGCGTTCAGTTGCAAATCAAAATGTTTTAATGGCTCTCTATCACTAAGACCTATTTTTCGTTTTCTTTTGTGTGGTGTTTGTTTAAAAAAAAACCAACACAAAACAAAAAGAACTCAGAAAGACAAAAGCATAACCCCACAACTACAGGGATCGCCTAAACCAAGATTTGCTAAATGACAATTTTCGTGAACTCATTTTTCTTACTACACAAGATATTTGTAAAGTCATCGGTGTTGCTGCTGCAATCCAAACATGCAAAAGGTTTCCACACATTTCATTAAGCAGAATGAACTAACTGTGGGGGTCACTTTGACTTTTTTTTTTTTTTTTAATTTAGCCTTAATTCTGATTTAAGATTTAGCTCCTTTCCCAAACAGAAGTTCACAAAAGCAAAGACTCACACTTGCAGCCGTAAAGCCTCTTGCTGTGCACCCACGTAGACGCAGTTTGTTATCCATTTTTTTTTACCTTGCAGAACCCAAATAAAACCGCCCTGTGACTCTGCCACGATTTCTTTTCGGGGAGCTCTCCCCAAGCCAGGCTGAGCAAACAGCCCCTCGCTGCTTTTTCCACTTCTTCCAGCGTTTACTGTTCACCTACTTGGTCCATGAGTGCCCTCCCAACCAGCACAGCAGCACCTGCGGTTCATCGCCCACACTCCTTTGCAGTGACCGCAGCGCTCCGCACTGCTGCTACAGGCACGGAGGGAAGGGACGGGCTTGGTGTGACAACCCCAGCCACACTGGGGGACAGGGCCAGCGTTGAGGGCTTCCTATTGCTACAGCCCCAGCTCGCATCACCTCCAAGCAGAGCTGGGTTTGGGGTTTTTTTGGTTTGGGGGTTTGGTGGGGATTTTTTTGTTGGTTTTTTTTGGGTTGGGGTGTTTTTTAATTGCATCTAAGCAAGCCCTATCCCAACAAAACCCAAGCCTCAGCACCATTAACCAGAACCCACCAAATGGGTCCCTTCCACTGCCATGGTCTGTAAGGATCCAGCCTCCTGAAGCCAGCCTGGTCCACGTACCGGGATCTGCAGCTGCAGCTCCCGGAGGAAGATGACTAGTCAGCACATGAGGCATGAGCCACAGCCCATAATCACCTTCACCTGAACCGCGGCGCCTTCGGCTACCCAGTAGGAAACAGAGAACCCTTTTAGCCAAATCATTACAAAATCATGCTTTAAAGTTATTACCCAAACCTCCCAAATCCATAGTTTTGCAAAGGTAAGAGGGGTCTCCTGGGAGAGGAGGCGAACAGTATCCATGAGTTTCTCATGACCTTACGGAGATTGCCATGACAACACCGCTTCGATCCTCCAAACATGGATATATTCATTTGCACTAGTGTGATTGAGAATAATTAGAGCGAGATTCCCCGAGCCGGGGAGTCACAATCGTACAGCGGTTCATGGCAGCGGAGCCCAAGTTTTGAGGGAAGCAGCCTCAAATTTAAATGTAAAAAAGAAAACCGACAACACTCTTTAGAGCCGCGTGACCTAATTCATTATAAAGAATGTCAGTTAGCAAACCTTTTAAATAAAACATTAAGCTAGAGGTAATTTGAAGCCTTGTGGATTTTGTTTTACTCAATTATTTTCTAATGCTTCAACTTCAAGAATAAATATGCAGAAATAAAAAAAAATACTAAGGGTTTCATTTAATTCTTTTTCAAAAGAAATGAAGACATTCATACTAAACCCAAATACCCTCAACCGAGCCAGATTTTTAATTAAAACTTTTCTGTCCTACAAGATTCTTCAAGGTTGTACTATCTGCTTCCACATCCACGAGCCAGCATCACACCTGCAGATGGGCAAGCACCTAATTCACGTTGGCGTAACCTCTACCATGCACTAAATTTATTTTTTTTTAATTCCTTGCCCGTAATTTACATAACCAGTTGCCATTCTCATGCTGTTTGTTGGGAAGAGTGTCCCTCCAGCAGAGACAGCAGCAGATCACATTGGCCCCCGCTTTGGTTCTATCAATGCGTGATGGTGACGGCGTGGCTGGAGCGAGGCAGGCAGGGATGAACAACTCGGCAAAGAGCAGTGGCGGATAAAAGCCACTGTTGATCTGCACAGTGTAACATGAGGTTAATTGGGAAAAGGGAGAAAACAAAGGGAAGGAGCTTGATGATTAGTGCTGCAAATGCTCTTTAAGAAATACTATAAACCCCAAAGAAATTCACGCTGCAGCCCATCTCAGAGGCTGGGCTTACCTACAGAAAGAAGAATTTGAGTCTAGAAAATTTCACTGTATTTTAAAAGACTCTAAGGTCTTCCTTCAACCTGGACAAGCTTTTCTGAGTGTTTTGACCCATCACCGGGCAGGTTCCCAATGGGAAACAGGTGACTGATGTGAACAGGCACCCAGCCTCTCCAGGAGGTCCAGGTGCTGCTCTGGACACAACCCAGCTCCATGCTGGGCTCACACCTGAGTCCACCACCATACAGCAACCCTGATCTTTGCATTTACAGTCTTTTTCAAAAGATAAAGGAAAAAACAGCCACTTATATGCAGTCCTGGTGGGTTTTTTTAATTTCCTAACCATTACAGCAGTCCAAGGGAAAAAAAATTCACCCTACTCCCTTGACATGGAATACTCCCGGATATATTTCCAACTGGAAATACAAGAGGAACATGGGAAAAGAGAAATCAGTTGTCCAGCATGAGCAATAACTCTGCTGTCCCAGTTGAAGCCAGCACTGGGCACGCACACAGGCAGATTCGACACCAGCAAGCCCAGCAGCGCAGCCCACCTCTGAGGACAGAGCCCACCCAGGACAGGAAAAAAAAAAAAAAAAAAAAAGAGGAAAAAAAAAAAAGAAGTTTAGAGCTAAATATTTTATTTCCATTTGGCAGCATCACTGTTTTCAAGAGGATACCAGGAAGAAATTTGCAGAAAAGTGCTCAACACCGCTCCGCCAGCAAGTCCGCACCACAAAACACTCAGGAGACAAAGAATGCCAGA
Organism: Falco rusticolus; assembly: GCF_015220075.1. NCBI lineage: Eukaryota > Metazoa > Chordata > Aves > Falconiformes > Falconidae > Falco > Falco rusticolus. Next base: position 46,945,314 of record NC_051195.1, read on the forward strand.
AGATAAAAAGATTCCTTTCTGCCACTGTGTTTAGAGTAAAACACCACGCTACTTTGATTTATCCTTCCATGTAATCTTGGAAAAAAAGTAAAAAAAGTCACCCCTTCCCAGGAATTCATTAAGTGGGTTCCAGCGTGCACCTCCACGCTCCAGCTCGCCGTGGGGGGCAAGCAGGGTACCAGGAGATGCCCGGGGCAGGCCATGGAAAGCACAGGGCAGAGCTGACTCTTGTAATCGCTCACTGCTGTAATTATCACATCGCAACCACACCCTGGGGCCACTTTCAGGGTATTAAAAGTTCTCCTCCGTGCCACCGAAGTACAGTATCTCGCACTGGGAGCCGGTACAAACAGTGGTACCCAGCTGAGCAGCATCATGTGCGTGGCACTGCTGCATCCCCCCGCCCTGGGCGCTCCGACCCCGCTCTCACCAAGGGCCTCTTTTCAAGATCGAAAACTACTGATGAATCCATTTCTCTGCAGCAGAGAATAAACAAGGATTAGTATTCACCCGTTCATAACAGGGAAACCCTGCAGCTAGAGGTGGAGTCAGTCAATGCCTGAACATCCAGCCTAAGTTGCTTGACGAATGCTAACTACAACTCCCAGCTTATTTATCTAATTTGGTTTGATTTTAAAATATTGAGTTATCTAACCAGACACACACAAAAAAAAAATCTGAAAATTTCCCATGCTATGAAAACTCCCTGTGCCATTTTATGGTGCTACAATTCAATATATATTTCTGAATTTTACTGAGTTTTATCAATCACATTTGTATTGAGAAATGCCTAAAAAAAATTCAGGGCAAAGGCTACCATTTTTCAAAATGATCTTAAGTGCCTGAAAAATAGGGTCCTACAGTGAATGAGCCTTTCCAATTCTGACTGTGATCCGTAGCCTGTAAATATTTCAGTCATTTAAACCCGTTACAATATTTACTAGGGTCTATTTTTGTCAATCAATCTATAATAAGAGCAGAACATCCCTTTACATACCTATAAAATAATACTCTCTACTTGAGTAGGGTCTGGTTTCTGTATTAGAAAAGGGCAGCTCTGAACTGATACAACCAGTTTGTCACACAAAAAAAAAAAAAAAAAAAAAAAAAAGAATATGGAGGAGGGATAGAGTCAGTGGCACAATCCACAATGACTTCAGCCAGGCCAGGATCTCCTCCAAGAACAGGCTGATGATGCTCAGAGAAATGCGAAGAAAAACGGCAGGACCACCCGTCCCACTGCGGGCATCTGTGGTCCCACCTCCCATCACCCAGGCAGTGCCTTTTATTCAGGATGGTCTTACTGGTCCCAGTGATACAGAACCTTAACAGTGCCATAAATGTGGAATATTGAACATCTGGGGAACCTGTCACTGCAAAATAAGTCGGGCAGCTACAAGCACTGCTCATGGTGAAGGCGATGCTCCGCACCCCTGCCCGCTGGAAAGACGAGACACACCACCAAATAATTCCAGAGAGCAATGAATAGCTGAACGCTGTCAGAGCCTGTACTGACTATCAGTACAGATTTAAAACAACGATCTAAATGCGAAAAGCCTGTCTATTCCTGAGCCCATGAGGTACAATACTCTCCCCCCCAGCCCCAGCCCTCATTTTAAAATTCATCCTTTATCAGCTTGAGTTGAGAAAATCCAGTAGAAAGGCACAAATGGATTGTGCTAGTAAGCAGAAAAACTGTTACATCTTCTGAATGTAATTTTGCCAAAAGCCTCTGCACAATTTTTTTTGTCACGCTTTGCATTATGAAGGAAATTTCTTTTTAGAAGAACAGGAGAATGATTTGCATAATATTCTTTGCAAGTTAATATCAGCCTCTGATAATGATCTCTGCATAATGCAAAAACGTTTGAGAAGACTGTTACAACACTAAGTAATCATATTTTAAATTATGTTTCCCTTTATAGAAAGGTGTTGCAAAAACACACAGACATGAAATCTGTCTGTTGAAGTCCCAAGAACCACCTGACCATCTTCCCACTATTCTACTGTTACAGATTGCAACACTGCCTTTCAAAATCTTACAAAACAAATTACACTGCAACAGTCTGGCTTCACAGAAGGCAGAGCTTTTTCCTGTGCTGATGCTCCAGCACATTACATTTCACAAGAGCTTCTGATGTACTGCACAAGTTAAGCAAGGACCTAGAAATTAAGATGGAACACAATTAGACGTACCGCAGTAATTAAGGCAGAATCTCCTGGCCGCGCCGTCACTAAGCTGTGCCACGCCACGACGGAACACCGAGTGGAGGTGGCAGCACCGGGGCATACCCCAACTGCCACCAGGTACTGGGGACACTGGTTTATCTGGGTCACTCCTGCTCGGTGGGCTGCAGAGCCACGCACAGAGCACCAGAAGCGATGACTGTGCCACCACTGCCACGTCCCCACGGCACAAAAAGGTGTCCCCTCCGGCAGCCAGCGATCTTCCCAAAATCTCTCCGAGGGATTAGGTGTTGTGTGATGCAGTCACAAGATCTCTGCTAACGCCATCATTCATGCCTAATTAGGTCAGGAACTAAACATAAAAAGAAGAGGTCCAGGAGGAAGCCATTTATACAAGCCTGCCGAGCAGCAACCTATTAGATGTGGGCACTGGCTATTTCCCTCAGCCCATCTCAAACAGGGGATGTGGGTGGGAAGCTAATGCACTGGGATATTAAATGCTTAATAAGTCACTAAGACTTAACCACAACCAAGTGGTTTAAACCTGAGCTAACCTTCCCCAAACTAAAATAAAACTGCGAAAGGAACAGAGAGAGGTTCCTGGGACAACCGCTGCGCAAGGCAATAAAATGCAGGAGTCGTACGCTTCGATGAAGCAAAGGCAGAGAACGCTTTCAGCCCAATCTATTTCTCATCATAGCAATGATGTAACAGTCTCGGAGGAAAGCATGAGGCAGGATCCACGGCGTAGGCTGCGCTCCCGAGAGTATGGTATGTACCCCAGAGAGCCACTGTCCCCAGCCCCTGCCCATAGCATCCTCAGGACCACAGAAGAGAGCACATATAGTCCAGCTCGTGCTACCCACGTCTCTGACATATACAACAGGGCATCATTCAGCCTTGAGGGTGGGTGGTGTTTTTCCCCACCTACAAAACTAAGTCTAAAATTCAAATACCAGATCTGGGCAGCCAAGGCACGGAGAAAACAGCCTCCTGCCCGTCAGAGTGCGCTCGGCAAGGCAGCTGTGTGTGCAACAGCTGCACTTGGTGCAGAAAGCGTAACAGAGCCTGTGGTCACTCCTCTCCCCTACACGTTTTGGTAACCTGCAGTTTGTCCAGCCGCGTTCAGCAACAGGCAGGAGAAGAACAACCAGAGTAAGTTCTCAGGCCACAGACCAGCTAGAAAGTGTTTGGGGAGCATTTCTGCAGACGCTTTTGGTGGCACTGGCTGTCACAGTGCCATCAACCCATGTACATGCTCCGAGGTTTTTGCAGGGCCTTCAGCACCTCGAGTCGCCACACACCAGGCTGTACCCACAGATGCTCCAGCACTGCGGACACAACCCCCTCCATCCCCACCAGGCTGTGGGGCACAGTGTGGGGCCAGACACTTTTGCAGTGTATTGCCAGGTGCCAGCACACCCTGCCTGGGAGCAGCTCAGGCTGATCCCCCCCCAGTGCTCCAACCCCATCCTACCACAGAACCATGGAACCACAGAATGGTTTGGGTTGGAAGGGACCTTAAAGATCACCCAGTTCCACCCCCCTGCCATGGGCAGGGTCACCTGCCACTAGACCAGGTTGCTCCCAGCCCCGTCCAGCCTGGCCTGGAGCACTTCCAGGGATGGAGCATCCCCAGCTGCTCTGGGCAGCCCGTGCCAGCACCTCAGCACCCTCATGGTGGAGAATTTCTTCCTAACATCTAATCTAAATCTGACCTCTTCCAGCTTAAAGCCATTGCCCCTTGTCCTATGACTACATGCCCTTGTAAAAAGGCCCCTCCCCAGCTTTCCTGTTGGCCCCTTTAGGTACTGGAAGGTGCTCTAAGGTCTCCTGGAGCCCTCTCTTCTCCAGGCTGAACAACCCCAGCTCTCTCAGCCTGTCCTCACAGGAGAGGTGCTCCAGCCCTCTGATCATCTTCGTGGCCTCCTCTGGACTCGCTCCAACAAGTCCATGTCCTTCTTATCTTGGGGGGGTACCAGAGCTGGACGCAGTCCTGCGGTTGGGGTCTAATGACGGAGCAGAGGGGGAGAAGCACCTCCCTTGACCTGCTGGCCACTCTTCTCATACCTTTTAACGAGCTTCAAGCAGTTCCTTGCTATACCTCACCATGGGCTTCCTCGAATGGGTTTGCAAACTCCTTGCCCTCCCATCACCAGAAACACCGATGCTGAACCCACTAGCAGCGGTGTCCTCATCTCTGTGCTGGAGACAGGTCATCAGGTTCCTCTGCAGCTCCCAGACTCGTGCAACGGTGACCGAAATGAAACCCAGCGATGGATGCAACGCTGGCAGAAGGGGAAATCAGTGGCTGCCCCAGGCTGCTGTGCTCCAGTGCAGACCATGCCTGCGGCCACGGCACACACTGAACGGCAGTACGGGCTCAGGGCGCACAGCAGCTGCTGGAGCCACCGATCTGGTGCTGGGCAGAGCACTCATTACAACTCTCTAATAAGCAGATTTAAAATCAGCTGACTTGGTTTGCAGAGATGCGAGCTGTGACTGCAGCAGGGAAGCCCAGCTACTGGCTCGCAGGGGATGCAGTCACACAGAAAGCCCACACAGAGGTGGCCACTCTGCCCACGGAGCCACCAGCACCTCTGGCCGCATCCAGCTGCGTCTCCAGCAAACCTGCAGAAGAGTCTCCATGAACAGTAGTGTGGGCAATGAATTTGCCCACTCTCTGAGTTCCAGATCACAACTGGTCCTTCTTCATGATGCTACAGCACGGTGGGGCCCGGGGTGAAGCCCCTAATGCCCTGACTCTGCAGGGACACCCAGCAACACGAGCAGCACTGGGAACTTGGGGTGGTTTTTGTCGTTTTGTTTTTTCAAAAACTTGCAAGCAAATCTCTCCTTCCCTTCCCCCAGCTGACATGTCCATCCACACCGGTGCATGGTACCACCAAACACAGCTCATATGCCACACACACACACCCCTACATGCCTCATCACCTGGATGCCAAGAGGGAAAGCTTCTCCAACGTCCAGCAACCACCGCAGCTGTCAGCACGTGCACCTGGGAGATGACAAGGGTGTAGGAACTGCCTCATGAACTGCCTGAACCAAATACATCTATCGTTAATGCTAGATGTTGTGTTTTACACACCCCTGAGGCACAGAGGAAGAGGTCAGGAGCAGGCTGGAGGGTGGCGAGCCTGTGAGACACTCCAACGATTTCTACAGCGCGTATCCGTGCTGCACAGCCAAGGGAGGCTGCGAGAGCATGGCTCCTGTGGGGCTGGCACTCGGCATTAACTTGTGTTGCTTTATATTGCAATATTGCAATTGAACCGTATAATAAACTGCTTTAAGAATCAGCGGGGGGGAAATACCACTGTGGAGGTGTGAGAGCTGCATTTGTTCCTCCAGGTGGTATAAACACATCATGACTTTCACTATATGAAACCTTATAAAGCAGTAAAGGCTACCTGGAACATTTTTGTTGTTTAAAAATCACTTAAAAAGTGACACGATGCACCATGGACATCACCCGGGGACACGAACCGCTGTACTGGTCCTCTGTATTTTGCTGGTGGCCATACAGAAAAAAAGTAACGCCCGATGCTCTGCCGAGCTGTGGTGGGGCGCATGGCCTGGACCAGACACAGTGCAGGTTCTGCTCTGGATGCAGACCATGGGTGAGGTTTGTCCAGAGCTCACCACGGTGTCAGGCAGGTGGTACTCACAAGCCTGCAGATCTTTGCTCATCTCTCAGGCAGGAGCTGCCAGGAGGCAGCAGCTCCCTGCCGTCAAGACCTTCTGCAGGGGCTGGCAGCACTCAGGCGAGCACAGACTGGATCTTTCTCAAAGCATCCATTGGACTTGAGTTAAAAAATATAACTAGCAGTGTCAGTAAGCCTCAGTAAAAAACCAAGAGATCTGGTCTACCTGCAGAAAACAACCTCTCCGTGCAGCGCGACCGCTGCCAGGACAGCTCAGCTCCAAGCCCTGCTGCGCACACGACGGCTGCCTCCAAGGACATGCTGTGATTTCATCACTCAGTTCTTCCACCCGCTCCAAGCTGCACTGCCCTCCTATCCCACCCGCAGCAGCCACAGCTCCCTTCCAAAGAGCAAAAAGTTAAGTTCTCCCTCCTGTGTCGTTTCCTGTGCCGAATCCAGAGCAGTCAGCAAGTACTGCAGGATACACCTCCCCTAAGGCCACTCTCAAACAAGACAACAGCCAGTTTGGGATCTTAAGGGGAAGGTAAATGAGGAAACTTGCTAAATTTGATTGTAAAAATATTCATGAAGATACCAAGCAGCTCGGGTACCTCCAGCTCTCTGCAGAAGTGCCCACCAACTCGCAGGGAAATGCACAGGCGCTTGTCCAAGCCTTTGAAGGGTCTCGAGCGGGGACCACCAGGCAGCCATGTAAGCCCGTGGAGAGGGATGGACACTACCAGGGTATCACTGACAGCAGGACAGCAACTGACCTTACAACTGTGATGGGCTCTGACAAGGCAACGGCTTGAGATGCACCGGCTCCTGTGCTCCTCTCCAGGCTGGTGCCCACTGGGAGGCAGAATGGGACAGCACATTACGGTCTCTTCCCCAAACTGGTTCATGAATCTTCAAGGATACAGGACGAGAAATCTTAACAATGCCATGCAAGGATATAAAAGCTGCTTTATGCTGAAATCAGCACTGCAATCTGAAAGCAGAAGTGTTGTCACCATTAGTGGACCTGAAAACCATGCAGAGCCAAGCCACCCCAGCTGGCAACACAGGGTCTCCAGCCCTCATTGCCCCGCTCTGTGGTAAAGCACCCTCAGGCTCCACACCTGCACTGCACGCACCTTGGGCTCAATCTACATTTTTAGAGACGCACAATAAAAAACACCAATGAAAAAAACCCAAACAACCCAAAAACAAACCACCCAAGAGTCATCTGAAAGACCAGTTATTAGATTGCTTGAAATGACTTGAAATGAAATTCCCACAGATTTTATTGGACTGCTCAAATATTGATCCTGGTGTCCTTCTCGCTCGCTTTGCAACGCAGAAATACACCTTGCTAGAAATCCCACCTGTGTGCTGAGCCAGGAACACGCACGGGGAACGTCTGGGGTTGCTTTGGTTTGTTCCCTCTTCCTTGGCCTCCAACCACCAGCGCACATCAATACAAGAAGCCAGGAGCTTCACACAGTAATTCCTTTGTTCCCTGCCTGCGCGCCTGCAGCACGCCGAGCGATGGCAGAGCACGGGAAGCCTCCGTGCCCACGCAGGAACAGGAGCGTGCAACACGTGCCGCAGCTCCCATCCCGGGTGGTTGCCTCTCTGGTGGTCATCACCTGGCTGTATCTCGGAGGGCTTCTGGACCAGGTAACCCTCAGGAGCCTTCCAGATCCCCTGCCCTCAGGAATTCCCTCCCCATGCAGAATCCCCATGGGACTGTAGGAGAGGAGGGCAGAGAGAGCCTGAGCACACCGGGATATTCTGCTGGGCTCTGTGTCGCTCTGGTGAGGCTTCCCGTCCCCTCCCAGCCCCTGAGATTGTTTAACCTGACTGGCACAAACGCTGTTGGTTTCACCCACAGGTACAAAGCAGCACCCTGGGGTGCACCTGTGCCAGTGCACCCCCAGTTCATCTGCCCAGCACAGCTGGGACACAGATGGGTCATGCTCCGGCGAGGTCTCCCCCATTCCTGTCAAATAAGATGGTGTTTGGATCCTCATCCCAAATTCTCAGGTTACAAAACCACGCAGTGCCTCAACACTTGACAAATAACACCAACAGTATACATTATTTTTTTACCTACATAAAAAGAAAATAAAACAATGAAACCCCAGCCTCTGCTGCGTGTCAATAGCTACTTCAGAGCTCCAAGCAAGCGCCTCCATCACCCCGGCCATCCAGTATCCCAGTCCCTGTGGTGAGGTGCCAGCAGCACGCTCTGTGCTTCATGGCTCACTTCACAAGGCATGTGCCCAGCCCCAAGAAGCTCCATCATTCTCTCCCAAGCCCTGCAGATGTTTCAGCTCAAGCCGGCCTCCTGGCCAGCACCCCAACATCCCCTCCCTCACTTGACTGCCTGCGCAGTAAAGCACCACGCAACGGCACTGCGAGCTCAGAGGAGAGTGGAGCAGCTGGAAGGCAACAGCTCTGCAACTTCCAAATTCCTATTTAGCTTCTTTTAAAAAAAAAATAAATAAATAAAAAAATCACACTCGCAGCATAAATGCAAGCTGGGCTGGTACTTCGCTCCTCCCTCATTGGGATGCGCTCATCCTTAACTTACAGCTCATCCTTAACTTACAGCTCATCCACTCACGAGGTGCATCACAGCCTCCTTAGCAGCTCACACCCCCTGTTAACACGCCAGTGCCCCATCCCGATGGTGAGGACAGCTGCCTGCTTCTCCAAAGGACCTGCCCTTCCCAAGTTCTCCAGCATCTCGCGGGAGGTGAGGGAGATGTGCAGCTCTTGGCCAGCACAGGGCAAAGCTCTGGAGAAGGTGTCCAGAAGCCTTGGATGGGGCAGCTCAGAGTGTCCTGGATGGGCTGGAGCCTTGGCAAGGCTGGAGCGGCCGAGTGCAGCCCCTGGCCCGGACGGAGCCGTGGCATGGATCCTGGGAGCTGTCTGATGAGTCAAGAAGTCCCACTGTTCAATTCACAGCCTGGGAATTAGTCAATCCTCCTCTTTCGCCTGGGGTGGGGAGTGGGGCCTGGCCCCCATCCAAATATTGTGTAAACTGGAAAAAAAACCAACCAACCCTATTTAAAATAACCAAAACAAACCCCAAAACAGTTAAGCTGTAGAATTACTGTTTTGGAGGAATGGGGGAAAGCTGAAGCTGTAACAGCAAGTTCTCCCATTCCCTTCCTCTGAGAGCCTTAAAAAGGCTTCCCACCATCCCGCTACGGCCCTTCTCACATTACACTTGGACAAACCAAAGGGAAGCCTGGTGCTCAAGGTCAGGGTGACAGCCAGCCACCCAGGAGCCCAGCCCGGGGGTGCCCAGGGGTGCCCAGGGGTCTGCTCCAGCCACCGGCTGCTGCTCCGGCTGATGGGCAAGCCCTGCCCCGGTGGGGATTCCGGCAGGGGAGGGATGGAGGAATGGAGCGATGAGGCTGTTCTCTGTCGGCTTCAATTCCATGGATGCCCACGCAGAAAGCTAACACAACCTTCCCAACTTCTACTTTTTTAAAAGGCTTTTCTCTCTCTCTCCTTCCCCCCCAGTTTTTAAAATCCAATTATAGCACGACTCTCTCAGCAGGGGTCAGTGTAGAATAAGAATCGCCAGAGTTAATGGACATAAGACCAAGAAAGATTAATGCCTAAATGGTTTCAAAAGTTGTATGATGCTGATTTCATTAACATTTTAATTGTAATGTATCTTTTTAATCTTCTTTCACACTAATGGTTTTATATGCTTCAAAAAAAAAGAAAAAAACTGCTGACAACAAAAATATCAACATACCAAAATTAACAGACGGAACTGAGTGCTATAATGGGAACTGAATGAAATGCAGAAAACCGTGTTAATGATGCATTAAGAGTAGGAATTGTGCTCAGACAAGAGTCAAAAATTCAGCACTACAGTTACATGCCCTGTCTTTGCCTCCCCCAGATATTCAGCACAACCCCAGATACGTGCCTTTCAGCTGTGCTGTGCTGAAGCAATAACCCAGGCAACATTACCGAATGCATGCACAGATTTAGCCAAAAGAGAAAAAAAAAAAGCGTGCTTTAAACTTGCAATTAATCTAATTTAATCAGGGTGATAGACCAGAGCAGAAGATTCAGAGGAGGCTTCTGCTGCTGCTGCTGACCATGACCCTTTATTGAACGGCACCGACGCTGCTGTCACCGCTCTGCAGGCTCAGGTACCACGGCCACAGCAGAATTCAGACGTGAAAGATGCAGTTACAACCACCGTGCAAAATTTTATTTTCCTTAATTAGAAGACAATTAAACCTAAGCAGTAATGTTTCATTAAGCATGGGCATGTATTGATGATGTTAGCACGTATAAACGAAGGGAGGCACAAAAGAAGGTAATTGCAGAGCAGACAGATGAAATTTCAAACAACTTTTCTTTGTAGAAACGAGCGACTGAGCGATACAGATGCCTTGACCTGCCTGTGAGGCTGGGCTGCAGCTACAGGAGCCATGCAAAACCCGCAGCGTTTCACTTCGCAGTCCATCTCCCTGCTAACGAGTTCTGATGATCTAGTCGGAGTGATACAAACCCTCCACACCAGCACCTGGCAAACTGCAAAACCCTAGAGTTCGCAACAAGAGCGTGACTCCAGCCATATTTGTAACAGAACGTAACCAAAAAGCAGATTCTCATACCCAGGTTGAGTCCTACGAAGGACTGGCCACAGCCAGCGCAGCACTTTGCAGGTTTCCAGCGAAGGGGCACCTATCCAGAGGGGCTGCCCCTGCCTGGGGGCATCTCCTGCCAGCAGGATCTGAGCTGTGAGCTCCGCACCCAAGAGCCACACTGCAGGAGGGGTCTGTGGCCCACCAGGGTGGCCCAGCCCAGCCCACTGGACGTCTCCCACCCGACACTGGCCATCCCCATCCCTTGGAAATCAAGGCATTTTAACCACCTTCAAATAGATCAGACCTCACTCCCCATGTGTTTCGGGCACACGGCCGTCGCCTTCTGCCTTGAAACACCAACCCTTCCCACACCCACCCGTTACACCTCTACCCAGCATAATCCCTCCAGAGCTTAGCGCCCTGCAAAGCACCGAGCACCAAAACATTATCACTCCTTTGCCGTGTCATCACTAAACAGCGTCTTCTACAGCATCTCTGCGAGGAAGTATGTTATTTCCAAACCTAACCCTCCTCTTCCTAATGCCTCATATAATCGGAGCGTAAATGTTTGTCCTATGACAGAGAGAACTGGCATGTTAAACACGTCCCCCCACACAAAATACATATATATATAACCGAGGCTGCCATATGCTTCCCCAGTGGATATCATGATAGGAACGCGCGCATGGAGCCGAGCCAGCGCTGGCACTCGAACACAGGACCCTTTCCACACAACTGCTCTGCCACCGAGCCCACGAGCCTGAGTAAGCACAAGCTCCGTCGTATTTAACTTGCGATCCTTCGCACACGCTATTCTTCACTGTGCTGCCGAAATTCAGTCTCCAGACACCCGGGGATGAAAAACATCTGGCTCCTCTCCCCGAATCGATAGATCCAGAAGAGCCCTGATTGCCACAAATGAGATGCTGCAAAGAAAAGGAGGATTTTTCTTCTCCTGTTTTTTTGCAAATGATTAATAGATCCTGATACTGGCTTTATTGCTGTGAGGATGACACCGGGAGGTGAAGTATTTAATCTCATCCCAGTGACTATATATGGTCACTCTGATGGAGTCACCTCCCTCCCCTTACGCTCGGCTGCCCTTCGCTCCTGGCACTAGCCTCCGCAGCAAACTGGCAGTGCTTGGGCACAGCGCCGGTGAGCCAGCAGTCAGCAGACTCCCCACATTAGTACGCTCTCTTCCCCCCTTTCCTATTTTTGGGGGCTTATAATCCCCCCCAAAAACACCTTAAATTGGGAGAAAACCAGAGAGAATACACAAATAATCAGAAAAAACCCCAAACATTTTAAGAGTACTTTATAGAGAACTGTTACATGGGGGGGGGGGGGACACGACGACACACGAACGAACCCTGTCAAGTTATTTATAGTTATTTATGTTTAAATGCACAATTCATAACTGCTTAGAACTTTTTTTAAAAAAAAATCTTTTTGTGAAAAGTATATCAATTTATTCAGCCCCCACACACTGGTTTGTTATTGGAGGGGAGTTCGTGGCTGCTGAAGCAGGAGCAGTGATTTCTGCACACCCCCCATCCACCCACCTAGGGGGAAAAAATGTGCTGAAATATTTGTCTTCATAGGAAATGCAACACAAAAATGTACTTGACATGCAAATATTTTTTTTTGAAGTCTGACGTGAGGACCTCTAACAAGACTGAAGCCAAACTGCGACGTCTGTGAACAACCCAGGAACACGCAGAGCACAAATCCTGTGCCAAGGGCTATTTATCTTCATTTTATCCCATTGAGCCGTGAGCTTTCGGGGGTCTCGGTCACCATACCAAATAATTGCTCTTGTCACCACTGGCCCCAACGCCTCCTCCAGCAAGGAGCTCAGAGGAGGAGCTGGTGCTGTGCACAGGCTGTGGATACCAGCAACCTCCCCCCCATCCATCAGTCCACCCACAGGGCAGCCTCCACTCCAGCTGAATCCGGAGATGAGGAAGAGTGTGGTACCTTCAGTGGGTTGAAACCCCACTGGCCAAGGAAAAGGAGGAAGCTCCACACACTTCTTCCATCACCCAGGACTCTACGTGGCAGGCTCAGTCCCAGCAGTTTGATTTTTATTACCTCCGTCCCCATTTAGGAGTAAGCACATGACAAAAATGAGTGCAATCCTGCACAGTGGAGCTCGCCTGGGGATTGCCTCTCCCTCCCTGGAATCACGGCATTTTAGCAAGTTTTCCTTTAGCAGCAGTATTTGTGGATACAAAGACTGTAGGATTTAGGGGTTTTTTCAAAATTCCTGTTCTGCCTCCAAACATTTGCTTAAAAACAAGTTGAACTTAAAAAAAAACAAAAAAACAAACCGCTAATGAATCACAGTTCCTAGCAAATGAGCAATTGCAGTTGACACAATGAATTATGCCTGAAGCAAGCTGGGAAACATATTTTGCAAATGATCTCATCCACAGGCAAACCTGGCATGACACTTGATTTGCTAAAAAAGACACAAAGCCTGTCAAAATTCCTGTCACTTCACAAATAAAGTCAGGTAGAGAAAACCAACAGCCTCACCCTCCTTTAAGCATGCTTCACCTATCTCCCAATTGCTCTGCAGGCTTGGTTTAAAAAAAAACAAAACGCCACACACCACCTCCTTTAGGTGTGCCCGATCCAGCCGGGTGCTGAAGGCTGTCGGGTCTTGCTCCCACTTCCCTGGATGAAGAAGGGATGGGATGGGATGGATGAAGACGGGATGGGCTGGACTGGGAGGCTGCTCTCCGGATGGCAACCACGGGCTCAGGCTCAATTGGAGGGCTAATTGCAGCAAGACACAATGCTCCCTCTGGCCATTAGGTATGGCAGGGAGCTGACAATTCAGTTTAATTTCCTCCAGCTGAATGCCTGTATTTTATCTCTTTCATTGCATTCAACTAAACTCAAAGAAATGGGGAGGGGGGGGAGGGGGGGGGAGAGAGAAATTAAAAAAAATAGAAGTGTAGTAGGTTTGCATGGCAAGGTTTGGGTAGTGGGGGGGCAGCCCCCCTGCTCTTCAGCATCCCTGGAGCCCTCTAGGACCGGTTCCTTTCAGCCCAGCCCACCCCGTTTCCCCACCTAAAAAGCTGGCTGACTCAGAAAGCCGGGGAGAAAATTCCAACCCATGGCGGGAGCCTCCTCCTAACCCCATTTTGTCAGGCCTGGGTATTTTTAAACACAGGCATCGTACAGAGCAAGAGCAGTCACATCACCCTTCCGCAGGCTGTTTGGCTCTTGATCGCCCATCTCCGCCACCCTTCACTGACCAGTTTAAGTACAGGTGTGTCAATCAAGGTACTGCGCATCCCTGCGGAGCTCCACAGGCCCAGCACCAGCCCCCCAGAAGGCCTGGCAGGGAAATCGGACTTTATAAGACAATCTAAAATAAATATTTCCATCCCAAGGTGAGATGGTTTCGCCCCCGCTGTCGGCTAAGTGCACGCCAGTCCGGAGGTTTCCCTGAAGCCACCCCAGAGTCCAACAGGCTCTGGCAGATTTCTTGGCGCGTCTTCCCCAAGTGCCAACCAGCAACACAGCCTCACACCTGACACCTCCACGTGGGATTTGAACCAAAACCTAATCCAGAAAGGACTTACCCAGACTTTACAGGCAGGCTCCTTCAAGTTCAAGGAGAAAGGATTTCTCTTTTCCGGGCTCACCAGTGATAACCATGCTCTATGGCCCCCGGACCCGCAGCACAACTGCCCCGCAGGGATGCCCATGGGGATGCTGACCTGTCACTAGCACCTGCTGCAAGGGATTGAAATCTGTGAGGGACCAAAATCTGCCCCCCCTGCCCCAAACCCAAGGGGGCTCCCTCAGGGAGGCACAGAGTTACAGCCGGGGAGCAAAAAGCCTTTGCTATTGCAAAAGGGCCGCGAGAACATCACTTCCAAAACCATCCAGCATCGACACACACGTGTCTTACCTAAAGGTGTCCATCATCTCCTAGGAACAGAGGAGGGCTCTGGGAAAAGCCTGGGGAGCCCTCAACAGCCAACCCCCCCAGTGCCAGCACCGAGCACCCTGAGCATCCTGAGCACAGGCACGAGGGGCAGGAAGGGAAAATCTCCCCAGGGGCCTGTTCCCGGCCAGCAGAGGAAGGGTGGTCCAGCCCAACAGCCGAGCCCCTGGGTAAGGGGGTCTGAGCACGGGACCCTGAGGTGTTCCAGGGCAGCACGCTGCCAGGGCAGCGCAGGAACCGCATGTCTCGCCCCCACAGGCTCCTTCCAAGGATGCGCAGGGCTCCGGCGTACGCGCTCACCGACGCCTGACTTTCAGCCAAGTCCTCGTCTTGCCCAGCAATCCCTGGAAGTTTTCTTTGACAAATTTTAAGTTCTAGAAATCCATCCCCACCCTTCGGCATCCAAATACTACAACTCGTCCCCCATGAAGCTGTATTTATAAGGCCTCTACAGGAGGAAAAGCCCCAAAACCACAACAGTTGCAGCCACGGAAGGCCATTTATCCTCAGGAGGAGGAGGAGAAAACCCTAATTATTTTATATTTGCCACTTACTTCAGATCAAACCATTATTACCTCCATTACCCACACCTGGAGGTCACAGGCTTATTGTCCTAGGCTGGGTAAACAACATCAATTCAGCTAATGAGGAAAGGCTTTATGATTTTTAGTTGAAGGGGTTTATTTAATAGCATGTTGTAAGGCAGGTAATTGTGCTTGAACGTCGCACTTTTAGGCGGGACTGGCTCTCCCGTCCACCCCCGGAGGGCACTGGGGACCCCACCGGGTTTGCGCTGCCGCTGCCAGGGCCACCCCAGCAGCCACCGCCGAGAAGCCACCACGAAGGCAGCAATCATTCCCGTTTGTTTACCGATTCCAACTTCTCCTCCTGTTTAATATTTCAGCGGGAGATGCTAAACCCGCCCGCCAGGCCCTCAATTACGCAGGGCGCGAGGCAAGCACTTGGCAGGCACCGAGCCCATCAAGCCGCCTGCAAGCTCGCAAATGCCTCCTGAAAGGAGGGGGGGAAAAAATAGGGAATATTCAAATTAACGAGCCAGCGGGTAATGGAGACTTGACTGGAAGGGATCCTATGCTTTGCCTCGGTGGGTACGAGCGAGCTGGCGGAGCAGGCGATGGACGCCGTCGGGTTATTTTCCGACAGCCGGGAAGATGTTTGGAGAAGTCCTTGAGCGCAGCAGCCGCACTTTAAGGAGAGCAGCCCGCAGCCTGCAGCAGGCAGGGCAAGGCGCCAGCGCTCGCTCCATAAATTCCCAATTTTTCCTATCAAAGCAGGTGAGGACCCTGCCCCTCACCGGCTGGGAGGCACAGCACCCGTCCCACAGGGAGCCCCCCCAGCCATGCCACCGGGAGCCCCCAGCTGCCAGGGGGGCACCGGGCACCGCGGCCAGCATCACTCCCAAGCGCCAGATTTAGGCGTTCGGCTGGGTTCTGGGTGCTTTGCTTTTTTTAATATCTCCCTTTTCCCAGCGTTTTCCTCCCTGGGAAAGTCCAAGCCTGCTCCTGCCTTTTGCCATTAACCCCACCCCCCCCCCCCCCGCCCCAGCCGGCCCCGCAGCCCCTTCCAGGGTATCCCTAAAATCCCATTTTCCACCTTCGTGCAAGACTTGAAAACACCGCAGGAACTAACCCAGTTCACCCCAAACCAGCTCCCCAGGTGGGGTCCCCCACCCCCCAAAATCCTGCACCCCCCTGGGCTGCGCCGGGCTGAGCCCCCCCCGGGAGTGCCCGAGCCCCCCAGGGGGTGAGCGCAGGGGGGATGCAGGGGGGTGCCCGCAGGGGGGTGACTGCAAGGGGGATGCGGGGGGTGCCCGCGGGTAGACGCGCTATGTGCCCCCCCCCCCCAAAAAAAAGAATAATAACGGGGGGGGGGGACGGGGGGGGGAATAAGGGGGGGCAGGCGCGTGGGTGTGTTGCAGCGCTCCCCCCGGGTTCGGGGGGGGGATTAAAGCGCGACGGGGGTGGCGGTGCCCGGGGGCCCCCCGCCGCCCCGGCCCGGCCGCGGCGCTCACCTGCGGGGCGCCGCCGGAGCCTGCCCAGGCCTAGGCGGGCGGCGCGGTCCCGGCGGCAGCAGGAAGTGGTTCCGGCCGCTCTCACATGGACTCTCCCTGACCTCGCCCAGCAGCGCCGGCAGCCGCCGCCGCCGCGCAGTGCCGGCCCCGCCGGCCGGGCCGCCCCGCCGCGGGGGGGGAGCGCCGGGGGGGGCGGGGGGAGCGGCGCGGGGCGGACACCGGCCCCACCTCCCGCCACCGCCCGCCGCCCCCGGCCCGGCGGGGGGAGGGACCGCGGGGGGCGGGACCCGAGCGGGCACCCCCGGGCCGGCGGCGGGGCCGGGCACGGCACGGCAGGGCGCGCTTCGCTCCTTCATTCCACCTTATTTTAATCTATTTTAATCTGTTTTATTCTGTTTAAATTTATTTTAATTTATTTTATTCTATTCTGGTTTATTCTATTCTATTCTGGTTTATTCTATTCTATTTTGTTTTATGATTTTAATCTATTCTAGTCTAGTTCATTTAATTTTATTCCATTCTATTCTATCCTATTCTATTCTGGTTCATTTTATTTCATTCTATTATATTATTTCACTCTATTATTTTATTCTATTCTATTCTAGCCTATTCTAGCCTAGTTAATTTTATTTTATTCTATTCTATTCTATTCTATTATTCTATTCTATTCTATCTTATTCTAGTCTAGTTCATTTTATTATATTCTACTATTTTATTCTACTCTGTTCTATTCTATTATGTTCTATTTAATTTTATTTTATTCTATTCTATTATTTTATTCTATTCTATTCTATCCTATTCCAGTCTAGTTCATTTTATTTTATTCTATTCTATTATTTTATTCTATTCTATTCTATCCTGTTCTATTTTAGTTCATTTTATTTTATTCTATCCTATTGTATTTATTTCACTCTGTCCTATTCTATTTCATGTTATTTGATTTTTTAATTCTATTTTATTTTATTTTATTCTATTCTATTTTATTTAACTTGATTTTATTTCGTTGTTGTTTTATTGGTTTATGTTTTGTCTCATTTGATTATTTCATCTTTTCATTCCTATTTTTATTTATTTTTTGCTTTCTAATCTTTTATTTTTATTTCATTGTATCATTTTTCATTTTATCTTTTTTTTTTACCTTTATTATATTTTATCGGTTTAATTTTTTCATTGCATCATTTCTTTTTTTTTATTCATTTCTTATTTCTTTCTTACATTTCCTCCATTCAAATTTTTATTTCATTATTTTTAAGTAGCACAGCCCACTTGGAAGGGCCCTACAATGACCACCTAGGCCAGCTGCCAACCGCCTGCTTATTTTATTCTTTATTTCACTTTTTTTCATTTTGTTTTATTTAATTTCCCATAGGACACCCCATTCCTATAGGACGACCCCCAGGGGCCTGTGGGGGCTGCTGGCCCCCCTGGGCTGCACCCCCCCGGGGGTGCTGCTCCCTCCTCCTGCCCCCCCCTCCCCTCCCGTGGGACCTGGCGGAGGGTCCCTCCTGGGGCTGCTGCCCTGTGCAAAGGGAATCCTGTGGGATCTGCTGGGAGATGCTGGTGTGTCCCTGGCTGTGTCCCCAGCCGTGTCCCAGGCCACCCCGCTGAGCCACCTCCCGCTCCTGCAGCTCTTCCTTGAAGCCAACCCAGTGGTTTCTCAGCCCGTTATCTCATTTATTCCCCTAATTAATGAGCTCTGGCCACCCACACCCGTCCCGTTGCCGTCTCCCACCGCCTGTGCCATCGCAGACGCCAGCCCTGCCACCCTTTGCTCATTTCCACCCTGATTTTAGAAACATCGGTGCACGTGTTGAGCCCTGCACGTGGGTGAGGGTTCGGCTCTGTGGGGCCAGGGCATCCCTGCATCCCACTGGCTGCATCCCAAGGGATTCTGCATCCCAAGGGATGCTCCTTGCAGCCACCACGTGCAGGAGCTGCCGTGCTCAGGGAGGGGGTGGGCGAGGGGCCAGGGTGACGGGTGCTGTTCGGGAGGTGTAACCGCTCCAAGTGGACAAGGAGACAGGCCAGCAGCGATGCTGCACACCCACGGCCCATGGCGAGCTCAAGGGGAAGCCCACAGGGGCACAGAGCTCCCACCCCCAGCAAAACCTGGCCTGCGGGGGGTTGGTTTGCGGGGGTCTCGCAGCCCGGATTTTAGTGGCAGAGGAAGATGAACCCAGCAAATCCAGCAAAAGTGCAGAGCCCGAGATTCCCGGGCTGCTCCAGCTCCACTCCCGCCTTCCCTACCTTCCTCCTGCAGGCAAAAGCCTTTTTTCAGTGTCACAGACAAAAGCGGAGTTATCTGAGGTGGAACTGCTCGAGACTTGCAGGCAAATTTCCATTCCAAATTTCATCTTCCAGCTTCAAAAAAAAAAAAAAAAAAAAAGTCATTTCGCTTTGTTGCTTCTTTAAGCCCAAAATATTAAAATCAGCAAACCTATTTGCATGATTAAAATGCGCAGTGTTAGCCCTACGTCTTCTAAATAAATTTCAAAGGAATAACAAAAAACCTCTTTAAAGCATGAGCCTCTTTCTGTCTGTTTTGCATGCAAGATTGTGTCAGAACTTCTTTGAATCTGGAAGTTTCTCTCACACTCCCAAACATTTATCATTTCGAGGCTGCCTTAAAATCTGCAGCAAAATATCCCCATATTTTAAAAATCAACATTGGATGCCTAGATCTGCTCAAGGCTGAGGAATTTCATTAGCACTTGACACTTTAAAAAACAGTGTCAGGTCAGGACAAACACATTTTCTTTGCTGCACAAGATAAAATCGGCTGGGGTTTGTTTTTTTTTTTAGAAATGATGCATAAGAAATATGTCCCAAAATTCTGAGGGAACGGGATCACACTGCCCGCAACACGCGCTGTTCCCAGCTCCCCTCCCTCGTTTATCATTGAAGCATCTCAACGCGATGCTACAAACGCCTCAGCACCCACGTGGACACCCGCCCAGGAGTGGGGCACTGGGGGCCCATTTAGCCACTTTCTGGGCAGAGTGGAGCCGCTGAGCTCCCTTCCGGCACAAAAACGTGGAATATTTCCTGCAGGAGTTCCCCCTCTCATTGGGGGTGCCCCGTGTGTCCCCGGCTGGACCATTGCATCCAGCTCATAGGGCTGCAGCGCTGCTCCTCAGGGCGAGCATCCCCATGGGGATGGCCAGCGCTCTCCCCTTGTCCCTCCTTGAGGGACCACAGCCCACACTGGAGCATCCCCATCTCACAGAGGATGCGGGGACATGACCCCAGTGACGCTCCACTGGCTGCCCAGGTTTTCCAGCAGAGCTCGGGCTCGGTGCAGGGATGGGAGTCGGTGGCGTGGATTTGGGAAGCCACCGGCACCTCTCCGAGCTCCAGGGGAAACCCAGCTGCATCCACAGGCAGCTGGGAGATGCTGCACAGTTGGGAAACTCCTGTTCTTCCCAAGTGCTTCAGTGGGACAGAAAATCCGAGCTCTGCCCAGGGCCTCCCCCCACTCACGGAGAGCAGAAAGGCGGCTAATGCTTCAGCCGGGAGAGCCTCTTCCCTCCCTTCAGCCATGGACATTGTAAAAATGTTCTGTGATGGAGAAAGAAACATTTCTTAAGTACCATTTGATGTCTCAGAATGGCTCCAGGGCTAGAGAAAACATGTTTATTTACTACTATGCTGATTTTAATGCAAAAGATTGGTTCACTGACTAGAGGAAACAAAATAGGCAACATTTTCCATAATGTCTGCAAAGTGTTCTTAGGCTGATGAAAATATTTTCTTTCTTTCTCTCTCTTCCCTGCATTTTTTTTAAACTAGCATTTCAAATTGAAGAATGGCTTGAGGGCTGAAGAAATCACTTGATAAAATACCCAACATTTACATTCTTGCAGGAGAAAAGCTAACTTTTTCTTTTTTTTTTTTCCAGCAGAACAGTAGTTTACCCAGGCAGAAGAAACAATCCCGCAGTATCCCACGTCCGTTTAACCCTTCCTGGCTGCAGCTTTTCAGTTATACGTTAGCTGTTGCCTGCAAAGCGTTAGAGGTTTTGTTCCTTCTGCAAATTCTGGGTTTTGAGGACGCTGAAGATGGTTCAAATACGCTTTGCATCTTGCTTTCCAGTCGTATTTCTGAATGCCTGTGCAAGGGAGCCGGCCTGGCTGGGTACCAGCGTCCCAGCTGTCAGGGAGCCCACGGCAAAGCACTGCTGCACCAAGCTCTGCAGAAACCAGAGGACAAATTTATTTTGTGCAGACGCGACTTTCCAGCAAACTAAGTCATGAACAAGACCTGCAAGGTCTTCCTCATCTTCCTACCTCCAGAGGCGCCGCTGCCGGGGTGGCCGGTGCTAGGGCCGAGGTTGCCACCAGCCAGGCTGGCCTGCTCCCCGGCACTCTGCGGCTGCGGGAATCACCACGTCCCAGCTCCGGGCTGGAAAAGGATGCTGGAAAAAATGCAAAAATTAAAGTCTGCCTTGAAAGACTCATTTTTCGGCAGCAATCCTTCAGAGGACTTTGCAAAGCAGATCAGCTGTCATATTAAGATGAATTTTTGTAACTGGGACAAAAGTTTCCTTTGTAGGTAGAAGCAGTATTATCTACCCAGCCTAACACATGCAACTACTATTTGTGCTGTGCTGTGAACTACAAGGCAAGCTGGTAAAATTACTCGCTACCAGAAACCTTTACTTTGATGGTACATTTAGCTAACACTTCAGTGTAATTGGTATTCATAGGAGAGAGGAGATGACACAGCAGCTATATTACAGCCATATAAAGTTTATTGGGATTAACATACCATCATGAATAGCAGCAAATGACCAAAAAAAAAAAAAAATAAAGGTATCACAAACCCTCATTTACATACTTATGGCAAAGGGATTTGCCTTTTCCTCTCCTCATCGTACCCACCAAGTGGACTTCACCACATGATGAGTTTTGCTTGTTGTGCTCCAGCCTGCAAGAATAGAGACAATCTTTAATGTCCTTGTAGACAATTAAAACACCGTAAGTGAGGAAAGGGTTGGTTCCTTGGGGGATTTGCTGCAATCAGCGTAGCAGAGCCCAGTGGTGTGGGAGGATACATGGGTTCTGGCCATACAGAGCAGGAACTGCCTAGAAACACACCTCTCAGCCATGAAGCTCAAAACGGGTCTGAAGGCAGATATTCCACCTGCCTTTCCCTTTGGAAAATGGAGATAAAGAGGTTAAATGACAACCTGTGACCATCCCGGGAATTTATCTGCTGGCTCTGCCTCGTTAGTCTCTTGCTCCCTCTGCTCCTTGACCGCTTTGTGGTGTCTTCATTTCACTTCCCACTCCAGAATTACACTCTGCTCCCATTAGGGAGCCTTGCCGGCATGTATTTCACTGGGAAAGCTTTAACCCTGCTGCAGTAAATCTCTCCTGGGTCACGGAGGGTCTCATTCCAGCCCAGCAATGTTTTCATGTCAGCCCCGCAGAGATCTCCTGGGAGGCCCAGGGCTCAGAATTGGCATTTTGACGGTGTCTGAGCTCTCTGAACCAGACCATGACCCTGGCAGATAACTGCCATCGCAGCCCACTTGTAACATTAGTAATTGCAATTGCCAGGCGTGATGGGACATGATGGGATGACAAGTGGCGTGTTCGCTGCGCCCTCCAGTCACCCATCATACTGGAGGAGGGACGGGGTGCCAACACTGCATATTGGGACCAGTCCCTGAAATCTTTGCTCAGCCAAAGCTGCAGGACCCAGGAAGACAATTTTTTGGCCAAGGAAGCCTTTCACTTGTTGTCCTTGGTGCCTGTTCAGCCCAGTTATTTTTTCTCTGCCAGCTATTCTCCTTTCCAGCTTTGAGCGTGGGGTGACAGCCCCAGTTATCCCAACCCTCTGTCGGCTCCAGCTCACGTCATGCCAACCAGAAAATGGGAAACACCGCTACAGCCTCTGCCACCTCACTCCTCTGGGCAGGGCTTTCCCACATCAGCATCCCCAGCAACACGACGAAGCCGCTCATGGGATATGACATTGCTCTGAGCGAGCCCATGTGATGGAATCGGATGTTAGCATTGTTATTTTGTATAAATAAATAAAGTTCTGAGATCTTTACATTCTTTACGCAAGGCTCGGGCATCACCCTATGCCACACAGTTGTCACGGTGCAAACGGTGCTACTTCAACTACAACCAGGCTTATTCGTTTTACGTTAAAATGATTAGGAATATGTTAAAACAAACAGAAATGAGAGTGTCTCCAAGGTGGTCGTGTTGTCCTAACTAAACTGGGACAAGGTTGCATGTAAAATGGCTTTACTCGTTTGTAAACAGAGAAGTCCTTCAGATCCTGCCATGAGAATTGCTCCAGAAGGGATGGCACCGCTTGTTTCCAGCTGGGTCCCACGAGGTGAGAGTGGGACAGCAACAAAAATAACACAGTGTTGGCCTGTTTGAATAGCTATTTATCATGGAAAGGTGTGGTGAGTGTGCAAGCAGAAGGGAAAACCCAGTCCCAGGAGGCATTTTTGCTCTGGCTGGGTTAATCCATGGGCAGGTACTAAATGCCCTGGCGTAGCTGAAGTTGCCAGTTCTGCTGCAGGAAGGTTCCCCACCTCCCCAGACACAGGCTGCAGAATGTTTTCTCAGGAGCAGCATTAAAATAATTTTTTCAGAAAAATATCTACATTCATCTGCAAGACTCAACGTGTTGGAGGATAGAACCTCTTTTTGTAAATAATCTTGATATTTAATTGCCTTTACTGCTCAGAAATTGTATTGAACTTGAACTGGCACAGTTCACGGGACTGTACAAGCCCTTCTCTGGCTGACTGCTTTCCCTTTCTGGTGTGCCCATGGTTTCTGCTCCCCAGATGCATCACCTTTCACTTGGCTGTGTGAGTACACACTCTGCCAGCACAGGACTGACTGGGACGTATCTCAAACCAAAACTCCCTGTAGACTATCTCAGGCTTCTCACATAGTATGGCTCATTTCTTTGATACAACCATCGCTTTTTCAAAGCCCTTCTTGGATAATCATTTGAATTAATTTAAAGTTGACCACTCAGTTGACAGCTAAGCAGATAAATGTGTTCAGCCTCTCCCTAGAGATGCTCTTACAGCCCACACCATGTTGGGATTTAGATGCACAGAAACACAAGCAAGATGCCTTACATCAAGGAGCTCGGTCACCCTTGGAGGGGCAAATAACTCTCGCCAGGTGGAAAGGGGACGAGGTGGCTGCATTTCTGCTCTGCAGGAGATGATGACGCCCTCAATAAGAGTGTGAAACTGCTCGAGACCAAGTCAGGCATTTAATTTTTCTAAGCTAGGTGCGTAAATGAGACTGGCATAATCGCTCTGGGTTTCCCCTTCCTTTCCGTAGCAGAACATCTTGGGTTGAAGCATCTGTGACGGGGCTGATGCAGCAAGTTTCTGCGGTCAGAGCCAGGATCCATGCATTGGTGCTGGAGGTGGAGGTGGGCATCTCTGGCTCTCAGGGCAGCAAGCCCCGCTCCTGCTATGCCGGGAGCCCTGGGACTGGTGTCACCGGCAGGTACCACTGGGAAGCGGCTCCTTCACCACTGGAAATAGGCTAACAGCCACACTGACACCCACTGAAAATTTTGCCTATTAATGTTAGCATATGGACAGCTAAACCAGTCTTCTCCAGTGAGGGCCAGTGAGGATAGAGTGGGAAGAGGGGCTGGAGCAGCCCTGCCTCCCCGCAGCTCTGGGTTCTCTCCTGAAACAGTGCTGCTGGACATGGGATAGTCTGGATTTTTATTCTGAGTGATCAAGGTGATCTTCTGAACGATCAAGTGATAACTCAGAGTAAGAATCTGAATGTCTTATGACTGTGAAATTTCCTAAAAATTTAGCTCCAACATGCTGTGAGAATGTCCTGAGAGAAGAGCGCCCAACTGTCAGCTCCTTTGCCACCTCCTCTGCCCGCTCAGCCCAGCCTCTCCCAGGAGAGGAGAGCGTGGGAACTGGGAAGTGCCCAGCAAATTATAGGATCAAACATCTGCCTTTCAGCTGCAAGACACACAGGGCAGGGAAATGACGAATGGGAAAGATGCCCTGCACCACGAGGTGCCTTTCACACATAACAATATAGGTAGAGGATGCTCTGCAGGGGCTGGCTGGGTGTAAATTACAATCAAACGTGGCACACACCCCCCCAAATACTCAGGAAAACAAGAGGAGCCAGCTATTTGCCTGCTGGGCTCATCCGATGGCAGCTCGCCGAGCCCACCACTGCACTCCAGAGCTGCTGGTGGCACGGTGGCCACACTGGCATTCCTCCCAGGCGTTCCTCCCGGGCAGCCGTGCTGTACCTGACCTCTGCACTGCCAAATCAGGAGCATCCAGCATAACACAGAGAGATTTTGAGGAGACAATTGTGTCTAGATTTTCTGCTCTTTGGAAATGTGGCATCTCATCACCTAGCAAGAATGACTCCAGCACCCCCGAGTCCCATCAGAAAATACATTTTAATTCTCCTTGGTGCTCTGGAGGAGCCTCTTAGTGCTCTGGTCACTCCCAGGGCTGAACTCCTGCGAGGAATAAGCTGAGCACACGCAGCAGCCCCTGAAGCACTGTGGATGCAGCCAGGAGCGCATGCTGCTCCCGGCAGAACAGAACTGATGGTGGGCTGTCAGTGCCAAGCAAGGTTTTGCTCATTTTTTAAACTCAGGCTATTTTAGTATCTCTTTTGGCAGAAATCAGGAGGAGGAAAAAATAAAAGAAGAAAAATTTGTTGCACTTCGATGCCTCCTTCTCCTACCTCAGTGAAATACAAAGGAAAAATGTAGATTTCTTTGGGTGAAAATCTCATCTAACAATCTTTGAAAATACATTTAGTTACAATTAAACCAACTTCCTCCCAGGACAAATGCTCCATGGAATTTTTTCTGCAGACCTGATGGAGGATTTTAAAATGGCAGCTATGGCAAAAAGCAGCTCCTGACAGTGACCTCTCTTAGAAGGTTGGTGCATCGCACACAAAAGATTTCCAGAGCGACTCTTGCTGCTTAAGTCAAGCCAAAACTCTTAATGTTTCCCACACCACCAGAGCGTGATCTTATCACGGGAGCCACACTCAGAGCCTGTGCACTGGCGTGGCTCCTTTGCTATCGGTGAGAAAGTCTTGATTCGAGGAAACAGAATGATCCCTCCAAAAGTGCATCGTTAATCTTTATTCTGTATTTGCCCAGGTAGCTCCACTGTTAGAAACAGAGGACAACCCAAGAAAAGCCATCCCTTCAACTCCCTCAGGACAATGCTCTAAGTGATGAGAAAGAGCTTCACCAGCCCAAGATCTATTGGAAAGAAGACTTCAGCCTATTAATTTTCCAGTTTTCCCACAACAGTTTTGAGAGCTTTTGTTTCCCATTGTGATAAGACAAATCTCTAATCCGCTCTTCATTAGGAGCTCTGCAGCAATGTGACGGCCCGCCCGGCCCCCAGACTCATCCATTGCCGTGGGATGTCTCGTACCTGCTCCGAGGTGCTTCCCGCTCCTGGCCGGGCTGGGCTGGGCTCACTGGCACCAGGCAGGAGGAACTGGAGCACCAGTTAATGCACACAACAGCATGGAAAAAAACCTACTGTGATTTACCCACACGGAGTTCAATAAACATTAGATCTGATGGCATTCATCGTTTTTTCATAGCATGCTCGATTACTGCTTCAGTTATTGCTCAAATGACATCATTCCTGGCACAGGAATTGATTGATTTTTTAATGAATATTCATATGGCATTTCAGCCAGGAGTAGGCATTAATATTCTAAGAAAGAAGAATGAAACGTACATCCTAATTTAATGAATGATTGTAAATATGTATCTGATGGATAATGTGACGATGAGCATTTAAAAAGGCATCCATAGTCACCTCGGATGCTTTTCTTAGGAACAAAGGGGCAATGGGATGCAGGCAGGGCAAAGGGGTGAGGGAAGAGGTGGGACTGGGCCACCCCATCACGGTGCTTCTGGCCAGCTTTTCATGACACAGGTCTCCTTGGGTTGGGCTTCTGCACCCAGCCCAGCCCGCACGTTAAATGTTTGGAGATAAAGCATTTAATTATTATTATTAAATTAATAACGGTTACTGACCCCAGGTGATACTGGGGCTGCGATGCGGTCAGCGCTGGAAAACACTGACGAAAGTGAGCTGTGAAGCTCTCCATGAAGAGGCAGGAGATGACCAAGGGGGACAGGAGAGAGCACCCATCCCCCCTGTGCCCACTGGGTGCTGAGCACCCATCCTGCCCCCCGCTAGCAGCTGCCATCCCCCCCCGGAGATGCCAGGAGCTTGTTCGAGCCCGTCCTGCTGAGGCAGGCAGGTATAGCACCGGCTTTATCCTCTGCGGAGCTCTGTCATGTTCAATACCTTTCACCGTATTATGAATTCAAGGCTCGCGGTCCCCGAATGTACATATATTTGTCAGACACTCTTAAGATGTCTCCCTGTTCTGAGCACTGATCCTTTGTGAAGGCAACAGTTGTAGTGCTTCAACAGCAACAACAGCCTTGGTTCTCCCCTCCCCGCACCGGTCTCAGCCCTGGAAAGCACTAAACCATGGGCTTAGCATGTCGCTGCTTACGGACTCTTAAACAGGCGTTTAATTTCAATGCGTGCTCGGTCCCGTGGGGAGAGCACACACCTGAAGCATCTTCTGGAAGCAGGGCTTAAATCAGGGCATCGCCATTAAAGTCACCGAGGTGACAGGCTTGAAAGGCTATTTATACCCGGCGGCTTTCTATTGTGCGAGGGAGAGAAGGGCCCTTCTGCTGACAAAGCAGAAACGTGCCTCTTCCCCACGTGAAGTGTAAAAAGTAATACCCTAAATCCACTGCGACCTTTGCAGAATTGCAGGCAGGACCATGCTGAAATGTCCCCTGGACTGAGACCGGGGAGCAGGGACGCCAACGGGTGCAGAACTTGTTTTCCTTTCCCTCTCCAATGAAAACAACCCCTTGCTATTCCTCTTAGCAGCTGGCAGGGAAAAAAAAAAGCTACCTTTGCAGGCCAGCTCCTGAAACTCTCGCTTAAGATACCAGCCAAGGAAAAGGGCTCTGATCCCTCCAGCACCCTGGAAGAGCAGCCCTGCAGCCAGGGCTCTTGTTTGCGCATCAAGATGCGTGGGACCGAGTTTGACGATAAAAATATATACAAAGTTATGCTTGGTATGGAACAAGCAGGCAGTAGCTGCTGAAGACTTCACAACATCCTGCTTTTGGCTTGCCTCCAAAATACCAAAACAAAACAAAATTCAGTTGGCATCTTTGCAGATTGAAGCAAGTTTTCTTTTTTTTTTTTTTTGCAACAATTGCTGAACAAACGTTTCGATGCTGTGCCCCCGCCCCCGCCCCTTGCTTTCTCCCCCAAATCATGCGCTGGAAGGATGTAAATGATGTTCAAGGTCACAGGCAGGCTGCAAACAAACCTGGCCACGGCCCACCTCTGTCCTCGGTGGTTTCACTGCACCGTGTCCACTGCCGTGAAGCACAAGCTGAGGGTGATGAGTGCATTCGCCCACCGGCAGCAGTGGGGTGGCTTCTTCAAAAGGGCTGAGCCACAGGGCTTGGCCCCGCACACTTATGCTGGGGGATTCTGGACACCCCCCCTCAAAGAGGTGCAGCTTGCACTCCCGGCTCAATGCAACCCCTTGTGCTTGCCATTCACATAGGAAAAGCAAAACCATCTTCCTCCTGATGGCCCCGTCCACGCGCTGCTCCCAAAGGCAGCAGGGTGTTTCTGTGCAAGCCGGGAAGCAAGGCAGCAACGCCAGAGCTACAGCAGCGGCAGCAAAGTCAGCCTCAGAAAAAACCCACAGCAGTGACCTGAAATGAGGGACTTCAGGATTTGGCCTCATATTTCTTGTGCTACACGCTGACACAAAGCAATGTACATCTTCTGTACGTATGCACATTGCAACTTGACCTTATGAGCATCGCTTTCAAATGTTTTATTTATTTCCCCAAGAACAGGCAGTTTTGTTTGAGAAGAACACAAGGTGAAATCCTGACCTCGTTGAAAGCACTGAGAATTTGCCATTGACTCCAGCAGAACTAGACGTTTCTCCCGAGCTATAACCAGGTTTCAGGTCTTGGTTCTTGCTTCTGTTCTTTGTTGGTGCTTGATGCTTTAAAGGAAGAGACAAAAAATCCTATAGCCCTTTCATGCATGCCCACCATTCCCTAAGAATGGAAAAAGCAGCATCAGTCCCCTCCTGCCCTCCCTGGCAAGCAGTTACAGTCCTCGAAGCGTGAAATTTGCTTGCCTGTATTGTAGCTCATTGCTATCATGTCGTTACTGATCATAAAAATTATCCTGTGTTTCTCCAAACCAGGCACCGCATTCATCCCGTTCTGAAGGCATTCGCAGTGTGTGAATATAGGCATAATTTAAACAAACAATCTCTGTGGAAACCACCCCCCTGCTATCGTAAAGAGGAATGCACTCCCCTGGCTTTCAACAGCCAGATTGCAGAAATATGTGTATTTATGTGGTTTTTTTGACCTGGCTAGCGCTGCAAAGCCCTAAGAGCAGCCCCTCTAAGCACTGCAATAGCTACTTTGCAATCAAGCCTCGCCGTGTACCCAGAGGAGCTCTCTTCGTATAGTGTCTTAATCAGTACATAAAATGCTTTCAGTGAAATGCTGCCTTCTTCTGTTTATTTGTCACAACTGATGCTCTGGTGAACAGTAAATAGGAAATCTGTTGGCAAATCAGCACTACCAGCTTGGTTCATTAGGAAAGGCTGGAGGACAGGAGAACTGCGTGCAAGTCCCCGTTGTGCCTCGTGATGGACCCTCAGTCCTTGAAGCTCAGCAAGTTGTACAAATCCTGAAGGCACATAAATCTCTCCTAAACCAAACCCTGCAAAACCGAAGCACACGTTTATGTAATTCTTAGCAATAAGGATGAAGTTATTAAAAAGATACGGGCTGATCACATCAATGTACGCAAGAATTCACCATCAGTTTGGCTAAGAAAACTTTATGTTTCGAGTTCAGCCCGTTTTAGCTGCGCGTGCTGCTCCTCACTCGCCTGCCTCGGCCCCAGCCCCGCTGCATTGCACAACGGCAGGTTTCATGTTTGCCACCAGACCGTTTGCAGTCAGCGTCACATGGAAAAGAAGGAAGTAACAGTGCCTACATTGCACGTAACTGCAAAGCAACTGTGTTTCCAAGAAACTATTAAGCAGTGTGTATTTGAAGTTTAAATTAAAAAGAAACTTGGAAGAATTTTTCTTGGCTTAGGGCTTTTTATGAAATTCAGATTCTAAGTGCAATGTGTCCAGGCAACATCAGTAATGCAGCAAAGCCAGGCTGCATGCAGTGAAGTGGTGTCTCGGGCTCTGACAGGTGAAGCAGGGATCCAAGTGGTCCCCAATGCCATCCACCCACTGGTCCCCTCCCCAGGCAACGTCCCCTTCCAGCGAGGCTGGCAGGAAGGAACAGCAGCCCACAGCCCCCCGGGCACAGCCTGGCACCTCACCGCACTCCCACTCCGCACAGCGATTGCCAAGGGGCTGGCAGGCACGTGTGTTCCCTTCTGCTGAGCCTGCAACGAGGCGGCCCCGTCCATCCCAGGGACCTGCCTGGGATCGCTGCCGGGCTCTACCAACGCCTGCCCCAGCCCAGATGCCTTTCGCCAGCCAAAGGCTGCTCCATTGCACCCCCAAGCCCCCTCCCCGACTGGGGTTGGCTTTGGCCCCAACTCACAGACAGTGTTAGGGTCAGCCCTGCACTCATCCAGTAGGGTGGACCGGGGTCCTGGGGCTGCGTGGGTCCCCATGCCCCGGGATGCTGGCAGGAGACTCGCCGGGACACGGCGGCTCTGTGTGAAACAGCTCCTTTGTGCAGGGCGGGTACACAAAGCCGGGCGTACACACAGCTGCAATTGTTCCTTGGGAGCTTTGCATGGATGAGGCCACTGTCCCCCGGCAGCTTCAGACACCCTTGATGTCAGAATAAATGAACAGGCATCATTAAAGCAACCGCATCAGGCTTTTAAAATATACATTGCTGTAATTTATTTTTGAAATCATTGCTCATTTTTAGCAGCAGGGAGGTAAGACTCCTCTGAAAGAAAGCTCTTTGCCCATCTAAATTCTCCCCATTACTGAGCAAATGGTTTGCAACAACAAATTTATTCCGTGGTGTCTCCTGTGCTCTTTTTTGTTTGAAAAAGCCACAAACAGATTGTGATTTTCTCTAACAGATTCACCATCTGGGAAATTTTTCATGCAACTCCTTTCCTCACTGGGAGCAAGTTACTCAGAGGGGAATTCCCAGCAGAGAGCAGACTCTGAAGGGATGGGTCGTTCATTTAATTAGCATGCATAATCTTGATGTCCTTACTCAGGCAAAACTCTCACCCGGGCCAATGGGAGATTTTTATTTTTTTTTTAAAGAACCAGCTAAGGACTTTGGTATTTGTCTCTTGGTGTTACATACAGTATTTTCCATGCAGGGGAAAGTTGGCTCTCGGATGCATTAGAGACTGTGATTTACTACAGCCTTCTGCATCCAAGGTCAGGATGCAGCCCTTCCAGCCCCTGTCACAAGGCTGAGCGCTGGCAGGAGCAGAGCTAGCGGCAGAGGAGCAGCTCCCTTTTGCACACTTACCCAGTTGCGGGAACATCACACATTTTTGGAGCACAGCCTCTGCAGACAGTGGAGTGTGGGGTGGAGGTCAGTGGGGCAAGAGGCTCTCCAAAACCCGACATGCATCAGCTCAGCAAAGCATCGTGTTCGTACAGCCCTTGGCAAGCTACACCGTCTTTTCCCGCTCCCCTAGTAGATGAATTTATCGCTTGAGAAAGATGCGGGAGATGCAGGGATGCTCCTTTCATCTACATTAACTTAAAGCTACTCCTATGGTAAACCAGCATGGAGCCTAGCCTTGAAGCGCAACACACATGCAGTCTTGATTTCAAGCCACCCAACTGGAGAGCTCAGAGCAGACCCTGACAGCCCAGCTCTGCTCTCACCTAAGCACAGTTCTGAGAGCTGTACAAGAAGATCTTACGCTAAACAATTTTCACTGGCTCATTACTGGACAAAACTTCGCTTTGAACTGACATTTTCTGGGCACGATGACTGCTTTGAAGCAGGAAGACAAAATTAGTGCCGGGAGTTGGCAGGTGAAGAAATGCGAGTTGGTTGGGTGTTTGGTTTTTTTTTTCCCCAGCAGCAGAGCTGTCCAGGAGCTATGGAAACCTTGTTTGGCTAAATAAAAATGGAGAAAGATAACAAGGCTTCATATTTTCCAGCAATGTCTTCACTGGAACAGTATGCTATCTGTGCATGCTAGAGGCTCCAGAATAGCCAAAGCTGTTCCTGAAAGCAAATGTGCTGTGTTGTTTTCCACAACTGGTAGTAAACGCTGTTTCCTATCTTCCCAGGAAGGAAAGGAACAAACCCAATGATTTATGAGAACCCTGGGAAGAATTGCAGCGAGCTTTCAGCCAGGTAGGGCCCTTTAAGGTAAGGGACTTGTCTCTCCTCCTTCTCCAGTCTGGTTCCAGTGCCTTTCTGCCACTGACACCTGCAGACTGGGCCACAAGCCACCCCCAGCTGGCTTGTTATGGAAAATGGAAATCCCAATCCTAAAGCTGTACAGATGGAAGCAAAAAGCTCAGCCCTTGGAGCTGGCTCTGGGAGTGAGCTGAGTGTCTGGCAGGGCACAGAGCCTGCCTTCGAGGAACCCCGAGGCTGCTCCCCTGGCTGGGGCACCAGGTCATCCAGCATCCCAGCCTGGGTCAGTGGCACTGGCATGGTGAGGTCCTGGGGTAAAAGCTCACTCCAGGAACTGGGAAAACCGGTTCTTCCCTAGGAGATAGCAAAGGCTCAAGAGACATATTTAGAAAGAACAATAATAGCAAATGCACATTTATATAGGCCATTCCTGAGCCTTTAGTTGTCATTGAGTCCAATACTCCACAGCACTCACAGAATCATAGAACCATTTAGGCTGGAAAGGACCTTTAAGTTCATCAGGTCCCACTGTTTAACCCGGGACTGCCCAGCCCACCACTAAACTATGTCGCCAAGCACCGCAGCTGCGCTTTTTTTAAACATTTCCAGGAATGGTGAATCCACCTTGTCCCTGGGCAGCCCATTCCAGTGCTTGACAACCCTTTCAGGGAAGAAATTTTTCTAATACCCAATCTAAACCTCCCCTGGCACAACTTGAGGCCATTTCCTCTTGTCCTATTGACACTCAACCAACTTTGCCATCTGTGCCAGCCATATTTTTGAGCGTTGCTTATGGTTTCCTATGTAATACTGAAAATGAAAAATATATCCACCCTTGCCCAAATAATTCTCTTGCAGAAACCTCCTTCCACTTTCTTTCAAGCCCTCCACTGTGAGTCTTCAGCTGTTATGTTGAGATTGCAGAAAGGAGCATCTCCTACATGCATGGGGACAGGGGCTGCTCTATCCACACAAATATTTCTCCAGGTCACCTCCAGCTAGGTCTCAGGGGTCCTCTCTGTGCTGGTTCTCTGAAGCCTGTGCCTCCACTGGCTCTGACCTTGCCACTCACTGGAGAACAAGTCCCATCCAGCATCTATTTTAGGGTTTTATGCTGCTGCACATCACTGTAGTACTTCCCACGTAAGAATAACAGTAATTACAAAGTCCATCACAGTAGGAATATTCCTGTTTATTCTCCTAGGAAGCATCATAACTGTGTCCTGAAGCGATACAGCTCTGCACTGCAAGCTCAGCTCCACATAAGGAAAGACAGCACCTTCTACTAATTCATCAAGGTGCACCTCAATGCGAAGTGACAGTTCCTTCCAGTCACTCAGATGCCCATGGTGGGCAATACAGTCCGCTTACCAGAGTTAAAGCCCTGGAGCTAGCAGCTGTGCTGTGCTCCTGGCTCCTCTCATAAGTTGTTGGTGAATGACCCTTCAAGGATGTAAAAAGAAGTGTTCCACCCAACTCTCGATGCTGCTTCTGAGGCACAACCACACAGAGCCTGATTCTCCTCGACCATGCCCTTGCTCTGACTATTTGCACCCGTGCAAACAGCAGAGGAGGATTTAGGACATCCCCACATCACACCACCAACAGCATCATAACACAAAAATCTTCCTTTTTCTTCTCAAGCAATCAATCTATCCATCAACATGTTAAAAAAATAAGTTTAATGTAGGAGGCATGTTTCATACAGAATTTCACAGGCACCCAAAACACCAGCTGGTGTCATGTTCTGAAGAGTTAACAAGGTGAAACTCCAGCGCTTCAGTCTCGTTCGCACATTCACAGGCTAAACAACAGGCCAAGGCAGCTTTGCCACCGCACATACCATCACTGTCATCCCTGGTCTTACATCTGCAGCACAGCCAGAGCCCCCATTGCTCAAACACCTGGAAAGTTCTGGAGTGAGCAGGACTCATGGGGGAAGTTCTAAAAAGGGGTTAGCATGGGTCCAGACCCGCAGATACACTCCCCCAAATCAGTATTTCTAGTATTTTCTTAATTACCCTTGAGGCCATTTTTAACCCAGTAAGCATAACAGTAGCATTTAAAGCCCAAACATGGAAAGAAAAAAATTTTAAAATTACAGGGAACAAACCAGCTGCTCTTGCTGTTTGGGATGGAATCGGTGTGAAGGAATGAAATAGAAAATTTAAAAAATTCTAGTTATAGCCATCTAGACAGTAAGAAGGGAAGACTTAATGCATTTTGGAGCCTGATCCATCTCTCCCAGCACTGATGAATTTGGGAAGATTAAAAACTCCAGAAGAAAAACTTCCCCAATGGGAAGTTCACAAGTACCTGCTCAGCATGAAATATTTCTGGCAAATATCATTATAAGCCATTTGTTTGACTCTTGAAGCAGAAAGTTCACCGTCCCCTGTTACCCCCCACCCCACCCCCCTTATTAAAAATGCCAGGATTTTCAATTAAACTAAATGGGGGGGAAAAACCAACCCAGTTTATTCTTTGCATATACTTAATACGATGTTTAGCCTGCCTCTTCCTCCCTCCCTCAGTTGTAACTTGGCTCCCCTTGAGCTTGTAAGAAAGTTTTAGAATCTCAGCTCCTTGAGAAAAAAATATTTTGGCAAAGTAATCCTAAAAGCTTTGAAAAAAATATCAGATTTAAAACCACTGAATTTAAATTCTGAACCATTACCAAGATCTTACTTATTCTGCAATCTCCCGAGAATGTCGTGAGGTTTAATTAGCTCCAGTTGGAAAATGCTTTGAGAAGTGCCGTAAAGGTGCCAAATGCTGCTCCACTCATGTAAATCTAAAATGTTCAAATTATTACATCATAAAACAAATCATTTGAAAATTAATTCCTCTTCCTTGCCAGCATGACTTTAAAGGGGGCTCACTTCCCCCACTGCGCTGGTAGGATCACACCACCCGAGCACCGCAAGGTGGCCAAGTGCTGGCAGTGACCAAGAATCAGAGTATTTTGAACTTCATAGCCCCTTTGAGGTCTCCTTCTCGACTATTTAACCTTGGGGTTGTCTACCTTCGTGTGCCATTGCAGACTGGAGCTTCAGGGCACTCTGACAGTAGGTACTTGGCTACCTTTGTGAAAGACGACTGGAGAATCACTTCCCACTGTCTTCTAAGCAACTCGGCCCCAAGGTCTCTCTCGAGGAATATTTGGGCATTTGGCAAACGTTACTTTTTTCGTGATTCAATAAGGACACGTACTTTTTCCTTGGTACGCACTATTGACCCTGGCTGCAGAGGGCTGATGGGAAGTCTGTGCAGTAAAGCAATGAACCACAACACAGAAGCCCTTGTTTGCTCAATTGTCCCTGCAGGAGTGTCACATAGCAGACTTGGACTGCTTAAAGAACCACCACCAAAGGTAGCCGCAAAAGTGGTTTTATTGAAGTAAGATGTTGTAAAAGTGAGGCTTAACAAAGTCCGGTGGCAAGGTTCAATCTATTACTTACTGCACAGAGGATATAATAATGATTCAAAGTTACCAATACAAAAATTTAATGCCCTGTGATACAAGGTTATGCGCAGTATCAGTCACTTACCACAGATGTGCAGTTGCTAAGGGGTCTCTCAGCCTCAAGGAGTAACCTTGAGAGGTGTCCCAACTCAAAGCGAGATCACCACCATTGCACCCAGCTGCTTAAGCAGGGAGGGCTCAAAAAAGCTCACTCAGGCTGTCATATTTATGGAATAAAGCAGTTGGCTCGCAGTCAAATTACGTGCAATGGAAAAGGTAAGTATGAGACTCCTTGTACCCACAACCTCCTTTGTTCCTTGACCAAATTAGTCTTGGAAGGACCACCTGCTATTCATGTGTTAATCGCATGATCAGTGTTCCGGTTTCCAAGCTCATATACATCAAAGCTCACCGTGTCACCCTGTTCCTGCGTGGGTTTTCAAAGAACAGGTTGCAACTAGAGAAGTTCATGACCCAGTCACAGCCTAGACCTTTACTTCCTTCATAGCCTGAACCAAACTACCACAAGTCTGGTCAAGCAGACAAGTGTATGGGTCACAAAGGGCACCCAGCAGCCGAGGCAGGCACGGGCGGGGAGCACAGCAGTGCCCACTCGTACCACAAACCACCCTTTTACTCATTGTTACAAGGAGTGCTGAAATACAGCCACTCCAAGGTGAAACAAGGTCCTACCACCCAACACGCCTGCCTGCTGCGCCTCCTGCGAAGGGAGAGGGAGAGCCACTCCGAGCTGGTTGCTCAGCTCACACCAGGGCTGATTGCTGGCCATCTGTAACGTGTTTCCTGCAGAAATTCTTGAGCATAGCCACCCCAAGAGTCCCACAGTCTGCACACCAGAGCTGCAATGCCCCAGGCTGACAGCTGTACCGGGTAGGAAAGCACTGGGCTGGGAATTACTGGGAATTCTCTCCACCCACAGAGCAAGCTGTAGCTTGGACCTGCAGGATACAGAGGACCTGCAGTCCAGAGAGCGACCCCCCCCCAAAAAAAGCTCTGGAGGGCTCAACAGTTAGGAGGAAACTTCCAGGCACCAGTTTGTGACATATGCTGATACTACATCTTCCCTGCAGAAACAGCCTTTGACTCTCAGGGGGCTAATCTAAAGTTCACACCAGCATGGTCCATTATTTATTCAGCTCCACACATTCAGTCTGCATTATCTGTAACACCTGATAATGAGATAATTTCTCGGTTTGCTTTAGCTTTGGGCTTTAGACAGAAGTGTGTCTATTTTGCATCCATAAGCCTACAAATCAAAGTATGTCAGCAAGAGACTAAAGAGACATACTCACAAACTGAAATATGAAGCATCCTTCCCTGTGTGCAAACTCGCTTTTTTCTCAACCACATTCATATCACAGACCAAAGAGATCACAAAAGAACAGTCACGTATTTCCAGTCTTGCTTATTCCACTATGATTGACTCCAATGATTTCAGGGAGTGGAGGGTGGGAGGGAAAGGGTTTCTGTCATTTTTAACAGTGTTTTTACCAACAGTTCTTTAAAG
Organism: Falco rusticolus; assembly: GCF_015220075.1. Lineage (NCBI taxonomy): Eukaryota > Metazoa > Chordata > Aves > Falconiformes > Falconidae > Falco > Falco rusticolus. The sequence goes on from NC_051195.1 coordinate 46,982,210, forward strand.
AACACCAGAAAAGGAGCAATATTCCATTATAACAAAAAAACAAACAAACAAAACCAGAATAAAAATAAGCTTTAGGCCAGCTTCTGGGCTCCATAAATAAAGTTACTTGACTGACTGCATGTGAACAATCTTGACACCTTAGATCAAGACCTGTAAAACTGAGCTTTAAGGCTTAACTCCCTTCTTGAGCTGTTAGTAAAGCTCTCCAGTGACCCCACTCGTACCGCTGGGGAGGCAGAAGAATGTTTCCTGTAATTGCAGAGAACAATTATCACCATTTCAAATTGTACTCTGCTTTCAGTCTCTCCTAGGTAAGACAGTCTCATCTTGCCATCCTCCATCTGACAGAGATACCTCTGTGAGAAAACTGGAACTAATCAGTTCAGGAAAAAGTAGAACCAAACGCCACAATCTGAACTCTAAGGACCATTGCAACGGGTTCTCCCTCAGTCATTGCAAAATGATAGCATATTTGCCATGACTGGGAATATCAAGAGCACATCCCAAACTCTGCTCCCAGTCACTCCTGTGGATTCGTTCTTTTACAGTAAAACTCAATTACTCAGCACTAACTGCCTGCAAAGGACAAAGCCATTCAAACCTATGTAATTATGTTAAAGTGAACAGAACAGTATAGTGGGTCAAATGTATGTCCTGCACAAATCTAAAAACAAAAGAGGAAAAAACCCTCCCAAACCCCTGCACTCTGCTGAATTTGGCCCCATAATCTTAGTAGGGAATATGCAAAATGCAAACTACATAGAGAAAGGATAACATTGGTCAAGTAGGATACATGTTACACACCTGAGACATTAAGGAACATTTTTAGGAAAAAGGTGAAGATGGATTAAGAGCATGGGGTGCAAAGTTATCTGGCTTCTGTCCTCCAGATAAATCACTGCCCTTTTCATGCCCACAGGAATACAGGAACAGCAGCAAGATAAGCTTCTATGGATTAGAAGAAACTTCTATTAACTTGCGCTGTGCAAAGAAAAAAACCACGCAATCAAGTGTTGCACTTTGATAATCCATATGGCACCTCAACCCTCCAAAAAATACAAATTCCAGAGACAAGTACGTTAATTTATCAATAAAAAGTAGCACTGAAATAAATTAATTTATATAAAAAAAGAAAAGAGGATATTGACACATTTTGGGTAGAAGAAAAGTCACCTTCTCAGCCCACATGCGCTTGTTTTATTTACATATCCACAAATACCATGAAACACCATCCCAGCCCCCCCACTAGCAGCATGGTCACATGAATCCCATAGATGAGCAGTTCATTCATGAGGCTGAAGTCTACACGCCTTCGCCCCAGTAAGAGGAGGATGATGGAGAGTTTGTACTGGAAACGCAGAAAGATCCGGATGCCAAGGTACTGAAGGCAAAACAAGATAGAGAGTGCCACCCAGAGGATGGAGGTAAATAGGCTGCAGCTGAAGTACAGCAGGAAACGAATGAATCCATACATCCATCGGGATTTGAGATAGATGTCGAAATTGTTGTACTTGGTACGCACCAAGTGAGTGGTCCTTACCGGGCCACAGGCCGAATGCAGGCAGGTCGTGTGGGGGCCGTGGAACGAACGGACCCGGCGGGGAATGGGGATTACAGGCATCAGGCACCCCACCGGTCACGGAGTCCCAGGGCAGGATTTACAGGGCACATATCAAATATTATCCATTAACATGGAAGAGATCCAACAGCCTGGGAATGCTAACTCTTTGCTGAGTTTCCAGGAAGGAAGAGACCTGCAGGAAGGCAGAGAAGGGAAACACATTTAAGTAGCCTCAGCAGGAGGAGAGGCAGCACGGCAGATACTCTCTGGCTGGGTGGTTACTTACAACTGCTTTGCAAAACTCAACTTCTTTGCTTAAAACAACTTTGCTTTGCTGCTTTGGTCATTGTTTACGAGGCAGACATACAGAAATACAATTCTGTTTCCATCGTCACCAAACCAGATTCCAAATGGCTCCCTGGTAGCATGCAATGTCAGTGCTAGCCACAACCTGTTATAAGCTTTACAGCGTTAATGCAGGAAAGACAAGAACTTTATTCTGGAATTATCCTAGCTACTTCACAGATCCTTCTTAATTGAAAAGCAATCCTGCAACAGTCCACCCATCTGAGCAGCAGCAGTAACATGTGTGGTTTGCATTGGATTATATTTCTTTTAAAAGGAAAAAAAAAAAAAGAAAGTTCTCTAAGTACTTTTGCAAGTGAATTCCACAGCCCAGACACAGCAGTGATTCTAGATTTCTGTTCATTGCAAAACTTGGCAAAACTTCACCAAATAAACAAACTGAAAATAATGGAAGGTCTTGCAAGAACAATGAGGCAATCATGTTTTTCACACTCTACAGGATGTACCTCCCCTTGCTCAGACGAGCCTTGCAGTCTCACTGTCATTGCACCCAATGGCAAGGGCAGCCTTTCAAAGACATCTACTAGCTTATTTCTCCCTTTGGGACCTGCAGAGATAAGTGAAATATCTTGATCTCTGGAGTGTTTAGGATTTATAATCCTAACATCCTTCCACACACCCATTGTTGTTATGTGAGTGATGAGCAGTAGCCTGTTAGCTGCTCTGTGCTTCACCCCAGGCTTATGATGTGCCAAATTCCGGGAATTATGAAATGACAATACATTCATCAGATAATGCTAGAAAACAACAGGGACTTCCCCAGCCTCCTCACACACCCAGGCGCTCTGAATGCCTGGGTCTGATCTGGCCAGATCTTTCCTCTGTTGAACCAGAAATCCTATTACTCTTAAAATAAAAACTAAAGTAATTTAAAAGTTACTTCAGGATTTTTTTAATTTGTTACTAACAAAACTAATCACAAATTATAAGGCTGCAGGAAATTGTGCTTTGATATCAAACCCCTCTGATATAATGTGCATCACTGGGTAAGTCTGTTCACTGCTTCCTGCCTCAGATTACATGTAAATGGAAATTGCAGTTCTGATCTCTTCTGCTTGGCCCCAGGTTCTAATTCCTTTTTGCCATTACAGAAATTTACAGGCAACCTGCTGGCTCTACATGAACCAGGGACTAATAAAAAGGAGAACAGGTTGACTTATGATTAAGGAATTTTGGAAATTGAAGTCTGTTCTCGATTACCAAAGACACCCTCATAATTTTAGGTGCCTCTTTGCCATAATTTCCTGTCTGTAAGGAAATACTAAGCAGCTCAGAAGTGTGTTACAAGAATGTATTTTGCAAGACACACAAATTGGTCAAATACCAAACCAACCCTTCTGAAAAACAACATAGTTTTGTGTCTGGAGCATGCAACCAAACATGCTTCCCACATGCTGCATGTATACTGCTAAGTGTTTCCAGAGATACTTTCTGAGAACTAAATTCACAAGACAGGTTTAAACCCACATACTCTGGATTCAGAGCATTCAATTTCTGATGATGCAGCCTCTCCTTACAACCACTTTCACCAGGACACAAAAGACAGCTCATCATTTTCCAGCAAACTCTTACGTAGCTACTTAATCTGAGTCCCTCAGCAGCCAGAGGAAATCAGTGGGCAATTATTAGAGTGCTCAGCAAGACCATGCCTGAGTGACAGAGCACAAACTCCGCTTCCACGAGCTGCAGTTTGCGTGGCAAACAACACACCAGCTTCATACCTGAGCCCTGTTTTAGAACAGGGGTTTTCATTTTGACAAAACCTTCTACAGATAAATCCAAGAGAACCACTCCAGCGGCTCAGCTGCAGAGAGTTACTCTTCATGAGCAGCAGCAGCTTGTTCCCATTTACTGTGCCCACCACATAAACAAATAACCTTTGGTAGAGATAAACTCAAATATCAACACTGAAACAGCCATGAGAGCGGAGGAACATTGTGAGAATAAAAAACTTCCTGAAATATTACATTTTTAATGGTGCTGCCATCCACTCAGCAGAAGGTCGGTAATCCGCTGCCGTTTCTGGATGCCACTTAATTCTTGTAACAAAAAAGTGAAGTTTTTCTGTGATACCTGGCCTTCTAGGAAGAGTGAAAGAAACTGCTAAGGTGCTTCATAGACTCACAACACTCTACATGTGAGTTGATCTAAAAGATAAAATGAGAGAGTAAGTTTCAATTTGCTCGTCTTGTGTGTTAAAAAGTTGAGAACTCCAAGCCCCACCTCCCCAAGCATGAATTTTTAATCCCACAAAGACTCTGACAAGAATCATGCACTCCTGAATACACATATTACAGCTCACTGATACATGCTGGAAACAATCAGCTAGCTTGTATTCACAATGCTATACACAAAGACAGGAAACAGAGAAAAATCACAGAATCATCACGGCCATCACCGTTCATCCAGGGCACGTGAAACACAATGCAGAGAGCACACACAGCCAGCGTTTTCCAAACAGAATACAGAAGGGCAGGCCCCCAGCCTGTGTGTTGGCACACAATGCCTAGAAACAGATTTGGACACCCATTCCTCAAGACCATTTTTTCGGGCCTTTCTATTTTAAAGAACATTGCTGTGAGGCTGGAAAGCCGAGTTGGTCTCTTCTGGGTATCATCCTACAGCTCAAAGGATTTCAGCTCTAAGGCCCTGGCAACTTGATGTCAGCCACGCTGCCGTTTACCCCATGCATCACATTAACGGTGGCCTCAGCAAGAAGTTAAAACTCTGAGTAACTATTCACTTAGATGAGTTTTCACTCCCTCTCCTTTAAAATTAGAGCGTATGATGAGAAAGCTACCAAAATGGAGTGCTACTTCTCTTCATCTCACACACTGCAGGCAAGGTCTGCTGGTGCTCAGGGTGCTCATAATTCTTGGAGGAGAAAAGATGACAGAAAGACCCCAACGTTTGCAGATGACAGCACCATCAGTCAGGACCAGTGAGCCCAAAGTGTTCCAGAAGGAGCCAAAGAAGGTTAGGGACAATGACAAATAAAGGTTAACGCTGATAAATCAAAGCGGGAGTAGCGGAAGGAGGGGAAATTCGAACTCCTCCTACATCCTACCAGACCCTCAATTAAACCGAATCCACTTGGGAAGGGACCTGAGGGCAGGGAGCTCCGCCAGGCCTTCCCCACGGCCTGCGAGGTCCCAGCCCAGCCAACGTGGAGCCCTGCCAGCCGGGCGGCCGTGACAGGCGGGCACGGCCACCGGGCCACGGCTGCCACGCACCTCAGGGGGGCAGAGCTCCGCCGGCGTGGCCAGGGCGGGGGGCGCGGGGGCCCCGGGGCCGGCCCGCACCCGCAGGCCGCGCCGACAGGCCAGGCCCGGAGACCCCGCGGCCCACGGCCCCCCGCGGCCGGTGACCGAGCGCTGCCGCACCCACCAGGCCCGGCGCCCGCGCCGCCCCTCGCCGCGGGACCCATCGCGGAGGCGGCCGCCGCAGGAGAGCGAGGCCCGGGCAACCGCCGCCGCCGCCTCCCCCCGGCCTCAGCCCCGGGGCGTCGCCCCGCACTCACCGTCCTGCCCATGGCCCCGTGTCGGGCGGCGGCCACCGAGGCCAGGCGCCCCGGGCCCGGGCTGATGGAAGGCCCGGGCCTACGGACGAGCGCCGCAATGCGCATGTGCGGGGGGCAGCGGCGCTCCGGTTCCGGCCGGTGGCGGCGACGGCGGCAGCGGGCGGGGAGCGGGCGGGGAGGCGCGCGGCGATGGCGTCATCGCGCCGCGCCGCCCCCGCCGGCCGGAAGCGGGAGGCAGCGGCGTTGCCCGGGCAACGGGGAGGCGGTGGGGGCGAGGGGAGCGGCCTGCGCCCGCGGCCGTGCCGGGGGGGGCGCCGCCGGCTGTGGGGCGGGCAGGGGTGGCACACCGCCGGGCCGAGGCAGCCCAGGCCTGGGAGGGTCGTTTCGAACGTTAACCCGACCGCTGAGGGGATCGAGGGCCCGACTCAGCCCGGCATCACATGGCGGGGTTTCAGCTGCCCGTGGCCTAGGGCAGGGCCCTGTCCTGAGGGTGCTGGAGCACCCCCTGCAGCAGGATCCCCTGCAGCAGGATCCCTTGCAGCAGGATCCCCTGCAGCACGTACACCGTTGCTTGAAACAACAGCATGGCAAAGATTTCTCCAAGTCGCTCACCGCTCAGGCCTTTTCTGCCCGAGTGTGGTTTCGTGGCGAGGTGGATGCCGCCAGAACCCTTGAGCCAGGATGGCTGGGGCAGCGCTGGCAGTTACGTAGTAGGGGTCCGTGTCCCAGGAGAGCCCATCCTGCCTGTGCTCCCGGAGGGGCCATGCTTCACTCAGGGCCTTGCCCCACTGAAGGCACTCAAGCACTTTTAGAAAAGCAAGGTGCTAAAATTGCAAACGGAGGACCCCCAGATGTCTGTGGAGGTCAAAAAGATCCACAAAGTTCTTAAAAAACAAACAGGTGGAGGAAAATTCAAAAGCGATATATAGAGAAGGAACATAAAACTTCCTCCCTGCTGTTTTTCCCTTAGAATTAATCACAAATTACTTTCCATAATGGAAAGAATACAGAACTTTTTCACTGGCTCCCTGCCCCACTTGCCGTCTAGGCACTACCACAGTGGAAAAACATTAAATAGCAATAACTCAAGCCATCTGCCAACGCTAAGACCTGCTGCATTGCACAGGCAGCTGAGGCACCAAGCCAAATACCTCCCAGCGTCCCAACTGCCTCGCTGCTGCTCACGCTCGGTTCCAGTTCCGCCCCATCCACATGCCCCACGGAGCAGTTTTATTCTGCAAATACAGTGAAGGGCCTGAGGTGCAGGATGTACATCATGGGGAAATTATAGGCAAGGTAATAAGCGGCGGTGTACTCCTAGCAAATTGCCATTTCTTGTGTCTCCCACACAGCTTTGGGTGGGAGGGAGAAAGGGAGGTGCAAAGCCGATGCATTTTCCCAATAGCATGAAACTGGGAACATCTGTTTGGTGACTAAGATAACAGGAGAGCCGTGTTCCACTTATTTCCCTCCGCCATTGCCTGGGACTGGTGCCACAGCCCAGAGGTGGGATTTCCAGCCCAAGCAACAAAATTATAAAAGGTGCTTTGGCTTTGCAGCTTCCCCTTGGAGAATTACAGGGATGCTGCTGAATGCAAGTGCTGCAAAGGGGCGCTCCTGGCATCCTGAAGGAACCCCTCAGAGTGGGAAAGGTCTTTCCTATCCTCCAGAATAAAAAAACCAGGCAGCTCCACTGAGCAACCCCACAACCTAAATGCCTGTGTGCAAGGGGGCGGCGCAGCAGCATCTGTGCCAAAACTGACCCTTTTAATTTCTTGGGTCAGTATGACAAAAGAGCAAGATGGCCCTATTCAGTTTTCTGCCTGAAATGCTTTGACCCCTTTGCTGCTTCAATGCATGTGTATCTTCATAAAAAAATAAACTGTTTTCAGGTCAGGCGTGAATTGAAGCTTTGACATTCAAAGAGGTAAGATCCTGAAGCAGGGCTTGTAGTTCAGCCTGGAGGGAACCCGCCCACAACACTCCAGCAGCGCTCTGGGTTGTATTTCTTTCCTGTGCTAATTTTACTAAAGACACAACTCATATTCCTGTTGATTGAACAGTTTTGTGTTGACAGCGTTGAAGATTTGTGATGAAACTTATCATCAGCCCAGAGAGCGGGCCATTAGTACTAGTCACAGCGGCCAGCTAGTGCTGATATATTTTATGGCACGCTTCGAAGACAAACATACACATTTATATGTCACTTGTTGCAATATAAATGCTAACTTGTACTTCTTTCAGAACTTTTAATGAATTGTATATATTTCACAAGATTTATAGCGTGAACCGAATGGCTCAAAATATTACTTTAAACATATTTGTCACTTTGGCAACAGAACAAAAAAATCTGGAAGATATTGCGTTTAGAAATAAATCATAAATATATGCATCTTAAAAGAGTTTATTTTGGTCATTAATAGTTGATGGCCCCCCCCAGTGCAGGATTTAAAGTTAAATTATGCAAAATCAAAAACAAACCTTATAATACTTAATCAAACATGCATAAAACTGTCAGGGCCAAATAAATTCTCTCAATTAACTTGCATCAGATTGTGATTGCATTTACTAATTTAATCAACACTAGAATAATTTGGAGACTGGGTAATGATAAATTACTATGGTGCTGCACATGAAGGGCTGCTAAGGTAGTGTGCTGAGACAAGAATGCAAGAAATGCTTTCTAGGCTGAGGGCAAAAAAGTAACAGCTGAGTTGTCACAATCATTTTATAATGGAAACTTCTTCTTATTCCCATTTTGGGGAGGAATTTTTTCCAGTAAAGGCTTTAAATGCCTGTCATGGATAGACCTTGTCTGGATGAATGACTTCAATGTTAGCCCACGGAGTCAATCTCAATTCAATCTGAGACGAATGAAGATGTCAAACCTACGTAGACTTGCCCACCACATTTTTTACTCATTTTGTGAATGTCATCTTTTGCTCTGAAGGCCAGGCTAGGCACTGTGACTTCCAGCCCTGCTTTCTGGCACCAATTCATACTTTAGCCTCGGTCAAGTTGTTTAGTCTGGAGCTGCAGTAACAACCCTGTAATATTGAGATGTCCTTTAGCTCAGTCCTTTTGCACTTTGAATAGATGCGCACTTACAATAAAATGGGTCTGACCCCTGTCTGGAAAAAGCTTTCAATACTATTACTTGTGGAGAGCTAAACATCTCATTTTTGCAAGCGTAAGCAAGGTTTTATGGGGAGGTTCTCATTTACAGGTTCATGCGAAGGAGGCTGTAGGGTATTCAACCCTATAAAATACCTGGACCTCTGAAAACTAGACCTTTATTTGGTCTTTAACCTTTCAACGCCTGTTTTACGAAAAATCACAATGGCCATATAGCTGCTGTGGGAATGAACTCATCACCGCAAAACTCTCCCTCTCTTTTTCTCTCTGCAAAATATACTTTCCACAGTCTAACTGACCATTTTTGTCACCTTTTATTTGAAATGGGGATTGTGCTTTATAAATGTATAGCACCGAGCACTATTTGGTCACCAGAAGAAAGCAGTAAATAAAAACCTGTGTGATGAAAAGTATATCCAGATAGATAGCTAACAAGTTTCCTTTGGTGACCCAGAAACAACTAGTTCCACAGTAATTCTATAGCCATATAGATAGCCATAATTCTCAAGGTCCTAAAGATAATAAATGTGTTAACATGGTATTTTTCAAACTAGCATTCACTGCTGCCTTCCAGTCATATCCAAAACCACCATTCAAAACCAACGGCATCTTGTGCAAACTCCCTTGGGTTTTGCTGAGCCAGCCTGTAAAGCTGAAATATAACAAATTAGGGAATTAATTCTTTCCTTTTCCTTAAAGGAGATTTAGGACCAGATCTGGGCCTTAAATTTTAAATGTAATCGATCCTCCCTGCAAATCTAAAGTGCAAAAGCTTGTGAAATAATTTTTCCTTATTACTTCTTTCCAGATCTCATCTCTTAGCTGAAATGTCAGCTTTAATCAGTTTGAAGAGATTTGCATGTGGTAAATAATAATGCAGTATATTAGACTAATCAAATAAATATATGTGTAGCAGAAAGTGGAACTAATTCCCACTTCTGCAGCACTGCAATACTTGCGTGTAGCCCCCGAGCAGCCCACAGAGCCCCCGGCTCGCCGGCTCTCCCACCTCCCTGGGAAGTTGGCAGGGCTGCAAGGCGGTGGCCTGGGCTTGTGGTGTTATTTGGGGTTTTGGTAGCATTGGGAACCAAGGGAGTGAGTGATGTACAATGCATCATCACCCCCCCACCCCCCCACCCCCAACTAAAATACACACTGCAAAGCTGGAAAGCAGCAGAGCCAGGTACAAATGCAAACCCCAGCACAGATGGTGAGGTTGCAGAGCACAAGGAGGGCAGGCTGCCATGTTCCTGCAGGAATCCTAGCTCCTGTCACGCTTTTATAGATATATATTTTACAGGTGACTTGCGAAATATAAAACTAGACCCGTCTGCAGTTTCTAAAGAAATAAATGATTCGTGTGAGGCATGGTGAGACAGTAATGTTTGATGTATTCAATATACGTGACACATCAGCATGCTTTCTGGCATAATAATCTGCCCAGTGGTGCCGCCAGCCCTTGCCAGACTAAAAAGCTGGCAAGCCAGGGGATGTTCGGTGGGGCTGGGGGCAGCCTGCCTCCCCTCTGCCCCTGCAGACTGCACCCACCCCACTGCACGAAACCAGACAGAAAGACGAAGACCAGCATCAGCATGAGTGGGATCCCAGTGAAGGCGCGAAAGGTTGATATAGATAAAAAATGTGTGTCATCCTATAGTGGGGACACTTAACTGCCCCGATAACATGGTGAAAGGCAGAGCTTTACTATCCCTACTATTCCTCCACCGCCGGAGGAACAGGCAGGTAGTTATTTTAGAGATGCTGGAGTCATGGAAAGATTCCTGCTGACCTCCAGGGGCTGGAGCAGGAGCCAGCTGCACACATATGGTGAGTGGAGAAACTGTCTCTAAAACAAATGAAAATAGAATCGGATGCTTTGCCAGGGACAGGACTCCTGCCAAAGCTTGTTGCTGCATCATGTTGGCTAGTCCTGATCTGGCTGATGTTAGAAACTGCCTGTTATGCAGAAAACTCTCATGGAGAAGTGTCATTATTGCCTTCTGTTAATTTGTAGGCTAGGTCTAATGTAAGCACGAGGCGTTAAAACAGGCCTAATCCATATCTGCCTTGTGAGGCTGAGGTTTGGCGGGGAGGCTCGGGAAGCCTCCCAACTCCTCTGACTCTGCCAAGTACCTCTCAGAGGGTGATGTTTCAGGGCAAAGTAACACCTTTTCTCTGGGAATCTGGGTTCCCTGTTTTTCCATTCATTAATACTGAATGTATCTCAAATTGTATCGTGGTAGTAGCAGACGGGTCCTCTTAAACTCATTGCATAGGTCCGTCGGGTCTGTGCAGAGGAGATCGATCTGCTCTAGGGTGATTTTAGCAACAGCAGCCTGCCCCAGGTCAGCAGCAGAGCTGGGGCATGTCTTGTCTCTATCATTTCCAGTGCCCTGTCTCTATTTTCAGAGGTACTTTAACACCCCGGGAGGGTGCTCAGCACCACGCCGGCACTTAGAGCAGAAAGGCTTTGGGGCAGGGGGTTTGTACAGCTCTGCAGACAAATAGCAGCAGCACCAGCAGCTAAAGGCTGATACCCACCCAGGGAGCCCTGCACCGGGCAAAATGTGGGGACTGAGACCAAGCTCCTCAGTGAGGAAACAAACCTGATCTCATTCCATCGTTCCTCAACAATTTCCTGGAGAAAAAAAGACAATGAGGAAAAAATACAAACACCACCAAGATACTCAGGCAGACTTGAACTTTTACCCCAGACAGGTCTCCTTCTATCCGTTTTCTGATGCTTAAGCCTCAGTTATTCAACACCTGCATGCACGGAAAGGGCTGGCGCTTGGGGAAGATGGAGAGTGACAGGAGAGAGTGGAGACAAACCTTTCTCCCGGCAAAGGTGTATTTCCCTGAGCTCCCCCTGCCTGCCGCCCCCATCTCTCCGGTGTGAATCAATGAAGCCGTCTACTCTGGGCATTGGCTAAATGTCAAACTTAGAGACAGCATTCATTTTTCTGAGATCAATGGAAAGCAGGGTTTGCCTATATTTCTTAAGCATCATTATAGAGCATCAGTCAGTGCCCAAGCCCGCCACTTGCCAGGATTAGCTGTGATGGCATCATTTTCAGCACTAGAGGGTTCACTGGGCCAGAAATACTCCAGCGCTTCTCACTAGGGTGCACAAAATATATCCGTAATGTTTTAAGAGAAATTAAGAGTTCGTTGTTTTTTTTTTTAAACCACCTGGGGAGAGCAGGTGAGTAAGTCTCACACCGAAACCTGGGGTGCACCACCTCCCATTTCGGAAGCACATTGCAAGGATCAGACCCGAGTCCCTGCGACGTCTCCCCCCGGGCACGGGAAGGCCCGGAGGGGTCCCCACAACGTGTCCCCCGTGGGGTCCCCGTGGCGGGGCTGAGCAGGGCTGTGCCTGCGGCCGCATCCCACATGGCGGTGCTCCTGCCCCGGGGATGCTGCTGCGGCCCCGCAGCGCCAGCAGCAGAAAGGGAGAAGCAGGGAGCAGGGGAAAAAACAACTCCAAAAAATTCCGAGCTTTGAATTTAGCGCGTTACGCAGCGCGAAGCCTCTTCTCCAAGGCTTTGCAAAGCCTCTCTGCAGAGAAGAGGGGTTAACCAGGCTCCCCCGCTCCTCAGCCCCCGGGTGATGGCTGTCCCGTCCCTCCTGCTGTACCGAAGATGTGAGATGGGAAGAAGATGTGAGATGGGAACAGGGTGCGTGCAGGAAGAACCCACTGTGGGACCCCCCTGCATCGTCTGTGGCCCTGCAGGCCCCTGAGCCATCTCTGCCTCTGGTTCCTGGGGGATAAACCAAACTGGCATTTGTGTGGGGCAAACTTGTCCCTTTTGCACCCCTTGCCCCTTTTTGCTGAACTGAATTGTGCCCCCATGTTCACAGGGGAATCGGAACTGGCTGCCCAAGGTGTCTGAGGAAGAGTTTGGCCTCAGTTTAGAAAAACGCTTTGCTGGCAGTTTGAGAGAAACTTCTGATGCTTAATAGATTTCAGGAGTCCCTTGGACATTTCTAATGCTTACACTTCTGCTTATGCGCAGCCCAAAGCAGAAAATTACTTTTCAGCATCATAACAGCAGCAATATCCATATCAATAAAAATGATCACGAAAGAATGAACAAAGGATTGATAAGACAAAACTATCTTCAAATACATCAATATTTAATAGCATGTCTTTTCTAACTGGAGGAAAACTACTGCAATGGGATAACGCTGATTTTGCTGTAGATCAGAGCACTGCCCCTCTCCTTATAATTACTGGGAACTGGGGAAATGTGGATGTCCATGACAAAATTGCATCTCCATCAGTAAGGAATATAATTTTATCACTACAGGGAGCACAGGAATAAGAGCTGAGAACATTGCTTCCAAAAATACAGCCCTAAAATCCACTGAATGGACACATTTTGCTGGTGGGTGTCCCTGCAGCACCCTGCTCGGGCAGCGCAGCAGGGTGAATCATGCTCCTTTCTCCCTAACTTTCCTGAATTTGTTGCCAGCAGATCAGCCTGTAACTTAATGGTGCAACATTTTGCTAGCAAGAACACGGAGGAGACAAAAACCCAAAGCCCTCATCAATCACAGCCTGGCTCCTCGTACAATTAGCAAGTTCTATTATCTTAAGAATGACACTTGTAGCACAGAGCAAAGCAAGGCGCACCTAATATTATAATACTGCATGTAAAAAAGGGAAGGCTTGAATTGCATTAGCATTGCATTAGATTCCCATGACTTTTTATATCAGCACTTGTGAGTTATTTATGAATTCATTTATTTACAAGGACAGCCCTTTCTGCATTCAGTTGCCATGGTTGCTTTAACTCCTGTATCCTATTAATTCTGGATGTTATGAAATAAATATAGATCAGACAATCATTGTGTGGTAGGGGTTTTTTTTATTATTATTCTTATTTTACAGTTTGATTCCCTGTGTCCTGGCCAGAAAGACTTTAACACCAGGCACCTCTCTGGGGAGCACCCACCGCCAGATGGATGGGGAGGTGGTGTTGGGGCAATTCACTGAGCTCTTTCCCCTGCCCAGTCTTTTCTGCCACAGAAATACAGCTTGGGCTGGGCAAAATGTGGCAGCTGATTCCCAGCACTGAGCCACCCACCTTAGTTTAAGGCAGTAAGTGGAGAGCAGAGCTGGGAGTGAAAAGGGAATTTAGCAAGGCCAAGAGTTCGTGTGCCAGCCCAGCTCGGCAGCACAATGAGGCATCAGGTACCCTTTGCCTTTGGGAATTGCTACAAAATCTTCTGTGATGCGGATTAGGTCTTCCTACCTTCACCCTGCAAATAGGCTGTTTGCGAAAAACATGGTTATCCAAGAGTGCCAAAGTATGCAAAGCCCTAGAGAGAATCCAGAGGGTTTCTTGGGTCACCTCAGAGAGATCAGAGCATGTTTGATTGCATGAGTCTTGCAAGCAGCTATTACCCCTACTCCTTTTTGAAGGAGGAGATCAGTTTGGCTGCCCTGTTAGCTGAGAGGCAGGGAGCAACTTAATTTTACAAGGATGAGAGCTTTGAGGCTGCTGCCTGTTTCAGCCAGGAACAGGCGTCAGACCCGTGCTGAGTGGGAATGCCCTGTGAGGGTTGGACATCTGGCTGGCCCAGAAGGAGCTTGTGTTTTGCCCCTTGGAGAGGGCAAAGATGCTGTTCGTGAAGGAGTACGATCCTGGAGCCAGGATCCCAAAGCCAGCGTGCTGGAAGTGTTTTGTAATAGAATTCCACAAGAAAATTAAATCAATTACTGAGTCTAATAAAGCTCTCAAGGTTTTTAATTAAACTAAGTTTTAATTAAAGCAGCACAAGCCCATGCTCTTTTGATATTCTGCCTCAGACCCCAGAGGATTGCAACTCCTTTTTGTAATTTACATGGGTTGGATCAATCACTGGAGTCATGAAAATGTGAGAACTTTGTCAATTTTACAGGATGAAATACTGTATGTCAACCTGGAAGCTCCGGCAGCTCAGGGCTGGGAGGGGAGCATAGCTTGGGGTGATCTTTCCTGCCCTCGGCATAGAGGAATGAGCATCAGCCTGAGCTGTTACTGTCCTGGGAAAAGTCCTCTCCCAAGCAAAACTCTTGCCGTCTAATCCAGGAGGATGCTGTTAGTGAGAAGTTCTAAGAGCTCAATAGTTCCCCTGTGCCATGTCAGAGCTGGTACTTTTGCCTCCTACAAAACCCTGCCCCACTCTTCCCCCCAGCAGTGCGTGCCCCAGGCTGCTGCTCTGCCACGGGGCATCCCGGCAGTGCTGATCCAAGAGACAGGCAGGAAAACTGCAGGCAGACCAGACCCCCATCCTCCAACCTGGACATCTGGTAAGTGGCCCCAGAATGTTCTGCCTCTATTTTAGTCTTGTTTCGTACACAATATGCCCAAAACATGCTTTATTTCTTAAGGAGATAAGGATCTTTATGTAACCCATTTTTCCTTAACGCTAAGTCCTTTGTCAGGATTAAAGAATCCTAAAACATCTGTACGGGCTTGGATGGCAGATGCATGGAGAAAGCAGCCTAAAATAACATGGAATATTAACCTACTAAATGAGGAATTACAAAAATAAAATAAAAGGACCCTCTTGCATTCTTAGCTACAGCCAATTGCTGACCTGGCTACCATGATGTAGGTGGATAACAACAGTGTGCCATCCGCAGGGATTTCCATCTGAATGGTCCAAGAATTTTTATCTGATGCCAGAACTCAACTTTGTCAGGAGTCTGGGCTGTGCTGGAGGAGCAGAGCTGCCCTGGCGGTGTGTGTCAGGTCCTCCCGAGCTGCCTGCCGCAGGGCTGAATCCATCCATCAGGAGAGTGGGAGCAGCCAGCTCAAGGCACACTGACTGCATAACGCCTCCAGACGGCGGCAACTTCATTTAAATTTATTCAATACTACTTAAAAATCGGTCCTTTGTATTAAGCAGATTGATGGGCAGACACTTCAGATGGAGGGGAGTTTTGTGTGAACAGGAGGAAGGAGAGACTCTTCCCTTGGCCGCTCCAAGGCACAGTGCTCCAGCCCCCAGGTCACCTTTGCTGGTACTGGGTGGCTGGTGAGAGCTTCCCTCCTGTCTGACTCCCAAACCATTTCCCCTCTTTATAGTAGTAACAGCATCACTTTTCCTGCCCAGACCTGCGACACCTCACTCAGGGAGGTCTCACAGGTCCTCAATTGGCACCCATGAAAATAAGGCATGTGGCGGAGTTTACCCGATGCTGCCTTCGCCACCTCCAGATCTGCTTGTGCCCAGCCAACACGCTCCCCCACACACGGGAGGACAGCCTGTGTAAAACCCCTTTAGCTGGGTGAAATGGCTGTTCTGTATCACCTCTCCCATCACCTCCTCCAAACACAGCAGTGCTGCTGCAGAGGCACCAATAAACACCAGCACCTGCCGGGATTTCCCGTGATGGCAGCGGCATTCGGAAGAGGTGAGAGCGGTTCTGCTCACCTCGCTGCCTGGCCCTGGAGGGTGACCAACTCCCGGTGCAGCCCATGATGGATCACAACTGATGCGTAATACATTTTAAAGTTTTCTAATTTTAAAACCCAAGGACAAGCTATAAAATGGAGCAGCTTCAGAGGGATGAGGCTTTTCCTATGGAATTGTCTCAGCCCCTGTGCCCCCTCCTCGCCCTGAAGTCTTTTGATTCGGGGCCAAGCGGTGGAAAGGCTGGCAGGCTCGGTGGGCAGGACCTTGATGCCCGCTGCTGAGGCTTGCACTGGAGTTTTCTCTGTGTGTGTATGAGAGAGATGTTTACACGAGTTTTCTAAAATCAGCAATGAAAGAAAAACATAGCAGGGAGAAGACAAAACCCTCCCATGTTCCCAGTGAAAATACACTGGAAGTCTGAAAATAACCTAGAAAAAATGCCTGCAGGCCCTTGCAGGGAGGGAATTGCTAAGTGCTGAAAGATATAAATTCAACTTGTTCAGCCTGGAAGTTAACGTGACCCGGCTGGGGCTGCTCAGGGCTTGGTCAGTCAGGTTTATGGTCTTGACTCTGGTGTATTGTGTTTCTTCCCCCTTCATTTTTACAGATTACTGCAGGGAGCAACTCTTTTGACTAAACAATTTGTCCTTCCGTTAAGAGTTCATGAAAAGTGCATTTGCTTAAAGAAGTCAGCGAGGAGGAGAAGGGGGTACCTTTGCTCACCGTGTGTCTGTAGAAGGGTGGAAGGGGAACCTGCCTCCAGCTTCACCCTGGCAGAGGCTGCCCCTGTAATACCATGGCAGTGGGAACCGGCATCCTCATACTGCTCCCAGCCACCACCATGCACAGCCGGGCTGGGACCCTGGCACTGAGGGGGCTGGCAGGGAGCCCCTCTCCAGCCTCACCCAGGGTTGCTGGTCTTTGAGGAGCACCAGCAGCAGCCACGAAAGGCTGGGAGCCATGGTCTGCTCTCCAGTGAGTGCGGATCAGGAGCTGCCCCCAGCTAGCCCTGCTCCTGACACCGTTGTGGCTAATCAGACAGCTCTATGGGTGCTCGTTAGCTGGAACAGCTCAGCATGGATGGATGGACGCATGGGTGCGTGGATGGCTGGCTGAGAGCACTCAGTCACTGCCTTCCCAATGTCTTTGCCAATACCCATGGTCAAACCTGATGCAGCTGAAAGTCTCTAGAGCAGCTCAGAAATAACCTGCAGTGCCTCGGCTAGTTAGAGCCCACTGTTAGCAGCCTCTCCCGTCCTCATCTCCCAGCCCATTTCCAGCGATCCATACAGGTCCCATCAGTCCTGGCCACAGCCAGCTCCATCCCAGCCAGCCAGCTAAGACCATTAGTGTGATTACTGGAGGTCACAAAGTTCAAACCAAAATGTCAATTTTCATTTGGAAGAATGGTCCCATTTTAGGAGCAAAGGGAATTTTTTTTCTCTCTCAAAGAGACCCCGACTGTGAAATCATTGCTCCCCAAAGACTTGCAAATTTCTGGCCAACGAAAGGTGCCAATAGATGCTGGAGCCAATAAAAAGATTAACAAGGGTCACTGGTGCTTTCCTCTTTCCCTGCACTCAAAGGCTCTGGGGCCTATTTTGAAGATATTAACCATTGCCTTTACCTTCTGCACGTTCATCACCCGGTCTGGGGTCTTCATGGATTTATTGACAGGACATTGCCATTAATCTTACCCGCAGAATGCCAGCCTGGGAGTTACTTAGGTTACATCACCCCTTCAGACAGGAGCATTTAGCCAGAGAAGTTTTAAAAGGAAGATTGAAATAAGACAAAGTAGCTGGTGGGTGAAGCAGAGTGCTGCTCTGGGAGGCCCTGGGTCAGGGAGAGTGTCCACCGAGCAGCCTCTGTAAGTTTGTGAAGGCAAAGACCTGGCCTTGGGGAGGCCCCTGGGTTCTGCTCATCCATTCAGTGGGTCAGGGTGCCACCCCCACATCCCGGGGTTTATGATCCACATCTGGGAGCAACTTGGGAGAGCAGAGAGCTGGTGAGAAGATGGATGCTGACCCCGCTCGGAGTGTCCCAGGCAGGACTGGTATGGTGCAGTTGTTGAAAATTTTAGATGTCTCCTTTACTGGAGAAACTCAAAATAACTCCAAAAGGCTTTGCTCACACCAGGCTGCAGCTGGGCACGCTGGCTGGGCTGCTGGCACTGTGGGGTGGCACACGGCAAGGCTATGTGGGCTTCTGCCCACCTAGGCGGTGTCACGCTTTTAAAGTGGGTTTTTTCTTCTATGTCATTGTGTTAAATAATTAAGTCTATTCCATCTTTACCTACTGACAATGTGGCACTTAATTAAGTGGTTTAATTAGAAGCTGGCAGCTTTAATTAAGTTTAGGACTGTAGAGGTGACTGGGAGCCTCTAGCTGAGTTGCAGAGCCTTTCCCTGGGGGAGCAACGTGGGCTGCTGGTGAGGGAGAAACCTTTGCCCCCTTGTCCATCGTCCTTAGCTATGCCAGGGAGGGAACCACCATCCTGCTGTGTCCCCCAACCCTCTCCCCACTGCTGAGGGTATGGGTGGTTTGGGCACCCTTTGCTCAGACATTTGGGAGAGCTGAGGTCTTCCCTGGGACGATGGAGCAGGAGGGAGACACGAGGGGCATGGCCAAGCAGATGAGTGGGCTTAGCAGGAGGTGGGTGTCGGGAGCCACAGGCTCTCCCAGCAGGTGCCCATCTCTGGCTAAACCTGCTGAACACCCGGGGTGGATGGCTGTGAGCTGGACAGGTCTCATGGGATGAAGGCTGCGGTGGGCTTAGGAAGAGCATCTGCAATTCTAGACCATGCACAGGGCTGTCTAAAAGATATATTGCTTTTTAATAATGTAAATATGTAAATATTACCGAGGTGCCATTAATCCTCATTGCCTCAACATGATACCACTCTTAAGAACAAATGTAATAAGATATTATTAATATGCAAAGTAATAGTACATTAACCTGACTAACACCAATAAATTGCGGAGCTTAGCACAAAGGGAGAAGCTGCTCATGGAGCAGCCTGCACCCCGCTTGCCTTGGGGCCACCTCCAGCAGCACCCCAGGCTCTGCAGCGCAGAGGACCCTGGTTTGCCCTGGAGGACCCCTCGCCCTGGGGAATCCAAGCAGCTGGGAAGGAGCAAGGAGGACCTGGGAGAGGAGGTGGGTAGGAGCAGGCTGGGCTGGGCAGACCCTGCTTCTTATTTTGAAGCGAGAGCCCTAACTGCTGAGGCTCCTTTATCAAAGCCTCATGTGTTTTCCTGAGGGATTTCTTGACTCCATTTCATAACAGATTTGTTTTAAATCCTAAGTGTGTATTAGGAGGGAGAGTCTTGTTGGTCCCAGAAGTGTGGAAGTTCACACAGGCTTTATGCCAGATTTCCTGTCTGGACCTGCAGAGAGGTGGCCAAGCCTTCATCTCATCAGTGGTTGGATTCCTCTCCCAAGAAGCCGTGTCTTGATTCTCAGACCCAAAGTCCATCTCTGTTAAAAGCTTCAAGCCCTGCAGATGGATCCAGCACAGCCCTGCTCTCACTGCCTGCCCTTCATGGTGTATTTTCTCTTGAAATACAATGACATACAGGGATTACAAACTGGAACGAGTGTCCCAATTGACATTTGCCAGGCTGTGAGTGCAGGCTACTCCCACCTCTCCATGGTCCTGGCAGGCCAGCCTCCAGCTTCGAGCTATGTGAATGGCAAGTGGGAACAGAGGGAGAACACCCGGCAGACCAAAAGGAGCAGGGGAAGCCATAAAGTCTGAATTTAGGGCTTGAAAAGGAAATTATTCTGTGCAAATGGCTGAGTTCAGATCAGCCCTGCCTTGTAAATCTTGCTCATCCTTCTCACGAGGGAAACCTAGTGAAATAACCAATATTTCAGCAGCACACAGACTTCTGGAGACCTTCACCTCTCAGTGTCCTCTGAGCCCCACACCCGGGCATGGGACTGGAGAGCAATTCAGGCACAAGCATGGCCATGGTTTATGCAAAAATTAACCTGTTGCCCTTACTTGGGTCAAAGTAATTCCATTTCATTTGGTAATCTGGGTCCTTTATCATTAATGAGTCCTTGGGGAGTGGGGGTCAGAGCATCTCTTTTTTGGCTGAAGAGAGCAGCAGAGATTATTGTTAATATTCAGGCTGTTCAATACAGCAGAAAGACCTTTTGCTATTGACAGCACTGCTGGTTTTCACCTCATTGGTGAAGGGAAATTGCCAAATTAATCTGTCATTAGATCTGAAATTAATCCTTAATTTCATGATTAATGAACCTCAGAACCTCAGACCTACCTGGGTAGAGTGTATTGAGAAACTGTATACAGTAGATGTCTGTAATCAAGACTATCCAAGAAAAGGAGTAAAAAATAATTATTCTGGGTTTCTCTCTGTAGAAGAATTAAGTGGCACACAGTAAATTTATCAGACAGTAGGCTGATTTTTTTTTCCCCTAGAGCATTAATGAACTGTGGAACTCGCTGCTGGAGGATGTTGTGTCAGTTGTCACTATGAAGGAGCTAGAAGAAGACTGAATTTGTGCTTTATATGTCCATCTACTGCTTTCAACCCAGGAGGTCTCTAGAAGTGGGTTGCTGAAGGGGCAGCAACAAACTGCAGAAGGATGGCCCTTCTTCCAAACTCTTCCCCAACGCATTTGCTGCTGCCTCGTTTGAATGGCTCCTGCACCTGGGGGACCTCAGGGCCATATTACAGGGGTATCAGTTAAACCACTCCGAGCTCATGTAGATAAGGCTTTAGGCCAGCCAAAAGATCCCCAGTTTATTTGCTGGAGCTGTTTCTCTGTCTCTCACCGCTGCACTCCTTGCACGCTCCGCCAGAGCCCCCAGTGCTGCCTTCTCTCTTGCTCAGCTAATTGGAGCAGCCAGTTGGAGCTCGCTGTGGACAAACTGTGTTTCCCTTTCCAGAACGTGAACCTTCCCTTTCCTTCCAGGGTTTCTTTTATGCATCATCATTTTAGTAGGCCCTATTGTACTGGAAATCTGTTTGCCACATGTTAGCTGGAGCTCATCTGCTAAGATCCTTGGTTAAATATTCATGGAGAGGTAGCTATTAAACTAGGGGCGAGAACTCAGGTTACACAGCAGAGATGAGAAGGGTGCACTGGGAGAGGAGACTGACTCAATATCAAGTTAAAAACCCTCGTGGAAATGACTTACCCCACGTAAGGCCTGGGCATGGAGAGGGAGGAGAAAATCCCAATCACATTGTGCTGCCAAAGCACATTTATTACCTGAATGTCATCAGTAAAGTGGTGTATTGGGCAGCCTGGAGCCCTAAAGCACGCCTCTGGCAGCCGGTGGAGTCCTGCGTGAGCTTGTGGCCATTAAAGAAGCAAGAGGGAATTTCCAAATGGGCTGAGCTTTTAACGGGGAAAGAAAAATGAAATGTCCTTGCATGGCACGTGTCCATGCTCACACACACAGGGCAAGGAGATGGGTTGGATAGGGAATAGCATCAAAGCTGCTATTCCAGTCCAAACGAGGGACTCAAGGGCTGTAGCCTGCAATGCTGGAGGAAGGCGGGGTGGGGAGCGGCACCGGCTGGGGACCCCACAGTGCCCTGTGCCTTTGCAGGAGGCGGCTGGGGGCAGACCACCCAGCCAGCCCCTCTCCACCGCCTCCTCCCTGGCTATTAACTCCCACAACCTGGGGCCAGGAACAATAAGGGCAAAAGGACAAGAGAGCAGAAGTCAGTCTGGGGTGTCAGGTAACCGGTTACCTGAGCTCTGCCTAAAGGTAACTTCCTCATGAATAGCCCACGAGCGCTCATCCGAACACGACATGCGAAGCTGGTGAATTATGCAGGGCAGCCGGCCATGCTCAGCAGATGGCATCGCTGCTGTAACGTGAGCAGCCACACTACACAAAATGCAAAGCCCAGCAATTAACCTTTTTGAAGGTTTCCTCTTGTCTCGGGGATTAAACCTCCCCCAACCCCCCTGCACTCCACTCCTACCCGAGAGAAAAGAGTAATCCCCCAAATAAATAAGGAAAAATAGATTTCAATACCTCCAGCAGCCCTGTGAGATTGTCACATGGGCTCCAGGCACTCTGCCTGAATACCAGCAGGTCTGAAGAGAGAGCAGGAGGAGTGACAGCTCTGCACCGCATGTGGCACTTGTCCATCCCAGCTGTGGCAGCCTCTGGTTTCGTACCAGCCGAGGGATTGCTCCCCATTCCCACACTTCCCTGCATCTCAGGCACATGCAGCTCTTACCAAATCAGCAAGTCCTGGGACTTCTGTTGCGCAGCTGGTGCCTGTGAATTCTGCATGCAGAGCTGCCCAAGCAAATGGACCTCCCTAGGTGAAGCCAGGCTTGCCCTGGCTCGGCAGAGCGGTGTCTGCAGAGCAGCTGCAGTCTGGGGTGCAGTGGGATCCGCAGTGCTGCTCTCTCACACCAAGAGTCATTTTCTGTCTCTCTCATACCTGCTGGCTGGGGACAGCGGGGTCACTCCAGAGTGACTGGTAGCAGGATCAGTGCAGAGCTGCTGCAGCCTGCTTGTGCAAGTGATGCGACATCACAGCTCGGGAGGTTGTCACTGCCCTGCACCCGTGCCATCCTGTTATTTTTCTTTGAGATGAATCTTTGGCTCCAGAGGATGCCTGGAATCTGTTTGAGATTCAGTTTTTATTTACAACCCCAAGCTTCAGCATTTTATTCTTTCTAGAGCCTGTCCTCCTGGAGCCTGGGCCAGGGTTGATTTATGAGAAGAAAATAAAAGGAGAATAAATCATTTTTTAAATGAAGAGAGCAAATTGATCTTTTCCTCTTAGAGTGAAAAAGATCCCACTATCCCAAATAGAAAAAAAGGTCTATGGCCATGATTACTGGGTTAGGAGAAGGGTGGACAAAAGAGAAGGGGCCAGGGAAAGAGCAGCACTACGGTGCAGGTGAGGGGTTTTGTCCATGACCCTCTTCCCCCCTGGGCCCAGACTTACAGCCACCTCACTGGAACAGGCAACACACCCAGAAAACTTGGAGCTTTCAGCCTGCACTAAGAAAAGAGGATGAGTGGATCTCATCCTTTGAAAAGCAACTCCAAGGAGGGTTTGGGTGGGCTAAAGACAGGGGGAAACAGGAGCACGTTCCCTTTTGCTCCCCCCGTGCTCCACCTTGGCAGCAGCTTGGTGACCCCACAGTGCAGCAGCAAAGGAAAACATGAACATGGGAAATGATTTACTATTTAGAGGAAAAAAATATGTATCACATGCAAAGCATTCACCTTGGTGTATGACAGAAGTTATTATTTTAACTCTGATACTTAATCCTCTTCATAATTAAACTGATTAACTCATAACAATGGAGTCTATATTGCCTAATACTTTTAATTAACAAAGTGTTGTACATATCCTGGCAAAGCATTACTGGCATACTTCCTATGCAATACACTTAATTCTGTAATAAATTATTAGTACAAATGACTAAGATACATTGCACCCTAGAAGAGACTGTCAAGAGAGAAAGACTTCAGACTCTTGGACGCTGGTTGGACCATTACAGGGCAGAAGAGATGCCAGATCCTTTCCTTGTTCTCTGTGGTGCTTTGCACTCAGGACAGTGCCTCTGCAGGGGCCGTTACTGTCTTTGTGAACGGCAGTTCTGCTCCACACTTCGGAGAAAGCCAAGACAGTTTCTCCGTTGCTTTCCAGGGATCCTGCCTAGAGAAATGCCAGGATGACATTTCTTTATCTCAGTGCAAAAGTGGCCCTAAAAGATGGATAACCTGCACCACTTGACCTGGAGGTTTTGCTTGCTGTTTTCTGGCTGGCACCCTAATCTGTTTCACGCATGAGAGTTTTGTCTGCACCAGTTTTTAAGATCTGGACTGTTGCTGCTAAATTCAGGGTCTGCTTCAGAGGAGCAATGCAAGGTACAGAAAAAGCCCGTGAAATCAGCGCACCAAGGTCGGAGAGGGTCAAGCATGAAGTTTAATGCAAAATAATCACTTGGCTCCTTAAGGTGCCTGAGGAAAACTACAGGAAGGTAAACGCTGTGTGCAAGTACGGCGATGCTGACAGCTACAGAACCTCCAGAGAGAACCGACTGCAGAGCTTTTATCTGGGTGGGCATGCTGGAGCATCTGTCACAGCCACGTGGCCCTCACACAGCAGAGCAGCCCATGCCTGTGCACGTGTCTTGCTGCTGAGCTGTGAGGTTAGAGGTGACTGATGTTTTTATGAATGGTCATTAGGTCTGAGAAGGAAACTATGTCTTGTAAAGTAAGGATATGAAGGTTAATGGAAGGATTCTATGTTTTCCCAGGTTTCTTACAAATTAGTTAAGAGACAAATACCCTGGGGCCACATGCAAAGCAAAATTCATTCCTGCAACTTTTATTGGATCACAGTTGAAGAACCTCGCGGTCAGAGGTCATCAGTGTTACTTTAAGACACAATCACTGGGGTCAAACTAATTAGCACCAGGGATCACATCACCGGCTTTTCCCTTTCCTCTTTGTTTCCAGGTCCTCTCTGACCCCCGATCAGAGCCTCCCAGTCACCACTTGCCTGCAGTTAGCTGGCTGACAGACCCCTGGCTTAGCTCAGACATGCAGCTGAACAAACCTCCAGGTTTCTTCCTCTTGCAGTTGAACTTGCCACCAGCCAGGAGACAGCCTATGGCAAACACAACTGCATCCCTCTCTCCAAATGGTGCGAGCTGTGCCTGCAGCTCAGCACAAAAGCAGGAGAAAGAGATCTGGAGAGCTAGGAAGGAAATCAGATCCCCTCAAACCAGTTTCAGTGTGGCATGCTGTTTCCTCGTGGCAGTCCTGATACACACTTGCATTCAAAAATGACCTGTATGGAGTTGACACGAAAGGATTGTGTTGAACGTTTAGAGATCGAGAAACTAGGACATCGGTGTTACAGCACATCGCCTTGTGTTTTTTCTGGCTGTGCTTACTCCCTTGTGAGGACACCAGATGGGCCACTCTGCCCCACTCTGCCGTCTGATGGGGCAGATGCTGGTCACCTACCCAGGACAGCAGAGCCTCAGGGACCAGCAAGGGCCTTCCATGGGCGTTAGGCTGGTGGCTGGCAGGCAGTGGGAATACACTCTCACTTATTTGTTGCATTTGTTTTATTACGGGCTCTCACCTACTGCTCCTGCTTGCAGAAGAGACATACCCATAACTGATAATGGTGATCAGAGACCCACAGCAACCTCAGCTGAAGGGTTTTTAGCCACATCCAAATGTATGCAAAGGCTGGATTTCCTTGCCTGTGTTTTCCCTGGGATGGCCTTACATATCTGCATGGCCTTGCTATGGAGAGACGTTTGCACACCGGCCCAAGGCCAACCATGTCTCCCTTCTGTCCCCAGGCAACGTGGGCCAGCAGCACTTCTCCTTTGACTGGCAGATCTGAGCCTGTTGTGCTTGGTCAGCACATCACATTGATGAGTTTTGTGCAAAAGCTGAGCCTAGCCCTAGTCTCATAAATTTGTTATGCATTACATCCAATTAATGTAAGTTATTGCAGTGACTAAATAATGTCTCTGCCATCAGATAAGGGAATAATCATAAGCGAGCCTGCAACTTCGCAAGGTCCAACTGAATTAACCCTTTCCCCTGACACCACTGGACCTGGGGTGAGAGCTGGGTGCCAGCCCTCCTCCTCTGACTGCAGGAGCTGAGTCTGCCTGATCCAATGCTCTTATCACCATCCACGAAGGTCTGAGCAACACCAGAGCAGTCACAGTAACTGCAGCTGCCTGCTGACAGACACAGCACCTGTCCTTCTAGGCACCAGTTAAGAAACACCTTTCTCCCTGCACCTCTTGAGGTGCCCCGCTGCCTCAATGGCAGACACGGAGAGGAAGGCAACATCTCAAACTGCTACAGCTTAACTCAATAGCAAGGTCAGAAGAGTGACTGGATGTTCACTGCATCAGGGAAGGATGTGGATGAAGCAGTGGAAGAAGACAAATACGCTCGTGCTGGGGTACCTGCCCAGAGAGGCCAGCATTTCACCTGATTGAGGGGGCCATGCTCAGGAGCACAGGGATACGTCCTGTATTTCCCACTCTCCAAGGCACAGAACCAGCCAGAGCTGGGCACCCACCTCCCAGTGAAGCACAGCCAGAAGGTACAGACCCTGGCACCACCAATTCACACACCTGTCTCCCTCCAGTGTGCAAATATGTCCTGCCACTGTGGACATGGAGCTCAGGGTAGGTACAGAGCATCACCTGGCAAGGCAAAGATGGAAATGTAGTCCTGTCTCAGAGGCAGATTTAATACGTGCTTTCGGGGGCCTGTGGACAGAGTGCCCCAGGCAGGGAGCTTAGGCTCATCAGAAATGCCTCCAAGTGTCTGTGCTGAGACCTGGAGAGACCCTGGTGTGTTTTTCAAGGCAGAAGTGATCATCAATGTTTGCAATAATTCCTGGGCTCAGATTAAATGGAATAAAGGCACAAGTTCAGAGCAATAAATAAATAGTCCTCTCCCTGCCTCAATGTGTTTCTCATGGATTCATTCGCAAGCTTTCCTGCATCTTCCTCCTTGGCTTGCTTGTGCCCAGCTCCTCGTGGTACCCATTTTACCTTGGCAGAGCAGCCCACAAATCATAGTGACACACCAATCAAGAGATCTGGAAATTTTTACACCACTCTGCCTCTTGAAAGATGGGTCACCTTCTGCACCATGTTCCTGGGCATCCAGATAAATCTGTCACACACTTCTCCTTCCCTCAAGGTGCAGAATTCTTTCCCTAATTCAGTAGAGCTGTATTTCCTCTTTTTAAGCTCCTCTTTCTTACCCCAACACACATTCACACCCCTCAGCCATCTCGGTATATTTCTCCCTTTGTTCCTGTTCCACTGACAACTTCATCCTAATAGTCTCCTCAAAGGAATGATGAATGCATAAGCTGCATATTGATCACTGCAGTGATTGATTACTAGATCTCTTTGACAGATGAGCCTACTAAGGTAGTTGCCAATATGGAGGTATGGATGGCAGGGCCCCCTTGTACAACAGTCTAATGGTATCTGACCTGATAGGGCAGAAAGGCAACTCCCTCATTTCAGCAGGAAAAAAGGCCTCTTTATACTCTTTATAAAATAATTCATAGGAAACTTAAAACACTCAGACACAGAGAGATTGCAAATGGGGAAATATGATGGATTATGGGTTGAAAGGAGCCGACTTCTGGAAGCTAAATTGATCCCCAGGAAAATGTTTTTGTCTGCTGTGAAAAATGGGCAATATCTCAGCAGCTCTGGAGGGCTATAATCTGGAAAATAATTTGCTTTTGATTTCCTTTAGTTTCATGCAGGTTGCTTTTTTTTTTTTTTTAAGTTGGTTCCTTGCAGGCTTTGTTGCTCAGCTGGGAGAATCAGTGATGAAATAGGCGAGGGATTAACCATGCCGGCAAATACGAGCTGATCCTTACTTACGACTATAAAGCCCTCACCCCACCCATTGTCACTTATTCCATGAGAGATGTTACATCTCCTGCAAGAAGTACTCTGCCAACCGAAATAAGAAAAGTCAAGCACACAGTTGGACATGAGTGTGTATGTGAGAAGTTAGAGAATCTCCAGCTGTGACCCTGCAGAGCCTTGCGATCAACCGATGCCTGCAATTGTAACACGCACATGGTCATTTCCTAAATGTTTCCTGATTACCTCTGTATTTCACTAACGATGAAGATAGTGCACAAGGATTGTTCTGTCTCTTTACTCAGTCCTTGCTCAGCGAGGAAACCTCTGCATGTTATCCTGTGAAATGGGAGTAACACTTTTGGGGAGCACCGGTAGCAACAGCCACGCAGGAAGAGAATCCCATCAGCCGGGGGGGTGCTGGGGGGCACCTGCTGAGCAGTGCCACTGTAGACCTCTGGCTCCTTTCCACAATTACAGAAGCATAGGGCAAAACACAGAGCAAACTGCCTTTTTTTAGCCCACTTCAACTCAACGTGCTTAACGACTGTGAAACAGTCATGGTGCAGAGCTCCTGAGCTACAGCACCGCGGTCATTTGTGGACAGGGAATCACAGAATCAAGATTCTGGTTAGAAAATCAGGAAACTGAGGCTTGGAAGAATAACGAGTAACCTCGGATCTCAAGAGCTTGAGTGGGACTGACTCTGGGGTCATAGAGGCAGCTGAAATTAGAGCTGGGGTCAAAACTGAGGCTTTTATTTACTGCTTCTGGACTCTAGTCATGGAGGTGTCCTGCCTCCCTGGCATAGGGGCTGGGTGAGGCAGAGAACATAGGGTCAGTCAGTAAAACACGTTTAGAAGCTTCCCTTCAGAAGAGGAGTTTCTCTTGCTCTCATTTTTTAATCAGTTTCCTGCTCCTGCTGCTAATAATGAGAAATGTTCTGGCAGCAACTAGAAGAGTTCTCTCTGAGTTCAAAGTGCTGAGAATAAAATTTATAGAGAAATAGTTACAGCCTCCTAGTGCCTGGAAATTCCTTGGCAGTAGGCTTTTGCTCCAGAGAAACACTGAATCAATGGTGTGCTAGCAGCTCAGGAGCCTATTACAATAACATGCATACCTTGAGTCCAGGCAATCCATAACTTGGCAGAATGCAGCTACCAGAAAACAACAACACATTAGTTAGATTTCCATAGACTACACATTTGGTGAGTAATAATCCATAAGTAGAAATGAACCTAGCCTGAAGAGACCACTGAGGCAAATGGAGATCTTTTATTCATGGCTTCAAGCACTGCGTTCACTGAGTGGGGTGTTTGTGGAGGGCTTCAGCCCTCTAAGTATACATCTGCATGTTTGACTTTACACGTGTCCCTACCGAGCTCAGTTATTTCATTGTTAACGGGACTTCTGTTTGCAGAGGGTTTTCAGTATAAGCCAGTACAGACGTCCAGTAGTGAAAGACTATCAGGCTTAAATTTAACATCTCTTATTATTTGCACGTTCTTACTTTGAGGTACAGCCAAAGATGCCCTCTGCCTATCAGTAAATACAGTCCAGAGGTCAAATATTTCTCAGTTTACATATTACTACTGCTGACTTATATTCTCAGAAGTCAGCCAGAACTGACCTCTGGCTAGGTAAAACCCTTTGAGCATAAGAGCTCTCAGAACAGCAGAATCAGAAATCACCAGGTCTAAGTACTACAAACAGTTTTGAGGCTCCTTCCATGTACCTATACAGCCAAACTGCTGTTACATCGGAGAGATCCCAATTTCTTTTTCTCCCTCTAGAATCAAAAGGATTTACATTTCTTTTTAATTGTAGATACCTATCAAAAGTTCATTAGCTCTTTATTGCTAGAGCTTC
This sequence comes from Falco rusticolus, assembly GCF_015220075.1. Classification (NCBI taxonomy): domain Eukaryota; kingdom Metazoa; phylum Chordata; class Aves; order Falconiformes; family Falconidae; genus Falco; species Falco rusticolus. The sequence continues at coordinate 47,011,478 of NC_051195.1, forward strand.
TACTAGCTAAAGCTAAATGATAAAGAAAAGCTTGCAAAAGCACAGGTGGCATCCACGCACCCCAAATGAATTAATTCTGACCACAGCTGGAGCTGTCCTGCCCCTCACAGGTTAGTGTCTCAGCAGCAGTCTTACATTTTGCCCAACACCTTTACAGAAGGGGAGGGAGCAAAATTCATTATCTAAATTACACTTGGCTAAATTCAAAGCAGCTCAACTTATTCACCTAAGTGTAAAATTAGATCAGAAAGTAGCCCCAGAGCATCAGAATTTAAAGTGCTTCTCGCACTCATTTGGTAGGCAGTTTCTGAGAGGCCAGATTTCACAAGCTGGTAGCTGATTTTATCTGCTCAGTATTAGTCTCCTATTCTTGAGAGAGTTTAAGGAGCCTTTTTCTGAAGACAAGGTTTTATTTAGGAGTAATTCTTCCTTTAGAGCAAACGAGCTCAATCTACTCAGATCCCCATAGGTCAGGGCTTCTATAGGGTATTTCTGTAAACTGACATAACTTATACCTGCCAACAATATCTAGGGTACCCATTTGTGCTCCTTTAAAATAAATATCATTCCTGAAATCCTTCTGAAAATCTGAAATTCTCCTATGAAGACAGGCTGAGAGAGTTGGAAAAGTCTTGGGGGGAGACATTAGAGCAGCCTTCCAGTACCTGAAAGCTGGAGAGGGGCATTTTACAAGGGCATGTAGTGATAGACAAGGAGCAATGGCTTTAAGCTGAAGAAGGTAGATCTAGATTAGATATAAGGAAGAAATTCTTCACTGCGAGGGTGGTGAGACACTGGCACAGGCTGCCCAGAGCAGCTGGGGATGCCCCATCCCTGGAAGTGTTTCAGGCCAGGTTGGAGGGGGCTTGGAGCAACCTGGTCTAGTGGCAGGTGACCCTGCCCGTGGCAGGGAGGTGGAACTGGGTGATCTTTAAGGTCCCTTCCAACCCAAACCATTCTAAGATTGTACCTTCCAGCAGAACCAGCCCTTGCAGCTCCACTGAGACAGACAATATTTGGTTTATTCATTATCTATTCAGAAAGGAAAGAAAAGGCTACCCTTTCTTTTGCCTGCTGGTCTCAACAGGCTTTTCCCAGCTCCAGCAGAAGGCTGGCTGGGAGGTGGTGGATAGGATTCACCTGGAGGCATTTGCACAGTTGCGGGCTGTGAAGAGAGCTCCTCTGCCCAGCAGGCAGCATGGTTCTGCTTGGTAGGAAGAGGTTTAGTAAGCTGGTCTCATAAACCACTTTGTACAGAATTAATTAGGACTTCTGCTAGCTAGCTAGGAAATGACTTTGCATCTGAATGTTGTTGTGTCTGCTCAGATTTGTATGGCCAACTGAAAAGCAAATACCAAATAGGACATGTTATAGAGATATATTAGCTTATTGCTTTTAGTAAAGTCTAAATGCCTAATGCAAACTCTCTAGAGAAAGGACATCTGCATTAGAAGTGGCCTTCTTCAACAGGAGAGATTGTTTGTCGTTTATGATATTATTTATAAAATACATAGTCTTTGTTCTGACTGGATCTAGCAAGCAGCTACATCTGCAGATGACACCAACCAGAGTACTGAGCAAGTGTATACTTGCTGGTGTATTTATTTTGATTTCATGTTCATTACTTCATTATTTTTCATTTATAAGAAACACAAATTTCCAAAAGAAATAAGAATCTCTATATTAACCCAGAACTTCTGGAGATTTGACACCCATCCCTGCACCACACTGATCCAAGCTGAGAACAAGCAAGCAGGCAGGATTATCTTAAACAAAGATATTAAAGATAAGGCTGTGCCTATTAGAAGAACGTACATTACCTTGCTCCAAGAACATATGTACCTGTGGGGGTGTTGGGGAGGGTCCAAAATTGTGAATTCCATTTCAGAGAGACATTTTCATATGTATGTGGGGAAGCAGTCAGCAGTGTCACGAAGTGATCTATGTCTATTGCCGTCAGCAGCGTCGGCTCAGTCCAGGCACAAGCGCTGCAGTGAACTTACACACTCGTGCACGTGGAACTATTTTTCATGGAATTGATGAATTCTGCAGTGACGTTCATAGCAGTAGGACACATTATTGCTGCAATATACGACTATCAGTAACACCTACAAGCCTTTAATATTCTGCAGCTGAACTGTGGAAACAGAAGAAAGTTGCTTGTAAATGCCTAATTCACAGTTTAACAGGGTTGTCTGTCAAAATAACTCTCAGATGTGAAACTTCAAGTAGGAAGCCTAAAAATCAGAAAAATGCAAGGAACTTCTTGATGAATGTTAAAAGCATTTTAGAGAAGGAGAAAAACAGCAAAATACCTTTCCGCTTTCATCCTCATCACAGAGAGTTTCAATTAGTGCTGTCTGTACAGCTATCTAATCACAGGCTTTTCTGCAGCCTTAGCAACTCCATTATCTGAATAGCAAATATAGTGGCTTCAAGCGACAGGGCTTTGTGGGCAGAATATGGCAAAATGGATTCTGCCCCTCATTTTGTCACTCAAGGAAATGTTTCTTGCTTCTTTCTATTCCACAGTTCATTTGCTTCAATAGGAGTGCTGGTTAAGCGCACTTTGGGATTCACAGCCGCGCTCTCTGTTTCTATCCTTATCTCTACAGAAGATTTGCGCTCCGTCAGAGCACCCCGTCATTCACGGGTACAGATGCAGGCCCTCAAATCTACCCCTCTGAGCAAGCCTGCAAGTTGGTGGCAGGAGAATCACAGAATTTGAGCAGGAACAGACTGAACGAAAGGCTTGGAACATGAAAAACATGCTAAAAAATGAGCCTTTTGTGTGTTACGTGAAGGGATTGTCCACTCCTGCCTGGCTTCAGCTGCAAGCCTGTTGCAGGACCAAGGTAATTCGTAGCCTGTGAGTTCATCAGACTTTGCCTATCTCTTCCCATACGTTTGTATGGTACCTAGCACCATGTTGTCACCAAGCAAGCAGTAAGTAATAGCTGCAGGAGCAGCAGCACAAAGCAAGAGGTCCACGGCGTAAGGGAGCTCCTCTCTCCAGAAATGCAGTGACCCAGCAGGACACGTCCTAGTTTGCATTCCCGTCATTTGAATCACCTGATAGTTCATGGCATGAAACATTGTCCAAGGGTTTGGCAGGAAGTTGTGCTTAACGGCAGACTCTCATAGGAGGCACTTGATTATATTAGACAGATAATTATTGATCCAGCTATAGTTTATCCTTGCTGCCTAATTTCAATAAACAGCAGCTTGGGGGAATTAGCAAGGGATTCTGTTTCCCCTCCCCCTGCTTCTTCAGGATTTGTCAGAAACAAGATGATTTATGTGTATTCCAGTAAGATTCTCGTTTGTTGGCAGGCTGCAGGGATTGTTTGGGGTTGGAAGTACTAAGCTTTTACATTTAAATGCTTCCATGCAAGTATTCATGGGTCTCACTGCCTTGCATTGTAATATCTGAATAATAACTGTGACTTATGCAAACCAGTTTTCAGCTGTTCACTGTGATCAATTTTTCATTTTAAGCAACTCCCTGCCATCCCAGGGAAAAAAAATAAAATAATCTGATAGGCAAGAAGAGTGAGATCCAAGGAAGGTAGTAATACTCTTCCCTTTTTAAATAATGCACAACTCATTTCTGGAGCAGTTTCAAATGTGTTGCTTTCTATTAAGCACAGATAATATTCTGAAGATGTTCCCCCCTCCTTCCAGGTGAGGCTTTTGAAATAACAAAGCATAAGAACACGGGTCTGCCTCGTATGGTGGCCTGGCTGGGCAATGTCCACGAAGCACAGGCAGGACTGCACAAGCTCCGTGTTTGGCATAAAGCAACAGGGAGAATTATTTCCTGGTGCTGGTATAGCAGCTACCCCACCCCAGTCAAGAAGGCACTGTGTTTTTGCCAGTGACTAGCATTTCTGGAACCAGCAATGCATGAAAAGCTCAGCACAAACACAGCATGTCACAGCAGACCCTTCTAAAAGCAGCTGAGGGAATGCACCGTCTCTTCCATGAAGCCCGTTTGACCTGAAGGGCAATGGTTGCTGTTGAACTGGGAAAGGATTAGGAAAATATTTGCTCCCTGACAATATTCATGTAGACCAAGTCTATTAATGAGGAAAGGCTCTCCTGCTAGCAGGAAAAGTGATGCTTAACTAGATAACTTCACTTGATAAATGTGAGCATCCCAGACAATTTCACCTGAGCGTGAGCCCGTGGTCATTCTCCCAGGTTGATTTCACTAGTGCACAATGAATGCCTCTGAATTCCACTCAGATGATGATAAATAACTTTAGTTCCTTCAGGGAACACTTCAGTGTCTTTTCTCTTTTTTTAATGAAAACCTCCCACTTGGGAAGTGAAAGAAAATTCTTGCTGCTTATAGTTAGATCTCTGTACCAAAGCTGGTAAACAAGTTTAAAAAAAACACTCCTGGTTTTATTTCTACTTTCTGCCTTATTTAGGAGCCCAAGGTGCTGGAAGACTTCTAAGGATTTAGTTCTCTCTTACTAGTACAACTTGGAAAATTGCTGTATAATAACCACTTCATTAACCATTAAACTGATGCATTATGAGACGATTTACAGACGAGCGCTGGGAAATACTCTGCTCACTTCCAGGACTGGGCTTCCCAATGCGAAGCAGATTACTGCTTGTGGTTTTCTCAAGGCCGGTTAGACTGATGCTCTGGTATTTCACCTTATGCCCAAGAGTCATAGTAGCCAAAAAATCTTTCCTTAGCTACCAGACAGAAAAGGTCACAGAGAAAATGACTTTCATGTGCAGCCATGAAAAATCCCTAAATCAGCAATACCCATGTACTCCCATGGGGTCTGACATGCTTCATGTAGCTCACTGCAGTTAGGAGGAGCCTGGACTTCTTGCAGACATTGGCAAGGAGTCCTTTTGTCCAGCAAAATACAAGATAGACAGATTCTACACACGACATACAGAATTTCATACTGTCACTTATTTACTTGACTTTCAAAAAAGGTTTCATGACAACTCTTGTATTGCATTAACCTTTACAAACTGAAAACTAAAAAAAAACAAAGAACCAACCCTCTTCCTATCTTAATGTCAAGAGTTCCTTGCTCCTGAGTAATATCCCTTATTATAAATTGCAAATTTTGCCTAGAAAAAGGTAAGAGAAGGATCTGTTGTAGCTAGGAATCCCAAAATAAGCTGTACAGGTGGGCTGGCACAGCCTACCCTTTTCCTTTGACTTCCCACAAAGGGACTAAAGCCCTTTTCCAGAAGCGTTTGCAGAAATTGGGCAAGAGAACAACCTTCTGACAGGCACCTGCCCTTGTTTCTGAGACTTCAGTGGCAAACATCCACGGGATGTGAGCCCTGTGCTGAATCACTAGCACAGCACTGCATGAGAAAATGTAACAGGTTCAGTCAAGAATTATTGGAGTGAGACTGTTTTCACAAAATATCAAGGCTCTTTTAGAAAAGATGCTGTGTTATTTTTCACTCTCTTGCAGTACAAGGGTCTAGAATCTCCTTTGCTAAATATTTAGTGAACAGCATCTGCAGAATCTTAATTACAGTAGCTGTTCTCATCTTAATCTCTTGCTTCAGAATAAGGTTAAGTGTAATCTGTCCTAGATTCTTATACAGATGGTTCATTTCTTAAATACTTGAGAAGAGTTTAGTCGATCTTTAATTCCTTAATCTGGGAACCAAGACCAACCAACCTGATTCTGAGTGATATTTTACCAGATTTTACAAGAAAAATGTAACGTACACACACACCTAACAGGGCTTGATTTCTTTTCAGTATTTTTTTTTCATTCCAGTGAAAGTTGCTGGATGTAAGCAGATCCACACATAACTCTCCATTCCTCCCATTAAGTCCAATAACTAAACAGTATTATGGATAAAGAGCATGAGAATGGCAGGAGAAGCTAGCAAGTACCTTTTTTCTTTAGTTGAAATACAGCAGTTTCTAAACAGTTCAATAATATATTCAGCAGCTGGTTTTTTAATCTATAACCAGATTGTTATAATGTTATATGTTATATATATATGTTATAATGTTATAATGATCGCCAAAAAATACAAATCCTGATTGAACATAGATTTCCTTTCTGCAAGAAAACTGTACCTAACCAATTATGATTCTGGCAAGGAACAAACTAAGAAACATAACGGCAGTTTTCAATTAGGTTCATATTGAAACGCAGTGTGATTACAGCTGTGAAAATTGCCGATATAAAATTTTAGAACAAAATTTGGTTTTGTAATTGTTTATCTGGGTCTCGAATCAAACTTCTTGACCTTCATGCAGCTATAGACCAAAAAAAAAAAAAAAGAGAATATTTTTCACTCGGACTAAAGGAATAAAAACCACAAGGGTTTTGACTACACTTTTTCTTGTCTGGTTCAATTTTTCTTTACGAGCGGAGTTTCTCTCTCTTATTCTCGGCATTGCACCAAGGGAAGCCCAGCTGACATGAGAGCACAGTTACGCTGCTGCTCTGTGCTCCTTGTGAGAAGCAATGCCAGCTCCCCAAAGCAGCCAGAGAAGCTGTTTCAGCCTCCGCTGAGAAATGAGAAATCGCAGCCCCCAAGTCCTGTGACAGCCAGCCCAGGGCCCCGCATCTCTAGAGTCACAGCCCGCAGTCATCCTTTTCGGGGGAAATAATTGTGTGTTCACTTCTTTAAGCTAATAATCACTTCCCCATTTTAATTCCCCAGCTCTTGGCTTGTGCTTATGATTTCAAGCTTTGCATTCAGTAAGACCCTAAAGGAAGCTCAAGAAATGAGCTCCCCAATACAGTCACTTCTCTTGGTGAACCCTTCCAGAAGAGGCTCTGCCCACGTTAACCTTTGGCAAGCCTCCAGGGAAGGCATTTTGACACCCTCTCTAGCAATCCTGGTAGCTCCAGGTAAGAACAATGGAGATGTTTTATTTCCCCTCACAAAAAAAATATGAATAAAAAATACCCTGTTTGTTTTGTGGGCGTTTTAAAAAGTAACCATGATGATGCTCCTAACACCACTCTGTGTTAAAAGCAGCTGGCTCTGGAGAGCCCTTGAGATGTTTGTGTTAAATGCAGTGGTTTGTGCAGTGCAGCGAGGTGGCACGGGAGAGGCATGCTGGCTGCGCAGGCACGGCCAGGTCTCCCTGGCCATGTCACCAGTGGAAAGTGACGGCACAGATTTTTCAGGCAAAACTTGGGAGCTGGTCTAACTGCACAGAAATCATTCAATCATTCTACGATGAAAAGAGCCCAGAAGTTCCCTTGTCCACCAGAAGCAGCCCAGACCCTGGCCCTGACCCAAGTGACGCTGCTCAGCACGCACCCAGCACTGCAGTGACCCACCTGCCCCAACCCATCCCTGGGCATCCCCCTGCCATGTGTGGTGGTCCCAAGGAAGCCGGAGAGCTCCCCTGCAGGCTGCAGCTCCACAGTGGGAATGACGGTGGCCAAAGCCGTGCTGGAGGAGCATTCACCCCATCGTGTCCATTTGAGCACAGCCCATAGAACGCATGTTGCTGCATTAATGACCATGATTACTCCGGTGTGATAGACGTTACTTACATGCTTCATGTCAAGGCCACCTCAGTCATTACAAATATGTTTGAGAATAGAAAATATGATTGAAAGGGATTTATTCCGGGGAGGCAAACGCCCGCTGGTGTGCAGCTGTGGGCCAGAGGTCTGTTGCCCCCTTCCCCAGCGGGGAGTCCTGCAGAGCCCTTCACTGAGCCGCGCTATGCCCTGGAAGCCTCCAAGCCACACGTATTAACTCATTGATCTTGAGTTAACAATAATCTTTATTTATCTCTCTTGGATAAATCAGTGGCTCCTCAGGCTGCAGGCTCCTGGTGGGCCTGCCAAGACCCTCTGGCGCCACGGCTCCCCACACAGGCCTTCTGCCACGGCCCCTTCCCCCCGTGCACGCTCAACTTCCCCAACTTCCTAATGGGCCTCTTGGCAAGCGGCAATTTTTCTCCGAGATTACAAATTTCAGCTGTTGCCCTGATACAGCAGATGTTGGTCTTCCAGCTCTCCTCGATTGGTCCCCGGTGACAGGAACCGATCGATTTTTTCGCCTCGGCCTGCGTGGACGGATTAACACAGTGATAAATGGCTCAGGATTGATTTGCACTTAATTGACAATTTGGTGAACCTGTTCTAAAACCCCGCGGTTTGGCCCCGCCAGCCAGCGCGCCGGGGTAATATACGGGCGGATCGATGGGGCCTGGCCCGGGCTGGGCGCACGGCGGGGCCGGGCCGACAGGGGGCAGCAGAGCCTGCGCCACCGCGCCCGCGGCGCCGGGAAAGCCGGTAACGCGCGTCCCTGAGGCGCTGGGCTGGCAGCCCCTCAGGCGGGCGGCGAGACCCCCGCCACGCGTTGTTCTCTCACCGTTTTATTCCCCCCTCAGGCGGGCGGCGAGATCCCCGCCACACAATGTTCGGGCTCCATTTTATTCCACCCTCAGGGCACGGCGCTGGCCCTCAGGAGGAATGGCGGGGTGGCTGCCCGGGTGCTTCCTGAGGGATTTTTGAGGGAATTGCGGGGGCAGAGCAGCAGGCAGCCTGCCTGCTCCCTGTTGTCACACCCTGCCAGCCACCGTCACCTCTGCAGCCACGAGGGACAGGCCTTCAGCACAGTGATTCCTGCCGGGATCGTGCCACACTTGTACCAGAGGGAGAGAAAGCCCCCAGGCCTGAACCCTCCATTTCCACACTGCGTTCATCTGCTCCACCGGGTCCCCGAGCTCTCCTGGCCTCCATCTTCCTCCTGCGCTGCCTGTCCCCTCTGCTCTCCATGCCCCAACTCTTCAGCCAGCCCCATTTTGCGTGCTGCCTGCCTTGCTGGGTGATCCTGCCCTGCCAGGCTGGCTGGTGGAGCTCCCCTTGCCCAGCTGCTCCAGGGAGTGCTTCCAAACTCATTACCTATGGCTTACCTGCAGCCTTATGTTTATCTGAAATGTAACATAAACTCCCCCCAGGATCAGTCACCTGTGGCTGGAGGGTTTTACAGACAAAGCAGGGAATTGGATTGCTGGTGGTAGTGAAAGTAAAGGCCAAGAAGGAAGTTAATTAACAAAAACTATAACCTCCGTTTGCCTTTTCCGTCATCTTTTGTGCTTTCCTTCTGTCAGGTAAAAGCTCTGGGATTTGGCACAATAGTCCCACCACAGTCTGTGTCAGGAGACAATAAAAGCACCGTGCAATTCACGACAGCAAAGCAACATTATCCTCCAGTACTTATCTATTATTTATCACCAAGTACTTTTAGAGTTGACAAGAGAAGCAGCGTGAAGTCAACCTGTTGAACAACTTGATTCAGCCCCATCTTGTGCGTATGAGTTTTCTGAAGGGCTGTGTAACCCTGCAGCTGTACCCCTACAGTGAGCATGACCCAGCCACCTCTTAAACATAAAAGAGGTCTGAATTTGATTTTTTTCCAATAGCTTTTCAATCCCAACTAACCTGGGCTTCAGCTCCAGCACCAGCACCCAGAACCACCTCTGGATTTCAGTCTCTAGGTTACAACCACAGCTGCCAAGTCTGGCAAAATCAGTTGCAAACTAAGCTAAATCATTCACCTTGAAGACTTACTTTGGGCTTCACACCTTCTCTTCCTGCTTACCCCAGCCTCATCTCATCCCTGCAGAAGCTGGCATAAACTCTGCAGTGAGTTTAAGCTTCTGAAACAAACGTAGGACCTGATGAGCCAAAAACCTGATAGAGCCGGGTGGATGCTGCATTCCCATAACCACGCGTGCATGCACGGAGCCCCTCTCCCTGCAGCCACAGTGCTCCTCTGGGTAATGGAAGCTCTGAAACCAGTTACACAGACTGCAGCATGCATCCCCCTGGCAATGGGCTCCGACACTGGAATTGTCCTTCCTCCAGGGCAATTGGACTTTGCGGAGCACACAGAAATGAGGCAGCGGTAAGGCTCTGATTGAGGGCAGTGAGTTTAATTTAGATCTACCTGCCTCATGCCTAACTTGCAAACCTGGGCTGCTCGCCAACTTCAGGTTCGTTCTTTGGGACAGCACTGTTGTTACTGCTTTCCCTCCCGCTTTCTCCTTTACTGCGCATCTTGGCTTTGAAACCAGCCAGGGTACTAGCCACCGGCCACATGCTTTGCATTTATTTTGAAGCACTGAAGGGACATTTTGCTAGCACAAAAATTGTAGGGTAAGGAGAGATGAAGGCTTCCCAGATTCTTGTGTGTTTCTCCTAAAAGCCCATCTCAAATACAAAACAATAAGCTCTGGTTTTCCAAACTGCAGGACTTGTCTTCAAGCTCTGCTTCAACCAAGGATACCCACTACTACTGAAAAAATTAGGCCCACCTTCCCTACAAAGCAGCCTTCTAAGCTACTTTATTACACTGGTTATATAATTGAATGGAGAGAGAGGCGCAATTAATTATGTGGGATAAAGAAAAGTTCTTTTTAATGTCACCTGTAGTTTTGTGGCAACTCTGTATTGATTACATCAAAGGGAAAACAGCAGATTACAAGCCAAGTCAGAATGCACCATCAATACATTTAATTGGAAATGAAAAGACAAGTTTACTAGTTAATTAAGAACCATATCAAAAGAAGGCTAAAATTACATAGAAAGGAAAAAAAAAAAAACAAACCTTAACATTTCTCTGGCCCCAGAATGACCCCTACTCCTGTCTGCAGCTCACTTTTGTATTCAGTACAGCCAAATCTCTTTGTGTTCCTTGCCTGGAGAAATAGGAATGTAGCCGATAGTGCCAGTAAGCAAAGTAACTCCGTATTCATTTATTATGCCAGCAACTGTTATAGCTCCTTAGAATGGAGAGGGTTTAAATAATCATATGTACGACAATTTTATTTCCTTATGCAAGAATCAGTGGGTTATGTAAACGGATAGTGCTGCTGGTATCACTAGAATAAAATAGCATCTTTTGACCGTTTCAGCATGGTAAAAGTTGGAAAGTGCTGAGCATTAGGGTTTTAATTATTGGACACACACAAATCATTTATTAGACATTGATTTGTTTTTTAAGTATGTTTAGGTAGTGTGAAAATAGCTGGTAATTAACCTATGATTAGATAGATTTACCTCCCTTAGCAAAGCAGGGGAATCTCTGAAGGCTTACATTTATCAACAGTCTCACTGCTAATCCTAAAAACAAGTCAAAAGCTAATATGGCCTTGCTGGAGACACAGAAATGTTCATTTGGAAAGTAATTTTAAAAAAATTGTCAGAATTCTTACTGTCCAGAAGAACCAAGAGTAAGGATTTCAGATTCATAAGATTTAGGATTGTGCCTGTGGTTGTATCAGATTCCTAAACTGTATCTGAGGAAACAGACAGCTAATTGGATATTAGGTGTTCATTAGCAGTTCCGAAAGACAATATTGGTAGAAAATAGCTGAATGCTAGGAACAGCAGGAGCTGTGGGTTTGATAGAGTTTTGCATAATATACCACAACATCAAGTTCCAAATTCTACAGCGGTCCTGAGCCCAGCAGCTGCTGATATCCAGCATTTCTGTGGAAAATGCAACTTAGCAAGTATGTGTGAGCTCAGGGAGAAAAGACAAGACATAGTAAACATCAAGCAGTATCTTTATTCATCCAAAAATGGAATGTTGTGGTGGTTTTTTTTCCCATTAGGGGGTTACTGCTGCTACCTATTCCAGCTACAGTTTTCCCTGCAGTAAAGTTCACTGTTTGTAGAGAGCATTTCATTGTTCTGGATGGGAGTATTTGGGGGTAAATTTGTGCAGAGCAACAACAGTGCTTTTTGCGAGTTCAGTTTCTGAAGTTGCAGGTGCAAAGTGGCAGCCTCTAAATTTGTGCATTCAGATCATCCTGGAAGAATTATTATTTCCATTTCCATAGCAGCTTCCAGCCAAGGATTTCAAATCACCTACTAGCCACAGACAAATTTAACTTCCACCTGGCAGGTACAGAAATATTATTATCCATCATTTTAGAAAAGGGAGGTTTTGAGGCAGTGCACAGCTAGGAAACAGAACCCACACTTTCCAGCTCCCTGTCCTCTGATTCATCCCAAGATCCCCCTTCTGGGGAGCAGGTTCAGAATTAGACATTTTGGGTAAAATCCCAGGCTCACTGAAAACAAGGCTCAGAACATCTGCTGGCTCCTGTGGGGTGAGGGTTTCACCCAAAGGCTTGAAAAACTTGTCAGCTGTTATTATATTTACTGCACTTTTACAATGGAGCTCTTTATGAAGAGCCTTTCCTCTAAAAACAAAGAGGAAGGAACGGAAATGAACCACTCTGTAAGCAGACAAGTCGGTGCAGCAAATGAGACCGGCTGGCTTGAATTTCTCATTCGGATGCTATTCAATGCCACTGTTATTTCTGAGCGTGATGGTGCAGCCAAGTCTGGAAATGGAGGGATTTGAAAAACAACAGGAAGAAATTCCATATCCCCTCCCTGTCCTGTGAAATGTTACAAGAGACCCAAGGATAATTATTACAGGGCTGTACTGATTGCAATCTGGGTCTGCACCAGGTGACAAAGAGTTAAGCCCGAGTTATTTTGAACAATAGATTTCACTTTATTTTCCTGTGTTTCCTACTTTGTAGACTTACATTCTGAGGCTTTACTACTTAATCTGCACTGTAGTAATAAAATTTTTTAATCCTGTGTTTAAAATATGAGATTTACTTGTCAAAATCTGGATATACAGCAGGAATTATAATCACTGTTCAGCAAAAGCAATTCCCCTCAAGTTGAGGCTGGTGTTTGGAAGAGTTTGTCAGGTGCTTTGTGCTAGCACTGGAGGTATGCAGCTTGGAGAGGTCAGAGCAGCTTTCCCTTGGCACTAGGGACACACTAAGTTCACAAGCATTTCATCAGTACCAGCTCAAGTTTCCCATTTTTCCCCCTTCTGTTTTTTTTTGTTTGTTTTGTTTTTGTTTCTTTTTTTTTTTTTGTTAATCCAACCATTCTTTCCGTGGCTTTAACAGTAACACCAGCTCCCTTAACCAGCACCTGCCAGACAATTAATGGGTAAAGTCTTTGGCCAGAACCGAAGTGCAGAGCAGGTTTGCCAGCTAGTGTCTCAGCCACCGTTGGGCAGCATTCAGCTAAAGCACCAGAATTAGAGCAGTGGTGTGAAGCATGACCTGGAGAAGACAGCAGGAGAGCCCTGCAAGCCTTTGCAGGGATCACTCACCCGCACTGAACGCACTAAGCAGACACAGGATGGCCAAACCTCTTCAGCATGAGCACTGCTTCAATGGGTCAAGGCTAAACTTTAATTCAGGAGAATTATACATGCTGATAAGGAGCAGATATGAGATCTAATAGATTAACATCCAACTGACAGTACTGCCTTTCTGGGAGGGTGAATTCCAGGCTGGAGAATACTCATAACCTGGCCACTTTAACAGTAAACTTGAAATATGTTCGTTACTTGAACAAAATTATCTTCTTCACCCAGTATTTATTCAGAGCAGATTTGGAACACACCACCTGCACCTACCAATCTTTTGTTACAGTAACATGACAGAAAAGATTAAACTCTTTTATGTTTTAGTGTGGTAAAATTAATGCAAATATCCCTGAACTGTTTAGTGAATTCTTAAACAGCTCTAAGTTCTCATACATGTATCCTCATCTAGTATGCAGATACTGGCATAATTCTGTTTCCAACAAACACATCTCCAGGAAAAAAGGTAAACACCAATTTATCAGCAGTTATATCTGATTTTCTTGTGTTTGGTTGGTTTTGAGACCAATAAACTGGGAATGTTGTATTTATCAGTGTTACCTTTTCCAATGTTGATCATCTCCCAGCTGAGAAAAAAAAGTCACTCAGATGATTATTCCCCTCCCCCCCCCCCCCTTTAAACACAAAACTTGCCACTTTGGTAATTGTACCATTTCCTTTGCATTTTTGCAGCTCATCTCACTTTGATTCAAAAATGTGGTGCTTGGAAAGGAGCATACTCCAGTGAGCTAACCCATGTCTGTGGCAGGGGAGGCTAGTTATTCTGGGGTTAGTCTTTGCAGAACAGCTGGTTATTTCAGCACTGCTTTGAGATTATTTCTAAATTGGCTACTATTTCAATGGAACAGCCCTTTGTCTTGTTCAATGGCAAGAATATTTTTCCTTTCTGGCTAAAAGAAGGTTTAAATCTAGATGAGGATGAAAAAAGCTAGGAACAGTGATTATTTTTTCTTAATGGAAAAGTATAAGCAACTATCAACTAAATCATCCTTCATGCTAGACATGACAGACTTAAGCACTTGGAAATGATTTGTTTTTAAATGATATTATGATTTCATGGTTGAAACGATAATACTTTTTGCTTCACCAGACCCTGTGTATCAACCTATTCCTTACCCAGCAGAGACAACATTAAGTAGCAATTAGGGACACTTATTACTAGCGATGGTGATAAAGTTACAAGATTTTATTTGTGTAATGCCCACGTGCCTCTGCCATGCCAGGTCATGTGTACTACGCAGGACTGGCTTTACCCCAGAGACAGCGCTGCCCTTCCTTTTTCTTGTTCCTGAGAACCGTGCTGGTGGCATCTTTCTGGTCAGGCAATGGGGCAAAGCTGCTGGCTGTCCCACCCCAGTCACACCAGCATCCAGCCCTGGCTTCCTCCCTCGTGATTAAGCCACCACTTCATCCGGGGGGTGGGGAGGGTGGGGAAAACCCTCAAACAACCAAATCCAAAGAATACATCATACATCAAAAGCCTTTAAAATGCAAACAGCCCTCAGCTGAAAATCACCTCACTGTTATCCCGATTCAAACCCCCGTGCCACAGAATCAGCTGGGGGCTCCAGCCACTTGATAAAAATTAAGATATTCTCCCTGCCTCATCAGACCCAGCACAAAGTCCCTTCCCAGCACAGGCAGAATCTTTGTCCAGATAGTGTGACCTAAACTGCAACAAATGTAGCCAACCTTTCCATCAAGAAAGGCTTAATTTATTGTGGGCAAAGAACAACAAATCATAGGCTTTCAGATTTATGGCCCCCAGGATCTGAATTGACCACACAGCAAAGCAGCATTTCCAGCACTCTATTCATTTCTTTAATAAAGTTGAAAATTTAAAATATGCATGCATGCAGAGCCACCTGATCTGAATTTTATGTAAAGTGCACAATAAGTTTATGGATGGTAGTAACATATGACTCCTTGTAATTTCATTATGTAAAAAGACACAGTTGGGATCTCTTAGGCCCCTATTTAAACATTTATGAATTAAATAATAGAATGTATGCAAGACTGGGATTGGAGAACAACATTCTCCAACAGGCAGAATTGATGGGGAAGGGTTTTCAGTATTTTATGAGGCTGTAATAATCTCTTTGCTGCCCAATTAGGAGACAAATCTGACACAGAATGTGTTAAAAAACAAAGGAAAGCAGAAATCTGTCAAGATGTGGAGAAAGCAAAACTTCATGCAAATTCAGGGCCCTGGAACAACCCCCCACCCCCCAACTTTGGATAGTTCTAGGGTCAGATCTGGGTGCAGACTTCAAGACTTGCATCTGCCACCCCACCCCAGTGGCAACAGGAGAGCAGGTTCTTGCTTTCACGGAACTCAGATATTAGCATGGCACCAAAGGCTCAGGGCAGGCAGTAGAGCCCTGGTCAACCACTAATAAATGAGGCAGCACCACAGAGCTGAAAACCAAGGAAAAGTCCACTGATGAAGCGCAGAGACTGGGTGAGCTCAGACACCATGCAGCAGTGAACACAGCGCAAATACTGTAGAACACAGAGCAAATACTAAACTGTGGCTGCAAACCTCCCCAGCCTTTGCTCTCCCTCTGATCCCTCTCCCCGGATCCACAGATGAGCAGATGGTACAAATTCATCATTGTGGAAAGTCAGCATGTGAGCTTTTCCACGGCCCTTTCCAGAGGAAGCTTAAGGACACCATCAGGCACACCCAGCTATCTCCACTCAACCTTCACCCTGTCTATGGGATCCCCTGAGACCAGTGGTGGCACCCAGTAGTCACAGGCAGACCCCTGTGAATTCAGAACACCACATGGTTACTACAGCAGCTGTATGCATATACTATGGATAAGCTTTTGCTGTTTCTTGTCAGATTAAAAAAAAAAAACCCAAACATGTTCTTGCAAATAAATGTATTCATGCCCTATAAGTCTGTTCCCCACTCCCCCACCTCCTGCCAAAGATTTTGTGTTTAATTTCATTAAGCACCTGTCACAAGTGTTTTTGTAAAACAGTTTGGTCACAGTGGCAGTGTAACCAAGGAAGGAAAAGCATCAGGTAAATTTTGGGTTTATGATGGTATGCATGGGACATTTCACACCCTGAGTTAAGTAAACTCTAACCTGTTTGGGCAATACCTTTTGGTCAATAGAAATGTCATTATTTACACTATCACAATCAATAAATTGGATTTTGCTTTTGCAAGTGAAAGGGTTGTTATTTTTCATACAATTTGTCAATAGGCTCTGGGTTATGAGATATATGAAAGATATTCTACACAGACCAGAGAGTTATGAGCTCTCAGGCAGATGAATTATTTAAGTTCTTTTCACTTCTATACAAAATAAATAGAGAGATGGCCAAAACAGATGCCATAAATCGTGGTTTTGATGTAGGATTTCCATTTTCTTGCCTGTTCTAAAAAGCCTGGGGTCTTTGTACTGAAAATCCTCCTACCGTTTGCATCCATGCAGGGAAAGACATTATTATACACTGAAATAGTGCCCCATGAACCAGACTTAGAGGTGAAGACTTACTACGCTTAAAAACTGAGAAGCAAAAAGTTGCAGTTCTGGCTGGAATCTGGAGTCTTCCCAGGTTGAAGCCCTCTCTTGTTCAGGAAGGGTGGCTTGCGACCCAACATGGGTGTGCTGCTCTCTACAGCGAAGTAAAAAGCACTGTCTTCTACCAAAGAACTCTGGCAGCCATCCCCCAGGACATTGCAACAGAAAATCAGGAACAATACTACTTCCCAGGACACTTCTGGCCCCTGATGTGTAGCCCAGGGAAGGGCTCCAGACCACCAGTGCCAGCCCAGCCCAAGCTGCTGGGTCATCCAGGGAACTGCAGCAGCTGGAAACCTTTCACTCCCTCCCCCTTGCTCTCTCCAGAAAGACTCACAGCTCCTGTCCCCAGTGTACCACAGCCAAGGAAAAGGCAAAAGGGCAGAGTTTACCTTCCATTTTTTCCTGACAAGCTCCCCCGTCATCCCTGCCTCTCTGCCATAGTCCGGAGATTACCTGTCCCCATGAGCTATTGTAAAGAAACCTCAGCAAAGGAAACTGTAATTCATTGCAAATAGACATGAGTTATTTGAGAATACAATAAAACCTGTGTAATCCAGACAGAGAGCTCTTATGTGCCCATGGTTTGAAATCTGTCCTCCAGCCTGCCCCTTCTCTTTGGCTTTAGTAATTCTCTCTAACCCTCACACACCAGTTCAGCAGAGTTTTCTGCCCTACCACTCCACTCTGACATGATCTGTTATTTATTCTTAATATGCTCCATGTAAGTCATCAGCATATTCAATATTTTTTCGTTTTTTTTTTTTCATTTACACATGTGCTCAGAAGAGCCAGGGCAGAGAATGGAGCCTCTTTGTTGCCAGATGCTGCAGAGACATTTAAGCAGAAGTGGAGTTCTTACATCCAATCTCATGTATTAGGATATTGCTTCCTTTTCCCCACCAGCATGTGTGTGAAGCATTCTAAGACAGCCTGCTTTGCCCTTGCTGTTTCCTTACCCAATCCACTCTAGTTAAATACCTTTTTCATAAGGAGTTTTAAATTATAAGTCTAAATGAGGCCAATAAATTATGCTTCATAAAATCCTGTGCACATCATTTTCTCGCAGAAAAGGCTCCAAAGAAATATTTTCCATGCCACCACCTATGTTCCCATCCCTTTGCAATATAACATTTATTCTAATATTAAAATGGCAGCTGCTCTATAAATTGTGAATCATTAGCACTCTTCATTGATTTTTCCCTTGCAGTCTGCAACCCTGGGCAGCAACTGCATGTGAATATCAGTCTATTGGATTGAGATTCATATCCTATTTGAGGGTCAAAGACCGAGACCTCATGAGCTTGAACTTCTATCAGCCTAAAGCTGATCAATACTTGGAGATATATTTGATCCTGGCTGCTAGCACAGATTAAGTGGCCATAAATACAATCAAAAATGTGAGGCTGCTGGGATAAGTGGCTGGGGAATGAGAGCACAACCGCACACGTGCCAGCTCCAGTGGGCTTTCCGGGAGCAGGGACAAGCCTGCGAGTGTTTCCTCAGTACAGCACTAGGTTCTGCACTTCTGGGGAGGGGGCTGGAGGCTCAGCTCAGCACACAGCACCACCGATGGAGGAGGAGGAAAGGGGGTTTTGTAACCTCAGGGACCTCAGAGGCAGGATGCCACACTGTTTTCCAAGACTGTTGTTCATGCTTCAGCTTGGGAATCCTTCAAGTTCCCACACAGCCTGCATCCAGGGTATCCCAGGAGGTGAGGAGGAATGCCATCCTCCTGGCGTGGATCAGGGCCAGCTGCACAGCCACCACTGCACTCCGCTTGGCTTAGGCACACCATGAGGATTAACTTGAAAACATGAAACTGATAAAAATAAGTTCCTCTTTTTCTGTCTTCCCTCTCATCCTCCTCCTCCATCTCCAAGTAAAACTTTAAGTACATTTATTAAAATGACCTATTAAAGAGGAGAGACTCATTCCATTTGAGTATATTAATAGTGATTCCGTGCTGGCTGAGGAAGGAAAAAAGTCCATAATCATAAGCCTTATTAAAGAACAATATCCTTCGAGGGCTTTTTGTTTTCCCCTTTAGATAGTGTGAAGCTTTGAAAAATAGACATAGAAACAGAAAGAAATAGAGACATTGTGTTGCATTGCTACAGAGACCATGGCACTCGGGGAAATTACCTTCCTATTTTTAGGCATGTTTACAACATGCCTATTTGCAGCATTACCTTTGATCCTAAACTCTAGTTTAAATGATTCTTTTAAATGCTTGGGAGATCCAGAGTGGAAATAATTAGAAGTGACATGAAGTCAACATGAGTCTTTGAAAAAGCGACGGACTAACTCTCTGCATAAAGTGGTTGTAAGAGGTGTTGAAGTAGGGTGTAAAGGTGCCTGGACAAGCAAAGGGCACAAGCCGTGCCTCGCCACGTGTCAGGAGGGACCCACCGCACCTCTGGGGCATGCAGAGGGTGCAGCCTCCTACACCAGCACCTCCTCAACTGACTTTAGGAGAGAAGCCACTGTCTAGCTACAGTCAAATGCAAGCTGGTGTTTATGTTTACATGGCTTCATGTCCTTGTGGTGTCCTTGTAGGAAGAGACTTCATTATCATAAAGAATATGTTTTTATTCCACTACATAAGTACTACTTATTATAGTCTCATATATTTTCTGACACAACCAAGGGGTCTTTATTGTTGTACATCAAGGTCACTGACAAGTAATATATCCAATCTATTAAGTTATTAGGGAGATAAATAATTTGGATGCAAGCTGAACTCTGAACTTTTACCTTTTCCCCTGACAGACGGGTAGTTTCTTGGCATTCATACTAATCTTGCCTGTGCTTGAATAGTAATTCCATTAGGGTTATGACTGCAGCTGTACATATGCAATGACCTCAAATACAATTTCTTTATGGACATGGGCAATAGGAATATTAAAATTTTAAGCCAAAGAGGATGTAATGTAACTTTACATTATTTATTGTAGACACAAATCCTTTATAATATTAAAGGATAAAGAATTAATAAAAGAAAGATCCCATAAACAATCCATAAAGTCAAGTGTAGTTCTTGATTTAATGCAATTGCTTTTTAGTGTCTTCTGGTTACAGACTTGCACCTCATTAAAAAGTCTAGTCAAGAATCAAGAGCATCCTGACTAACTTCATGGTCCCTGGGTGTTTTTGAAAGTAGCTTTTCCAACCCTCTGGTTCTGCTCCTATCCAGAGATATCAACTCTTCAGCACGTTTGTAACTGATCTTAATCCAGACATTCCAGTTAATTAGTCCCTGAAACTTGGACCTCTGCACATACTAAACAAGGTATCACTCCCTGCGGGACCTTGGAACAGGCCCATGCAGGCCAGACCTTCACACTGTCAGGAGACCTGGGGGTAGGCTTTAACCTGGCAGTGCCCCAGGGAGTATCTCCGGTATTTGGGAGCTGTGATTTCTCCCCACCCTCATATTCTACCAAACAGTTTTCATTCCTGATAAACCTAGCTGCAGAAACTGCGTGTCTTTGAAATTATAATGCGTGAATGTCATGTGCTCAATTCTGGGAAAGAAAATGAAGCATCATCCCTGAACACAGTAGCAAGGAGGCTGCTTCCACATCAACACAAAACTCACTCTCTGGGATGCAGAGGGAGAAGCCAGTCACTCTCCTGACATACTGCAACTCAGCCATGGGTTTTGCAAAGGACAGAGAATAGAGTGCCAGATGCCCTCACCTGGGAAAAAAACCAAAAACCAAACACAAACCAAACAAACCCCAAAACCCAACAGCTAAAGTGAGCACCACAAAGTAAACCCCTATCAGCCTGAGTCCACCATGGTGCTGAGCTGCCAGGATGGGGTTGGGAAGGGCAGGTGCAGGAAGCTGGTGCCAGGGGAGCACAGAGGGTGGCTGCAGCAGGAGAAGTCATCCTGCCTTGTTCAATCCCTGCTGCTCTCCTCCATGCCTTGGTCTGACACCGGGGGAGGCCTGCCAGCTTCTGAGCCAGGCTGTGGAAACCAGTTGCACTTTAGAGTTTTAAAGTGGGATTTCCAGGCTACAAGGACTCCCATCACTAACATCTTTTTCTGGGCTGATGTCATATTGCATGAGATTGCAATCTCAGTATCAAGAACATCAACTATGCCAAAATCATATCATATATTTAATAGCTGTTGACAACCAATGTGTTAAAGCTGTTTTCATGTCAATTCTCTTTCTAATTTAGACTTACGATGTCAAGAGAATGTTTTCAGCAAGGTTTACATCGTAGTCTAAATAATTAACTAAACTTTGGAACAAGCTTTTCCTCTAATGAGAACAGAATCAAAGTGAGGAAAGTCTTATTGCTTTTTCCCACCGTGACTATTAATTTTCCTATTGCAAATACCAGTATATTCAAATATCTCCTTATTTTAACTAATAGACTACTTAGTTCAATGAAAAAAGGAATTTGAATAATGAAAGATACCTCATTAAATTCTAAACCCCCAGATGCTGTCAGTATGTGTCACCTTTTGCTGGAAATCCCCAAAATCCTATTGTAAAAATTAAACAAGAATTTTACATCCACGTTTCTAAGAAAGCAAGCTTGCCACTCCTCACATTCCTACAGCAGTTTTCATCTCCTCGCTCTTTGGAGGAGAAAGCAGAAACCTTTACCTGCCTGAAGGGTGCAGAGGTACCCAGCTGCCAAAGAGCAGCGTTACAGTTTTATTCCCACATTTTCTTCAGACTCCAATCTACTTGGTGCAAAAGCAGACACGTATCTGAGCCACAGCCTGCAGGACCACAAGGCAGGTAAAAATTTGTCATTCTCTCTGTGTTGCCAAGATGCTCGTGGGAACATGGGGCAGCATAGCAATCAGGGTCCTCAGCTCTACACATGAAATGACCTTCTCTCAGGGAATTTGGAATTGGGGTAAAACATCTGCAACACCGTTCAGGGGGAGCTTTGTGTGCAGCTGAGATGTCAGGCAGACGCCTGGTGAGGAAGAAGCCCCTGCAACCATGAGCATGGACAGTAAAACACTCCTCTTCCAGGCTATTTCCACAGCACTTGAACATGGCTTGCAAAAGGAAATTTCCAGGCATGAGAACAGCAGGTGGTTTTACTTGGACCTTAACACCTCTGTGGGACTTCCAGCAAGGGGAAAGCCAGGGAAAAGGAGCAGATTTTTAATTTGGGGATCACACCCTGGGCATGGCCCAGCTGGCAGACACCAGCTGGTGGTGATGGGGGGTGGGTCTGTCACCCCACACCAGATTGGAGCTCTCCCTGGCCTGGGCACAGAGACATAAAACAGCAAAAGCCACAAATCTGAGAAACTCCAGAGCCAGCGAGTATCCCAGCTGCAGTCTCATTCATGTAATCCTCAGCATCATTACTGGGTAGTCACATGCTGATAGGATTCATGTACTTGGTGCTCTAATATGAGACAAGAAAATAGCTGTGATTATTACTTTTTATTCTGTGTTTATTTGGCATTGGAGTTGTTTTTACACGAGAAAGACTGTTCTAATTACTTTGTGGGGTTTTTAGAACTATCACTGTTAACATGTTTTCTTTTTCTCCCCCGAGAACTAGCTGTGCTGATCCTGCCTCTTAATTGTCACGGGCGATGTTTTATTCCTACTGCTGAATACAGAAGTCAAACCCATCTGCGGTATAATGCTACTGCAGTCAGAGTTCAAGCACTTCTTTTCACATTCTCCATTCTTGCTTCTTTTTTTCCTCCTCCCTCATTTATCATCCCCTGCCCACACCCTTTCACCACTCCTCAGTGTCTTCTCCTGACTAGGAAATTGCTCAGGGGCTCAGAGCAAGTTGCTCCCCAGGCACCTGCAGCCCCCCACCCCAGCTGTCCCTGGGGAACCTGGGCATGAAACAGCTGCCCCGGTGCCCAGCTGATGAAATAATTACCCATTGATTATAAGAGACATTTATTGAAGATGAATCATACCCAGTATATTACACAGCTGTTAATCCTCCCCTGGCATGCCTTAAATAGTTAATTGGTGCTTACTGAACTTGCAAAAAGAGTCATTAAGTAGTTAGACTGCAGTGAAGCTGTTCTGCTCAGCATCGCTTTGAAGGACCAGTGGGCCCTTTCTTGGGAGCAGACCCAAAGTCAGCAGAGCAAAGAGCTCCAGCACTCTCCCACAGCAGCTGGTGCCTTACCCAAGTCCACCGTTCAATAAAGCCGCATCACATCCATGATGGATGGGTCTGTCAGGTGGACACAAACCCTAAATAACACCACTGAATTCTGTAGACTAGCTGTCCGGATACTCCCCGTGTCATCAGGATAGTCTCCAGTCTTTTCAAATGAGCCGTCCTGACCAAGGAACAGGTCTCCTCCTGCTGGGGTGTGTTGGGTTATTGCTGCAGCATCCTGGGGAGCACAAGCCCTCATTCTCTTAATGAGGGAGGGACACATGAGGGTTTAGCTTTGCTGTTGCAAATCAAAAGAATGACATGGATTTGTGGCCTATCATCTTTGACAGCCGCCTTTAAACTGCTTATTTTAAAACAGGATAAACAGAGGATTAATAACCTTGCAGAACACAGAGTCTGGTTCCTCCCAGGGCAAAGGGAACATGGAATCCTCTGCAGCATCCCTCCCTGGCAGCTGGGTAAAGACCTCATCCACCTCCTGCCCCTGCCCTGCACCCTAGAAATCGTGTTCCCAGAAGCAAGATGTGTCCCCCTCAGCCTGAAAAACCATTCTGCAGGCTCAGGGTAAGCTCCTGATTCAGTTATAGGAATAAGGCAAGACTGAAGCTTGACTTTCCTCTGCACTGCTTGAATGAGGCAGGGAGAGGTCTGTGTAGTAAATCAGAATTTTTTCTTAATGGAAATAAAAATAATTTCAAGGTCAAGCCATGTTTCTACACTGAGGAATAGAGTCTTTGCTCCTCCTACCCACCGTTCAAGTTTGCTAGAAATGCTCATTCAGAACATACTTGCAAGTTAAAGCTGTTGAAAAATACAGTTTCCCCACAGTAAACACAAGCACACATGTATTTACTAGTGAGTAGCTACATTGAACAGCATAGGGGGGTTATTTCATCCAAGTCCCCAATGCCACTCAGTCATTTTGGGGCAGATTTTCCATCCAACACTGCTGGACAGCCCCCCAGAGCCTGCGGGGTGGAAGGGTAAGTGAGTCAGGGAGAGCAAGAAGGTCCTTTCACACTTCTGCAAGACCTCGCTGACTTGAAAATGCCACATTTTCCGCAAAGCAGCAGCACATCTAATAAATCACATCTGTACACTGCTTTATTCAAAGGCACTGACAGTTTAGGATTGACGACACCCAGGGCAACCTAGTGTCAAGCACTCCTAATGAAAACTATCCCATTTTGCTCCAGTAGTAGCAGCTGCCAACAGACATAATCTACTGGCATATGGAGAAGGCCATGCTAATCCCTGCAAGGTCATTAACAAGAGGGTGAAAATTACATGCAAAGCACCAGCTGTGGCATCCCCTGCTCCCTCACACTTGATGTAGCAGGGGCAACAGAGGTGAAAAATGCAAGTACATCTCAGCAGGCCAAGCATTTCTATTAAGAGCACAGCTATTTTCACCCCCTTCCCCAAAGCAGGGTTCAGTACTGTTGAAATTCTTCTTACGTGGAAGAGCAGAAAGCCTTTCACAACGGTCACCTGTTTTCAGTCAGAAATGACTCCAGGGGCAATTAGCTTCAATTCAGCCTTGCTGCAGGACAGCTGGAGCAGACAAGCTAACAAGAAGGTCTTGGCCCACCTCGTCACAGGGGCTGTGCTCCAGCACTGGAGGAGGCAGGTAACCACGTCCCATCTTCCCTGACAGCCTGTCACCGCTGGCACTATTGCCCTTCGTGGAACAGACGTGGGGCTTTCCCTCATCAGGTGCAAAGAGCATTTTTACACCCTTCTTTCCAAGCATTTTTCTTAAGCCACACTGACAAGCCTGAACCTTAATTTTTAACATCCAGCCCTTATTTCCAAGGCCCCTGCTGGCCCACGCTCCTCAGATCAAGGGACTTCATCTTCTGTGTCCATGCAGCATTTTGTACTTGTATTCACATCTGGCAGGTAATAGGTGCCAAAACCCCGCAGCAGACCATTCGCATCCTAGTCAACCAGGACACCAGACAGACATCTGAACCGCAGCTTTGCATGGCTCCTTTGGCCTGGGTCTTTGCAGAGAGCATTAGCAGGTACAGACTTTCTGCCACACTGCCAGGTTCGCAAAGCACAGAGATCCAGATGCCCTCACAGCAGCGAGGAGCAGCGCTAGAGGTGGCTAAGGGGAAACCAAGTCTACAATCTATCTTGCCTCCAAGCCCTGATCTACAAAATAAGGACCCTGTCCCTTCAGGCTCACCTCTGGTTTATATACTTTAACAATTTACACGCACATACAAGCTCTGCTTCCATAATCTCAAACTCACTCCTCAAAGAATATTCTACCCTCGTATTTGTGTAGGAATTCAGGATGTGGTTTTGTCTTTTCATTAAATCATACAAACATTTGTATAAGCAATAAATCAAAACATCTGTTAAACCCTCCCAGCAACAACTACCTAAAACAAATCTTTTTCAATTTAAGGCCCAGCCTGCATAACGATCAATCCCATAAACCCCATGATTGTTAACATTACTTTGGGTAATGTTTAAAAACATTAATTTCAAAAAATGTAATAGGAAAAAAGCTTTTTAAATCGGCAAAAAGATAAATGGTCTTTAGCAGCATGACCTTTTTCCATACCACAGTGACATTGAATCATTTTAAAGTTATTTACATTTTCATTCTTCCTTGGAAAAATGTTGACAAGGCTTTCACAGGCCATAATGGCTACTCAGCAACATCTATGGAAAGTGTAACTGCATCAAGAGCCCTTCCTCAATTCCTCTTCACTGCTTCACACCAAGCAGCTTTAATTAATGGAGGAGAGGTGACTTCAGAGTGAACCTTCTCATTAGCACGACTGGCTGATCTGTGGGAAGTGACAGGGCTCCCCAAAACACAGCTAATGCAGCCTGCGGTGGTTTTTAACCACCGGCACCCTTCTGCCTTGAGCACGTGCACCTTCAACCCCGCTGCTCAAAGAGGAATTTCTCCTGCAGGCTTGTAATTGCCATCAAGCTGCAGGCTGGTCTGTGACAGCTGAAAAACATCCAAGGTAAGTCCTGGCTTTACTTTTCCAGCCAAAGCAAAGCATCCACCTGCTGCCAGCTCACTGGTGAGAGGCAGCTTTGTAGCACACACACAACCCATGGTACCGAGCATACACAGTGTATGTGTTATATATGATGCACTTGTAAGCACGTATGGAGCTCTAGGTATACAGCTGATAGAGCTCAAGGAAGAAAAATCTTTCAAAGACACTTGCACACAAGTGTGATGGGACACACGTAACACCCAACACATTCACAGGGTCTGAAGCAGCACATGGTAACTGTGGCTCTGCCCTAGGAAGCACTGGTGCAAGAGGAGAGCTTTGCGAAGCCATTCCCTGGGGCAGGCTGGAGTTCGACACCTTCCCTGCACTCACTCACAGCAGGAGCAAGGATGGCCTTAAATAAAGACAACTCTGGTTTTCCCTTCCTCCAGCCTCTGCTGAGGATTTGGGTCTTTCGGCCAAGACTAGCAGAGAGTAAAGCATCTGCCTTGCTGGAAGCAGGAGGAGACTCCCGAGTGACTCCTGTTCCCACAGACACAGGAAACCAGGGGTGAGGGGGCCAGGCACAGTCCTGCCTCATGAACCTTCAACAGACTTCCATGACATCCCTGCAGCCAGGCTCACCCCGGGTGTCCCATTGAGCACAGCAGGGAAAGCACAACTGTATCAAGGCTCCATGCACCGCAACCTGATCTCTGCTTGGCTATATAATATTAATGACAAGTAATGTGTCAAGCCACAGAGCCATAAAAGCGATCATATTCCAGCTGGGCTACGCCTGAAGGACAAACACAGACTCACCTTAACTCCAGGGCCATGCCAAGGGCCCAAAACCCCTGCGAACACACAGGAGTGCAGAAGCTCCTTGCACCCGCAGCCCTGCCCCTGGCTCTCCACAGCACCAGGAGTGCTGGTGCTGTGAGGAAAGGAGCAGACAGCTCAGGTGGAGCAGGGGGACCTCACCCAGCTCTGCATCTGTCCACCAGGCATGGAGAGGCTTCCTGCCCCCAGGAAAGACAGTAGGGCACGAGGACATGTCTTAAAACTGCACCCCGCAGCCAAGCAAAAAAGTCAGAGCTGAGCACTTTGTTATTTCAGTGACAGCTCCTGCAAACGCTGCTTATTGTGGGGTTGCTCAGGAGCCCACTGCATCACGCTGCGCTTGGTCTGAACAGTTAAACTTGCACATTGAACATAACCCACTGTCCTTTATATTGAAGTAGGAATGATATATGCCACCTGATCAAAGCATGTCCAATTAGTATTCTTCTACGTTAATGAGATGCTTCAACTAACACAAGGGAATTAATTTCTGAAAATGATGATTTTCCTGTTGGCAAGTCTTGTGATAAAAAACTGCACAAGTCTGTATAGCAGTGAATCTGGGCTACAACTCTGTCTCCAGACTGACTCGTGTGGTTACACTGCCCTTGTTGCTGCAGCACAGCTAATATCAGCATCCCACAATTAACATGCAGCATATTAAAATAAGCAGGCCTGCTCCTCTAGTCCAGAAAAACACTTAGGGGACCAATTCTGTATTTCCAAGTGTATGATTAGTACAAATTAAAACCAGAATAAGTTTTAATTTTGCCACATCAGGCAGGTTCATCAAAACACCCTTATCCCCCAGAGCCAAGTCCCAATGAAGGCATAACAAGGGGTTGTTTCAACAAGAATGATTAGGATAGTCCAGGAAAATTAATTTTGAAGTTCATGGCAGCCTCCTGTCAGAAACAGGCCACAGTGAGGAGGGTATGTTCAGAAAATGAAAATGAAAAGGCTGTGTTAAGCGCTGCTGGTGGCAAGGAACAGAAGCAGGACCTGGCTCTGCTCCTTCTCAATCGCTCACATAAAAACCCCATTTAATATGAAGCCAATTCAACGTGATAAACTCAACAACTGGAGCCCAGTTCCCAAACATGGGGGTCTGCTGTCCAAATCCTCCCTCATTTAGCTAAAGGCTCCCCACGGCTCTCAATTAAGGCTGGTCGGAGCCATCAGAGCAGTTGCTGCTGGAGGTGCGCCCGAGGGGCTGCAGGCTGACCAGCACGAGCAGAGTACAGAGGACTGCACTGGATATTTCCCTTAACTTTCCAAAAAGCATAGTTACAATAAATACCTTTTTAACACTGCTACCACCACACCCCTGCCACCTCCTGCCAGCCTGGGGCTGCCCAGCACACACCACCTTGCTTTGCTCCACTGTTCAGAGATGAGCCCAGCAGGCACCATCCCACCGTACCCAAGAAAGCAAGGGTTGCGGCGTGATTCCCAGTGTTGAGGCCTTCCTTAGCCAGAAGGTAACCACCATCCCTCCTCTTCCACACACACAGACACAGTTTGTTTGGTCCCTCTTATTTGTCAGGAGCCTCCCATCCCCAGCACACAGAGACCCCCTCAGAGACAAGGCTGCAGCAGACCCAGGGCAGAACTGCCTCCAGGAGCAGGCAAATGGGAACTTCAGCATCCATTTGTTCCACCTTTCAAATCAGAATTCGTATTTGAGAAAACAAACCCAATCCAAAAAAACCCTAGTCCAACTTGGGGCACACAGAAGGAAAAACAGCCACAGCTCAGCATCATGTGGCCTCACAAAAAGGAACCAGCAGATAACTCCAACCCCTCAAACCCAGGCTGGGTTAAGTAAAGGCTTGTACATCAGGATGATATCATCTGAGGCTTGTTTTGGGTTTTTTTCAGTTGAGAAGAGAATCACATCTTAGGAACCAACCTCCCTATGGATATAAAGAAACACATACTGCTTAGTCTGTGACCCCCACAAATGCCAGGACAGATCCTGAGGAAACACCAAGCATCACAGTCTGGAGACAAGATCAACCCTGCATCCCATGAATTCACAACAACCTCTCCCAAACCCAGCCCACGCAACTGACCTTCAGCACAGAGGAAAAGCTCAATCCCAGGTCCCAAGTGGTCAATACAGAGCAACCCCATGATGTTTGAGGGTAGCCAGAGATCAGCAAAGACACAGCCCTAAGAAAGGAGCAGCCAGGAGTCATTAAATAATTCCCCTGGGGCCTCCCCTGCAGAGCCCAGGTGGGACTCATTGAGGCTGATCCCCCTTTACAGGCAGGTTTGAGTAAATCAGCTGTTTGAAGTGGAAATAAACCTTCCACCCCAAACCCTGCCCAGCCCTGCGTGGGGTGTCTGTGTGGGAGGGAGCCCCCACCAGCGGGGGACACAGCCCCAAGGGCCCCTGTTTTGCTCTGCTGCCTCACACCCCTGGGGGTTTGAATGCCCCCTGATTTACACCATGATAAGAGAGGGGAGCCTGGCCTTGTACCCCCTGTGCCCACCGTTAATAAGCATTCTGATGTGCAATTTCCATAGATGGAGAACAACATCCTCCATTGGAAAAACAGAAGTGATTCCTGAATTAATTTAGATTTCCCGCTGCCTTGTTAGACCAGCTGGATATGGCACGCTTCATCTTCTCTGCAAACAGTGCCGCCGTCCCTCTGGGACACTCAGCACTTTATAAACCTGTCAAGCCCTTAAAGCCAGTGACCGTGAGGCTTCACAACAAAACGTGTTGAGGTTTATGGCCACACACACACCAGCCAGCCCCGGAGAGGAGAACCAGCACGGATGGTTTTGGAAGCAAGGGGATGTTGTTTTGTGCTACGGTTTCATTTAAAAACAAGGAGAGAAAAAAAACCATGTACTGCATGATTTATTTTAAAGCATCCAAGCTGCTGCAAGCTGCAATGCTTTGAGAGCATATGTATATACATGGGAAACAGGAGATTGTCTCCAAAGTCATTTGCATTCGTTCCCCTCCCTCCCTCCTTCATGCAGAGAGTGTTTTTAAAAGGCCTTATCCTGGAGACAACTGGAATACCTGCAACTTCTGCGGAAATCAGAGACTTTTGGGTGCAGAGCACCTGATCAAGCTGGTTTTCATTTACAAAACATATTGTTCTGCCGGTCCCCGTCCCCCCCAGCACCTCCAGCGCTGGTTTATTTTCTCTACTCTTCCAACAAGCTTTTATTTTCTCTACCCTTCCAACAAGCTTCAGAAGATTTTATTATTTTTTTTTTACACAAACAACATTGATCCAGCATCTCTCTGACCTGCCTCAGCACTCCCTCAACATGCAACTCCCAGCAGAGCAGCACAGGCAGCACGGGACCAACGTGCCCTCGCATCCCCTGGGCTGCTCCTTCTGTTTAGACCAATGCCCATCCCCGGAGCATCAGGCCACATGGTTGTGGGTTCAGAGCCGCAGGTTGGTCCCTGCAAGCTGCGCTCAGCTGGCCGACGCTGGCTGCCTCCCAGCTGGAGGGGGCTGCAGCTCCCAGGCGCTCCGCTTTCCTCCCACATGGCAGTTTGCTCAGCCTAACAAGTCAGCATCTGATGAAGTCTCTGCCGTTTGAGTCCCTCAGGGATTATAATATGACTGCAGCAGGTCCCAGCTATTCTCCGCAGCCCAGCATGTTGTTGCTTCATTAAACGCCAAATTGTTACATTAATTCTAACTGCCCTGTAGAGATGTAGCTGTCAGGAATGATTTACTCGCCTCCAGCTGACTCGGAGACTTTTTACAGGCTCCTGCATAGGAGCTGGAAGAGGCCAGTGCCCGGGTGGGAGTGGGACGCAGGACGTGTGTGCAGCCAGATACTGGCAGCAAGTGGCTCTGCCCTCCCCAGAGAGACAGAGACGCTCTTCAGACCGCAGTGGAAAAATAACCGGGGAGCTAAAAAAAAAGGTGCGGAGCTTGGTTTTGTCTGAACTGTGGGCTGCTGGTCACCAAAGTTGCCCGTTGAAATGCAGCATCTTTGCTGGAATATTTACTGAGTCCAAATCTCTGGGATCTCTCCATCCTACCAGGCAGTTCTGTCTGTGCTGCCGGAGGAGGCTCTGGGTCATATATATAAGTGTCAAAAAACATCTCTGGTGAGTCAGGACTGAGTCAGTTGTTGGCTTTCCTCTGTTTTCCCTGGGTTCAGAGCAAGGACCTCAGTGCTTCACACACAGCAAATCGGTCAGAAGAAGGGGAAGGGACCCAGGTCCCCTCCGTTTGGATACTCGTCCCTTGGGAACATCGCCGTTACCAGAGCCCCAAAACAGCAGTGAGGGGGTGTTGGCCAGTGCTGGTCCCAGCAGCATCACCGCCTGGCCCCAGAGCCCCCAGAGCTACACCAGGTCTCCTTTATTCATTTTTTAGAAATTACCTGTAAAGAATACAAAATATCCTGATAGCAAAAATGCAGTTTTATTGCTTATAAACCAGAAAACACCATTTTGATAGCATTGTCCATCAGGGGATCACGGTCTGTGGTTTCTACAGGCAGTACATCCCTGACAGTCCTCACACACACACACACACACATATATATATATGCATGTGTTTATTCTGCAAGAGAAATAACGTGCAAAAACTGACTGCATTCTGACAGGGACAGGTTGTTTAAACCCAGAAGCTGTGGATATTTGGCTATTAAATTATTTTTCATCCCCAGATTGCAAAATGCTAAGCACAAAAACAGTGCTTTTGCATTCTAAATCAACGTTTTCCCCGGGCTCTGTTCCTTATCCACCACACCTGTATGCCAACAAACACACCTGCAGGTGTGGTTTAGTGCAAAATGCACTCACACCTAGACACACAATAAAGATGTCAGAAAGAAGTAAAAAAAACCCTAATTTAAACACCTTTGCTTTTCCCCCAACATATCTTTGCTAGCTTGGTTTTCTTGTCAGGTTTTAACAAAGTCATTTGCTGCCTTTAAATGTTATCTCAGTGTATAAATTGTGCAGGTCTCTGCTTTCCTGCCTTGTTCCCATGGACCTTGATGCAGGCAGGGAGAGGCATGGTGGGATATACGGGGCGGTGAGGGCACCTTGGCTCAGATGCTCTGACACACCTGGGAAAAGCCACCAGAGAGGAGCCTGAGGATGACCCGGCCCCAGCCACCTTCCCTGCTCCCCATGGGCGAGCAGTTTCACCTGGCCCACGTCCCCAAAGGGGCAGTAGTGTCCCCAAAGCAGCACTAAGGTCCCCAAGCCCCTTGCCCCAGGGAAGCAGGCTGCCCCCAGTCCAGCGGTAGCGCCCCAGCCAGTGACCACCCCCTTTCACCACCTCATTCCCCTGGATCAGGCTGGATAAAATCCTCATGTCCTGGCCCTGTTTGGCTCCGTTCACACCAGCTCCAGTTGTAGCTCTGGTAGAAGCAGTACGAGTGGAGCCAGGTGGATTAGCTGCCCTCCCGGCACATGGCTCCCGCTGGCCTCACTGCTCCCAGTCGGGTCCACAGGCGGTGGGTTACTGCCTCGGCCGCTGCAAGAAACAGGTTCCGTCACAGAGCTTGACACCCCCACAGAAGCCACAAAAAATATTTAGCAGCAAGGTGGTGTCTGTCCCTCCTAGCATGAGGGCTTCCATTTCGTTGGCCTGATAGAGGAAAACAGAATAAGAAAAAAATAAGTTACTTCTACTGTTTGACACAAAATCTAATCATTTCCCGTGTCTGTAGAGAATGCAAGTTTCGGCACAACTGTTTTCAAAAGAATGAATATGCTATTTGGAAAAAAAGATTCCTCCATTTGATTTCCCTCACTGAGAACACAAAAAATTTCCTGCCTCCCATGTCATGCACTCACGCAAATCAGCAGAGGCTGTAAAGCTCACCTGCAAATTGAGCCATGCAAAACCCCTCTTCCTAATTCTGTTTGGGTTTTACAAGCTGTCAGTCAGTTGGATCGTGTTAGTTTTATTTGCTTCTTCCAAATTGGTTTTCTTTTTAACGGGAAGAAAGCATTTATATTAATGGAATCCCTGAGCTTCAGCCCTGAAAGGAGAGGCTGAAATGTAATCTCTGAATTTTATATCAGGACGTTCACGGAGCTCTTCTCCACGTTCAGACGAGCACAAGTGCCGGCAACTTTCAGCCCGTTCTGCCTTTCAGAGCAAAGCACAAAGGCGGAGGGGGAAATTTCCATTTCGTCCTTTCTTAAATTCAGCCATCCGCTGGGAATTCCCAGGGTGAGAGGAACAACAGTGCTGGTTATTTGTTGGGAGGGAAACGATGAAAACAAGATCTATAAAATATGTGTTCAATTACTACAGTTTCTAGACACCGGTTTTATAACAGCAGCATTATCCTAAAATCAACTACATTTCTGTCTTTCTGTTGTTCTTTCTTTCTTTTTTAGGAAATACTAGTCTTTTAGAGTCTTTTTTTAGTCTTTTATCGGAAAATATTATCTATACATTAACTGCCAAAATGTTTTGATGCAATACACCCCGGTTTGGTGAGTTTTTTCTAGAATATAAGCAAGAGATTAGAAAACATAGAATTTCTGAGAACACAAACTCTTGTTTTCTCTTTGGGTGAAGTTCCATAATCTGCTTTTTAAATATCCCATAATTTTCTAATTACTCCATAAATTTCAAAAAGGACTGTCCCTGCACTGTACCTATGGGCTAGCAGCAACAGTTGTCCCTTTATTATTCAGTTCTGCAGAAGGAAGAAAAAGCAGCTCCAGACTCTTGCTGCCAAGCCCAGCTCTGGGCTTACTCAGGAGCTTGGATGTGAATGAGGCAAATTTCTGCCTTGGCTGCCTTCACCTGCCTGAACAATCCCCCCTAGGAGCAGACACACCAGCAAATGTGCAAGCATCACCCCCAGGTCCGAGCTGGTGTGTGGTTTTACACCAAAAGCCCCATGGTGTCACACAGTGGGGTTTCTCCCTTCCCTGCTGTAGCTCTTGGACTGGATCTTCTAGGAAAAAAAAAAAGAAAAAAAAAGAAAAAAAGAAAAAAAAGAGTGAGTTTCACTGGTGAGTGGATGTTGCAGCACTGAGGCAGTGTGCATGCACCCATTTTGCTCTGGGCAGGCTTCTGCCAGCTCACCAAGGGCAGGAGCTGGGCATGTCCCCTCTCGCAGGGTGTAATGCATGTGTAACAGGAGGGGGCAAAGCTGTCCAGGTGCTTGCACAGCACTGATGGTTAATGAACGTTTTGCAAATTTAAATCTTCTTGCAAATATTGTCAATACCTCCTCACTTCTGGAGACGTTGGTATCCAACCCTCGTTGAGCAAAGGCCCAGGAGGCAGCAAGCGACAGCCACATGTCATGGCAAGCAGACATCCCCCCCAGCTGCACAACAACCAGGGTGGTTATTTCAAGGGACCAGAGACAACAGCACAGCCCCCGGCTCCAGCAGTGGCCCCGGTTCCAGCAGTGGCGAGGTGTCCTTTAGAAGAGGTAAGAAATAAAAGCCTGGACTTCCCCGGTGTCGCCGCCTGACATCTGGTGAGTCCCCCAGGCAAGGCGCCATGCCGGGGCCCTGGCAGCTCCCGGGGACACCACAGCTCTTCCCCTGGGGTCCCCTGCGAAGCGTGGGCTGGTGTGTGCCACCGCATCACCCATGGCACTGGGCACAGAGCCAGCTGCACCCCCACCCGCCACGCTGCCTCCCTGCCAAAGGGTGCTGCTGCTCTCAAATCCACACGCTCTCAAAGATGCTTGACGTGTGGAAGACCCTGGTACAAATATTCCCCAACCTCCCAGGGGAGTAAGAATCTGGAAGCCCATGTGCTTTAAAAAGCGTCTCCCACCCGATTCTTATACCAGAGACTTCAGCAAAGTGCCTCACCCTGCTCTCAGGAGCGTGACCACAGACATTTGTATATGAAGATACACATGTGCGTGCACTTCTCGTGTGTGCACACACACAGAATGCATATGTTCAGCCAATCTTAATTCCTTAGGAGGTTTTTTTCGTTTCTTTCTGATTTCTCTTTGAAATGGTCCAATATCTGACTTCTAGTGTTTCACGTGCACAACTTTCTGTTCACAGACAGACAGTATCAGACTTTATTTTCTGTTGCTTTATCAGCACAGATTCCTGCTTGCTGCTGTTCATCTGCTTCGTGATGAACGCTGAAAAATAACCATGACCCATCAAAAATAACCTGACTGTGATCAAAGTGTGTGCATGCGTAGAGCAACACTGTTTGGCTCTCTCAAGGATTGCGAGCCTCCAAAACTGTCAGGTTTTCTTATCAAAGCATCTTTACATCGGTGGGATTGCTCCTCCACTGAAAGGGACAAGTGTTGAATCACAGTGTTGAGTTTTGAGGGCTTTTCCCAAGTCTCAGGTATTGTATTTACCTACATGGATGCTTTTGATGTGAATTTAGCAAAAGACTATGTAAAGTTTAGCTGACAAATTTATTTGTAATCTTGAAGTATTTGATCATCAGAGAGAAAGCGAGAATATAAATAAAAGACACTGGACATTCACATAATCTACAGTAAATTCAATAATTTTTACAGAGAACAATATACATATTGTCTTGCCTTTCCTCACAATCAGCTCGCACTATATCTGTGGAAATACACAAATGCCTGGAACAGAGAAGTGTCACCAGGAAAGCGTGTGCTCGCTCTGACACGCTCCCAGCAGTGCCTGGAGAATGGCTCAAACTAAACCAGCCGAAACCCTCTGCTGAGAGACGCCCCAGGAAGGGATTTGGCAACAAGACATCAGGGTGATTTCTGAGACACTTTGCAGTAAAATATTTGCAAAGGAATTTGAAAGAAAAGCATAAGATTCACAACCCAGAGCTGCTAGTCTTCCTAGGTCAAGAAAAATCACCTCTTGACCTTGTGATAAATGTGTAGTTATTTGGTAATAAATACATCTATTCACGGTTTAATGCTTATATGGAAGAATAAAACTAGCAATCTACAAATTAAAAAGATGAGAAGCAGATTTAAAGTATGATTTTCATTTTACAAAGGAAAAGTGTTGTTGATAAATGATTGGCATATTAAAGACCATTTCATTTTAGAAAAGTTAATGTAAATTCAAAATAAAACAAAAACATACCACATCTGTGCGCTTTTTAAAAAATATGCTGGAAGAACAGAGAAATTTTCTACCATGGATTTCTGAAGTGATTCACTATTAACATTTCTCCTATAGAAATATAGACATTGTCACACCTTTTACCGTGGATGAGGACTTTATTTTCTCTTAAAAAGGTTTCAGTGTGGATGGGTGATGAAGCAAGTCCTTGCTTTGAAGAATGTACTGACAACAGAAAGCAAAATACCTTATATCAAATCTGTAAAGCACAAGTCTTGGTGTTTAGTAAAGACACAATAATCAGTTTCGTTTAGATGCTCCGTATACTAATCACTGTGGTGCGACTGCCTTTGCCCACCGTCCTCAGTCAACCTTGGAAAGCATGCCCACTCTCTCCGTGTCGTCACGCTTTCCTGCCCCACTCAGCTGTCCCAGTCTGTCCATCCTTCATTCCCAAGAGTAGACGTTTAACAGCACCGAGTCCTTTCCCTTCCCACTGCGTGGTGATGGAACCTGTATCAAAACTGAGCGTGGTCGACTTCATCCAGCCAAGAGGCTGGGCTGGCAGGGAAATCCGGGTATCCCCCGCTGCTGCCGGTGGAGAGGTCGGAGCTGGGTCCGTTCCCAGCCAGGACCCTCATGGACTGGGGCACACCTTGTCCGCTTTGTCCCATGATGCCCAAGCCGTTGTCTGGGTAAACCAAGCTGGAGATTAAAGGCTGGTGGCCTGGCAGTGCTTGCAAGGAAGCTGGTGACTGGGGTATCCCATAGGGGCTGTTGGATCGCAGGTCGTGGTACTGGTCCTGAGCTGGGATGCCACTGTGATCCAGAGCAAAGCTCCCGTTGGTCCCAGGCTGTCTCCCCAGAGCAGGGGACGCTTCATTGAGATTGCTGTAAATCCCATTGGAATGGCTCATTTCAGACATAGAGGGCTCATCTGAAAGGGAAATGGACTGGTTTTACTGGGAGGGCAATGGTCACGGCTGGCAGCGGTTGCATGGGAATGCCTGCAGGCTCTAGGTATAAATAGATTAGATGGATGGGAGCTGAGCAGCCACACACTGGCCACTTGTAATTCCTTATTACTCCCATCCTTGTTGACGGCTCTTCATAGAAGGCCACGGGATTATTATTTTTTCTGAGTACAAACATCTAATACATTTTGGATTTTAAAAATGTGCATGAAAATTACATATTAAAATATAAGACTGGGATTCAAAAATAATCCTTTACAGGGGAATGTAAGTTCAATGTCTTTTTACCTTTTATTCTTCATTTCTGTTTGGCTTTGAGGTTTATCCTGAATTTTTATATCATTTTTAGGAGCCACCTAAACACTCACTGAAGCAAGAAAAACTCTCCATCGCTCAGAAAAAAATATATTAAATCTCAGCAGTATTTGTCTGCTCAGGAGCAGGCTAATGAAATGTATTTGTGTGACTTTAAAACACTTCTGAAAAATGAGCAATATTTTTCAAGCTACGAGCAAAAATTGTTTGCATTCGTTAGGGGCTCTGTGGACAGTGAGAGCTGCTCTGTTGCCTAGGATACAAACCTGTTTGTGGCATCAAGCTATCAATAATTGTTCAACATTTTTTAGTTATTATTTATAGTATATTCATATTTAATGATGCTGATGCACAGTGTGTATAAACAGACTTGAAAATCAAATAGTTTTTAGGAACACGGGAGAGAAGCTAAGACGCAAAGCTGAGTGTGTGTATAAACATACGTGCATTTATAGACCTGTGTCTGTCTAAATATGTACACGGAGTTTTGCATTTCAGCTTTTCTCCTGTATTCTTAAAACCGATACATGCACACACACATGGGCACGCACATTTGGGCTCCGCACTAGCACAGACCAGCCCCCTTAGCCCTGGGGCAGTTCGGGGCCGTGCAGAATGTGCCCCCGAGCAGCGCTGCAGGCACTGACCTCCGCCCCCCCCCCCCCCCCCCCCCCCCGGGCACAGGGCCGTATTCTGCCTCTGCAGCGGCTGCCGTGGGGCTGGAGAGTGCAGGATAAGAGCTAGTGGAGGTGTCTCCCTGGGTTAGGCAACAAAAATCTCTGCTCCAAAAATGAGACCCTCGGGTTCAGAAACCTCCCACCACGCAGCAATCTCCCTCTCACAGCACGGTGGGGAAGTAACAGCTCCCACAGAACCGGGGCGTCTTAACTAGTAACTATGCAAATAAAATCACCCCTAAATAGGATGGAAAAAAAAAAAATGTTATACTTTTCCCCACAGAAACGTTCAGTGATTGTGGATTCTCTGATTTTCTTATTTCCAAGAGCCCCTGGACAAGGCTGTGTATGAGCAGCGGCTCTAACACCCGCCGCGCCTGCCCGGGGAGCTCTCCCTGCTCTCCCCGCACCTTTCCGGACCTGGCACAGGCCCCCCCGGGGGAAAAGCAGAATTTCCTCAGCCCCGGCTGCCCCCGCAGCCCTGCCAGGGTTTACCCCGCGGTAAATCCCGGGGCTCCGCGCTTCTCCCGCCCCGGACACTTGTTGTCACTCATTCCGTTACGGCTGAAAATTATTAACGTGGCCCGGGGTGTGTGTGAAAGCAGCCACGGCACGGACCGCAGCTCGGCCGGGGGGCACGGACCGCGCTCGGCAAAGCCCTGTCTGGCACCGGGGCGCCGGGGACCGACCTGTGAAGGAGACCTCGGCATCGCTGTCGGGCCCCTCCTCCTGGATGCTGTCTTTGTCGGACTTGGAGGTCCCCCGGGATCGCTTCATGTTCCTGAAGTACTGACCCCACCGCTGCCTCCCCGCGTCCTTCTTCAGCCTTTTCTCCTTGGCCCTGCGGTTCTGGAACCAGACCTGCAAGCAGGGCAGGCCGGGGAGCTCTCTCTCCGCGGGGTCGGCTCCCTGCCCGCCGCCCCCCGCCCCGCAGCCCCCGCAGAGCCGGTGGGGGGCGAGGGCCGCCCCGTCTCACCTGCACCACCCGCATGTCCAGCCCCGTCTCCGATGAAAGCTGTTCCCGGACGTGCCGCGCCGGTTTGGGCGAGTTGTTATAAGCGTTTTTGAGGGTCTCCAGCTGCTTGGCCGTGATGGTGGTGCGCGGTCTCTTGGCCGTGGACTCAGCCTCTGCCGACACGGTGGGAGTTAAAGGTGAAGTTACCGCGGAGCGGCCCCAGGGACATGGGACCCTCGTCCCCCCTCCAGACACCCGCCGACGGCAGATACTTCCGGCCCCCCTTCCGCCCGGCCCATGAGCGTGTCCCGGAGGGCAGGAGAGCCCCAGGCCGCATCCCTCCTGCCCTCAGGGGATGCGAGGGAAGGCGCAAGGGGTACCTCTCTGCTTGGCCGTCTCGTAGTCTGCCTTGCAGACCAGCCTGCTGTCCTCCATGAGGTAGAACTCGTCGCCGGTGGCCAGCTGCCGTTTGCAGACGATGCAGGCGAAGCAGTGCAGGTGGTAAACGAAGTCCTGGGCCCGGCGCACCACCTGGGTCGGGGGGATGCCCTGCTGGCAGGCGGCACACTTCGTCCCGAAGCGCCTGAGCGGGGGGGGGGGGGGGGGGGACAAGCGGCGGCCGCTGAGCGCGGCAGGGTGGGCTGCCGGCCCGGCCCGTCGCTGTCCGCGGTGCTGAACCCGGCCCGCGGTGCTGAACCCGGCCTGCCGCTGTCCGCGGTGCTGAACCCGGCCCGCGGTGCTGAACCCGGCCCGCCGCTGTCCGCGGTGCTGAACCCGGCCCGCGGTGCTGAGCCCGGCCGCCGCTGCCCGCGGTGCTGAACCCCACGCGTGCCCCTGACACCCACCCGCCCCGGCACCCCCCGGCTTCTCCCCGGCCGCCCCCGGCCCGGCCCCACGCACTTGAAGAAGTCCTCCTTGCAGTACACGCCGTCCCCGCGGCTGAAGCACTTCTCGGCCAGCTGCGTCTGGCAGTCGGAGCATTTCAGGCACTTGCTGTGCCAGTGCCGGTCCAGGACCTTGAGGATGAACCTGTCCACGATGTGCTGGTTGCAGCCGGCGCACAGCGGGATCTCTGCGGGGAGGCAGCCCCCGTCAGCCACCGCCCCGACGGCCCCACCGCCTCCCGAGACCGGCCCGGCCCTCCGCCCCCGGGGTTTGCTGCCGCCCGACGGCCGATCCGAGGGTGGCCCGGGGAACGGCCCGAAAAAATGAGTATTCGTTCAAATTCGTTGGCGCGGCGCCGGGGGAGCCTCTCCCCGCGCCGCAGAGAGCAGCGAACCCCCGGGCCGCACACCGGGGGAAGCGCCCGGGAGCAGCGGGGAAAACAGGCAGGGAAGGGATGGGAACAGAATTAACCCCCGGGCCGAGCCGCCGGCAAAGTTGCAATGCAATTATTCCAGGCTCTTTTTCCTTTTCCTACTCTTTCAAAATTCACCTGCAAATAACGGCGGGGTAGCCCGGGCGGGGTGAGGAAAGAGGCTACCAAAAATTACGAGAATTGCACTGAAAATAAAAGCGCAGTAGGCTTGTCCCATCGCCCTGCAGATATCCACAGAAATGAAACAGAAAGAGATGATACAAGGACACAGATACAGAGAAATAGAAATATAAAAATAAACAGATACAGTAGATAGAAAACGAAATGTACAGATATATAGACATAAATATAGAGAAATCGGCATATAGGTATAGCTATTGACAGGCAGGTAAAAACGTAGATATAGAGGTACATAAATATAGATACATCGGGATGCATACAGAAGAGACATCTACAGACAGGGCTGTATAGATATAGATAGATGAAGACATAAGGATATCTATATGTAAAGATAACTATAGAAAG
Organism: Falco rusticolus; assembly: GCF_015220075.1. Taxonomy (NCBI): domain Eukaryota; kingdom Metazoa; phylum Chordata; class Aves; order Falconiformes; family Falconidae; genus Falco; species Falco rusticolus. Next base: position 47,051,959 of record NC_051195.1, read on the forward strand.
ATATATAGAGATGCATAGCCGTGCGTAGGGGTAGAGATGGAGATGATATCGTTATACGTATTAATCGTCCTCTCAACAATTCATCGCGTCCAAACAAATAACCCAAATAACGGCACCGCTAAAGGCAGCGGCCCAGGCCCCGGGCTGCCCGGAAAGGACAGGGCACGGCACGGCACGGCCCGACACAGCACGGCCCGCGGCTCTTACGCTGCATGGCGGCTCCGCGGGCCGCGGCAGCGCCGCTCCCTCAGGCGGGCCGCAGGCACTGGCGCATCTTCCGCGGGGCCACCGCCCCCCGCCCCGTCGCTGCCGGGGCCGGGCCGGGGGTGCGGAACTGCTGCGATCCCCTCCCCGGCCCCCCCAAATCACGGCGGCAGCTGACCCCCGGCCGCTGCCACCCCCGCGGCGCCGGGGATGTCGCTGGCTGAAGCGGGTTATTTTTAGCACCCGCCCCGCCCCGCCGGTGCGCTCTGAAGCGCCGGGCAGGGCATCGCCGCGCGCTGTATTTAACAACCCCCCCCGGGGCCGGCGGCACAGCCCCCCACCCACCCCGGCCGGCCACGGCGGGAGGGCGCCGGCTCCGGGGCGCCCGGAAACGAAACCCGGGCGGGGGCCGCCCCTCGACGGGCCCGGCGGCGGGCGGGGGGTTCAGCCGGGGGTGGCGGGGGGGCAGCGCCGGCCGCTGCCCCGAGCTCGTTGCGAGTCGCAGACCCCGGGATTTGCCCCCGGCCCGGGGAAAGCACCGCGCGGCTCGACCCCTCGCCGGTACGAACACCCCCGCCGGGCCTGGTCCTGCCGCCCCCCTGCCCCGGTGAGCCCCGCTGCTCCTTTCCCGCTGCCTCCGCGGGCCCCGACGGAGCCCGGCCGGGGACCGCGGGGCCGTGAAGGAGCGTCGCGTCCTGCGGGAAAACGGCGTTGTCGCGCCGCTCCCGTACCGGGGGGTCGCTTTCGGCGGTGTCGCCTCTTCCCCCCGCAGAGCATCTCCCGACTGCCCGGTCAAACGCGCAGCTACCGCGGCTGCGATGCCCGCACCGCGGAGAGCCCGGAGAGACAAACCGGGCGCTAAGCCCGGGGACACCAGCCCGACGGCGCGGGGGGGCTGCCGGGCTGCCCGACCCGCGGAGTCGGTCCCGGTCCCAGTGTCCCCTCGGCCCCCGCGCCCCGGCGAGGCGCCTGCCCCGGCTCCTCGTTGTTTTGTTTTTAAGCCGCCGTCGGTCGCGGTCGATGCTGACGAGAACCGGGACGGCCCCGCACCGGATCCGGCCCCCTGCCCCGGCCCCGGCTCTGCCAGCCCCGGGGAGAGCCCCGGAGCTCCGGACACGCCAGGGCAGCGCGGGCCGGTTCTCCTCGTCCCGGCAGTGCTGCCTCCGTTCGTTAAACGGGAAGGAAAAAAACCGAACGCGTTTAAGAGAGGAATTAACGGGAGTTTTTCCAAAGCGGAGAAAAAGCCGGGGCGGAGCGGGGCGGGGTGGCGCAGGGTGTGCCCGCCGTCGGGGGGGAACCGGCGGGCAGAAATTCCCCGTTCCGTCCCTGCCCTCGTTGCGCTGGGAGCGGCGGGACCCCGGGGCAGGAGCCGCCGCTCCGCAGCGCCGGGCAAAGCCGCCGCCGGGGCCGGGCAGCGGGGCGAGCCCAGGGCAGCCGCCGCCTTTCCTCCGGAAGCAGGCGGGGAGCCCCAGTCTAGACCCGATGGGCCCCGAAGGGGCGCCCGTAGCAGGCGCTGGGCCGGCGGGGCAGGCTGTGATGCGGGGACAAGGCAGGGAACAGCGCGGGGCGGGCGGGACGGACCGGGACGGACCCCCCGGTGCCGTCGTGCTGCCCGCGCTCCCCTGCAGCCCGCCCCGACCGCGGCCCCGACGGCGTCCCGGGGAGCGCGGAACGGGCACAGGCTGAGGCTCCCGCCGGGGCTCCCAGAGCCGCCACTGGCGCCTCCGCGGGGGGACGCGGAGGTTTCCGCGCACCCACGCCCCTCACCTGGGCTCCGCGGGAAGGGGCAGAGCTCCGCTGCCTTCTCCGAGCCGGCGCGGACCCGCTCCAGCAGCATCGCGGCCCCCGCGGGCGCGCCGGGCGCCGTCCGAGGTGCGCGGGTGGCTGCGGAGGAGTGGCGGAGCGGCGCGGAGGGGAGCGCAGGGAGCGGCGCGGGGGCGGCCGCCTCCCGGGGCGGAGCGGGGCCGGCGCGGGGGGGCGGGCCGGGGGCGGCACCGTGCCGTCGGGCCGGGCCGCAGCTGGGCCGCGCTTCACCGCGGGGCCCTTCAGCATCGCGAAAGCGGCGGGGGGGAGCGTCGTCCCCCACGGCCCACGCGTGGCCAGGGCCGCCGCGCCCCACGCCTGGGCTCAGGCTGCAGCCGCCGCCCTCGCGTGTAAAGCGGCCCCGGGGCCCCCGCAACGCCCCGAGCGGCGGCACGGTGGGAGTCAGGGGAGCCGCCGTCGGTGGGAGCCTCCTCCCGGGCCCGGCCGCCCCCCGCCCGCCCCCGCTCCCGGATTTCGTTTGCCCCCGCGGCGCGGGTCTCCGTCGACGGCGGCCGCGGGGAGCGGGGTGGGGGGGGGCCGCTTCCCTTCCAGTAATTAGTTAATGAGAGCGGAGAGGTAACTGGTGAGGACTCGTGTCTGACCCATGGCAATCAGTGCCCTGCGGCTGGCAGAGGTTAATTGCACTAATTGAGGATGGGGCGGACATGGGATGGGGGTTGCATGTGTGTTTTTACATGCACATGCGGGTGCATACAGGTGTGCATGTGTGTATTTGCAGGTGCATGTGGGTGTGCATGTGTCTATTTGCATGTTCATGCGTGTGTTCATGTGTGTATTTACAGGTGCATGTGGGTGATTGCAGAAGCACATATGTGCGTATAGGGGTGCAGGGACATGCATACGCAGGGCCGTGCACTTATTCATACGCAGTCTGTGTGTTCATTTGTGCGTGCAAGGGGTGTGTGTGCCAGCCAGTGTGCCCATGTGGGTGTGCAGGTTTGTGTGTGTGTGCACCCGCAAGTGTGTGTGCCTATGTCTGTGCCTGTGAGCTTGCGCTCTGTTCCATGGGTGCTTGCGTGTTTGTGTGTGCAGGGACGTGTGGGCACATTTCCGTGCGCTTGTGTGTGTGTGTGCACCGGGGTGGAAGTCCCGTGCGTGTGCACACCGCTTGCCCCAGGCAGCCGGAGCTGATAATTGTGGTTGTTACTGTGAGCCCGTTAATCCCCCGAATCCCTTTACCTCCTGCTCGCAGGGGATTACAAATTAATAAAAGCAGCTTAGGGGCGGGAGCCTCCAAACACACATATGCTCCTGCCGGGCGGCAGCACAGGGACTTTCGCCCGCCCGTGGGGGCAGTTGGGGAGCCCAGCACTGAGCTCCCGAGGGCCCCAATTTCATGCCACCTGCACTGGCCCAGCACCACTACTGAGCACCCCTGGGTGCCAGGCTGTGCTCCTGCCTGCTCACCTCCCCCGGGTCCTGCGGGGGCCAGTGGCTGGGTCAGGACTGTCCCCTCTGATGGTTCACCTGGCCAGGGACAGGTCCCAGCCTGGGGGCCAGCTCAGACCCCTACGGTTGGAAAATAACACAGGGAGACATCATGGGGAGCAGGATCTGGGGTCCCCAAATAAAGTACCTCGAAATGTCAGGCTGGAGCACAGCTGGGTACGGGCAGAGTGCTGGCACGGCGTGACTGGTACCGTGCCCCAGTAACACCGGGTACCACGGCGAGTCCTGCTGGGTACCGCCAGCACCGGCTGTGCTGGGGCACCTCCACCCTCCCCAGGGCCATGAACAGCTTCTGGGGGGAGCAGGTGATGACCCACAGAGTCTCTTTTAAGCTCAGTTTTATAAGTGGATTTTTAGTCTGATCCTCTAAGGAAGCAGTTTAAGAAAGCGTGTGTGTGTGTGCTGGTGCCTGTCCTGCCAGGGCTGCGGCTCCGCAGGACGCGGGGCAGCGGGGACCCGCTCAGGGCCACCAATGGCACCTGCCAGCCCTGTGCAGCCTTGTGTTTTCAGCCCCAGGGTCACACACCGGCACCATCGCAGCAGGTTTCCACAAAAGCCCCTTCGGGTGCCCTCCTGCTCGGGTTGTGGCAGGCATCAGGCCCTGCCCGCAGGCTTACTCACTGCTTCTGCCACCATTAAAAAAAAACACCACCAAACCAACCAAAACGTATCTTTGTTACTTTTTTTGTCTCTCTTCCCTGGTTCAGAAGATTGCTTAGCAGCCCCCGAGAAGTCTGAACTTAAACACACTCCTCTCCCCTTTCCCTTCTGTCAGTTCTGCAGACAGACCCAGGGGCTGCACCATCCCTCCTTCCGAGGAACCTGCGCCAGGTTTGCTATGACAGCCCTTGTCCCCACCGCCGCGACAGCGGAGCATCAGACCCTGCAGCGAGTTCCCAGGACCTGGAGCACCTCTATAAAAGGAGGCAGCAGATGGATCAGGTTTGGGTGGGATGGTCAGGGCACGCCTACCCCTGCCCCAGCAGGGACCATGTCACATTCCAGCTTGAGACATTTCAGGCGAGGAGCCCATTCTTCACGTTCCCTCAGGAACATCACCGTTTTCCAGGCAAGATCGCAGGGCAGCTGGGAAACGCACATTTCCCTGGAGAAGCGAGCTGCAGCGCCCAACTTCAAAGAACCGTATCTACAGGTTTAGAAATCCTGCAGGTTTCTAAAGAGATCTTGGAGTACTTCTGCAGGGAGGGTATTTTTAACAAGTCACCCATCCCACCACCTCAGTGGCACTGCGGGTGACAGCGGAAGGATTCAGGAGCATTCAGTGGAGCTGGCACCAGCCTGGCCACAGAAGAGATGTTCAAGTTCAAGGGGAAGGCTCAGAAATCACCCATTTTCCCATCACTCCTCCAAACACTCACCAACATTTTATGAAGTTATGGGATAACAGTGAAAGAAATGGAGCAAAGTTTACCTGGTACGTTTCAGAATTAAGTACCCACATAAAATGACTGATACGGTTTGAAATGGATGTGTATACAAGCTATCCTTGCGATACAGTTTTTACCTAAAAGTAACTTGAAAATACAGGTAAAAAGCCAATACACACCACTTTGCCCAAATGTTTGCGATTTATTTTAAACAAGCACATTAGTTTACAATTTAGTACAAAACACTCACTTTTCCTTCCTAGAGAGGTACCAGACTGAGTAAAAAAAACCCCAAAACTAAACAAAACAAAGCAAAACAAACTTGAAAATGTCAAGTTATTGAATTAAAATAAATAAAACATTTAAATTACTGAAATGGTATATTCACAATTTTCAACACCTCATATGCAATGCACAGACCTACACAATACACCTTGGACCTTCTCTTAAGATGGTAGTTCCCGTGCAGTTCTGAGCCGAAATAGCTAAAAATGGAAGAGTTCTCAGGAAGAACTTCATTAGGTTTCTTTAGCACTTGCAGCTTTTCTTTCTCTGCTGGCATATTCCACAGCACTCCTTTTATTTTCTGTGAAGGTTTAATAATTCCCCTTTAAAAATATCCGAGGAGCAAAGAAGGCTCCATGAATTACAAAGGGCAAAAAAATCCTTCTCGGAAACAACTGCCACCAATACGGTACAAGCCACAAATGACAGTGGAATCGCAGAAGCTTCTGTGGTACAACACAGCACAAATAAAACCTCCAGGACTGAGGAGATGGTGGTTTGAGGCAATTTTGAAAAAGGAAACACTTTCTTGTAACTCACCCAACCAATAACACACCACAGCAAAGCAGCATCACACATTCCCCAGCAGACATGAAGTATCTTTACGGTCAGAGTACGTAAAAGGATATAATTTGTCATCATAAAGATAGAAAATAAGAACAAGTAAACCAAGATTTACAGAACCAAATTCAAAGTCAACAAAACTTTTCCAGATGAGGTCACTACCGTCATTAGAGTGAGAGACTTGGCCAGTTAACTGGCAACAGAATTAAGAGCACCAACATGGATAATCCACATCCTTATTTCACACTTTTACACTCCTAAGAAAAAACACTCGAAGTTTGAGTATCCGTTTGTTTTATCGTGTTTCCAGGAGGGTCACAGCAACATGAAAGTTAACAATGTGTAGCAAACCAAGCCAAACCTTCAATCCAAACCCACATTTGCTGGTGTTCTAATGGCAAAATTATCACTACAAACCTTCAAAGCCTTCAGAACAAATCAAAGCTAACAAACTCGGGTCTATAAACATGGTAAACTGCAGAAGCAACAACCAGCTTGAAATTGTGCAACAATACTGACAGCGGGAAACTCAAGTCCCACAGAAACTGGCCAAATCTTCCAGATCCAGTATTTGCTATGCTGTGGGTTTGGGTTTTCAGTGTTTGTTGGGGTTTTCTGCATTCGATGTCCTTGCTTGTTGGCTGACATCAACATCTCCCCAGACTAGTCACTTAAAAGTTGCCTGATTTCTAAAACTAAATGTGGGAACTCTGGGCTTTCCTCTGAACAAGCCTCCTTCTGGGACCTCTCACTGGATTCTAACACAAAGCAAGTGGCACTGATGAGCCAGCCCGGGCCACCTTCCACCACGAGTTCACTACCTTTCTAGTTGTTTACAAGTTGTTTTAATATTCATGCCCAGGTGCTACAAAAATAATTATAGGGACTCTTCTAAAGAAAACAGCCCCATGATCGCTCCTTGTGCCAGAACTCTTGAACAGTGAGGGTCCTTACAAAGCACGGACTGACTTAATGCCACCGACTTCATACCAAAATTAAAGGCAGACATTTTTGTGTCAGACCACAGGCAGGAGCAGCTGTCCGCAGGTGCTCCCAGCAGCTCTCGGAGCTCCAGCTTCACGGAGAGAGCGCGGAGTCAAGTTTCTCAAGCAAGCGCCATCGGCTGCACACAATAAACAGCGAAGGCGGCTCAAGAAAACCCCAGATAATGCACCTCTTCATGTACATCAGACTAACAGTATCATGTGAATGGAGATTTATTTTTTTTTTCCCCTCTGACACATGTTTACAATAACCGCAGAAGGCTATTTTACATGTATGTTATTTTGATAAAATAAGGAATGAGGGACAACAAATCTTTGGAGCTCGATTTTGTTATTCCAATTGGAAGCGGAAGAAACTCATGTCAGAAACACTCAGTTTTGTGAACAAACAAAACTTTATTATGAAAAAATATCCCTCTTGAGTTTTTGTGCTTTTAGACCACTCTTGTTGCTAGGCTTTAAACTTGTTATGCTAGGGTTTATCATGGAAATAAGAGCAGGGCACACTAACAGTACAAATACAATGAATTGGCCAGGGACTATTTATTCCTTCTCATGTAATAGAAGAGCTAGCAAACGCTCAATTAAATTAAAAGTTGCAAATGTAGAATTGAAAGGAAAAGCCTTTTTATATAACATAAGTAATCTGTAGAACTCACTGCCACAAGAAAACATTGAGGCCAAAACCTATTAGGATTAACTAAAGATTAGGTAATGGATAACTAGAACATGCTCAATTACATTGGATAGGATTATAAACTTCACTATCCAGGACGTGAGTTATCCCCCACAGCTAGGATCACAAAGGAACTCCTACTCTGAACGGTAATTTTATAACTCTTCGTGGTTTCTTCCAGTTGCTGCCAGCCAGGACCCCAGCCAGCCCTGTGAAGGCAACTAACTGCTGCCGCGTCCCAGAATGGAGCGGCGCTCTGACTCAAGCGTTACTTAAACCCTTCCTGACCCAAACAGAGGAGCACTCCAGCAGAAGGGCAAGAGAAATGGGCTCTTCTCCCGAGTACCGTACAGACAACCTTACAGCTAGCACGGGATACTCCAGGTGAGCTCAGAACTGGAAATACCAAGTGAAGTGTTTAGCCCACCTTACAAGAAGATATATTGTAATGGAGTTATCCAACATCGTAAGAAACTTAGTATTTTCCAGATCTGTAAATGTGTCTGGCATGCTGCTGCACATCTCACTGTCCACTAAAAGCACTGTTTTGCTTTACTAGAGTTCACCAGAATTGACTTCCACCTGGATAACACAATTAATTACTCAGCTACTTTTCTGGGTCACAAATGCGTAAGGCGAGTTATCTAACACTCCATTAACACATCCAATACAGGAGCAAGTAAAGCACCAGGTCCAAGCCCTTGCTTACGTCTAAACTCCATTAGTTAGACAACAGTGTTAGCAATCAGAATCAGGCTGCTTGTTGAGATACAAACTGCCCCAAAACTATCGTCCTAAGAGAGACATACACATCCTAGGCTGGAACACACAATGGAATGCAAGACTTACTTGAACATGTAGTGCTTTCTACTTCAAATATGCAGTGTAAATAACGTTTCAGAAAGTCACATAGGTTTAGAATTGATTTAATCAGAATAGAACTCTTGTTTCCTGAAAAAAATATCAGAATTCTTGCTTCCCCAAATGAAGCAGCCAAGGTAACAGCATAACCGTTCAGTACTCTGGCAGGTAAAATCAGCTCCAGATAAATTAAAATAAAACCCAAGACCCTGACTGGAAGTACACAAAACAATATCCAATTTCCTTCTAAAGCAGGCACAGTTGATTGCATAATGCAATGTTTACTCTGAAAATGAGTAAAGGATGTAGGTGGTAAGTCACGGAAAAATCTTAACTGAAAAATGCAATGCTTCCTTCAGTGGACATTTTATGATAGCACTGTGTGCCTCAGTTAAAGATTAGGGTACTTACAGTGAGCTCCATACATTAAGCTAGAACACTTGTGAAATTACTTGGGTTTTGAAACAAGGAATACTGTATATAAAATCCCTGATCATAAATATTAAAGCTGTATCTGGTACTGAACAGCCATGTACAATGAAAACTTTGTTTCCAATTTAAACTTCTATACAGATGGACGGTAATACTTCACTTTCCACCGTTTAGATCTCATTCGGAAGAAAAAGTACATTATCATTAAAAATAAAGATGATGCTACATACAGGATGACACACAGACTCATGTCTATGTTTGAAAATCCAATCCCCAAGAAAGACACAGCTTGCTTCGCCTCTTTAATGTTAGCTGATCCACCTGCACCTTTGCCGCTATCTTTGACAGGTCCGTGATTTGCTATTAGCTTATTTAACACCTTAGATTCTGAATCTAGTATGTTTTCTTTATCCTGGACCTTATTCTCTCTGTTTCCACTCGGTTTCTTCAGCAGGCTTTTGTCTTTCACGTCTCTTGTATCTCCCTGTTCAGTTTCACTGGAGTCAGTCTGGCTTTCAGTGTATTTATACAGAATATTTTCACTTTTATAGTGATACTTCATGAACTGTAAAACTTGGGCTTCATTCCAGCTGTGTAATCCTTTAATTTCTTCATGACATGCAGGACAAATATCTGGAGTTGGCCACTGAACTTTGGGAAATTTTGGATCTTCAGTCAAATCACCTAATTGGGAGGAGAAAAAAATAAAAATATCAGAAGTGAATGAACTAGGAAAGCTGAACCATCAGACACTTCACTGGAAACCACAGAGAGTACTTTCCACTTACAAATAGTGAGACTGGCAAAAAAAGCCCACAACGCAATAATGTTTTTATTAAACTGAAGACAATCATGAACAAATTTGGAAACTCTTAAATTTCCTTATGGATGCATCAATTACGTTCCAAAGTATCACTTCCTCTTCCAAAACACACATGCTAAATCGTAATTATTTTCCTTTTCTCTCAGTAAAAGCTGTAGTGTTCGAATTCTAATACAAGATACTGCAATTGCTATGGTTTTAGAAGGCACGAAAACCTCACCATCTGGGCCTTTCAGGGGTTAATTTGAATTATGGTTCAAAACAAACTGCTCTTTTGCACTCAGTACTCTTTTAATCCTGAAGCCTGGTTTGCAGCAAGAAGCTTCAAGGCCGAAGAGTTGCAGATTTTTTTAGTGTTTCTGTATTATGAACCATTCTATTCTAAGCTTGCTTTTTCACAGCTTGCACTATTACTATAGAAAACTATTTTCAGTACTTTAAAACCATTACCGTATTTAAGATTTATTTTTCAGCTTGCTTGTTAGCATTTTATATATATATATATATATATATATATATATATATATATATATATAATGTTGTCTTCAACTAGATCCAATTTTAACATTTCAGCTGCCCATAGCTCTGGCCACCTTTCTGTCTTGATGGCAAAGAGCCGAATGCTACAGCTACTGTTGCACTTTGCTCTAAACCCCAACATTTTAAAATGTGGACGAAGATTATTTTTACAACAAAAATCTCTACCTGGTAAAAAAAAAAAAAACAACTAGTTTATTTAGCTGATTTTTATTAGTACACTAATGCTTAAAGTATTTCAGAAATAGATTTTTATTTTATTATTTTTTATTATCCTTTTTAAAGGCAGAAAACTCCCCCATGATTTTGAGCAAAATCATGTTTAGGGATGCAAAGGATCCTTGAAAATATTTGTCTCCTTGATATTCAGAAGTAAGAGAGCAATTTGCATTTCAGATATCTTAAATACTCAGTAATCAATTTGTTTCAGTAGAGAAAGCAGAAACAAAACATCTTATGGTAAGATTACAGACAGAAAGCTTACTGTACTTCATGCTTTCCTGCCAAAGAGAACGCTATAAATTCTGTACATTCTACAGCAACAGGAAAGAATTAAATAGGGCAGAACCATATAGAACAATCTCGTGACCCACACTTGAAGGCTGTGCCAAGGTGTTTTCATTGACCAGTCAAAGATCATTTCTCACTGAAAGCTATATATATTACCAGAAACACAGATGCAGCTTTTAAGGTTTAAAATCTATCACTGTCCCAAAGAGAAATTTTAGCAAACTTAAAAAGCATAATTTAACATTATTATTTATTCCAGTACGTTTATACTTCTTACTAAAAGGGTATTTTAGCTGGCTGTTGCATCATCTAAATCAATATCCATGTGAGTTTTCCAATAACTTAATGTTCTAAATAAGTATATTGCTCCACTACTTAGCAAGTTCGAGTCAACAGGACTACCTTTTCCTGTGTTCAACCTGGCAATAGTAACAACCATTAGGGGATGTTTTTATTAAATATCTCAGAATTTACTATTTTTCTGCTTGGAGAAAAGGGAAAAACTGTTTATACTCACAACAGTATTTAATACTTCATAAAATTTGGGAATTCAGCATAACAATAATATAAACACAATATAGCATATTTAAATTGTAACTAATGTTACATTACACAGATCCATAACAGCAGACAGGGATTTAGTGCAAAGAGAAACCAATTTTCTTTAGTGCTTTAGTTACTTGATATCCCCATAACAGAACGGATTAAAAACAACCAGTATTCTAACGGTACTTTTAGTCTAACTGAAAACATAGCAATCTAGCAGGGGAACAGATTTTCTTCATTCAGTAATTTTATTTTATACAGCTGCTGATCTGCTAATAGTTTACGCTCTTTTATCCTGAGAAAATCTCTGGTTCAATTATCATTATTTTCTATACAGCATAGCTCCAGAACAAAATGAAGACAGGATTTCACATCTATTTAAACTGCTACAGAAAGATGTTTAAGTATTTTTATCCACTGATAAGTAGCTGAACTTTATTGCTCGTTTTTGAAAAGGCTTTGATTTGTACAGCAGAAAGACACTCCCATCAAGAAACAGGGGAAATCTCAGAAGAAACAGTATCTTTGAGAATGAACAAGTTTTTTCGTTATATATCCTAAAAGACACTATCCTTTAGTAACGCAGTTATATCGCAAGCGTGTGTTTCTCACTCAAAGTTAACATGATAGTCTTTAGTTATAGCTGATTGGGATGCTCCAGATTTTGCTCTATACACAAGTAGTATCTTTTCTTGTACGCTGATGTAAATACGGAGTCAGCCTTTTGAAGTCAGTATTTCATCAAAAAAATGTCAAAAGCAGGAACAACAGTTGCTTTAGACGGTTGTTCTAAATTCGTATTACGGAGCCTTGTTTGCATCTCCCTGTTTAATTATAAACCACGCTGTATAAAACGCTGTAGCCTTGTTTTTCAGACACAGCTACCTTTGGTGGGTTTTCCCAAGCATGGGCTTCCATACCTGCGAGCCTGTTGTTGACTACGTTGTGTTTCTCCCAGAGCCAGAGAACAGCCTCGTCCAAGGTTTTAATGGAATCCATGGACTCTTTAGCCATTTCTTCAAAATGCTGAGCACAAGCCCTGCACCCAAAAAAGTGCTGAATGTATCTTCGCATGATCTGAAGTACTGTTTGGGGACTGTCTTCAAGACCTAGGAAGACAGAAGGTAGATGCATTTAGCACCATCTAGACAAACAGCTTCAACATACACTTTAACACATGTAAAAGTGAACTGCAGGAAAAAGGAAATGGTGGTACCTTCTGGTTCCACGCAAATTTACACCTCCACCTTAGAGATAAGAAAGTAGCCACTTTTCTAATTCAAAGATATCCATAGCACATGTGCCATACATCATACAGAACCTAGATCTCAGTAAGCCACAAAGAGAGGGATTAAAAACTTCACACAGTTCTTAGAAGAAATACCCCTCCCCAACAAAATACATATATAATATTGTCACGAAGTAGTTGAGGTGAGACATTTAGAAACCAAATTACTTGTCAATAAATAATGTAGAGTTTAAAGTGATATCCAACAGTACGTTTCAAAACATAGCCTTTTGAAAGGTTGTCTGGGATATCAGGCACACCTACAGGGGAATGATTTCAAACGCAATGAAGCTCAAAAAATGCTAGGTGAGCAACAGGGTTATTAAAAATGCGAAGTAGCTATTTATACCGATACATACCAACACATCCAGCCTATACAACTGGGTTCAAAGTTACCCTGAACAACATGTTAAGATAAAGAGTTAAAGGTCAAGTGTTCCTTACAGTAAAATTTCTCCTTTCAAAGAATATCTTACAATCTGAGGGGGGAACAAACTTAGCTAAATGAAAATCAGACATTGATTATTATTTTCTTTTTCCAAAAGCCCATTATCAAGAGAACATTTTGAAATTGTTAAAACATGCCAAGACTACACTGTCTATACTTCATACAGTTCTTCTGGAAGTAGAACAACTCCTACATCTTGCCCAATAACTAAATGAGTATTTCTGTTATGCATTCACCGTTTATCCACAGGCACTAAAGTTAGAGTGAACTCACTACTGAAAAACCCAGAGTCAAAATGCCCCTGATAAGTATTTCACAAGGTGCCTGTGATACCTGTTTGTCACTCCATAACTCTGAGGTATTACAGACTACCAGAATCTCATTACAGTTTTTAGTTCTATGGCTTTTTTGGCAGGCACTGAATGCAAACACATAATAGCTACTTAGCAATATTTGAACTTTGAGGAGAAACTCAGGAATTCCTCCTAAAATAAACACAAACACATTATTCTGTCTCTAACATTCACACTTTTATACTAAAGATAATGCAAAAGAGTAATTTTATTCAGAAGTAAGTTAAGGTCTTCATGGACTGAGAACTCTGTCCTGGGCCTTTACTGTGACTGCAGGTAGTCCCTACATCTGCAAGTGGCTTGAAAACCTGATATAATGTGTTGAAATCAAATCATTTCATCTCCGTCTCACAGGTCTTCTGATTCATGCTTAATTGACCTAGTAAATTATGCCAAAACGTATTTACAAATGTACTATACGTCACCACAAACACGCGCTTGTCAAACAACACACATTTTATGATGCAGATTGATTAAATTACTGACTCCTGCAGCTGAACACCTCTACCACGAGTTATTTACGATGCAGGTTTTGTAGGTTCTGTGGTAAAGGGTTACAGTACTTTGCTCGCTGTCCTGTTCTAGTAGTAACAAACTCTTTGGTAGCACATACGCCCTCTATATATGCATTGTTTTTTGGGGAAAAAAATCCTCAACAAAACCTATTCAAAACCATCACGGTACTTCTAAGTCATGTATACAAGAAATGCATGAAGACTGTCATAAACACCTTTAATTTAAACAACATGATATTCTTAAATATGGCAGCAAAAAAGAAGCCTTTAAAGCCAAAAAGAAATTATAAAAAGCAATCAATCTCTAGCCAGACATTCAATATCTGTGATTGAATAGGCATGTATAAATGAAAGATATGAGATTAAAGCAGATTAAATTACAGTATTAAAAGAAAGGCTGAAAAATAATTTTGGAAAGTTGAAATGAATTCGGGCAAAACAGTTTTACCACATATACTAAAATACATATTTAGAAAAAACCCAAACAACATACACAACAGAAGTAACTACTAGCAAATAACCTCTGAAGAGAGCATGAGAGATTCATACACAAATTTAATTGTATCTCTTCTCCTGTGTAAGGTTACACTCTTGAAAATTCATTTTCTGGGGAGGTCTTTCAAATTCAGCAAATCCACAAGCCTGTCTTATTCATGCCAATAGATCCTATTACCTAAAACCACATTTCATATAATTAAGCATGCTCGGGACTAGATTTCTCCAATGATTTTATATATCCTTGGATGTGAGCAGTTCTGTTCAGAGTTCCTTTGGATTCCCTCATGCTGATCCCACTGCAGGTTCAAATTACACCATTCAACATTAAAATGTGTCAAATAGAAACCAATAAAACCACTGTATCAAGAAAGCTATAGCAAGTTCACGCTGGCTGCCAGACTCCGCCAGCAAAGGAAACTATCAAGAAAAATACAGCTGCTTTAAAAAGAAAACAATTGCAAAATGGCTCATTTTGTTTTTCTTTTATCAGCTCAGAGATGAATCTTCTATTAACATCTGCCATGTATCATCGTGTAATCCCCCTTTTCTCTTTCCTCCCAAACTACTGCAATTCAGGGTAACCCTAATCTTTAAAGTGGACAAGAACCATAAAACCCTACCTGTGGTGGGAAGGATTAGGGAGTACATCATGCTTTTTAGTAGATGGGATTTAAACAAGCAATAAGGAGAGGAAAACCTCCCAAGACATAATCCGACGGTCTCAGACTGACCCAATTCTTTCGCCATAAGAAGTGATCATCACATATCTGTCCCGATTTAAATCGATGGTTAAGTGTGCCAAAGAGTTTTCAGGTTTTACAATGTATTTTTAACTTCAGACTGACTAGACCTCATGCTTGAAACATGGGAACAATTTAAGATGTAATTCTGTAGAGTTAAACATTAAGAACATTTTTACATTTAATTAGTACACTTTTGGCAACTGGGACAAAAGGGCAAATTTAACTTATGCATGATCCTGGTGAACAGCTAAGACATCATTCAGTGCAAAACCCCCTCAAATTCACCAGGCAGAGAACAGTACTAAATGAAAGGGATTCAACCTACTGTCCCATGAGTAACAAACAAAACAAGACTCAAAAAAAGAGAGAAACAAAAATCAAGAGGATTATTAGCCATCCAAAAAAATCCCTGTTCTGCAGGAGATTCAATATTAGAGAACTGAGAGATTTTTGCTGTGATTGCAAGTAATGCTGAACAAATATATGTATCCATAATTTGAAATAATAAATTAATTTTTTATATACTCAGCAACTGTCGAAATGCAAATTTCTGAGTTTTATCATCTAGTAACAGTCCATCTGGAATTCTTATATTCCTTGGAAAAGACATTAAAAAGGCTTTAAATGAAAATGAAATAGAACTATAACCAAACAAAGCACTGTCCGGGCAAGAATAAACCCATACAAAGGCCAGTATTTTAGCATCAGTAATTCTATTTCCATTGTGCAAGGAAAATAGATTATATATCCAGCACGTTCCTTAAATAGGAACCATCACCAGAATATTAACACTCTGCTTCACAAAATGCTGCAAGTCAAAAAATAAGCAATTTTACAGAGTGCTTGCCAAGTAGTATATCACTGCAGAGATTAATGAACACTAGTTACATTCGGCTGAAAAAAACACCCCAAACAGTCATAACATTTAAGTCATAGCATTTAAGAAATAACGTTACAGGAGGATTGGCTAATGGTTGCACATCTTTTATAGCCAGTAAACTGTATGGGTAAACCTCATTCTTCTCAAATTAAATTAGCAGTGCAACCTCAGGTAATCCGAATTACCTTCATCCCTTTTCACGCAGTTCAGAATTTCTTTGTTTGAAACTCTCTCCTTTTTCTGCTTTACTGCACACGTCTTTAGGGCTACATACTTTATTTACCACATTTCTGAACAAGGACAAATGGACAGCTTGCTTTGAAAGCCTTGCGGCTGCAGTACAGCTATGCTCTGACCCCTGCTGGCACTAGCCTGAAAGCTGAGCCTCGAAAGCCACTATCCACCAATTTATTCGTTGAAATATTTACACACACACACACACACAAAAACCCTGCTCTCATCTTTTTGCCATTTTCCTATGGCACAGCAGAACTGCTGCAAGTATTTGCCTCGTCCGTCAAGTGCCTCACTTTGCTGCTTACCTGTATTTATCAAAGCTTTTGGTTGCAGTGCAGCTTGAACAGTTAGGGTATGAAACAGCTTCCAAAGGGAACAGGTATAACCTCTCAGCTCTGGTCTTGTACCCTGACATCCGACCCACTGAACTTTCTTAGTGAGGAATATCCCAGAAATCTGGGGAAAAAAAAAAGTAAAAATAGTTAAGATATATGCAGGTTTGGGACCTAAATGCACTACTGAACATATCAGCAGTCACAGTTGATCCTACCTTGAAACTGAGAAGAACCAAGGCTATAGCAAATGATTCTATAGAGTCACTTACTCTATAGAGGCACTTGTTGCTAATGAATTCATTAAACTTACAACAATCCTTAACTCTGAGATACTCTGATGCACCATTGTAAAACTCATCCCTCTTGCAAACACATCACATGATATACAACGTACAACTGATGTCAAACCTACTAAAATGCACATCACACGTCTCATTAGCCTGACAGAATACATTAAGTAGCTTAACTTGTACAGGTTTTTTTAAGCACAGTATGTACACAACACACACACACACACAAATACTACCGTAAACTCTGACAGAGCTACAGTTTCCCTGGGCACATTAAAAATTCCATATTACTCAGCAAGATTTACATGACTTACAGCAGCAAAGTCTTAACAGGCTAAGATGTAGAATTCATTATTATTTCTTCTTAAACCAAGGCCACTACTTGTTCATTGTATTTAAAATCCAGTGCAAGATTTTCATTTCTGAGACTTCTCTCTCTGCTTCCTAAAACACACAGGAGGTTTCCACTTCTCAGATAGCAATCCCATTTCATGGGAAGAAGGATCCATACTAACTTCTGTACACAGGTGGTCCTATCATGGCGCTTCGCATCACCAAAGTGAGATGGGATTCCTTTACTATGCCAGGAAATTGAAGAGTATTTGGGGAAACTCTTCAGGAATAACGCCCATTTCAGTGAGTAGATTTCCCATCACTTCAACTCTGACCTTCAAAAGAATCCTGCTGACAGCAGGCACATCAACTCAAAAATATCTGCTGGGAATCTTGCATAGTTTGAAGCTGATGTTAGGGAACACGTGTATGTTTGCAATTGCTTGCTCATTATAAAACTGAAACAGGATTGTTATTTCAATTCCCTCAATTCCTTCATGTGGATTTTTCTTCTGGTAATGATTTCACTTTATTTTCATTTTAACCTTCTTATAACTCCATTATGACTGGAGGGACCATCAGTAAGTGATGTCTTAGATTTATATAGAATCTTATCCTTTACTAATGCTGTATTTTATGCTGGGAACTAGTAACAGCTTACCCGCATTTTGTTGTTGACCAGATCTAGGATAGCATCATAAGGGATTTTGTCTAATGGAAGGCTCACCAGCCACTCTTGCAAGGTCTCTAACAACTTTACCACAGGCTGACGTCCAGGAAAAAGCTGAGGGGAGGAAAAAACCACAAAATGGGAAAGTAGAAAAAATACCCATATTTTAAAGCACAGGTCTCATCATCAGCAAGACACTTATTTTTTATCTAGATGTGCTTTTCCTGTCTTTTCTTCAGATTCTTTTATTATGAGCAAAGTAATTACTTGTTCTGCTTTCAATAAAAAGCCAGCTCACACTAACTTTTGCTACAAAATTTAATAAATTGCACACACAAAATGTTAACCAGTAAAATGAAGCTACTCAATAGGAGGCAGAAATGCTACAGAAGAACTTTTGACAGATTACACAGAATTTCACATTAAGGTAATTCTGTTCAGAATGAAGCATAAGACTTAAGGCTGAAATCATTCTCACTCTTCAAAGACTGATCACAAAGACTGATCACAAAAATTAGTTCTTATAAAACTTTTGTTCAGATTTCTGTAAATCTAGAAGTTGGTCATCTAGAAGAGCATTTTCCTTTTCATATGTGTAATAGTGATTTCCAAAGTGATTTGGAAATAGTGACTTCCTTAAGTAGATGTAGTATTTTGCTTTAATGATGGTTCTAATTACTGTAGAATTAAGTAGAGTATGCATACCATCCTCTAAGTACTCTTCCAGAGGGAGCAGCATTTCAACAGATGGGGAAATAAAGTCCCTGTATCTGTTACATTAAATACATAAAGCAATTTATGACATAACATGCTATACATATGCTAGTCATTCTGCAGCCTTTGTCCAACTATTGATAGTATCTCTAACTCTAGACTGCTTAATTGATACCATGCAAATGTAACAGGTAGGAACCGCCTTTTGCTAATTGTACAGCAGCTAACGCCAGGGGCCCTGGGCATTGTTTGAATTCGAAGACAACTCTTAAATAGTCTGCAAAAAACCAGCACTCCTCTGAACTACTGACTGCATACTATAATTACATTTACTGCTCTAGGACCCCCAGAATATCACACATTACTATCTAAAAGGCCACAGTTGCACAGTATCTCAGGTGGGCATTGGTCTCATTGAGGATTCAAAAAACAATGGACTTCTGTATTGATCGCCAGTTTTTGATTTTTAGGTTTTTTTAAACTAATTCTACAACAAGGAAAATTTGCCAAGCAGGGAACCAGAGACCTCTGTGACTTTGGATTTATCATCACTACAAATGCTGTTAAACAGGAGGGTAGTATAAAAAGTTTCCTAACAGAAACAGCTGAGAATCATGAATGAGAACTATGAGGAAAGTGTTACGTGACAAGAAAATGGACAGCAGTCCCCACTTGGGTAATGGCAGTCTGGAGATGAGCGTGCAACTAAAAGAGAGCATTCTCCATTTATGCACTAATAGCCAGGGAAGCAAATGACATCAGCTGGCCACGAGCCATCAGCAAGAACAGAGGATGTTTTAGGGATAATATGATGGAAAGATTACCACTACACTTTCTTAAAGAAATGAGGCCAGCTAGAGATTTCTGGCCTCTGATGGCTGTGGCGGGGGCAAGAAACTGTCTGTCTGATTTTCAGATAAACCCAGATATCTGGAAATGTTCATATAGGCCTTATTATTCCCTTAAATAGCTATTGATTCACTTTCTTTAAAATAAAACAATGTGTTAGCTGCTCAGTAAGTAAATATAAACAGACATTGGTCATTTCAGTAGGTTGACAAAGTTATATTATTCCAATTTGTTCAAGTCAAATCACATTATATTACATATATTGTCCTTTCACTCAAATGTAATGTGTAAACATCTTTATTTTTTAAATACTCAATTATATTCATTACCTCAATTATTTTGAAATACTCAGTTAAACTCAATACCTCAATTATATTCAAAGTTTAGACAGAAGTTACAAATATCTCTAAATAGAACACCATTTATCAAGTATGCATTAACAAAATTCGAAAGTCAAGAATGAAAAACAAAGGGTTTTTTAATCCCACTCAGTTACAATAGCTACTTACCCTGAAAATCTGATAAATGGACTATATTTACAGGGTTTGTTCAATATGCTGCAGACTACTTAAGCTTTATTTAATTTCGAGCCCTCTAAGATTAAATTAAAATGCATCTCAGCCCTACAGGTATGTCAGAATGGGATAAATAACTCAAAAGTAACATTTAAAGAAACCCACAAAACTATTTTTTAAGCTAGTGAGGAAGCATATATTTAAACATTGTGAAAGACATTTTGAGAGACTTATGTCACATAATAAATTTTATGTTAGAACCACTTTATTCTTACAAATAATCAAAGACTAGAAGTGTATACCTTGGCAGAGACAGTAACAAAATCCTTGAAGGTCTTTAGCTCAGCTCCCTCAAGTGTCTTGTGCATAGCAAGCTCTACCCTGAGCAGGTAATGCAATCCCGATTCAAGGTCAGCCATGTACAGCTTAGATCTGAAACACACATATATAATGTTATCAAGTGGCAGGTTTCTTTCGCTCATTTTCTCACCAGTCATAAAGGTAAAATTGATATATAGTAGGTGTCATTAAAACCTCAACATTTGCCACTCTACAATGATTGCAGTATATCCTACACCAGTATGGGAAGACACAGCAGTTACTTCAGGTGCTCACTATGGTGAATGTCAAGTCTAATGAGTTTCACCATACTCTTTTAAAAGAGTAATTTTGTGTCATTTTGTTCAGAGTTTAGACAAATGAAGCATAACCACACACACAGGATTTTTTTATATTTGACTAAACTTTTTTCTTGCCAGCCAGCTTTACCTTGTAACGAAATTATAGCCCTGACATTGTCAGCAAGGAAATAGCCAGTGTAAAGAAATTATAGCTTCTCCTCAGGACTGACCACAAACAGAAAAATTACATGCTATGAAAAAAGGGAGACTTTTCTTGAACAACAGCACATTATACACAGAGCAGGAGTGCAAGCAAGACTGAAAAATGTCCATGTTGGAAAGAACTGTATCTAGAAATCATAAAAACCAACCTCTACTCAGACATTCAATATCTGTGATTGAATTAGGCGTGCTAATAGGCATCCCGAATGCAGCAGTTTTACTGTAGGTTCTTTGCGTACAAGTTTAGCAGTCAATTTTAATCACACCAGCTCTTAAAACAGAATTAGGTACCTTACGACAGGTACAAGTAAAACATGTAAAACAAATGATTTTAAGAATTCCTCCTCACCACTGAACACCTTTACAACAACAAAACACAAGTACAAATGCATCGAGTAAATCACTCTACTTTCAATGCTTTTAGAGTACAGACTTCAGACAGTATGACACAGCAATGTAACTGAACAAACAGAAGTTCACATAGTAGAGTTAACACTTCCCCTAAGACTTCAGCAACACTATTATTTCCAAAAATAATTTAAAAAAATCATTCAAGAAACTGGCTGCCCCCATCTCCTAAATAACATGCAGGAAATAACGTATTAAAGTACAGAATAATCTATATTCTTAACTCAAACTGCAGACTTATTCTGAATTTTATCTCCTTAATTATTAATGTACTCACTTAAATTCTAAAAACCAGCAAAATTCTGCTTCAAGTTTCTTAAATAAAGAGACATCCATATGAATGCATGAGGTTCTCCCAAAGGATCCTATTTGGAAGATACTTGGACTGGAGATTCATATCAACAAGATTTTGTCTTGCTGGAAAGCAGCTCAATTTAACTAAAGTTGTTTTGGTAACAGAATGTTTCATATAAAGTATTTTATAATAGTAATTGAAAGAAGATGACACTAATAGTGTCTATGAAAGGCAAATAAGCACAAAATGAAAGCACTCAGTCCTGCATCTTTTCCATCTAAAGATGCTGAGGGATTAGCTCTCTGCAAAGCCTTTGCATCCTTTTCTCAAACAGACAAAGAGGGAAAGAGGGTGAAGATAAACCTTACTGGATTTGGTATGATAAACATCTTTTACAGTGACTTTAGTATTTTCTATTATACTTGCATTTGACAAGCACTTTTTAGTGGGCGCTGCTTCAGTATTACACATACAGGGAATTCTCATTTTCTACGTAAGTGTTAGAGCTTGTTATTTTACCATTTATTTTTTCAGGGACAGTGATTACTTGCTGAAGTTTTCCAACAATTCAAATTGGTGATCTAGATACTTCAGGTAATGGGTAATAAGTCCTTGGTATTTTTAATTCAATTGCATATTTAACAGTACTTTTGGAGAAAAACATTCCTTCCATAGCAGTGCTGACGGTTGCTGTTAAAAACAAAATACTGGCAGCCCTTGATAATTTCACCTCTGAATTGTCTGAAACACAGCTCACAGTTGTAAAGAAGTTGTAATCTTGATGCTGGAACTGAACTAATTTACAGGTGTTACTTGACTATACCGAAAAATGGATGAAGTTGAAGCAACAGCTGAAAGCTTTGCTCTCAACTTTGATGCCATAATTTCTCCAGTATTAAGCACAAACGCCTTAAATTTTACTCAGCGGAAGAATGCAGATTCAGTAGTGATCAGCCTAATTCAACTCAAGGTGCATCATCTGGGATGGAACGAAGTAAAATTTTGAACTGCACTAGAATTTGGTAATAAATGACAGCACAGCTTCCCATGCGGCAAGAAAAAACTGCAAGCAAATTTTAACAACCAAGAATTGATCTGAAAATCAAGGTTATCACTCACTTATCGAACTCTTTCCACACCTTGACTTCTGTACTCTCCTCTTTGTTTTCTTGAGCGGGTAGCTGAAGCGGCAGAAGAAGTTTTTTTCTTACACCTGGCAGTGACTTTAAATACGAGGAAAAGAAAGACCGTAGAGGCTTCAAACTGCATATAAATGGACAAAGTAAAGATTACTTTTAATCTCAGATTAAGTGAATAACCAAAGTAAATTAGTATATTTGTAAAATAAGATATTCACTTTGGTTTATGTTTTATAGTTCTAGTGAAGCATGTTATGTTTTGATACAAAGGGAAATGACATAATGTTCAGTTTAGGAATAGTAATAACAATCATTTGGATTAGTGGCTTAAAATTCCATTCAAAATAAGAACATAACACGTTCATCAAAAATCTCAGTTTGCCTTACACAGGCAATGTTCACATGGAACAAGAATTTTAACTTAGAAGCAAGGGGTTTTTAAGAACTTTGATGCTTCCTTAATTTTTTTTCCACTTCTAAAGTGTTTTCCTTTCAGAAGTATCACAGTAATAGGTTAAAGCCATAAACAGGGAACAGTTGTAAGCAAAAGCAGTATTAGGCCTCATTATTAATACAGGTAATGCACAACTTCAGCCAGTACAATGTATTGATTACATGCCATATCATTATCTATATGTAAAAGAAGGTGACAGAGTAAATTGCTTTGTATGAAAGGAAGCTATGGAAACTGTTTTTATAGCTTAAGTGAACCTCCTCTTTTTCCTCAGACACATAACTACTTACATGTTAATTAATCCATGGGACCCATTTGGATGCATCAGATAGCATGAAGGGACTGAGCTAATACCAAGTTTCTCAAGAAAGGGCTTATCAAAATTCAATGCTCTCTTTACAATGATGTTTTCGTACTGGATCAAGTCTAAGATAACCTGGGTAATGAAAAGATGACATGAATTATGCATTGTTCGAGGAATATCCAATCCTGTAGGACAAGACACATAAATAGGTGAGGTGCATCATCCTTTAAGGGTATCATTAAGCTGTTCACCAAGGAAGTACATCTATGAGTATTCTGTGGACACTAACAATTTCAGTTAAAGATGATTTATTCTTCCCTGGAAATTATTACTCCTATCTTCCATTTTTCCCTTGGTCTATCTGAATCTTTGCCTTTTGAAGTCTAACATCTGAAGAAAACATGAGAATGAATGATAAAATGTCCTCATAAAGCTCAAAATAGCCCAGAGGATATTCCACAGGCACCAACCGGTTTATGCTTCATGTTATATATCTAAGAGTCCAAAGGCAAATTTTCAGGTAGTGAAGAAACATTGGTCCCACCACTTTATGGTATTCTGATGTCGAAGTCCTAGATGTCAATGACTTAGAAAACAATTAAGGGCTCCACAGGAGCTAAGGTTTTGCCTGGCAAGCCCTGCCAAATCAAGCTGTGTAGTCTGCGGTGTCACAGCACCCAGCTGTCTGTTCAGCTGTTTTTGTTTACCAACCCTGGAGCAGATACTCCATATAAGCATAGGTGCCTATATCTCAAGAGTTTCAGTTCACAGTCCAGCATCTGAGCTCAAACCAATCTTCATCAGCTGTTTAAACACGATGCTAGGCTTTCGCACTAGAGCGGCTAAGAGCGGGCACTGATTTCTTTGCAAAGTGTAACATTCAGCAAAGGGTGGAGGAGGCAGAAGAGTGCTAATATCAGGACATCTCAAAGATCTGCCAGGACTCAACTACCAAAGTTCTTTGCCAGCTACAGCCAAAGCTGCACCTAAAAATATGATGACTCAGATAAAAATAATGAAAATTTGCCCTTTAAAAAAAAAAAAAAAAGCTTAAACACTCCTTTCTTCCCTTCTTAAATCATTCAAGATCCCACTGTTAAAGGCATCCTCTTTTGCCACTCTAACAGCCACAGTCCTCACATCCTTCCATTAGCCTATGCTCTTACACTACCATTTCAAATGTTTTATTCTTACCTACAAAGCCTTCCATGCTTCCACCTCTTCCTACATTTCTACTTCTCATTCTTTTACCCCTCCCTGCCTCTTCTCTATCTTTTTCCTGCTGTTAGTTTTCAGTTTCCACTATACCTTTCCCTTTCAGGTGAATATTATCTTTGCTGCGTTTTCCCTCACTTTCAAACTTGTAAGTTAAGACAATCTTCCTTTCATTAGTGATAAACTCATGGCCTTCCTTTCTTCAGCCCTTGTAACTTCCATTAGCTTTGTCCATATTGTCTTATACTGTAAACTTGAAAACAATGTTATTTTCTATTTCACTAAATATTATTTTTTCGGAAAGCAGACTCCACTTTCTGTTAATCAGATGACACTCGGTCTTTCCCTAAAACAGCAGGGAATAAAATTAAAGCAAGTGTGATAAAAAGCTGAGGAACTTTATAATCACCACATTTCTTCTCTTCAGTAATGCCCACTTGTATCGACACAGCAGCTTCCAGAAAACAAATGTTTGGAAGCAGCCTGCTTCTCAAAGTGATTCTCACTTTTGGCAGCACACTCACCTCCACTTATGCAACTGGGCCATCTCAGCATCAAATCTAATTAGAAACATTTCACAGACATTGGATGTTTCTACACAGATTATGCCTAGATAATTATGCAATTTATTTTCTTTACTTATCCTAGATCTTGGCAGGAAGAGAAAAGTAACAGTTGTCTAAGCTAACAGCAGGCTCATTAGGTGGTGAAATGATGCCAAATCAAATATTTTATTGGGGGGGTGGGGGAAGCAAAAAACCAAAGACTTCCACTTCCTCAGTGCCTCAGAGCTATCAAAGTAAAGTTATGCTATCACCTTAGTTTAGAATGTGATTTCCTAAAACCTATATGTGAAGAAAGAGAACCAGAGCATGTAATTATTATAAACAGTTGAAATCACAAAAGCTGCCCAGAAAAATGAATGTTATGAACTGTTCTCTAGCAGTAACAAAACATTAACATAATCTGACAGCATTTTTTGTTGTAATCTTCCAAATCTTGAGAGAAAAAAGAATTGTGGCAACAATGAAATTGATGAATTAATCTTCTATTAAAATGTGAATGGAAAAAGATAACATGACATCACATTCATTTGTAAGCAAGTTGCTCTGTGTGTCTACATACAACAGCCTTGTATAATCTCTTGACTTTGTGATATCTCAAATATGCACGACCTGCTCTTTACGACCCCTTAATTCAGTCCTATAATCAGAAAATTTGTTGTTTGGCTAAGTAACAAAATTTAGCTCTGTTACAATAACATTCATTCATAGGTCATACATTACCTCTCGTCCAACGTAAGAGTTATTACTTTCAAACACAATGGCAGTATAATGATGGCTGTTCTTGTCAAAAAGAGAAGTAATATCACTGGACCTTTTAAGAAAAGAAAAGCTATTTAGCATCGGTAGAATGCAAGACACCCACTGTTATCGATGGAATTTCCTTTTACAATCTCATAGCAAACTGGTAAGAAAAAATGCTTACTTTGTCTTTAATAGGACCTTCTACATTTTATTTAACATAATAAGCATAGAGCAGCTGTATTTTAAACAAGGAACATACGAAACTGGATCCAATGGTGGGCAAGCAGGCGGTCTCAACTCTTGGGAATGGTTCTGTAAGAAGTCAATCATCATCTGACGAACTGTTTGCAGCTCTCGATCTGCTCCTGCTGAGTACAGGTTACAAAAAATTAGAACACTTCAGAAAACTGGGAAAAAAATGCCTCACGTACAGGTTTTCATACACTGTCATGCTTTTCTGTGTCAGGTTTTTGTTTTAAGTTTGGATGTAAAAACCAGGCTACTACTTGGCTGAAGAGCAGGGACTAAAGATTTAGTAGTAGAATTTCATTTTAACATGGAGATGAGATCATATGTAAAAGCTGTCAGTCCACCCCAAAATTAATAAAACCTCAAGACTTTTCCAAATCTAACCATCTGCCTGCCTTGCTGATTTTCCCTTCAAAAAATGCTTCATTAGAGATATGTGCTCACTTTCACAGTAGTTGGTGTGGGCAATTTCAGTAGCTTTTTTGCAATAAAGATATTAATCATACATTAAAAACTGCAGAGGTGTACCATTATTACCAAACTTGCCAGCTGAGGTTACAAAACCAAGTTAACAATATGAGGAAATAAATGAAGTGTGGGAATATTTTATTTACTTTAAAAGAAGTAAATTAAAAAGCAGCAACTCTCACGTGCCAAAAAGTAGCAGGTACAACTGCAGTCTACTTCTACATTAAGGGTTAATGGTGCAGGTGGTCTCTCTTCTGACCTCTGGCCTTTTAAATGTTAATCCATTGAAAAAGACAACATTACTTTTGTCCCCAGACAAACCACCTCAAGCTGTGATCCTGTCAGACACACAGGATAAGCCTGTTTTCAGTTAGTCAGCATCTGAATAGGGGTTCTCCCAGTGAGATTCAGGATGCCTGGAAAGTGGCTGACAGATCAAAAAGCACCAGAGTCAGGATTGAGCAAATTGGATCTCACGCTGATGAGATGTGTGGTAGAAAAAGGCAATTTAAAAAAAATTATCTAGCCATTTGTGAAAGTTAAGAACTACATTTCAAAAAGATGAGGAATGTAAGTCCTAAGTTCTTGAACAAATGTTTTGCCTGTCTACAATTCTGCCTGACATTGCATTTTCATACAGTACTTGTAATACCATATCTTAAAGAGCCATTTAGTGTCCATCTCCTCTCTAGCTGTCTAAACTAATTGACAAGCAAAGGGATTGTGCTTATTGTGTGACACATTCCTGGCTGATAGAATAACTGCTTTGAGGATTTCTTACAGTAGGATATTCTTACCTTTGTAATTTTCTCCAGTAGTAAACTGCTTTGTAAATGCTTTGAAGTACTATGTGGGAGAAAAAAAAAAAAGTATTATTGCTTTGAAAATAACTCACTGTATCAGACAAAAGCTCAGTTTAGGAACAAAAATGGCTTTCAATTTCTAATTACAAAACATTTTTATCTACCTGTTCAGAAGACAGGTCTCTCTCTTAGCCTATGAGTTCCAAACACCTGCTTCTCAACTACATGATGGTAGCTCACATGTACCACTCAAAACTCTTCATATATATATATATACAATAAAGCCAACTTTTAGAGGAAAAGTACCATAATGCATAATTCAATACTGTATATCGATCCACCACTGCAAACATTAACCCAAACACAAATTACCTGATTATCAAACCAGTACTACTGACTGCGATTATACTTAGAACGCTATTCACATTTTCTTAACTCCCTCCAGTGGTTAAACAGGATATATTATGGAGCTTGACTGTCTTCTGCTATAAACAATAAAATAAAGATTCAATGTCGACAGTGCACTCCAATTTACACCCAAAACTTTAGAGATATAAAAAACCCCTGTTCTTTCTATCAGGGTAGAACATCAAAAATTCTACAGTGAAAAGTTTCCTCAATCCTCTCCACCCATCACATTCAGCTCATATTATGGCTAATAATGTGATTATACAGATTGACAAAGACAGAGAAGTTAAAAATTGCACTTAAGACCTGAAAATGAACAATGATAGATACTTTCAACAAACACAAGATCCCTTTTTTAAAAGCCAGTTTAAACAAAGTACGACATTAATTAGAAAAATAGTGGAGTCAATCAAAGGTATATTTTTAATTGGTCATGAAATCAACTGATTTCATGACACAATTTCAGTGCATTACCTTTACTTCCACAGACCAACTAATGATCATGAACACCTGAATTTGAAAAACATTTCTACAAATTGTTATTATCTAATGAATATATTAAAACTAGGTGTTACATAAATGTAACAACATAGTACTTTCTAGAATGGTATCTTCTTTCAATAAGAATTTTTTCAGATTCAGAACTGAGGACTAAATTACTGCTATAAATAACTGCATCAGCTACTGCATTCATCAAGAACTCAAATTAATCTTTTATCAAGTCTGCAGTTTTCTCAGCAAAAGCCAAGTAGAAGTCCAGCTAAAGAACAGCTAGTCACATGTAACACGGTGCAAGCATCTTACTTACAGCTTTAATTACTATAAAGCATGCATCATTTACCTAAGGCAATATAATATGCCACTTACCCTAAAAGTTGGGTAATAGTGAATACCATATTCTTTGCACGTCTCATAGTTCTCCTCTTCCCCACAATCCAGCACACCAACTCTAATTGCAGATTCCCAGTCTGAAAACAAAGATATCTTTCAATTTTCAGCAGATTGTGGATCCCAGCTGATGGATTACCCTGCTTCCCATGGAAATCAACAGCTGAACTCCGTTAGATTCCAATGGCATAAAAATCAAGACCTCAGTCGATCCTCATTTGCTATTCATTTCTACCCTCAAGTGTAATACAGTCTCCTGATTTTTAAAATAACTAAAACCTCCCTGTTTTCTTTAGCTGCATCAGTCTTTTCAATATACCTAAATAAGAAGCAACACAACATACCATGTAGCAGTTCCAGAGCCGAAGACGTTTTATTGACTCCAGGAAGATGAAAGAGGAGCCAACCCAACGCTTACAACTTACCGGACTGTATTCCCTAGCTTTTCCCATTAGCTAAGCTCATAAAATAAAGCATGCAGAATATATATAACTGAATAAAATTAATCTAACAGTTACTCATCCACATGGTTGTCAATTACAAACCCATAAATTTGATGCATCATCTCGTATTATAGCTGTTCTAACAAGGACTCACTATTTACTGAACTTATAATTTTCTCAGAGGTCTCCAGAATTGCACATAACCCAAGACTAACATATTGTCTACTGAAAGCTGTCTTTATCTTTTAGTACTGTTCAGGAATACATTAGATATACTTTAAAAAAATATCTGAGTTTTAACCAGAGTGCTAAATAGTTGGGTTTGAACATCACTGTAAGTTTCCTTTATAAATGTTTCATAGCAATAACCACAAGAGTTCAAGTATTTCTATAAATATGCTTATATAACTTCAATAAAAGGTTTCACCTCATTTATAGCTTTTTCCTTCTCATTTTGCTAGGAACTTATCTTTTTGAGCCATGCTCCACTGCAGCAATCACTTTAAGGAAGAACCGCTCCAAAAGACTCCTTAGACAGTTACTTTTTAAAGCTAAGCTAAATCAAAACAGCTGTGGGCAGAATTTGAAGGTATACCACAATTCCCAAGTATCAATAAAATGTGAAAAGCACTAAAATTAAACTTGCTTTTATAGCAAAGAGCATGAAAGCTTCATCAAGTTCAAGATCTGATTGACAGTTGCATGCCTAGCTGTTTTTGAAATTTAGCTTGACCTTTATTTGTCTTTGGAGGAGGATGGGGCGCTCATGGAGAATTTCAGTTGCACTGAACATGCCAACAGCTGAACAGGCACCAGGAGTAACTACAAGCATGCTAGAGCAGATGGGCACGTATTCACAGGAGCACAAAAGATACAACAGTCTATTTCATCAAATAAAATGCAAAATAGAAAAAAAAAAAAAGTTTGGCTTCTGGGTATCTATCTCATTCAACTTTCACCACTCCTCCTCTTTTTTTCCACCTGTCTTGATCCTCCTCCATACAATGAATAGAAGCACTATGAACCTAATGCAAATAGCCTACTCACAACAATGCAAACCCATCTCTAGCTAAATACTTGGGTTAAAGAGCACCAGCTGGGATGTGTGCTGCTTAGCATTTGCTTCTGCTTAAAAAGGAGTTTTTCCTTTCTAAAGGATGTGAAAGTTGCCGGAGCACACAGCCTAGAATGCGTAAGTTTACAGTGGCACTGTAGCCTGGATTGTTTTTTAAATGCTGATGAATTTTAAATGAGCATTAGTATTTTTTAAATACTAACTCACAAACTATTCGAAAGGGGTAGATGAGTAATACCGTATTAACCAACACTATTTCCTGTTTATGTTAAACAAGTTCCAATGAGTGACATGAATGTATCCGACAAACTGGAAATCCAGCAGGTTGGTCAAACCTCCCACTTAGGAAATGCTAAAGAATACCGACATAGCAGTCACAGCGTATTACAAGGAAGATACTTTCTTTGATAAACCTCGTGTATTCCCTCTAGCAGGTAGATGCAATGCCATGTGTTATTTCCCATTATGAAGTTTCAGTCGGGGAGATGAGAGATGCATACAAGGAACCTCTCCCTGTGCATTACTTGAGTTACACGCTGCTTCCTGAATAATGACAAGGTTTCTGCAGTTCCCCACCAAAGAAAGAACAATGTCTAGAAGGAAATCATTACTGCTAGATTTGGAACATCCAGAGGAGCGGATTGCTTCTGCATATAATTCAGCATTTGTTGTATATGGGATTTCCAAGGGTTTGTTACTTCCACACAGAAAATTACTACACATAATGCACACCTACAGGCACTTAGGTGGATAGATTCAATCATCTTTTAAGACAGAAAAAGTATAATTAACTATAATGGCCACTCTGGACACCACTGTAATAAGACTAAATGTGTGATTAGGAATGCAGCAGCAATGACTCCAAGCTTAAAGCCTGTTCTGAAAGAAGAGAGAGTACCAAACTCAAAACATACATTACACAAAAGCAAGCACCACTCCTATTTTTCAGGAGGATTATGTTCTGCTATGAAGTTTGCAATGACAATATTGCCAAGATTTAACAAATGAAAAATGAAATAAAAATTAAGTATATTAGAACAGACCTTTCATGGACAAAGTAGTTGTACTGATTTAACTGGACTACGTATCAAATTAGCAAATACAACACAGTGATCTAGGAGCCCTCCAATGTAGATGAATCTGCATCCTCAAAGACAGCTGTAATATCCCAGTAGATGAATACATGTTTTTGGAAAATAAATGCTGAGACAGCTTAAGTGGTTCAAACAGTTTAGGGGTGGGTTTTTTTTTGGATGAAGCTACCAACAAAAAGTGTGACTGTTCTCAGTCTCCTACTAAAATCCATTAATTCCAACTTTTAAATAAAAACATTTTGCTGACAAATAACACCAGAAGCCAATTGCATTTGCTGGTAGTGCCAATGTTCACAAACATAAAAATCCACTTTTTAAAGGAAAGTCTTCATAAAGACTCAATGGATTAAAGAATAAGCCTTTAGCTAATTATAGTAATACAAGTGCGTAACATCATTTGCAGTTACCATGACTGCAGATGAGAAAGAAAATACATATTTGAAGAAGTCATTACAAGTTACAAAAAAATACTGCCTACAAAGGTATCACGCTGCTGTAGTTATATATAAACATGTCCCTGTCTTATTTTGACAAAAGCTCTAGACAGTTCAGACTCTTCATGATCTTCACTGCAGTGTTCAAACACCTACTTGTTTCTTACTTTTCTTCAAGAAAGAAGAAAATCTAATACTACTTTGGCCACAAGCAAATCAAATCAGAAGGTGAAAATGTTACGCAAAGAAAACAGAAAAAAGCTACTGCTTTTATAAACAAAAAACCCGATGCAAGTAAGAGGCCTTTGAAATGCTCTGAAACCATTACTGCTCTGTGTTTCTCAGTTCTGAGTTTCTGCTCGTCAGTCAGCAACCCTCAGCGTGTGACAAGTTCATCGGGACCTATTTTTGGGTAGGTCTCCATTTCCGTTTATCTAAACCCACGTACACCTAATGCTGCACCTGCATTTCTTGTTATTAATACTTTTCACATAAAAGGCTGCCAGAGAAAAGCCAGAGCTCCTCACTCCCTCTCAAACTGAAACCATGTGAATGTATTAGAACTGCTGTCTCCATCCTAGAAATGTCTCTTGGGTGAAATGCTAAATTTAGAGTAGTTTAAAAGCTTTTACACCACTATATTAAGCAAAACATTTCCTACAAATTTGACCTCAGCTCTTCTCCCCACCACAGGTATTGAATTTGCCTGACACCCGCGGGGCCTGTTTACTTCCTTACCTTAGATCTACAAACAAGAGTAAAACACTTCAGCACCCGCGAAGAAAACGGTGCAGGCTGTCACAGCAAGGCAGGTCTCCCTCAGCATAAACAGCGGAGGTCATCATTTCTTTTTGTCACTATTTGATAAACCTGAAAATCTGACTCTCACTTCACTTGATTTTTGTATTCTCTCCTGGTGATCCTTTTTGCTCTTCTAGTCCATTCACACTACACTGAATTTGCAAGATATAAATCAAAAACATGCACCGGCCTCTCCAGTACTGCAATATTTATTTTTCATTTAGCTTCTAGAACAGGCTAGTTTCTTTACAAAACATTCTGGAGATAAAGATCTCACCTCAAAGAGTTTAGTCTAAACATACCTCTCTCAGCACATCCACTCCCGCTGCAGAGACTCCCGTGCGTAAACCCGCAGCTGGATCGCTG
Organism: Falco rusticolus; assembly: GCF_015220075.1. Taxonomy (NCBI): domain Eukaryota; kingdom Metazoa; phylum Chordata; class Aves; order Falconiformes; family Falconidae; genus Falco; species Falco rusticolus. The sequence continues at coordinate 47,084,723 of NC_051195.1, forward strand.
CACGTGCGAGGCAGTGATGGTTTATCCCTGCATTCCTATGAAACCTTTAATTTGGGGACCGGCTACTATCACCCACGCTTCGTGGCGCCCTGTGGGCCACACTGGCACCAGAGAAGTGAGAAGAGGGATGATGCTCATCCACTGCAGCCCAGGCACAGCATGGCCACAAGTGGCACAGTACCACGGTGCTCATGGGTGCCAGGGCGAGCCAAGGGCCCGCCGTCACCCACGGGCGCCGGGGCGAGCCGAGGCCCCAGTGCCACCCACAGGCGCCGGGGCGAGCCGAGGCCCCAGTGCCACCCACGGGCGCCGGGGCGAGCCGAGGCCCCGCCACCACCGCCCACAGGCACCGGGGCCAGCCGAGGCCCCACCATCACCGCCCACGGGCACCGGGGCCAGCCGAGGCCCCACCATCACCCATGGGCGCCGGGGCCAGCCGAGGCCCCAGTGCCACCCATGGGCGCCGGGGCCAGCCAAGGCCCCAGTGCCACCCATGGGCGCCGGGGCCAGCCAAGGCCCCAGTGCCACCCATGGGCGCCGGGGCCAGCCGAGGCCCTGCCGCCACCTCCACCCACGGGTGCCGGGGTTCTGATGCTGCCGAGCGCCCCGCGGGTGACCAAGCACGTGTGCCGAGGCACGACGAGGCTCCGGTTCCGGCACTGACGCGGAGCCCGACGGCCGCGGCCCGGTGGACCAGGGGAGGCCGCGGGGGCGGAGGGCGGCGGGCCAGGCCCGCGGCAGCCCGGCCCCACGCCGGAGGGCTGCTGTGGAGAGCCGGGCGGCGGCGGTGAGCGCTCCCCGGGGACCAGGGACCGGCCTGAGCCCGCCGCGGGGGGGGCGGCGGCGGCGCCTCACCTTTGACGTCCCCCGCCAGGGCCCGCCAGGTGGGGGCGAAGGCGATGCAGTGGCCGCAGGACGAGCTGTAGAACTGCACCACCCAGGCGGCCGAGGAGTTGAGCAGCGCCTGCCGCACCGAGCCGGCCGCCAGCACGGTCAGCGGGTCCTCCCCCGCCCGGTAGAGCCGCGCCGCCGCCGCCGCCGCCAGCAGCAGGGCCAGCAGCGCCAGCCGCCCGCTGCCGCCCGCCGCCGCCATGTTGGGACGCCAGCGGCGCGCGGCGAGGGGCGGGGCGGGCCGCGCCATAGCAACGCGTCGGCCCTGGCGACGCGGCCTAGTGCCCGGGCGGCCGCCGCGCTGAGCCGTCCCCGCTCGGCGGCCTGAAGGGGCCGCAGGCCCGGGCCCGCTTCCCGCTGAGGCGAGCGGGGGTCCGTGTCCGAAGAGAGCGGGGCGGTGCCGCCCGGTACCCCCAGGGCCGCAGCGGGCACGGAGGCCGGCGCGGCCATCCCTCGGGGGGGGGGACGCGCCTGTCGGCAGCCGCCCCGCAGCGGCGCGCGGTCATGGAATCGTTTAGGTTGGATAAAGCCAGCAAATTGGGTTGGATAAAATTAAACCGCTGACCCGGTGCCACGGCCTCGCCCGGGAAGAATCCCTTGCTCCTTCTTGGTGCCCAAGTGTGTTGCCAAACCCGGTGACAGGGACACACCGAATAACCCCCTCGCCACAGCATTTAGAGCCGCGTTTCCCTCGGGGGATCTGAGGAAAAAAGGTTGAAACAACGGAGATGGCTTGGTGGACAGTTTCATGGTGCAGTCTATTATAGAAACCGAAATGTCAACGTCATGAAGCTTCTCACTGGGAAGAGATTAGAACAGCACAGCCATCCCAAAGCACGTCACTCCACGGGAAAGAGCCATTTCTCCTCAAAACTGGAGGTGCAATAAAAGACTGCACGTAGGATGCTGTGAGCAATAAAGAGGATGTTAGAAACCCTGCCCTTGTAGTAAATTCAGGTTGGTTGTGCACTAGTCATGGATTTTAGCATCTTTTATAGCTATAGCCACAGTATGAAAGTCTCCTTTTCTTTGTAAATACAAAGAATTTTCATTACATTAACAGAGGCAGAAAATTAACAGAGAACATATCCCTAGAGGGCAACTTCAGAGCTCAGATAATGACAGACTGTGCTCCCTGAAAAGATAATTCTGTTACTCACAAACACTTCCTTTAATCCTTCAAGAACAAGTAGGAAACAAATGGGTCCAGATTCTTACTCGAGGCCCACCAGTGTGAATTCAGAGGTTAGAATCTAGTTATCATTGTTTCTGGCCAGTAATCCACAGACAGTACAAAGGTGGTAATCTTATAGACAGTAAAAATCTTCTGCTCTGAGAACTGAGTAACAGATTCTGCCACCTTTGCCTTTTCCTGATCCTTTCTTTTTTCTCAACTATTAGCATCTGGAGTGGTTCAGTCACGTATCTTTTGCATCCATATCCACAGCTCTAAGTTACATGCTTGCTTGCATCATGTCCCAGCTGAGGAGTTTTCCGTCTCTGTTTTTCCTGGGTACTGTAAGCCACAAAATGAGATGGTTACAATAGTGGAGTCCAGCTGCTTCAAAGATTGAAAAATCTTGTGGAAGCTGCTAATTAGGATTTTGAAAATCTGCAGTGCCAAAGATACTTTAGGGTGCATTTTATTCAGAAGAATTGTTAAATGTATGAAGATGAAAGAGATGGATTACAGGAAAATTAAATGTAGGGTTTAACTGAGAAATAATCATTTTCTATGAAAGATAATGACTCCTCTTGAGGCTAGTATCAAGATTTATTGACCCAGGAGGTTATTATTGATCAAAACCAAGGCAAGCAAAATATTAGACCTTGAAGGAGAGTAATCTTGATATTGAAGTCTTGCCACTGACTGAACAGGTCAATATATCTGAATGCCAGAATCTAAGGTTTTGAACACAGAATGGTGGGTGATATTAAATATGTCTGACATGTTCTGTGTATACACTTTTTTATTCTCATCAGCAGTAGTTACTTTATAGCTGTGTCCTTCTCTATATAGCATCTTGCAAAGGTTCAGGCTTCACTCACAAACCTAATTGCAAATATAATGGTTATCTTCCTCAAGTGTAACATATAGCATAACATAAGGCACCAGTCTGAAATAAAATGAGTCCTTCAACTATTCACATATATAAGTGATATTTTAAATAGCTTTCATTCCAAACACAACAAGGATCCTGCTGCTGCTGCAAAACCATAGTGACAAACTGAAAAACTGTAGTGCTTCAATATATAGATTTGTCATTGTATCCAACAATTTGTCCATAAGTCCAGGAGAAAAAAAAATAGAGTTAAATTCTGCTATAAACTGACAACAAGAAAACATTAATCTTAGAACAAATAACTTATCTGGATTAATTAATCAATGAGGATAAAAGTCAGAGGACTTAAGAAAATGTACCACTAGGGACATGAAAATAGTTTATTGGATAAGATCAACAGTTAATGCGCTTGGGGCAGAAGCTGCCTTTTTATTTCTGTTCATATGGCAACTAGCAGGAGAGGGCTTTTTAACGGCCCCAGGAGCTGTCTGCAAAACAACAAAACTACTCCCGTTAACGAATGAGAATAGCAGTGTATACAATTTAATCTGCAATTCTAAATGTTTTCAGTAAAAATACATAAAAATGAGATAGGCTTTATTTTGTTTATTCAGAAAGCAAACAATTCAATATGAAAACAGTTAAGCCATCAGTATTTTAAAATAGAAAGAGAAAATGTATTTCTATTTTCCCCACTAAAACTAACTGTAAATATTGTGATTTTAAATGGAAGTTTATATATAGCTTATGTTTAATTGTCCTGCTTTTAATTTTGTTTGAAAGACACCCTGAATTAATGAATAAATCAGATCTACTTATATTCAATTTTTCAAAAATTCACTGTAAGAAATATTTGCACAGTATTTATTTTTTTAAAAAAGTAACAAAAATTTAGTATTGGTGTTCTCAATGCAAAATAGGTGGGACCACAGCAACATACATAGTGAACAATTACAATGATGAGGGAATGCTTTTTTTTTTGGTTTTATTAAAATCTTGACCTTTCCAATTTTGGCAATACAAAAGAATAGGATTATTAACTAGCAAAACAGAGGACAAAGTACATCCTCCTCAGCACCCTGTATTTAGATGTTGTAAGAATTCAAAGGGCTCATGTGAATTGCATGATAAATAACCTAATCACATGCACATACTTCATTTTCAGAAATTTGAGTTACTGATAGAAAAGTATCCCATTTAAAGTGCATTACATTGGTATTTGTCTCATTTACATAAAGTTGTAGACCTCAAAACTGAACGTCTGGCTCTAGATCCTGCCAGGGCAAGACCATTCCATGTGCCACATCTCTGAAGCCAACTCTGGCTACTTATAAGCAGTTCTGCAGTGTATGAAAAATACGGTGCACAGTCACCTTTAACTCTGCTGTACCCATCAGGAGCAGTTTTATACTTGTTGCAGTTAGAAGAGTTTATTCAGACTACAGAGGTCTGCAGCAATTCAGTTATTAGGAGATTTAATTCTATCTGCACATTTATGTTCTTAAGACAGTCACCTACAATTTTCTGAACATTATTTGCAAAAGATTATACACTTACCTATCATCATTCACCACCTGAACATGATAACAAAGAGTAAGATAATTTACACATAAATTGGATTTGAACCCTGTTTATAGAGACTTCTATACAATTTGAAAACACGTTGTGCTCTTAAAATCCATAAGCAAATAAAATGCTATCTTGACAAAAAATCCCAACCAGACAAGAATAAAATTTCCAGCCTTCAGATACTGTGTGGCACTTATCTAAGATGACCACTGATCTCAATGAGAATTCCCAAAGCACAAAACACAAGGATAATATTTTGTGTAATATTTTTCTGTCTGCCTAATCTCTGCTTGCATCTCTTCTTTGTAAACATGAACAGGCAAATTAGGCCAAGGCCACACTGGTATTTGGTACAACATCTGAATTAAAATTCTCAAATCATGCCTTTCTTGCCTAAAAAAAATTAAAATATCAGAGACTAAAATTCCTCCATTAGGGCCTTTTAGGGAAGACTTCTAATGACAGGCTTTTCTCAGGTAAATCTCATTAAGAACTCTGATTGTATCAAGAATCAAGCTATCAAATATTTCTTCAGTCATTCTCATCTTCACAGTTAATTCATCATCATCATAGTAAGTCCACTGAGATTCTTCTTTGCGGAGCTCCTGAATCTAAAATATAACATGAATATGAATGTTTACTTTGAGAGTAAGAGCATGATCCATTCTGAAAGGTACCAAGACACTGTACCTTATCCAACAACTTTATATATGCATTGTTCATTTATTTAATTTAAACCACTCATAAGAACTCAAAATGCTGGATTATTATTGCAAATGTACTGAAAAGGCAGGCAATAGCTTGAAGTTCTGAAGTTATTTTAAGTAAACACGATTCTCACAAAAGCATGAGAATTTCTAGTTTAGACCTAGAGAAAGTAAACAAATCTCCATTTGGAAGTCTGCTTACCAGAATAAGGTCCACTCTGTCTCTCTTACAGTTTCTGTACTTGGTCATATTAAGGAATTTTCTTTTCATTTTTAAGTCATTCTTTTCCAGGTTCATTATGTTAATAATTTCACCCTGAACAAATGTCTACAAAATAAAAAAAGCTGAAAAGAATTCTTCTTATAGTAATTCTGTCACTGTGAAGTTTGCAGATGAGTAACAGGTACCAGTGTGAAGGTCCAGCTCTAAATCTAGAAACGTCCCAAAGTTCAGGGAACTGATCTAGAAGTAGCTGATCAATACTGGCCAACCAACACATTTTAAACATAAGATTACTTCAGAGATTATGCCCAAGATAGTCATCACCAGGGAGATTTTAAAGCCCAATTCCCATTCCTCCACAGAACTCCATCCACTGGGAATATTTAGACTAATCAGCTCAGTCTGTATTTATTCAAGCATTTCAGAGCAATGCTGTTCTCTTCTCTAATAACCTCAGTTACACTGCCATAACTCTCCCAAATTTCATGGTTTTGTCTTTTTGCCATTGCAATATCTGCTCTCTTCACTAACTCTTGTTATTGTACACTTTACATTCACAGAACATACCTTGACATCGTTGACATCTGTTCTTCTGCAAAGATGCCTGGAACAGTGAGATCCCAAATTGTCTTTCATCCATGGGTATGTATTTGCATTTGCAGTCACTTGATATTTTGCACATAGCAACTCATGGGTCAAATCAAATATAACCTGTAACAACAAAAACACAGGATCAACATACTGTTAATTCAACCAAGTGAATCTCTCACTGATGCCCTTCCGTAAGTTTGCTCAGCACTTCTGAAGAATGTTAGGCTAGTGACAGCACAGATTTGCATCTCAGTGCAAAATTTCCTAACGTCATCTGCATTGCTGGTGGTCCTACAGCTGATGTCATGATGACCGTTGTCTGAAGAGCATGTAAACCTGGTACAACAGAAGATAACTGGGCAGTAATGTGTGAACATTCACTAAGTATGGATGGCTTATACAAGAGGCCCTGAGGGGACCCTTTAATCTCCTCAGGCAGACAGAGGTCCACAAAACTCAGTAGTTTTAGGATGCTGAGGAACATGATGATCTGTCCAAACTCAGCAGGACATCCAAGGCAGGAGACTTGGACTCTTTAGTCTGCAGCTTTGCAGGGAGCTTGGTTTTTTCTGAACGGGCTCAAACCAGTCACTAGGCTAGGTGTTCAGGATCTCATGATTGAAGAGCTCTAGCAAAAGGCTTGTATCACAGCAAGGACATCTATTCTAGCAGAGTTATTTTGCAGTAGATTACCAGAAGCAGTATTCTGTAATACCTCTTTCAGTGTTCCTTTAGCTATGTTTAGTGTTAGCAGCTAGAATAATATTAAGTACTAGCTAATATGAGTCAGCCTACAGAACACTAGAAAAGTTTAATAACAGTTAGTGCTTTAAAAATACCTGATTATACATCCTCTTGCTTTCCGTTTCCAAATCATTTCCTGGGAGATCGTTACATTCAAAATACTTTGGCACACTGATTCTCCTGAAATTTGAATATATGTTTTCTGGGGTCCATAATTCTTCAATAGCATATGCAGACAATTTCTTAACGTATGAACTGTAATGTGGTATCACAAGAGGAGCTTCCACAGTTTTCTTCCAAGGAGCTGAGTGCCACTGATCTAATTTGTACAAGTATTGCTTTTGTGTTTGTCTCACCAGCATGTGTTGGTCAGAATTAGGCTGATCAAAATCTTCAGAGCTTCCAAAAACACCAGCATCGAGGATTTTTATAAGGAACTTCAGCAGAGAGAAAAAGAAAATCCAGGTGACATATTCCATATTTCCCCACAATTTTTAGAGGTATCGAGAAGATTAGCAACTGATTAAGGTTACGCTTAAAACCAGCTTCTTACTCATGGACTCAAGGAAATGCTTACTGATGAGTCATAAAAAAAAAATAAATACCCATTTTAACTGTATTTGGCAGGTTTCAGAATTAGAAAGAAATCCAAATCTGGAGTTCTATGAAAATTTTTGACACTTTGAAAGATTTTTGTTCTAAATCGGGACTACTCTCCCCACCACCTCAAAGCAAAATTTTTTTTAAAACAAACAAACAAACAAACTTATCTGGTAGTACTTCCTGATGGACTATTTAAGAAGTAAAAATTAAACACTGTGGGATTGGAAGCAGCAGGCATCAAAAGCTTCCACTTCATTTGGCGTTTTAGTCTGCCAGGGGGCTGAAAAAAAAGTAAGAGCCTGGCAGCTCTGACTCTTGACTTTGCTAGAAGCTGCTGTGGAGCTAATACAGAATTAGAAAGCTGAAGGTCTCAGAGCCAGAAGCTGCAAAGGAGTGAGGCAGATGAGCTGAGAGGTATCTAGGCTTGCTCTGAAATTAATAAACATTAAAGTTTGTGCAGAGTTATCAGTTTTGACTAACAGACAAATTCCAACAAAAGAGCTCCATTTGCTTTGTTTCGACTAGCTATAGCCACTATCCTCATGCTCATCTTATCCTTGTCCTCCATACACACGCTATCTATCCACTGGCTGCAGGATAATTCCTTAAATAAGGAAATGGTCAGATTAAGTGAGCAATCTGGTTCCAAATGTTGGAATGATGCAATTTTTATGGATAATGAAAGCATGATGAAAGACTGGGCAACATAAATGCTTGCCTATGTAGATCCAGTTTTAGGTCCAACACTTTAAACAAAAACTTTCTCACTGTACTTACTGGCAAAGTGGATGGAGATGTCTCTGAAGATAAATGAAACATCTTGTCTGCTTTTGATCCGTGTTTTCTTTTAATTTTCTTATATTCTTTAACTGCATCATCTATAAATTTAGTTACAATTCTTTCCGCTACTGTGTGACAACCATGAGCACTAAGCATATCAAAATCACACAGTAAAACCTCAGAAACCTTTGCTGATTGTTCAGATAAAGTAGCAACTGGATTTTCTTTGAGGAGAAACAGTTTCTGATTGTTGTCTTGTTTTAGGCCTTTGCCATAATTCGTCGGGCAGTTTTCAAAGGCACTTTTATATTTGTGATGAGCTGTTTCAGAAAAGGCAATTAAAGCATCAAACAGAAGTTTTTTACTGAGTTCACCTGCAATATCATCAGCAAGTTTATTTCTTTTCTGATCCTCTACCAAGCAACAAATATTTTTGCTTGTGTTTACCTCTTCTGCATTACTGGTCCTGCTTTTCATTGGAAGCACATCTGCAAGAACCCTTTGTTTTATTTGTGTCAGTTCTGATTTTTCTTTATCTGGTCCCAAGCACGTCAAGTTATTTTGACAGAGAAATTCATCACACTTGCACTGGTCAGAATGTGGAAAATTTTGCCCTTTTCCAGACAGCAAGGCAATGTGTAACCTACACTGGTTTTCTTTCACTTGTGATCCTCCTGCACTTTTTGATTCCTCTGCTTTCTCCTCTGTAAATCCTGTTCTCTGCTTATCATCTTCAGAATATTTGCAGTCTCCTTTGAAGGATTCATCATCACAGAAGGAGTCAGAGTCTTCATCCCCAGTGTAACTGGAACCATTTTCATTAGCCCTCAAGAGGTGTGAAATCTCGTCAGGTCTGACAAAGATACCACAGTCCTGAGCACACTCAAAATACTTCACTCCTTTGTAAGTTCCAGCATTATCACCTTCAGCTTTGTCAAGTGCAACACCAGCCCAATGGCCACTATCAAAATAAGTCCGTCCTTTGAACATTAGAGTTCCAGGTTGGGTCTGCTTTACTAAGACTCTGTCCCCAATTTCAAATGATAGTAATGGGTCATCGCTGTCCTCCTCAGCTTTGGGCGGTGTTAAGTATGTTTTGCATTGTTTCATCATGAAGTCAGGACTTTTACCATCCTGACCAGAAGAAACAGTGTTTGACACAGGCAGAAATTCCAAATGTTGCAAAGATGTCTCATGGTCTCCATGTTGGTATTCTAATAAGCCCTTATTTGCACTGTAAATAGCTTTAGCTAAAGATTGTTCTGAGAGGCTACCATCCTGAGTTGAAAAAGCATCAGTTGTCTCTTGATTGAACAGAGGAAATTCTTCAGGCACGATGTTATCAGGTAATGGGGGTAACACATCCATTTTCAGTGATATATCTTCATCCATACACTGTCTAGTCTCTGAGACTGTCATTTGTTCTGGTGGAGATGGGAAATCATCCACACTGAAGCTAGGATCATCATTTTTCATTGCATCTGCACCTAAAGGGGGAGGAGGAAGATCTTCACTTGGAAGTGACAAATCCTTTTTATTAGAGGATGGCAAGTCAGCACTTCCATAGGACAATACTTCATCAACAGGAGACAGTATTTCTGACAAGGTATCCTCATCAGCTGGAGGGAGACACTCATCACTAATAAAAGTTGTATCATCTTCACCTTTGGAAGAGCAGCTCTCGGCTTGAAACAATTGCTTTTTTGAGGGGACAGAAGAAAACAGTCCCCTCCTTGCTTCCTTTATAGCTTGTGTTTCATTTGTTGAGTTCTTCTGATTTCCTGTGGCCACCCTTTGCAAAGACTCAAATGAGTTGTTTTCTGTATGGACTTCCTGAGAAATTCCTGGCATGGACATGGGCAGAGATATAATCTTATTGAGTTTGCTGGATGCAAGTCTCTTGCTCAAAGGCTGTGCATGATTATTTTCACCTCCTGAAACTGACAAGTTTCTTGAAGATAGATGTGCCATTAATTTGTTATTTGCAATATCTTTGTCAGGTGAAAAAAAGACAGCGTTCCTAAGTTGGTCAGTAACTAAATCTAGGTGTTTTGAAGAACCTGTCAGCAGAAACCCCGTTAGGTCTCTATTTTGATCCACAAATAAACTGTTGGTTCCACCATCCTTTTTCACACTACTAGTTGTAGAACTCTGTTTCTGCTGTTCATAGAACTTAGGTGGGTAAATGCCATCCCTGCATGAAGAGCTGGCAACTGCATCTTTACCCTGTTCTGTGATCTCCTGAAAACAAGTTTTGTTTCTACCGTAGTTTTCTGAGGCATCCAGATGTGGTTGGTCCATTCCCTCAGCAGCATTATCAGATCGGGAGGAATCTGCTGAGTTTGTTTTGGAGTCATTGGCTTTGCCTGATGGAATGAAAGAAAGCAAATTATCAGTGCAGCCATGACCTGAAATATCTTCAGAGTATTTCTGGGTTTGTGATGAAGTCTCAGTGCTGTTATCTTCAGGCACTTCATCATGTTTATCACTAGGTAATGTTTCCTTTCCATTACTTATTGCTATTAGCATCTCTTTTGAAACATTAGGAAACACATCACCATTGTCATAGACAAACTCTTCTGGGATACAGACATCTGTGTCCTTTCCATTTTCCAGCTCTAATTCAGAGTCTGAAATGGAGCTTTCTGAGATGTCAATCCAAACTGCAGACACTTTCTGAAATTCGTGGAGTGAAGAGTCTGACTTGGCACTTTCAGGTCTCAGAGAGAAGTAGTTTGACTTGGATGATGATTCAGTGGAAGCTAATCCTTCAGAAAATGCTTTTAAATTTAGTTCTTCATCAGAAGCTTCATGAGAGACATGGTCTAAATGCTTCAAACACTGACTACCATCCATCTGATGGATCTCGTAAGGGACAGGCACTTCCACTTCTTTAACTGGAACGTTTAAAAGAAATTAAAAAAAAAAATAATCAGCATTTCAGAAAATATTATTTTATAGAAGAGGTTGCTGACAGGTAACAGGATTCAAATCCAGTAATCTTCAGCTGTAAATTGCATTCAGAAGACAGTAGCATTAAATATACAGCCAAGATTGGGGCTATTTTTAATAAAAATACTAGACTTAGCAAATAAAGATGAGGAACTCAGTAACGTAGCAAAGAAGCCAATACAATAGTGTCCAATGTAGCTGATCAGAAGAGTTTGAATGCAAGATTTTCTTTAAGATCCCTATTATTTTGGCCCAATATGTAGCTTTGCTACCTGGTACAAGTAGTAGGTTATTATCCTCAATGGACAAACTCCACTAAGAAGTGTTACTCAGACTGTACGTTAAATAACTACAGAAACCCTATTGGGAAAAGGTGTTTCTTACCTTCTAACAAAGGGATTTCAGAAGCTGCTTTTTCATCTACATGTGTGATTTCCAGTTTTCTGTCGGAGTCTGTGCTAAATCTGAAAATACAACAGTATAGTTGGATTAAACTGAAATTATGAACTGTATGGTGTGCATTGTCATTCAATAACATCGAGTAGAACATTAGATTTATTTGGGTATATTAGCTACCTACAGACAGCATAATGCAAACTGTTTTAATTGTTATTTCAGATGCTTTCTGTCTAGCCCAAGGCCTTCTGAAGACAATTTACCTCCCTCCTGATTTTGGCACCCCTTCAACTGAACTGCAAAGAATTAGATCACTTTTAAGAAAACTTGGCAGACAATGTTTGATGAATGTGACAAGTATTATGTCAAACTTTTATAAAAGGAGTTTTTGGAGGGGTGGCGTTTGGGGGTAGTTTTTTTGTTCTTCAGTGGTGGTTTGGGTTTTTTTTAAGGTATACAAGAGGAAAAAAAATCCTAGGCTAATATCACTCAGGTCTGCCTTCTCTTTCCACAAGAGGACCACAACCATGGGCATAAAACAAGTAAGGCAAGTTTGACATGTAAGCATTGGAAAGTAAGATCGAAGATTTCAGCTTTGGCAGATACAATACCTCTCTTCTTCTGATGACCTTTTTCTTAACTGGTTTTTCACTAATGTAGCTTCATTTGAAACCAGCGTTGATCTTCTTTCCTTATTTTCATAATCGGAAGAAAGATCCTCCTTCCTTTTCCCAGCCTGCAGAGTGTGAACAAGAATCACTGAATAGATAGGAAACCTGAAGAAGACCAGTGAATTGCTACTGGACTTCCCTCAGACTTAAGGGCAGTATTTTAACATGGTACAACAAAGCCTCAATACATCAGCTTCTCGGCCTGCAAGCTGAGTTCCAAACACAGTATCTTCGTGACAGTCAATACTGAGGATTTCTTCTGTTGAAAACTTGTGTGAGAAAAACCCAGTTAAGATGAATTATAAGCTTGCCACATGCCTGCAATGGACTGCAGGGATCCTGCTCTTCTCTTAGAGTTTTATTACTTCTCTGCTCCTTGTGTACTTTCTCCACTATCAGAGATTCTTTGTCTAGATCTTCTAAGGATGATATAGCATCACCTGAAATACACAAATTATTCAGATCAGGAGGCAATTTTATCTCAGTCACACAAAGTAGCCATGACTACAAGGATCTAAGTCTTGCTGCTAGCGTTTATGGCAGTGGCTACGCACTGACACTCTAGGTTATGAAACGGCACAAGACTCCTTGCCAAATATAAAAATGAAGTCAAAACACTAATGGTGAAATTGTGGTCCACTGAATTTCATGTAAATTTTTCTTTTTTCTTAAGGGACAGGATTTATTTCAGACAATTTGACATCCATCTGCTCAAAGCTAGGCTTGAGAAACCAGTCAAGGTGCAGCCTGTGCCAAACTTCTGTGACCAAGACCACTGTTTTTGAGTCTTAATTACTCAGATCTATAGTCTCCCTCACATGGTATCTAGGAGCAAATGCAGAAAGACAGTTCATTAGAAAAATAACACAAATACAAAATATTGCTACAATATGTAAATTTTTATAATACAGAGATTATGCATACCCGGAACTATGCAAATGATATAACTGGCTCATATATAAACAGTCAATTTTATTTTTTACATGTCCTGCTGAGAGCAAGAAATATGAACTGAGGATAAAACCTGGAAACAAAAATAACTCCAGCATGTCCTGTCGAAGTCTATCTTCAACTGATCTATGTTCTGTTAAAAAGAACACCCTTAAATTACTGAAAAAATGCCTCAAAAGAGAGTAAATTGTTAATGACACAATCAGAATAAGTTATGATTTTGTTTTGAGGAAGCAGTATAATCATATCTCATAATAAACCTTTGAGACATCTTCACCATCTTGCCTAGCAGTGATTTATATATTTGGTATAGTGAGCAAGACACTTAGGTAATAAATAGGAAGATTGTCTCTCTTTCTGTCTGGATTGAAGTTTGATTGAAGTGGTTGAAACAGATTGGACATAATAGCATTAAATATGATTTACCAGTTCCTTGAAGAGTATTTTCTGCCTGAACCAGGCATAAGTTACACAAAGCAGAAAGCATCCCCAAGCCTTTCACTGTGAACTTGCTGTCACAGGGATTAATATCTTCATTGTCTTTAGGATCTATCTTTGAGTTTGAAATAAGTGCCTTTTCCTCCAGCACAGATTCCTAGAATGTAAATATTTAAGAGACAAGGTTCATGTCTTCAGGGAAGAGGACTTTGCTGACAGAAAGAATAGTTAAGAGATCAGAGATTAAATCTACATGTTCAAACTAAGATATACAAACTCATGTGGACTCCTGTGCCGATATACTGATGTTGTGGCTGTGTCACTGATGTAGGAAATAGGAAGGGGACAAGTCTCTGCAGCTGCTATGGGCAAATAATAGTTTACTGCTCCAGGGACAGGTTTAGTTTCTCCGTGAGCAGCACAGCACTTATCCACGGGAGATGGCTTAAACACATTGTCACCAGTTAACAGAGAAAATGGAAGGGAAAGAAAATCGTGGTAAACCAGCCTGTGTCAAAATTCAGCCTTTAGCTGAAGTGTAAATAATGAACACAAGGCTGACTTTTACTTGATGTTCAAAACTGCCAAGTAAGTCTTGTGATGGTCCTAACTTAAAGCAAATATAACCTGGGGCACCATTTCTTTAGGCAGAAATGGAATTCCAGAGGTGATCCTTACCAGAAACACATGCTTCTTGCTTTCTTTTGTAACAGGTGTGGATATAGGTTCATCCATTCTAGCTGAATTTGCATGTTCCAGCGGTAATAAAACATGATCCTGAGCATTGAGCTCTGAAAGGTAAAACACTAAGTTACAATGTTTCCAGTGCTGCATTTTTTTTTAATGATAATCACTTGATTACAGCTTTTTCTTTAGCTCAGTCAAAAAAGGCTTATTTAAAGATATTTATAGTTGAGTAACATAGTTTTGCCCTACATATTCCTTGTCACACCAACAGAAGCTGAAATGACCAATGATCTTATCTACCCAATCTACCTTAGGAATCATTCAGTGACACGGCAGCAATTGTAAAGCCCACTTCCAGAAATTTCTAGATTCTGTCTCTTTCTTCCTCTATGCATAGCTGCTACCTCAACAAAACAACTTACACCTTTGTTACACCTTCTTCTTGCTAATCCTGAACAGAACCAAACCCCATGCTGGAGGTAACCAATGAACAGATCAACATCACAAGCTCTCTCTCATGGGCTAATTAGCTCAATGGTTCTCTTCTGAAAGATCATTTGAAACTGCCCAAAGAACAGATAAGACTTCAACTTTTGACCTAAGTCATTCACTTTGAGTAAGTGGTCAAACATGGTTTGCTACAGAAGTCTTCTTTATTGGGTACCTGTGTTTTTGCAATCTTTAATCATAAAGACTGAGCCTGTGGCTTGACTAGTAGCACCACACACTTTCTTGGCCACCATTTCAGATGCACTGGGACCTTGCACACCAAGGGACTGCTCCAAACCTGGGGACTCCTCTGCCCATTTCTGGTATAGTAGCAGTGTTTTCTTGTTCTCAGTAGAAAAGCTGTAAACAGTTAGACATGGAATTAATGGTTGGGAGGGTTTTTGTGTTTCCGAGTTAATCATGACAAATCTATATGAAGTCAATATAGGTATGAATTAAATGCTTCTGGTCATGCTTGATAGTACCTGTAGAGTGCTCACATGCCCATATGTTTTTAAACCAGCAAATCAGTAAAGCCAGAAACACTCTGAATGGTGCATATATTTCTCCATTACCCTCACTCTCACTTTATACAAAATTTTATATAGTCAGGTTTCTAATCTTCATAGACAAGAACAGGAGGAGACTGAAGAAATCATCAGCCGCAGAAAGACAAAACCAGGGTCAAACTCTGAACCTGTATGCCTCCTCCATTTCCAGTCAATGATACTGTATCACATTCCAACAGATCTCGCTACATTTTCCACTTTAAGTATTGCATCACAACTTTATGAGCATTTGGGACATCAGATACTGATTGTGATGGTGACTTTGAACTTTCTAAACAGTCTCTTTACTGCAAAAGCACAAGGCAGCACAATTCATTGCTTTTTCCATTAGTGGTACAAGTTCTAGAATGCCCAGCTGAGGAAGTTACTCTGTCCAGAAAAAAAATGTTCTGCATGTGGATTTTTTGGTTTTGTTTTGTTGGGTTTTTTTAATTTATTTTTTTATTACAATAACAATTTTAAAATTTAAATATGTTCTTGAATAGAATAAAATTAACAATATGACAGTGTCTAGGACCTAAATCCCTATTATTTTTTTTAATGTGAAGAAAGCAGGCCTATATATATTAAACATCACTAATGTTTAAGGATTTCAAAATAACTATCCTGATTCCCAATTCTTATTTAAAAGCTTGTCCATTTATAATAGAAGTTAATATAACATCCACTTATAACACAAGAAATAGAAGTTTCTCTATTCCTTGTTTCTAGTATTTAACGTCCATTAACAAAGCCCCAAGCCAGCAGCTTTTGGTCATTTATTATTTCAGTTTGCTTTCATTTTTAAAATTATTTCCCAACCCTTTCCATCTCCATACAGTCCTGCTTATTAACTGTCTTCCTGATCAGTATAAAATGTGAACATACCTGCACTGGTGGATAGATAGCATAATTACCACTCAGCACTCTTACCTAGGAAAGAGATCTATAGACAATCACCTAGCAGCCAGAGTTTGGGTGCACTGTGAGTTCCACCAGACTGTCTGCTCTAGACTGATGCTAATATTCACTGTTCTCCTATGAGCAGGCTTGTCAGTAATAAGTGAAAGCACAGCCAAGAAACCTTTTAAAGATTTCTGTGACTTGTAATCAATAACACCATGAATTATAGATCAGTTTCATGCAGGGATTTATTTGAAAGCCTTTCCCCACGGGGACTTAAGTAAAATGCACAAACCTGACTCACCAGTCTGCTAAAGGTCTGGGTAACACTGAATGAAAGGGTGTTGTGGTTTTTTTTAATTCATATAGATATATATTTGTCTTTAACTGCCTTTTTTTTTCCTGAAGCAAACTAGGTTTTTGTTCATCTGAGCCTACTTTGGAAGGCTAGTGTTCTGAGCAGTGTAGTTACTGCTGGGTCCTCATCTGCACTGCTCAGTGCCTTGAGCTCAGTGGGAAGCAAACGGGGATGCTGGGGATACAGCACCTGGGGAACAGGAGGCTGGTGCTTTCTCACAACAGTCTGACCCAACTCCTGAATTACCTCCACCCGTGGGCATTTTACCTGATGCCTTTGATGCTTCAGTTTAAGCATAAAATTAAGCCCATAGTACAAGTCTTCTGTGGTTAAATCCTAAGTGAAACACAAACCTGCTCTGAGGGGTTAAGTGATACATAGGCTTAAAGCCAGAGGATGACAAAGGAGTGAATTTCACCAATTAAATCAATAATTTTCTACTCATTCTGTATGGGTATTTTGAAATCTAATTAATATATAGTTGCAAAGTGGTTTGAATTTGTAGTTAAAAGCCACCATGAAAATGTGAACTATCATTAGCAGTTGTGTGGCATCATTAAAAAAAACCCCTGGTTATTAATGCTATGTAAATTAACTTGCTTAGGCCCGATGTCAAAGCTACATTTGTTCCTAACATTGCAGTGACAGGCCCCAGTCCCACAGACTTAGGTAATACTACTTAGTATTTTACAGTGCAGATGATCATAGTGAAATATGTTTATCTGCTTGTACAAAAAATGCAGAGTTTTAAATTGATACGTAAAGCATTCAAGGACTGGCTTTCTTAAAGCACAGAGGACTGTGACACTGAATGCAAGAGCATGGAACCATTCTAATGAAAGCACAACTGCCTGGGGAACAAATGTTAATCCTGTGTGCAAAAGGTGGAATAAATAGTTTATTATGCAGTGCACCCCTTCCGTGTGCAATAACTTTGTGATGGCAGCCAAACATGGCTTTTTTCCCAGCATGAAACCAACTTGTCCAACTTCTAATAATAAATCCAAATAACAGTACTATATGTACTATATATACATGTAGTACATATATATATGTACTATATATATAGACACAGATATATACATATACAGAAAACTCTAAATTTTAGGATTAATGCTCAGATTAAAGCTTGCCGTACTGAAGGAGTTAATATTTGTGACACAGAAGTACTAAGATCACAATGTAACTCCCTGGCTACCACCAGGAGTATTTTTATTTATCAGTAGTGTCCCTGAAAAACAGTACAATCAGTATACTGACTCAAACAACTGTCTCCTAACATTCAAGACTTCACTAAAAACATTTTTCCCCCTGCACAGGAGGGTACTTTTTAAAGAATGGAAAAATCTGAAATAAATACACTGTTTCTTATTGCTGTATTGAAGTGATGATTGTATTCTACCTGAATAATTTAATAAGTGGTATGGAAAGGATCTCCAGCTACAGGTCCAGACACCTTCATTTACTTGATGCCGTTTACATACCTTGCAATAAGCTGGTCCCTGTCCTGAGCAGCTTACCATTTTGGACACATGGAGGAGGCAAACAATGAAGCAAAATGGTCAAAATGATAAGCAGTGACCTTGATGCATCAACTGCTTGAATGCAGAAGTTTTCAAAACTTGTCATTATAAAACTCCCTCTTGGCAGCATTTAAAGCTCACACAATTATCTAGGACATAACTGCTTCCATTTTATCTACTGGATTGGCTCTTATCTTCAGCTATCACTGTGGAAAGGGTTTTACTTACCCCTCATGTTTCTTGCTTCGTTTATTCTCTAGCTGGACACAAGCCTCTTTACTCCCTGACAGATCAGGCCATTCTAGGTTGGCTGTGGACTCTGCTGAAGAGGAGTATAACTTTGGGCTGGAAATAAATTTCACGGTCTTCAGCTTTATTGCTTCTTCAGTTGCTGGGCTCCTTGTAAGCTAAAAGGAAAAGGTAATACATAAGGTTTCACCTGGGGTCCTTAGCTGCAGTGTCAGCTCTGACTTCAGCTACTATCTGCTCAAAAAACCAACCAAGACATCTAGCGAATGTGGCTTAATAACCTCTTGCTTCTTAGCCAAATTATGCAGCTTTTCCTGGAGTTGTGCCGTTGAATGCCGCATCATTAAGATTTCTCTTTGCTGCTTTAATAAAAGCTTTCTTTCTTGATGGGCTGCCCTGTAGATGTTTTGCAGGTGCTGGATTTCTGCCTACACAAAGCAGAAAAAGAAAGGAGTGCAAGAGAACTAAGATAACAGAGAAAAGAGACCTACTTAAAGATATGTATAGTATTTCTTAACATAAGGCAATACTACTCACAAAATACCCTGAAAATTCAATATGCAGGTTTTATTCCTTTTTTGTGATTTTTTTTTTGCAGTTTTATTTTTCACTAATGCTGACTGGGGGTTACCTGTAAAAACTAATGGCAGGTAAGGGGATATTTCATTGCCTGAGTGATGCCGTGTATGAGAGGTGAGACCTTTGGAAATTAATTATTTTCAGGTCATACAAAACTACAGGTTGCTTGTGGTTTGCACTCTGCATAGTAATTCCTTGAAGTAAAGGAAAGGCTTGTACTACATCAGAGTAGGACAAATTTTCTGACTACCAAGTGTAATTATGAGCCCAGCATTCCTCTCAGTAGTGGGAGAACTGAGACTATAAAATTAGCTGTCAGATTAATTTAATATATTTCAACATCAGAAGCATAAATTTGCATAAATCAGTGGAAACCTACATTATATGACCTGTTTATTATGGCACAAATAGAAAAATCCACAATAACAGTGGAGTAGCAGGGGAAAAAAAAAAAAAAGAAAAAGGTGTTTTCTTTTCTCTAAGATTTACAGACTGCTGACTTTGGCACAAAAACCCCACCTTACCGAATATAGGAAGCAAAGCAGAGTAATGCATGTGAAATGACACCACTGACTTTTTGAAAAACAAACCCCACTTGCTCCGACAGCTCCAGGCACCTCCCCACGTTGCATTCTCCCACTGTTGATAAGATGAAATCCAGCTCCTCTTGCTGCAGTATTACCTGCTCCTGTTTCAGCTCAGTTAGGATTTTGTCCTGCTTTGTGGCCACGGCAGAGGCTCCCTTACTATCTTGCCGTTTTTCCAGGCAGCTGGAGACCAGAGAAGGATGGGGATCACAATCAGACAATTACATGCCATGAATTTAATGCTCTTCAGAAAACAATGCCAGGGATAGGAGCAAAGCCCCTCTCCAAGCAGCTCTAAGTGCAGCAGTAGCTATGGAAGGCTCCCTGCAGGAAGTTTTGCTGGACTTGGAGGACATCTCACCACCCTGGGGCTGTATTGCTCAGACATCTCCTGAGGCAGCCAGACTTCCCTTAGCACTCTGTGCACAGCACTGAGTGGTGAGGGACACCATGCACTGGGGGGGGCTCAAACTGTACCTCGTGGTGTCCCAGCCCAGCCAGCGCTGAGGGACACCTCTCACCATCCCCAAGTGTCCTAGCCCAGCCAGTGCTGAGCAGGGGCTCACACCACACCTCAAGGATGCTCAACTGTGCTCTGGAGAGAATGAAACTGTGCAGACTCCCCTCCTCTTACAGGAAAAGTGCAGGTAAAGCAGAAGGATTTTATATAAACTCTTTTCCCCTTGAAAGGAAGAAAAAAAGTGTCCTGACTAAGCAGGCAGCTGCACCTCCACCTTCTGCAGAGGGACCTGTCCCTGTCAGGGCAGGCCTGCAACGTCTCTCCTCACCGTCTCTGGTGGCCCAGCCAGGCCAGCTCGGCCCTGGCTTTCTCCCGGAGAGCTTTTTTTGCGGAGCGTGAGGAGGGCAGCCTGGTGTCGAGCTCGCAGCTCTTCTCCCCTGAGGCACTGTTCCATCATGGCCAAGCTGAAATGGCAGAAGGTGCTGGAGCCTCCGTAGTGCCGGCTGACTTTGCTCCACTGGGGACAGAACAGAGCATCCTGCTTATTCAAGAAGCACTGCACAGGTGACGAGTTTGACGTAGGGACTAAAAGCCAGAAAAAAAGAAAAACCCAAAACAAAACACCCCACACACTGCTACAAGAGCTGGTGTTACTTGGCTGTTGGAGCTGGCCTGTTCGCTGCTCTCCTCAGTGTCGTCCCCTGCACAGGTCTCCCTGGGGGGCAGATCCACTGGAGGTGACAACAGATTCAAGGTTTGATCATCATGCAGTGGCTTCCCGTACTCTTCTGGCAGGGATCCTAAGGAAAAAATTTTAAGTCATTGTAAATAAAATTTTTCACTGCAACAGAAGGAAAAAAAGACCCAAGAAAACAGTTCCTACAGTACATGAGTTAGCACCCATTCCTGAATTCAAGGTGCCTTTTCAAAGACTTGGCAGCCAGGTCTGTGTGCTGCCCTCAGCAGGAGCCTGGGAACAATCATCCTGCAGCTGCTCACTCGCAGGAGCAAGCTACAAATGCTAACCTTGCTTTCAAGTGAAATCATGGCAAACAGCTAAAAAGAAAAAGTAAATAACTTCCAAGATTGTTTTCTGTAGAAGGGGCAAGATTACAAAGGGAGATTGCTGTAGTTTAAGTATGCATAATGAACATAAGTATTTAGGTCAAAAATTTCAAAATCAGTTAGCAAATCAGCAAACTTTGTGTGTGTTCCAGTGCCTCAATGCTGCGCTGTTTCTCATGCCATGCTATAAAGTGTTGTTGTTTGCCCAGTACGACCAAATCCTTTAACTTAGTGTTCACCTTCTTGAAGCACTGAGCAATATGGCCCCCTTTCTCCCAGAGGTGTTCTTTCTCCCACTATTTTGGGATCCACTGGACTGCAATCTCTTTCCATCTCCAATGCAGATTGTTTCAGTGAATG
This sequence comes from Falco rusticolus, assembly GCF_015220075.1. NCBI lineage: Eukaryota > Metazoa > Chordata > Aves > Falconiformes > Falconidae > Falco > Falco rusticolus. The sequence goes on from NC_051195.1 coordinate 47,106,110, forward strand.
CATCTCTTGATAACTGAAGGTAAGAAAGGAAATATTTTCTTATTGCAATCAAAAATACTCTTTCAGTTCCTAGCTTTCATAGCTAAGTCCTCTGTGGAGGCTGAATCTTTTTCAAACCAGCATGGTGCTCATTTTTATGCAGTATTAGAAGTTTGACATGTGCAAAGGTGCCTTTCTGGTAATTGTATCCATAAGACTCTAGAAGCAATTCTCAAGTCTTTGATCTATGCCACCTTACATGAACATTAAAATGTGCACATACAATATTCTCATTCGCACCAAGGTATATGATGGCAAAGCAAAGTAAGGAAATTTGTGGTTTCCTATGGGTTTCAAAGGGGCTTCTACCTTTTAAAAAATGCAAGATCTCTCACAACATTGGAAACACATTTATACTATGGTTTGTGCATAAATATGAGTAGAAAGACTGTATCACAAAGATGGATAGTTCACAGCAGAGATCTGAATTAATAAAATTATTAGGCCATAGTCTTAACAGTAATGTGACAGCCATGTAAGCTGCTCTTAAATGATTTGAACATCCATTTTAGAAGCACTGTGCAAATGCTTTAGTGCCCCAAGTCATTCATGTAGTCAAACCACAGGCTAAACCGAAGTGCCTCGCTGTATACAGCCTCCTGTACCTGCCAGCCATGTTGTCACCTTCTGATTGGTGTCCTCTCAAGGTTTGCTCTGCACGGTTCAGTCTTGGCACAGAAGAATAACTGCCACTGGAGCTACCGCTCTCCTGCAAACACAGAGCATTCATGTCTATGGCCAATTTCTATTGCCTAAAGGCAGAACTTTCAAGCTTTCTTCCCTCATCTTCTTAGGAAAGCCCTTCGTTGTAGGTAATGCTTTTCTTATGCCAATAATTGCTGAAGAGCTGGATTAACTAATGAGCTGGATACTACTCACAGTGTAAAAACTGTGTGGGCATATGGAAGTAAGGCAGTATAGCAGCTCAGAAACTACTGTGTATTTAGAGCTGCCTTCATGGGAGTCAGGGTACTATGTTCATACTAAGGGCTTTAAAAAAAACAAAAACCAACATACAGAGGTCGCTTCTGTCTGAGCTGTTCAAACATATTGAGAGACATTAACTTAGCTAAAGTATCCTCCAAAGCAAATACTCGCAACAATACAATGAGAGCTTGAAACTGCACATGAAGTCTGACCTTGTGTTTATGCATACGGGGCTAAATTCTTATTCTAATAGGCACTGAATTCCATCAGTTCCTAGCTGACTTCAGAATCTGAGGCTGGAAGGTAAACAAGAAATAAACAGCATGCTGAAGTTTTGGGGATTTTTGTTTGCTCATTTTAAAAAAGATTTCTTTTTTGTCAAGATCAGCATCTCACAAGGCTCTCTGCCTGAGCAAGTATCACAGTAACCAGCTCTTGAGGACTTAAATGCCCTTCTCTTGATTTTACAGCAAAACCAGCTGTAGACATCAAAAACTGCAGTACCCGAGTGGTTTCAGCCCAACAGTCCAAATGACAGCCTAAGGGACTCCGTTACATGAGAGACCCTTTCAAAAAGTTACTGTGATCTACAGTTTCTAATCAGTTAAAAAAAAACCCTCTTTTGATTAAGGGACTCTACATGAGGTAAAAAACCTGTGGGGATTGGAAGAACATTTCGCTGGATCCAGAAGTGGTAGCACAGGATCTGAAATGATTACTGACCTCTGAATTGCACTGAAGCAGATCACTCAAAACCCTCTGGCTTTCTTGAACCTCTAGCTTTGCTTTCTCCTTCAGCTCTGTAAGCTTCTGTTTCTGCTGGAGTTGATGGACCTGTGTTAGGAAATGACATGCTATAAATTATATTTTTAACCAAGCCACATGACTCCTCCGAGCTGGGGGGCAAAGAGCAGCAAACTCCAAGGGAAGGCAGCACAGGTATTGCGCAGCTGACTCCTGCCGCATCCTGCTGCTTTTGGAAGGCAGTACAAATGCTTGCTTTGGCTGCAGCAAAGCAATGTAGTCTTACCCTCAGTGCTAGACTAGGATCTCCAAACAGCAAATTAAGGCTGGCACCTCTCCTTTATAGCTACATGGAGTTTAGAAACCTAATGCACAGTCAGCTGATGCCAGCTGATTAAAGCCTAAACACACCTGAATCCAGGGACATCTAGCACCTTTTTACCTGGGATAGCAGAACTTGAATTACTCTTTGTTTGTTGCATAGGTTGCTCACTGTACCTTCAGTTTGTGAGCCAGTAGCAGGGAGGTTTGCCTCAAATTTTCCAGGTGGCTCCTGTGTTTCTCTTCCAGTTCTGTGCAGCTAGGGTCTCCCTCACCAGCAGAAGCTTAGGAAATAGATGGTAACAGTCACCATTTCTTAATTCAAAAAAATCTCTGCTCCATTTAATAGGTGCCAGCTGAAGAAAGTATCAGAGTTAACCAGAGGGAGGCAGTAGAAGTAGATTCCTTCAGATTCCAGTTACTGCCCTGCAAATGCATTCTTACACTGTCAAAGTCCTTCGGGATTTAAGTATTTGCTAAGTGTTTTGCCAGCAGAGCTGACTTGCTGGGTCACTTTGAGGCCAGTATACCTTGTAAACAGTCTAACTGTATGGTATTTTCAATGGGGTCCCATAACATCTGCTTCTCAGCGTTATTTGCTGCATATCAGATCTGACTGTACTTCTCAAAACATGCCTAAGTCCCAATACACAGACTCAAACAAGGGACCACCAGAAGAGGAAGGGGTGGTGTGTACATTGTTCCTAACTGCATTTTCCTTTTGAATTCTCCCTGGGTCTATTTTTGGAAGCCTCCCAAATCTGACATCTGTCTTTATTCCTGGAATAACTTCTCTGCATACATTTACTACTTCTACCATATCAGAAGAAGGAAAATGTCACTACTTACATGCTGTCAAGAAATCCGTTAGCATTAAGTCCTGCAGGTATTAGTGAGAGGGGAAGAGGTAGGACTCAAGAGGGCCTATGCCAGGGAAGAAAAGGACTGGGGAGCAATCCCCATTCTAAGCCTGAAGCTCAGAGCATCCATTATTGTCATTCTTGTTCCTGCTGCTCCTTCACTGCACCAACAGGGTCAGACCCACTAGTTACAGAAGAAGAAAAGCTTCCCAACCTGGTCACATCTTTGGGAATTCTAGTAACATCATGTGTGCCCCTTCCATCTTGCAGCTTCTCCCTGTGCAGGGCTGCAGGCTTGATTTCTCTCTTTTGTCACAGAGGGACACAAACCCCTGAAAAAAGCTTTTGCTTTTAAGTGGGGAAAACAACTCTTGCTCCAGGTGCTACTGCTACTTCCTTATTGTAACTCTTTTGTCTGTCTTTTACAGTATAGGTGATGTAATGTTTACCAGTGGTATGTTCTTGGCTGCTTTGAGCTTCTCAGATGAATTGCTAAGCTTATGTAAACAGGTTGTGTGTTTACTCTGTGCTGTGCCACTGTCACAGCAACCAGAATCATAAATGAACTGAAGTGTGAGTCATAAATAGAAATAGGTTTGACTTGGAAACTTGAGATAAAATCTGTATCCCTATCCACATTGTCTGAATCCAAATTACTCTGTGCCTCAAGATAAGCCTGCTCAAAGTTTGTTTTTGCTTTAAATACTGAAGAATCTTTTAACATGGAAGGAGCAGAGACCTGAGCTTCTTGGCATGCCAGGATGCTTTTCCTATTTACATGGATGTGAGTGAAACAAAATATTATGTTTCAAGCCTGATGCAGATTTTCTATTAGAATGATGCTGTGTTTTTATAAACAGCTTGATTGCAAATTTCACTTACCACTTATGGTGTTGCTATAGGAGGCTTTTTGTAACTCCCTACTTTTCAGAATCAAGAGATTGGATGAAAATCTCATTTTTTACTTCAGTAATGAGTATCTCCTGGTTCTGGAGCATTGTTTGAAAAGGCAAAATCATACTGAATTACCTAGAAATCACATGCCCAATAGAGTTCATCCTTTTAAAAAGATTTTTGGTTTTACCCCAGTCTTTCTAATTTTGATGACTGATTCAGATGCTTTAATGCACTGATGATTTTGTGAAATGGTATATTTAGGAAAATTCTGTGGGTGAAAGAGCTGTTGTTTCTGCAGGAAAGTTTTACTACTGGTTTTATGCAATATAACAGAAAAAAGACAAGTGAACAGTTCTTTAGTGGGTATACAAAGAGCTCATCACTTTCAAAAGCCAGATGAGGATGCCTCCTTCAACAATAATAAGGTCATTTTATAATCTATATATATCTATCGATGTGAATTTATCTGAGAAGCTTTTAATACTAATATCTGGGCCATTTTGAAGTATGATAATCTATTAGGATATTGTTTTAAACTGGCAAGTATTTTCAATTTGTGTCTCAAACTGAACAATGTTATTGTTGTTCTGCTCAAAGCCTGAACAATGGTATTGATCTCAAAATGAATACAACATTTGTTCTGACCTGTTTTCACTCCTTTTGATCGTAATTTTCCTAATTGTGGCCAGTTCCAGATGCATTTCTTGTGTTGCAACATCCTGCGTTAAAGAAAATACCATCTGGCTAAACTTCACGTCCTCTTATGTTATGATGAATGGCATTTTACTGCGTACCCAGATAGCTTCAATGTACATACGCTCAGTCTTTTTTAAAAAATGCTATTTGTTAAATCACTTTCCGCTGCACTGGCAGAATCTCAGTAAAGCCCTGTAGAATCTCTGTGACATATAATTAAAAAAGCCAGGCTAAAAGTCTCATTTTTCTAATCACTTGAAGCTAGGCAGAAGCACTTACTGCTGCTTTACTCAAGGACAGCTTTTTCTTTTTGCCCATGTCAGCAATCAGTCCAAACCTGTTATTACTAAGTTACACACTTGCAACTTTAGGTGTAAGCACAACTTTGACTAGATTATTGCCTGGAGGTGTATGAAGATGGTAAGAGTCCTAAAAAGCTGCTGTGGACTCCAGAAAGAATTTGGTACCATTTGATAATACCCCAGGTCAAGGCAATCCTTCCCCTCTCCAAAATTACTGTGCTAGCTCAATTGCTTTATGTATTTTAGGTTACTCTTTAGGTAAGGGAAGGGATGGGTGAAATACCACCCAGGCATTTCAGTACTTTGTTAGCGTGCAGGAACTGAGCTATAGTGATGACAGGTAAATGGAGATACAGAAAAGAGGTTTGCTAACTCCTAGTTACAGCTGAGATATGCAGCACAAGCAAACAGGATGGCTGTTTGGCCCTTCTTCAGCAAGACCAGTGAACCAAGGGCAATCCCTAAGCAACAGACTCTATACTTGAAGGCTATACTTGTTTATTCAAGAAAAATCAAAGGGCTGATCTGCATTCTTGAGTACCTTGGAAAATCTGTATATCCACGCCTGCTGAATCAGTTTCTTCTCTCCTCTATAAATATGTCTGGTATCCCACTTGCCATTGAAGAGTAGCTGCTTGCTAAACAAGGGGATTAATACGGCCTGTGCTGCTCCTGTCCTCCACATATTTTGTGTTCATATCTAAATCCTCTAGTGCAGAGGGTTGGCTAGAGTTCAGCTTCCAGTCAGATGTTGCAGCACATGGCAATACCTCACCCTGCTGCTGCCTCTTCCACGTGTGGCATGTTACATACAGAGCAGCAGAGCAGCTCTTGCTGCAGGCTAGTAAGAGAGAGCTGGCCCTGAATCTGGACTTAACCAGAACCCTGAATTTCCTGAATTTCTATTGCTCATCAATTATACAAAATTCCCTCAACCCTATACACTTGCCATAGGATACCAAAGCCCCAACCTGTATGGCAAAGAAGCTCCGGACCGCACACCACAAGAAATGCACATGTGCATCCATATGCTTTACAGTGGTATTTTACAAGTAACAGCACACTATGGGGTAGTAGCACAGAGAGGGACAAAGTCTTGACTTCTTGTGCACACGTGGGCTATAGGATAATTTATCAGCCAGCTAATAAGCAGTGCAAATACAGTCTCTGGGTAGAAAGTAACTAGTTCAGAGGGAGAAAACTGGTGTCAAAGAAAGCGAGAGCAGTTCTCAAGAGCAATTCTCATTTTGTCTGTCACAGAGTCAAGAATATGCTATGCTTCAATGCTGTCATCATTGCAGACTACTTTATAGATGTTTGAAGGCTGATGATGGAGCTCACTGAAGCTTCACCAGGCAGAAGCTTTGTAAAATACAAAAGACAGTGTAGGATTTTGAAGCAAAACCGAAGGGCTGTCTTATCTCAAAACTATCAGAGGACAATTAGCTGAAACCATGCTGTTAACACTTCTTGGCTGATTCCACTAATTTAATCATTCCTCCCTCTGCTAGAAGCAAGAAGGCAGCTCCCTCTAGTGATACGAGAAAACATGTCAATCAGCAGTTAAGGGGAAAGATGTTGCGTATAAATACATTTTCTTCGTAATCCAGGTTAAAATTCTGCATTTTAAGAATAATGGAGAGCATTCCATCTGCTTTCCTAATGCAAATTTTAAACCAGCAGCCGTGCTTAAACTTCAACATTTAGAAAATACTTTTTTAACAATTAATTTCAGCCTGAACCTTGTAATCTCTCAAACACAAAAAAGGAAACAGAAGTCTGGCCCCATGAAATGAGCTTTCTGACTCATTTAGTCCAATCTGTCTCATAGTCCAATCATGAGGCTGTAGGAAGGGACACAGGCAAAATGTTTTTTTTAAATCACCTAGTTCCCTTAATTAATAGCAATGCAGAAACTTGGGTACTGTGGGCTGTATTCAGAGGATGTGCTGCAGTATCAATTAAAGTACAGCTCACCTCCTCAGCTCCCTGTGGAAGAGACCTGCTGGTCTGGCAGGAATGATGGAAAGATGGTGGTGGTGTGATAAGCAGAATGTGCAAACCACTTCCTCATCAGCTCACTTGGTTGTACCAAGTTTTGTGCCTAAACTGATTAGAGATGCATATAAGAGCTATGTGAAATACTTTCCGGGGATGCCCGTGGAGACTGTTCATCACAGCATGTGCTTTAAGCATTTGCAATTCTGGATTTTACAAAGAAAATGCAACAGTGCAGGACAGGTTCACTGTCTTACTCCAGCCAGTAAATAGTTACAAGCATTCTGTGAAGATCTGCTTCTTCTACTTCGCTTTATTGTATTTGAAAATGAAATTTATTATTTTGCCAAGTATGTTTACTACAGATAATTTTTCCTGTCTTTGGCATAGCAATTAGCAGTTGGGTGATGCATGTATCTTTTAAAGGTAAATACTTGTATTTTGCAGCAATTGTATAATTGCACATCATTATGCTGCTTGTGCATGGTGACTTCTGTGTTCTGTGAAAGAGAACAGAATCAACTGCTGGTGTGATGCATTATAGCAGACAATACAGCCTTGCGTCTGAATGCCCTTTTCCTGAAAAGTGGTGAACAGATCCACTTGTGACCCATATTTCAAAACCACATTGTCTTCAGAATGACAGTTCTGTGCCTCGTCTGCAGCAACATGGGCCATACTGGAGCTGCTGGCTTACGGTCAAACCTTAGGCTTGAGCTCACTCAAAAGCTGTCAGCTCCTGCAAATGCTCGGAGAAGGTAAAGGTTTCTCCTGGCATAGACACGAGGCAGCCGTTTCTGTTGTTTGTACGGTGAATAGCTGATGGCAGGGTCTTTTTGCCAGCTAGCTTCCAGAATTGGGGCCCTTAGTTATTAATATTAAATAAATACAATGTCTTTTGCTTATGGTAAACACTTCAGACAACAGACTTACTGTCCAATCATGTAAGATGCCCTCCTAGTCCCTGGGGGGTGGGGAGAAGCGCAGTAAACAATGCTGGCTTCTCCACAACCTCAAAATCCAATATTAGATATAAAATTTTGTGAGGAAAACAATGAAGAATCCTTAATAAGAGCAAAGGCTTTTTGTAAGTACCCTCTTTGAGGAAAGGTTATCTGATCTTGTTCTTTTGTCTCAGAAAAGCCCTTAAAACAATGCACCATCTGCTACTGTTTGGTGGAAGCAAGCAGAGATCTCTTCAGACAGAGCAGCCTGCATGCTACTGTTTGCCATTTAACCCTTTCGGCCGCAAACTTTCCTTTGTTTCTATGCAAACATTTGTTCTGAGCAGAAGTGGTGATACCCTGCCCCCTGCCCTTGCCTTGGCCAGCCCTGCCCTGTCCTTCAGCAGATCCCTCCACTCAGCCCACACCCTTTGTTAACCCCTGTAAATGTTCTGTGCCTTGATGTCTCTTGATGTAAAAGTAAGATAATATCCCACACTTATCTGATGTAGTAATTATGAAGAATTAATTGTAAGGCTCCTTGCGACCTTCAGATGAAACTGCAAGGTGCTGAAAATGTCTCTGATCTAGATGGGGCTTGTTCCATCGAGGGCTGTCCGTAGCTGTCGCTCTGTAACTCGGAACAGGAGCGACCTGTGAGGTGATGCTGTGCTAGATTCACACCTGAGACAGCACAGCATTGCATGGAAAAGGCAAAGCATTTCTATTCCATTTTTCAGTGGGGTATATATGTTAAATTGGACCTGAAAGTTGAGGGGACATTTTTTCATATGCTCATTCTTCACTTTCAAAATCTGGAATGCGAACCAGCTACTTGAAATTCCTCCTCACCCTAGAAGATTTTTCAGTCCTAGTCAGAACGGCTAGCACGAATTCTCCTGCAATGAAGGACTATTCATTCTTTTGCCATAGCATAAGAATTACCTTGCACTGCGTAACCACCACGCTCTGACACTTTGGGAAATGCCACTTTACCAAAGTCCAGCTCAAAGCCGTCGTGAGTCTCAGCCCCAGTGCTCAGAGCAGCAGAGGAGGGCTGTAATCTGAGGTTGTCTGGTGTTCTCAGGCTCTCTCTGGGAGACTGGTTGGAAGTTTCCTCTTGATTCTGAACTTTCAAAATAGTCTCACACTGGTAGTGATTCCTCTGAGCTGTGAGTTCTCCCGGCAAACTGTGTCAAGGTAACAATAACAATTACTCAGAGAGCTTTTGCGATCGTTCATGTGTATAAGCAATATTTTGAACTAAAAAATGCTTATTTAATTTTAACAAATCTATGATTTATTACATTTTGTTAAAACAGAAACAAAAGACTCACTGAAAAGTCATACCTGCCGATGTACAAAACCCCTTCTTGTACCTTTATGTTGTCAGGAAATCTAACAAGACTTGTCTTCACCTACTCTACTTCTCTGAAAGAGCTGGGTGTTTCTCAACCTGGTGGCAAATAGAAACAACCACCTTGCAGTTCTGAAGCTTAATTTATGAGGGCTGCACTGTACAATCTGTGCCATTGTTAGGACTTGGTTGCACAATCTAGCTCTGAACCCTGGCAAAGTTATCTGAAATCTTTTTAGAAACACAAAGTACTAATCCCTGTTCCAGAGTTCCTGGGACTTGTGCTGAACATGGCTGTGGCCCAGCTAAGATTTTCTAATGATATATATACTTTAATATTTCAAACAATGTCAGCACCACGTCCTGCAGTCTTGATGAAAATCTCACCTAGCTGGTCTTACTTTGTTTTTAACAGTAACTATCTAAGCTTAACTAAAAAGATTAGGAAAGTGTGAAAATGGGCATTTACTGACCAAGTCTCAGCTGAAACACATGCAGGGACACATTGAAATAGTGACAGATGTTTTCTTTTTCATACAGAAAAATGAACGTGGAAAATTTTTTTATTGGCAATCAGCTTAGGGAAATCTTATTTATTTTTTTCTTGTTAATAAGCTTTTCATTGTTTTTCATGACCCAGAAACTGCTAAAGCGATTAGAACAGCTTCCACTAACACATCTTGGATGTAGTCTTCAGAAAGTGGGAGCAAAGGTGGATGAGAGAGAAGGAGGTAATAGGGATTTCTTGAAAAGCAGATCTAATATTTATTGGGCAAACACGCTGAGTACTATCTCCACATTTGTGTTGTGATAGGTTTTTTGTCAATGCTACCGTTTCTTTTGGCTCTTGAGAAATGCCTGCTTCTATTTGGAGAGACTGATGCCAAGATCCAAATCCAAATCCTGCCTGTTTCCTGGGAAGTCTACTGCCATTGTTAGTGGAGCCAATGCAGATACTACAGAAGACACTGGGATTACAGAGGAGTGGCCAGCAACCCCTATCCTCCAGACACAACCAGCCCTGCAGCAGGCATAAACCACCACAATTCCCAGATGAGGATCTTCAGATTTGCACCAGCTAAAGAGAAAGCATTATTGGGTCCGCAGCAGCAAGCAGAGCTGTGATCTAACAGCCAGCTGCCTCAGGACAGGAGGCTTCTGCCTGGCCACTGCTTGCTCTGCCCTAGCCCATGAGGCTGCACTTTCAAAACTGAACTTATAGTAGACCTTTTGATACTTACGATCTTTTTTGACTCTCAAGAATGTAGCCGAAAGCCACCTACGTAGGTAGCTGAATCAAAATAAGGATGAAATTGCATACACATTTTCTGGCAGTTTGGAGAATTCCCATCAGTGAGTCATTTGCATTAGCAACAAATCTCCATCAGCCACCCCTGCAGACTGCAGAGCAGCCGTGCATGAAATGGGAACATTTCTTATGGAAAGAGGCACCTGCGGGATTTCTTGCATGAACATGAGTCACTGTTTTCACAGCTATAATTAAACATGTAAACACAAACTGTGCTGTTGAAACTGGCTGTGGATAATATCATGTTCAAGAGCCCTGATTTTGTAACACTGGATGTTTTGTATTTGTGAATGTGGCCGGCAAACAGTCAGTTTTTAACAGGTGGCTTTGTTTAGATGAACCCTTGAAGAGAATGTCTGTTGTAGCCAACTGTGGACTCAACTCGTTATCACTGGTAGCAACGGTGTAAGACAGAGCACAGACCCAAATCAGCTGCTTTTACTATCACATTTTCTAACCTATCTCTAGCTACACTGGTGATGAGCTATACAGGCACAGGTTTACCACTGGCTCAGAACACAGCATTATCCCCACCTGTTAGCACAGTCTTGTAAAGTTCTGTGTGCTAGTCAAGAGGCAGGCTTCCTTCACTCCCCACCAACACTCCTCCATATGGAGTTCATGCACTCATGGTGCAAATGTGTCTGGAGCAGGAAAAATTATGACCCTGGAACATGTGTTCCTCAGTCACCTCCTTGACACACTCATACTCCCCTACCATGTGGCCTTCTGTCTGATCAGATCATAGATGTATGTCCTCAGCAGGGCTGTGAATCAGTTGAGCAACTTCAGGGACAGCTCGGTCATGGGAGCCTCATGTTGTCTTTACCGGTGTGTGCTGCCTGCTGGTGTGTACGGAAGAACTCTCATCCACTTTTGCTTCCTGTGAGTGAGTGGTACAGGCTTCAGGACTAGGGGCAAAATTCGAATCTAGATCATTGCAAATATCATTTGCAAATAAAAGCCAAGGCAAATTCAAAGACAGCCTTTTACCCTGAATCTTTGTATTACCTACTTTACCAGTAGCTAAGAAAAAGTGTGACATGGAGTGGTCTTTCCTTTATATCACCCTGTTACTGTCACTACTGCTGCATCAGAGGGAGCCCTCAACCCACAGGAGATGAGTCTGGAGTCATCCATATTATAGCAACACTTTCCACTTCTAATCTCTAAATACAGCAACGTTTTATGTGCACGTAGCTCTCCTCATCTTTTGAAACAGCACTTGCAATAGGGTTGTGATTTATTGTTTGAGAGGTTTTACTGGTGTGGTTTTTTCTGTGATGCTCTGAGGACTTTCTTTGACTCCGCTGCTCAAACACACAGGAGCTTTGCTTTCTCAGTAATTGCATTGTTCAGGAGATCAGTGCAATCTGTCTTATTTCTATTTTGTCTGATGCTTGTCCATTACAGCTGAGGGACTGTTCCTGTTGGGGCCCACGGGGGTTCTGCACCTACCTTCCACTACCGTGAATTAGAGTTGCATATAAACACACGTGCATCAAGACAAGAGTAATGGACCCCACCATCTCCTTCGGGCTGGTGGGCTGCGCTCTCAAAGGTGCAGGGCACACGCAGCTCTCGCTCTCTTCACTGCACTCTCTGAGTGCCGACTGCTCATGTTTTATACATTTGCCATTTTCTGTGACAGAACAGCTCCATAATCCTTGCAACTGATCTCTTGAAGCAGAAATCAGCCCAACCTTTGTGAATGTGGTAGTTGTGCACAAAGAACAGGGTTTTAACTCTCAGTAATTCCAGTAATTACTCTTCATAACTTTGGTAAGCTGAGCTGCCTGGACTTATCTCTCCAATTTTGATTTTCGTCTTGTTTACTTTGCACTGTAAAGCTGTAAACAATCTTCTTAAAAAGAATGCTGTGCCTTACATCCTGCCTTCAGTTAAAAAAACAACTCTCTTCTTCCCACTAGAGCTTTCTGCAGTTTAACTGCAAGTAGGTTGGCCCAGCCAGCTCTGCCCCAGGCACTAGTGAACTGCCCTGTAAGCAGAGTGACACCATCCCTGCCCGGCCAGGGACCCCTCAGCACCATCCCCATCCCCACCTGGGCAGGGATCCCGCAGCATCATGCCATCCCCGCCTGGGCAGGGATCCCACAGCATCATGCCATCCCCGCCTGGGCAGGGATTCTGCAGCCTCAGCACCATCCCTGCCTGGGCAGGGATCCCTCAGCACCAGCACAATCCCCACCTGGGCAGGGATCCCGCAGCACCATCCCCATCCCCACGTGGGCAGAGATCCCACAGAACCAGCACCTCATCCTTGTCTCTGAAGGGGAAGTTGGGGACACAGAGGCCAGTTTGTTGCATGTGTGTCCTTTCTTTGGTGATGCCTGTCCAAGCCATATGTCATCTTCTGGGTCTCAGAGGGTTTATTCTCTGCAGGGACATGCGGCCCCCAGGGGCCTCTGGCTTTGCCCTTCTCCGACGGGGCTGACCTGCAGTTAGCCATTGCGTCTGAGCCACCGGGTCCCTTCCTGGCCCTCCCTGTCCCCCGAGAGCACCTGCCTGCCCCCGGTACAGGAACACATCTTTGCTCTCCAAGGTACAGGCTAGATGCAGAGGGTTTTCTATTGACTGTCATCTACATTAAACATTTAATTAATGTAGGTTGACTGAAAACAACCTGCGTTAATGTAATCCTTCTTGCTAAACTTCCTGCTTCAAAACCTATTTTCCATAATAATTACCATGCTCCGACACGTGTCCTGTTCAGGGAAACTTAATGTTTGTGAGCAGGTGTTGCTCCACAGGCACCCAACCTGTGGAGCTCCAGTAATCAGAATTTTTCACCTGCTTTTGGCACCAAGGGAGTGAAAACAATTACTAAAAATGAATTTATAGTATTCGGTCGATTAAATCACTCTTTAATCCCCTGCGAAAAGGAGATCAGTGGAGATTTAACTGGGTGCTCACACAGACGGTCTATTCTGCTGTCAATGGCACATGTTATAATATGGAGGGGGTCGTTTTGCGGGGCTGGGGAGGCAGGCAGGGGCTGGGGGTCACTCTGCAGACACGGAGCTCAGCCCGGCTCCGGCGCGGGGCTCGGCGGAGCTCGGCGGGGCTCGGCAGCTCCCAGCCCCGGGGGCGCGGGGCACGGCGGCGCGGCGGGGAGCGCGGCTGGTGGCGCCCCCTGGCGGGCAGCCCCGGCACCGCCGCGGCCGCAGCCCCCAGCCCCAGCCCGCCCCAGCTCGGGGGGCCCGGCGCCTCCCGGGGGGGCCCCGGCTCCAGACAGGGGCGGAAAATGAAAATGCATCTCCCCCCAGCTCCCGGTCTTCTGTCGCCGCTGGAAAGCGGCACCTAGGGCAAAGCTCCTCCAGGGGGGCGCCAGCTGACCCTCTCCTATGGATCTCCCAGCTCTCTACAAATAGGTGGTTCCCTCTTTCAGTAAATCTTGTGTCAAAATCTGCCTACCTGGCAATTCTCTGAGTAAGGAGTAAAGAGCAGGCTGGCCTCATGCTGAATTGATGCTATTTATTTTAACTACGTGTGTGTGTGGCGCATTTAGCAGAGAATAATACATCCAAATTTGTTTACCTTCTAGCAAGGAATCTGTGAGATGGAGAGGCTGGGCTGGTGACGGGCTTTTCATGCAATAGGCTTCTGTCCAGCTCGGAGCCCTTATTCACAGGGAAACCTTTTAGAAAGACAAATGAAGGCATTTAATAAATATGTTCTTTGTAGAAATGAAATGGCCCAAGCATCGGCATCTATTCCCTGCCTACTTAAGTGTGAGTGCTTCACTTCCATATAGCTTTTCTTATCCACAGATTTCTAAGTACATGGGGTTAGGCTTATAATCCCTTTCTTACATCTGGGAAAGCCTAGGCACCAGAAGCTGATGTGTCCAAAATCAGTAGCAAAGCCACAGATAAAATGAAGAGATGTAGCTTCACAGACGCAATGAGAGGAGAAGAAAGTAATTAGATTATTACCCAAGTTAGATCATGACTTCTTAATGTGATAGCCTCTGCCTCAGTTCTATCTCTCTTCTCACAGGGGGACTGACAAACTTTTCAGTGCTAACCAAACAGACATATAAAAGAAGTCAATTACTGCTAACATTCTGGCAGCCTTCTGATCTGAGGAGACTTGCTGGAATTTCATGGCTCTGCCCTACTGAGCTAAACATACTGAACAGCATATGGAGTGGCACTCGCTGCTGCCAGAGGGTCCCTAGGGCTGCCTGTGCTGCTTGCTGAGGGCACCTGTGACTCTTCTTGGTCTCAGATTTGTGAGCTGTGCAGAGAACAAGTCTGTGAACACTCAAGGCTCTGGTGACTGCTCGCTCTGAGCAGTACAGATACAGCCTGGAAGACCCACTGCTCAGGGATTTTCCAAGACACACCACTTCCAATAGCCAAGAGGAGATGAGGCTTAAACACTGCTTTGTAGCTTTGAAAGACTTGGGCTATGGCATCTGAGCCTCACTGTTGCATCGTGTCAACGTGATCTACCTTGCAATGTGTTGCTCAGGTCTTCCCCAGCATTGAGACGTTTCTGTCCAGCACTGTGAGTGATCCATGGTATCTCTTTGCTTGCAGCACTCCCACCAGGCAGAGGAGTGGGTGCGTCCTTCTGTCTGTCCAGGGCTGTTGTTCCCTCAGTGCCACCCACAAGGCTAATCCTGCCCAGTCCATGAAATTCCCTATCTGATGACTCACATAACACTTCAGGATCTGGGGCGCCCAGAAGCATTTGTGTAGTTATTGTCCTGTCTTGTTCATCCTTGGATGTCTCCAGTTGTGGGTCAGAAGGCTCATTGTAAAGGTCCAGAGCTGTCTCTGTCAGTGTTTTGTCAGCAAAGTCTTTAACCCAGCTTGCTGCATTCAGTCTTATAGTTGCCATCTCAATGTTTTCTGCAAGTTCCTTGGATAGACTGTGTATGGCTTTCACTCGATCCTGTTTACTTCTGTATGGTGAAAGACCAGAAATCGAATCCTGGGAGTAAGATTTTGCATCTTTCTGAGGAAGGGAAAAGCTCAGAGGAGGCGTATGCAGAGCTGGGGGAGAGTAGTTCCTCAAATCTTCACGTTTCAGAGGACTGAGAAGCCAGCATTCAGATTCCAGTGATGCTGGAGAAGCTAATGCCTCTCTTTTATTAGGTGATTGAACTGTTTCTAGAAGTTGATTCCTGTTTAAACAAAAGGAGAAATACCACATTATAAAGACAAAGTGAACAAAGTGACAGCAGTTTTCTGCACAGACCAGTATCCTCAGCTAAAGCACTTTGCAAAAGAAAAAGAAACAGGTTTCCCTGTCTATAGGTACATTTGTCAAATGATAGATTCATGATGGAGTGTGAACTACTGACAGATGCAGAGAAGAAACAGCCGAGGGCTGGCAAGGAATAATTATTATTCTAAAATACAAAGCATAAAAGTAAGCTGGAAAGTTTGGCTCAACCTCAGAGCCAGAGCACTGGTGTCCTGCTGTGCTCAAAAGCACTCCCAAATGCTCCCAGGTTCTGTAACCCCTCTGGACCAGGGTGCAGTGAGGCTGATTTTAAGGTGAGATATGACAGTACATTAGTCCATTGCTCTATTTTTCTATAGGTTACAACAGAATACTGTGAAAAGTCTGCAGTGTGTGCTGAGGAGGCTTTCTAGGATGCTTTTTATGTCTGAGTACCTGCCTCTGTGATCTTTACTTGATAGAGTACAGGATGTTTTATCCACCCGGGCCATGAAACTCCTCTCCAGGATTCCACCACTGGTTTGCTCCTGAAACAGAGGTGACCATTAGTGTAAGCACTAAATAGCTAAGCAACGTAAGGGCAATATTTAGCTTTTGTTCCACTTAAGAATTGTTTCATGTAACTAGAAAACTGCATGCACCAAACAACAAACCTGTTCTTTTAGCTTAAGCAATGGAGATTTCCAGGCTTTTGGCCCTGGAGTAAGGGGTTCCAGCCTTACTAATGAGACCAGCAATTCTTGCCATAATTAGAAGTTAATTGCTCTATTTTCCCAGCTAAAACTTTTTCTCCCTGACACTTCAAAGCATTTGTATGAAGTGTTTCGTCTCCTGCGTGGTGCTGTACTGATCAAGGTTGGAGAGTTTTCAGTTTGCCACTCCTTTATGACTTACTTGCTGAAGTTTACACCGAGGACTTTCTTTCGCAGAAGCTGTTTCCCTGATGAGCTTGTGCATCTGGTCAGAACACATTTTCTTTCCCATAGCTTCTTTCTGTTTCTTGTACACTTCTTGCAGTCTCTTATTTCTTATCTCCATGGCCTGCACCAAAGACTTTTTCTCTTCTAGGCTTTTTTTCTTTCTTTCTTCATTCTTTCGACACATAAATTCCCGAACAATTTCAATGTTGTAGGGGTGAGGTTTTTTAATGTTCGTCCTCCTCTTTGAAGGATGCTTAAGGTTTTCTTTCTCAGACACTTTCTGTGCAGGCCTGCTTGAGCCTTTCTGTCTCTGAGGAGATGCACTTTTCCCTCTGCTGCAGTTTCTTGAGCTGCTGGGTGCCGCTCCAGCTTTCATTAATGAGGAATGTATCTTTTCCCCATTGAAAGCAGAGGGAGGTATGCCCTGAGGTCCAGGTGAGGGAGAATGGATCCCTAGGTATTGCTGCAGAACTTCTACCTTTCCTTTCACAGTATCTTTTGGGAGCCTGGCATGTCTGTGTTCATCATGACACTGGCTTTGCAAGTGTAGGTTCCTGAGTATCTGTTTTATATCCTTGGTTGGTGCATTGCTGCCCCTTTCAATAGGCTTGCTGGGGGGAACCACACAGCTTCTGAGTTCAGGGCTTTTCCCCACAGGTTCCTTTCCCTTTTCTGTGGAGCTGTTTTCCATCACTGGCATCACTACAAATCCTCTCCCAGGTCCTGTGGAGAGCATTTGGAGACAACAGTGGTGTCACTACTTCAGGGATGTATCAATTCCTGTATCTATCAAGTATGTCTTACTATAGCTGTGAGGACTATTTGCATGTGTAGCCCAGACTTGTACAGCTATTGCAAAATCTGCAATATTCTAGGGAGAATATAAACCTGTAAGGGTGAAATTTGAAGTTACAGTGGCCAAATGATATTACAAAATATGTGTAGTTTGTGCCCCTTCAGTATAAATAGAATTTAATATACCTGGACAGTGAAACCCTTTATCTCATAAACCTCTTATGCTTCTCAGTGTAGCACAATGAGATCTTGGTGGCCACCCTTGGCTATTGGTAGACCCAGAGAAGCTCTACAGCTGTGTCTGGCAAACCATTCCAGCTAAAAAGCAGGTTATGCTACTATGCGCAGGACATGGAGCTGATGCTGTATCTCTGCTGGGGAGCTATAACCTGTGTCATGATCCAGTCAAGTCTTACTTTAAGGACACAGTGCATTTGCATTATCCCTTCAAAACCACAACAGATTCAATGTGCCAGCTGACCATGGACGACAGCTTTAGTAATTGTTCTGGGTGGTTGCTAACCTGACAAGTGAGTCATTGCAAGAGTCATTAAAGATAGGTGTGCAGAAGGGCCTTGAAGCCTTTTGTTTCAACTAGTTTTACTAAACCACTTTTTTGTTTGTGTGCCAAAACAACTAGTGTTGTAGAGAGGCAACTGTACCAAAGGTATATGCTGTGCTTTGCTCTTCAGCTGTGCTCCTCAGATTTGGAAATGTAGGGGTTGGACCAAGCAACTTTCTAGCTAACTTCTGACCTTCTCTCCATGCAGAAGCACCAGGTAGCTTCACATCTGAAACAGAAGATTTGTATTTAATTATTAAATTCTCACACGTTCTTTGAAAGAAAACAGTAACTCTATTATAAATATTTTTAATAGCTATTTCCAGGAATAACACTCAAGGTGTGGGGAGATCAAAGAAGTTTCAGTCAGAGCAGCTTTAAAAATAAAGCTGATGCTACTTTGATGACAAAAAAAAATATATTAAAGCACTCAAACTTTGGAGGCTGTCAGTCTGCTAGGGTCTATTCACCAACTGACAGAAAGCTGGTTCATGAATCAGGTGAGGGCAACACATGAAGGTTCAGTGATTTCACCATTAGCATTTATATCATTTAACACTTTTAGCATGTTCACACAGTTCTTACAATTTTTACTTAGAAGCCATTGACTCCCAGAGTCCTCAAGAACACTTAGAAGAGGTCAGGACGTTGACCTGAGAGTGTCTGAGAGCACTCTTCTTTGATGGCAGCTGCAGACAGCTGGTACTTACTGGGTACCAGCAGATTTGAGAACTGAAGGGAGTGGGATAATGAAAATATTATTTTCCTTGTGATTACTTCAAACTCACCAGAGTAAACTAATTCATTTTTAAACTGGTGAGAATCAGCAGGATGCAGCATGTAAGAATCAATGAAGAGTACAGGACGATGGACAATGTATAATGCAAAAATAAATGATGCAGCATGCAGCACAAACAAGTTGTTCTTGCTTAATAGGTGATGTCAAAATAGACAACATTTATCACTGTTTTACTTCATAATTTCAGACTGCATTCACAGAACGCCAATACTTGCACTGGCATAATTATGTATTTATTGCAGACACTTCTCCAGCAGAAGGTGACTGAACAGGTACTTACTTGGCTTTTGCATGGGAATCCTCCCAACCAAATTCTCCCCCAATGAAAATATTCAAGCTTTTTTTTATATAGAAAAGATTTTACTCTTAAGTCAGTATCAGCCTCAGTTCAAAGATGTGGTTCATTCCTCAGTCAACTGAGTGAGTCAGGCTTTTCCAGCTCCTGTTCAGTAAACTGTCCCTGTGCTGAGGTGACTGTGTGCAGCACTTCTGAGAAGCACTTTTGGAGACTGGCTGGTTAACGGGATTGTCCTGAGATTCCCCTTTGCTTTGTGAGCAACAGCTGTAAGGCAACACCCCAGCTACAGCCCTGACTGTACCGTGGCCACTGGTGGAGTCACAGACACTGACATGCACTGAACTTGCAGCAGAGCCTGAGGTGCTCTGGGGGCTCATCTTCATCATGCACTTTAGGTCGTGTCACAAGGAGAATGATGTTTTTCAGACAAGGAAGAGCTTCAGTCTTGGGGGGATTGAAGTCACTTCCTATAATCACATGGATTTACTTGGGAAGTCTTCAGAGGAATTACTCACTAAACCTATGTAGTTTGGTGTCTGACAGCAGGAACTGCAGATGGAATTGCCAGAATCTGTTGGGCTCAAGAGGGCTGAGATCCATCAGTGTCTTTAATGAAATACCTTACTGTATTACTTTGTTTTCTAGTTTAGCAGTATTAGAAATGCAGGATACATTTATTTTGTATGCTGCCTTAGTTTCTCTGAATGCAACTGACAAATTAATACGTATATCTAACAATCTTCACTTTACCGTGTTGTCTGATTTCAATTAAATCTTTTTTTTTTCTACACAGTGTTTATTAACTACAGAAACTATTATGCTAAAGTTCAAGAGCAGCGCCTCCATTTCTGATGAAAACAGTTCCTAGAAGAAAATCTTTTGATTTAAATAGTCTCCTGTTTTTTTCTGCCTATGAACAGATGAATATTTTATAGCTTTTGTGACTTAATTTTTTGTTAACTACAGCAAATTTATAATTCATCAAATTCCTGAGTACTCTGGCTCTGACCTCTGCCCCTCATTCATCTCTTCGTAGCCCTGCCTTGGCTCTTTCACTGACAGAAACTAATAGCCAATAAAGACACCATGACACTGGCAGTTACAATGATGAATGCTTCATGTGGCATGGTCTTATTATGACCCACTCTCAGAGGAAGATCAAGCCATTTTTCAAACTATCCATTAAAACAAAAAAAAAAAAAAGAGGGAGAAGGAAATTATTACATATTTCATGCATTTTAAATCGTACTTAGGCAGTAGAGCATACAGTGCCAATATGCTCATAATTTCATCAGCATGGTATTAGATAGCTTGGATTTGTTTCTTTCTGTTTCACATTACATACCTAGTACTCGGCTAGTGTAAAATACAACCACCTTGAGTGAACAGCACCCATAGCAGTTCTGCTATTTGTGTTGCTCCCAGCAAGTCTGAATGCAACCTATGCAAAGTAATAGCATTAAATGGGTAAAATGACTCAGTAGTTCAAATCTGCACTTAGAAGTACTGGTCAAAGAAAGCTAAGAGCTGCTGATCAGGACTCCAGTTCCTGCCGTTGATTTTGTAGTAAGGCTGATAATTCATCTGACTTTTCACTACTTTGATTTAGTCTCTATTTTGCAGGCCAGGAAATCCCTACCTTTTGGTGGCACTCTTAATTCATTAGGGAACACAGAACTGAATAGGTGACAGACAGCTCTTCCCGCCTAGGACGTATGGCTTATTTTTCATTTCTGATGATTTTTAATCCTGGCAGGTCTGGAATTCAATTGCTGCAGGCAATGGCATGGCAAATTGTCAAAGGTAAGGAAGGCTGGTTCTTGGGTAATGCCTGTGGACACAGGTGTGAAGCATGTGGCAAATCCTTGCCCATGGAGTGCCTGGGGGGTGGTGTGTGTGTGTGTAGGTGACTTGCCAAATTTTACCCAAAAATTCGGTAACAGAAAGTGGTATCAGGTGGCCAGTGTCATCCCCAGCCTGGGGGCCTCAGCATGATTCACCAGCAGCTAACCCAGAAACAAAGCCTTGCATCCTTGTGCTGCCGATGGTCATCTTCCACCTCCTTGAACAAATGCTGATTTTTGTCTGTTCCCTCAGTGCTTTTCTTTGTTACCTGCTTGGTATAACTAAGCTCTGATCCTTGACTGTGGATCCCAGGATTTGGTATTATTTTAATAACCAGCTAAAGATTTTGGGAGGCTCGTGCCCAGATGCCACTGGCCTGCAGTACTTTTGTCCATCAGTCCAGGTAACTTCTCATGATTTTCATCCTTACCTTTACCTGTCGCTGCTTTCTCTAGAACAGAGGACTTGGGTGAAGGCTGCCTCTGACTTTGCATTTGAATTCTTGGTGCTGAGCTTCTTTCTCTTCGGTCTTTAATCAGTAGGGGAAAAAACACAGAAAAGAATTAGTGTGCAGCTAAAATCAAACTCTAGACATGACTGCTGTCACCAACAAACCAAACCCAGTCCCATTTGCTTGGAACACGAAAGTGGGAGTCTTTTTAATGACACTGGTCACCGAACAAGCAGGACTTCTTTTATGTGTGGTACTGGAGATGTTCCAGCAAAGCAAGAATTGGCCTGGATCCCTGAGGTTACACCCACAACCCCAGCTACCTGTACAACAGCATACCACGCAAACAGCCTGGCCTGACTGGCACATCCAGTGGGCACAATGGGACACCCTTCCCTTGGTGTCTCTCTTGAGATCTGGGCTAACCTTTCTCTGCAGAGTACACAAACACTGCGTGCTTGGGCAAGTTGCCTGTGATGAACTGTTATGGTACAGCATTGATAACCTGGGATTTGGGAGACTTTTTTATAATCCCTCCCCTGTCCAGGGATGGTAAATTCTTCTCTGCTTGGTATTTTGTGCTCTTCGTCAGGCAAGGAGAGAGCAGACCTCAGGTTCACAGCACTAAAACCTAAACAGACAGATATTTGAAACCTGTTAGGGTATAAGGAACAGTGCAAATGCTGGTACCTGATAGCACTGAGCTATCATGCGTGTGAAAAGCAGAAGCATGCTTCCTAGGCCAGGCTGCAGGTACCTGACAGAGGTAATATCTGGCAAAGCAGCTGTGACACAGTTTTTTCAGTGCTAGAGTACAGTCAGACAAACTGAGCAAGTTGCACCTGAGCCAAGTGTCTGGGGCTGTTAATCTTCGGCCTCAGAGGCTGCCTCTGTTCTGCAAGTTGAATAGCTTGCCTGGTAGTTCCCTAACTCAGTTATGTAAAATGATCTGGTTTAAAAACAAACTAAACTAGCCTTCCCCCTGAGAATGTTCAAAAGAGGCTCAGCAGAGGATTGTGGCTTTGGCTTCTGGGTATTAGGAAGGGTAACTTTGCCCACCGATGACAGAAAGCGCTGCCTGGTTCAGCTGGAAGGGGAAGACAGCAGCACAGCCGTGTGCTCCCACAGACCAAGGTGAGCACCGTAAGATACTTCCATACATCATTGTAAAAGGTGATTTAGAACAAATCTAAGGGAAATGCCTGTGGAAGCTGGTGGTGTGTGACAGGGATCATAGTGCCCAATGAATTAACACTAATGCTATTATAGCAGTAAGATTATTATGTACAGCTTTTCAGCTTGTATTCTCTAGTCTAATATACCCCCAGTAATCCCCCTTTGGCTGAAAAGATTGCCAAGCGGGCAGGCTAACCAAGCTAGCTGTGGGCAGTCCTTGCTCTCGAGTCCATGCATTACAGCAATCTGAGATCTTAAATCATGTTAAACTAAAGTGACAGCTGTAGATGGATTCTTCTTCAGGCCCAAATTTAGCAGCAAAGCAGGATGAGGAAGTCTAATAATATTTGCTCTCAGATCCACACTAGTTCTACTGGATGAACTGTTAAATCCCCTGTAATGCCTCTGAACTATACAATTCCTGCTCTAAATACCTGTGATGCTTCTCTGCACTGCAGGGCTGCTCTTTCCCATGTCATGCTTTATGTGTGGCAAAAAGGATGTGGGAGGAAGGGGAGGAAGAATATATTTGCAGCAAATTCTTCACTGTTTTGTGGAAAGACATTTATAAATTTTTGCATGTTGGGGAATAAATCCAGTGGAGAAGTGAACTCAGAAAGCAGGCTGATACGTATAGCACAGGGAGGTTTATAGCTCCCCCAAGGGCTGCAGAAGTAAATGAATTTATCACACGAACATGATTGCTGCCCAACTTACACCAAAGTGTGGGGTGGAAGCTGTGTGGTTAGTTATTCAGCTGTGCCAAAGCACTGCTAGGTAATACATGGTTTTAGCCTTTCTCCATAGATGCCAGCCTACTACTGACCTCTGCAAACTGGAGCAGGAGGAGCAGATGCCACTTTGCACACCTTTCTCTTCAGGGATCTGTTTTGCAGTGGCTCTTTAGCATAAGCGGAAATCAGGCACTTCTGCTCCTGGGATGCTGCTTGCTGCTTTTGCTTCTGCTCCTGGATTCTCTTCTTGAGTTGCTCTAACTTCTTTTGGGGTGATTTTTTCCACAACTCTTCCAGCTTCTGATCACTGGGCTTGCTGGCCAATGGAGTGTTGCTCGGACTGCCGCATGGGACAGCTGAGAATGGACGGCTCCCTGCAAGGGAGTAAGGTGGGTGATGCAGAGAGCAGGGAGATTTTTCTTTTTCTGTTGTGTGATTCCTTGAATCTGTGGGCTCCCTGAAACCGTCCCATCTTGGTATGTACAGGCTCTTTGCAGGAGACCATGTTCCAGCTGTGTCTTTGCCATCTGCAGCCTCCTTTCTGGCAGGGCTGCAAGGTGCTGAGCGTGAGTGTCCCTTGGGGGACAGAGGGATCATTCTGGATGGGCTTTCAAAGCAACAGGTCTGTGACCAAGCAGGGGAGAGAGCAGCACGGTTTCCCTTTCTTAAGAAAAAGAAAAACAAGACTGAATATGTAGGGTGTATTATTAAATTGCTCAATAGACTGCTAATACGAATAACAGTTGAGTTTCTACAACATGTTCTGATGGTGATCCCAGTGTCTGCACAGGATCAGCATTCTGCCAATTACCAGCAGTTTGGAAAATTAAGGTAATATTGGGAAAGTGCAAAGCAAACCATGGTCTGATAAGATTTATTACAAGTATGAGCAGATAGACTAACACAGAGAACTGGTGTCAGAACACTGACTTGTTCACTGGCTTGATGGTCAGCATTTCCAATTTTTTGTTGTGAAATTGTCTGGCAACCTTTTCTGTTCTTCTAATAAATAGTAAGGTCTTAAACTTTCTCTGAAATCCTGCATCCCAGAATTTTAAACCCACTTATGTGTGCCTTTGCCTCTTCATCCACCAAGTGCTGTACATTAAGGTGATTATTTACCTGCAGGCTGGAGGAATCTCATTGCTTTTTTTCGTATTCAAAGCTGTTTCATCTTTGTTCCTCTTGCCACCTACAGCATAGAAAAATTACATCAACGTCAAAATGTCAAAAATGTTCCTTCACCATTAAATTAAACCAGTTCCTTTTACTGGGGACTGTTCCCCAACCAAATCTGGTCCATTGGACACCTGGGTACAATTTCATTCATACTTGGTAAAGAGCCTGCCAGCATCACAGTTCTGGGACAGAAGAGTGAGAGTTTGTCCTTGGATGTAAAAAACTCTGCGTACGCTGTCTCCATGCCATCCACGTCTGCTGGGCAGACTGAGTATTTGATTACTTGCTTGCACAGAAACCCATGCTACCTTTAGTACTCTGTGTCCTAGCTACCTGAATAGTATATGGCCTTAAAGTGCTCCACCAGGTCACATCGTGACCCTGTCAGTTAAACCCAGTGACAAACTTTCATCTCATCTTTCCTTCCCTTGTTCAAATGACTTGGGAGCAAGAAAAAAGATTCATGTGCAAAACCACAAGCTCCAGCAAAGCTTCTAACAGACCAACTCAACACACCTCTCTTGCTACCCTTGTTACAAAGACGGGAGTCCAGGCAGTGAGCCATCTCCATGAGCATGGTACAAAGCCCTACTGCTTAGGGAGGAAATAACTTCCATAAATATTAAAGGCCGGCAGCTTAAACTGTTGCCAGCCAATAAGCCATCTAAAAAAAAAATATCCAGCAGATGTGAAAATAATAAGTGAAGTCTGTTCTTGTCATTAGTTTTTAAGAGTCTTTTGGAATTTGGTTAGATTTCCTGCTTTTTTCTTATCCCACTTTGTCTTTTAGAGATGATTTTAAACACATTATGTATTTCCTGCAAAAGTAAACAAGAAAAATGCTGTATTTACATCACTTCAGCCATCTCTAGGGAAAAAAACCTCAGAGGAGAAGAACAAATAGCTTTTACTTTGCTGTAGCTGGTGGGTATTAATGCTGCATCTTTTGCCCAAGCTCTCTCCAGCAAGGTGTGATTCCTCATGCGTTGTGATATTCTTCTGGGAACATTAGTAGAAAGCTATTGAAAATATACATTTTCCTCAACAAAGAGGGCCTTTCACGATCTCTTGTCACCTTCCCTTCCCTCCAGCACCAAAGCAGTCCCCCAGTCTCAGCAGTTTCCCAGTAACTCAGAACTCACCAAAGCTTTTTTCATGCCAAAGCTTTCTTCTGGCTGCCTGTGATTTGGCACAGCTCCACGTTTGATGATAAAATTTGTTTTCAATCCTTTGTAGCTGTGAAAAGGCAGATTTTACTTTTGAAGGGAGACATATGTGGGGTTTTTTTCTGTGGTAGCCTTTTGCTGGCATACACTACTTCTCTGATTAATTTTGCAGCTCCTAGTTACTCTGTAAATACTGGCATGTCTGAGCATGTTCCATGTGGTATTTCCTACAGTTGGAAAGAATGCACTTGACTGGGAAGATAAGAGATGAAATCACCTCTCTCCATTATTTACACTTTGCATGTATGTGTGCCTCAGATTTTTACCAGAGCTGCTCTGATGTTTTTAAAAACAGCATAAGCTGGCAGTAACCTCAGCCAATAGCAACTTCAAAAGTGTGATGCTAGTGTCAGGCCTTCACCACACAAGCAACACTGCATGCATTTGGATAATACTGTGCATTCATGCAAGTAAGTTCACTGTTAATGATTGCAGCTGCTGTGCCTGATATAAACATTATTGTGTTTCCTACTAAGAGGACAATAAGACAGGGAGAATTCAGAGGATGTCCTGGCTCCGCGAGTGTCAGCTATTGTTCTGCTCAAGGGTTCAACCACACAAGCAAGACAAACGCTTATCTACTCTTGTCATTAATTCTGAAGAGTGTTGTGAAATTTGGTAAGATTCCTTGCTTTTCTCCTTACCTCTTTTTGTCATTTAGCAAATGATTAAGGAGGTTATATGCTCATTGCAAAAGTACAAACAAAATGGCATGTTTACATCACTTTCATTTACATTATTTCAATGAAAGAAAACTCTGTGGAGATGATGCACAGGTAGCTGACAGACAGCGCTAAAGGCATGTGACAGCAAGTGTTCCCTGAACCACACATACCACTGCTTTGGCTTTCTGAAGACTCTTCCAAGCCAAAGCCACATCTGTGGAAGGAAGAGATGAAAGACATGTTTTAGGATCTCTTCACATGTGTCTTCACTATAGACAATTTCCCCTCATGCCCAAACCAGAACAGATTATAGAGGTGGTGGCTGAAACACAGAACTGTTCCCGGAAAATTTTGGCTGGAGTGCTCTTATATACAGCTTGTTTTCAATGTGAGCTTAGTTCTGTCAGAGCTAATGCTCTTTGAGCTGTGTTAGTACTTATTCAACAAAAATCTTCACTGACATTAGATGATAGTTTTGCATGTATTTAAGAAAGACTGAGCTGCGTTTCCCAATTGAGTCCTATTTGGTAGTAACTCAGAAAAAGAAAAAAACAAAACTGTACAGGATTACTTGTGAGAGTAAGAATGGCTCATGACTTTTTACAGAAAATACAAAGCAACACATCAGATACAGCGAAGCTCCTAGCATGAATAACTGCATACATTCAATAGTAATTGAGTCTTGATGACTGCAGGCTGAAGGAGATTCATACAGCAGGTTTCTATTAGAAAGCAGCATGAAATGGAGAGTTCTGGTGTTGCTGTAAGAGCTACAAGCACAGTTACAAAACTGTCTAACACTCTCCAAACTTCAAGATATTTGCTTCATTGTGTCTGAAGTCATGCAATCCAGATTAAACTAAGCACTGAAGTCTTTCAATAAGCAACAAATCCTTGGTTTAAAATAAAATTATCCAAGTCTCTGCTATGGCCATACAGAGAAAAATGGAAGCTCATTACTCTTGTACCAGCTAAAGGATCTTATTCTCCAAATGCAAAACTGTTATCCAGCTTTCAGCTGTGCTAGAGCTCTGCTTACTTGATATCCATGTCTGAAACAACCATGCAAATGTACTAGTCGTTGCTGCCCTTTGGGAACAGTTTAGGTCATTTTTACGCCTATATATACTTTCTTATCTATAATTGCTGACTGCCCATAAAGACCCTCATCATTTAAATTTCTGTGGTGTTTGCAAATGTTACCTGTTACTATCAATTTTCTCAGCCTTATGAGGGAGTCTCAGGGAGAGACAGGGTTATGAAACAGTTGGTATATGTCTTGCTTTGGGTGAATACACTGAAGAACTGCCCTGGGAGCTCAGAAGTCTAACACACTCGCTTGAGGTGATGCCTGTATGATCAGAGAGTCAAGAAAGTCAGCTCCATCCTATGTCCCCCTGTTACTGCCTTGTCAACACTTACCTTTTGAAGTCTCATCCATGCATGGAACAAAGTCTCCACTTAGGAGCTGTGCAAAAGCACGTAGAGAAGCACTTTAGAGATGATCTGTGGGAGGGCTGCAGTTTTTCTACAGTGGCTAATCCCAGAAACCACTTTCAAAGAGAGATGTGAGAAAGATCTCAGCACTGAACATCCCATTTGCTGCTCCTTCCCTGCGTTGAGCCATCCCCAGGTACCAGCTCCCTGGCACCGGCTGGGAATAAATACAGAAGTTCCTCTGAGACAAGTGCCAGGTTGGTCCCTGCCCTGCCCATGAGCACTGGGAGGCACGGGAGGACGTCCAGAGGAGTCCCACCAGCCTAGCTGGCCATCGGCCATCGGCACACCTTTGTTTGAGCCCCTCTGTGCAGGGCGACAGTAGCGACAGCGCAGGGAGAGCCTGTTAGGAACAGAGGAGAAAACAAAACAGCAACAAGAGGAGCCTGAATGCTGATCTCACCTTGCAAACATGTGGCGAGATGCCAGCAGCTTTCTTGACAAGTCCTTGCGTCCTTTCCAGGGCGTCTGGCATCCTGGCGATGACTGCTGCTAGGGTTGGGATGGCTGCAGCGGAGAGGGCAGTGCAGCAGAGGAGCTGGGTCACCAACCTGGGGCCCAGGTGGAAGCAGCTCTGTAGTTCTGGAATGGAGAGAGAATATGGTGCCAGAGCAGGAGGAGAAACCAGACCCATCTGAGTCCTCATCGCAGGGCACCCTTTCCTCATTGCAGAGCACCTCTTGTCATTGCAGGACACCTCTCCTCATACCTTCCTCTGTAGGCTCATCAGCCTTTGATCCTGCTCTCAGCAGCACTCTGTCACACCTGAATCCCTGGGCTCAAGAGAGCAGGAGACTTAATTCTGAATATTGCTTTTTATTTAGGGGAAATGAAAAAAAGGGTTTCTGATCTGTGATTATAAAGAAAGGCTTTACAATATAAAGTAATTGTATGCTAACGTCTCAGATAAGGATTTTCCCCCTTTGTGGGTGTCACTTTTTAAAATGTCACAGTTTTTAAGTGTAAGTATTTGAAATCTGGGTGTGACCTTTCTGGTTCTTCAGGTCTTGCTGTTGTTATCGTCTCCATTTGGATCAACCAGAGGGAACACTGTATTCAGCAAACAGCAGAGGGCAAACTCAGCTCGCAGAGGTGAGGTATTGCGGTGCTGGGAGGCTCCGGGCCCCAGTTTCTGCCAGGACAACTCAGGAGAATGAATGGCCGTCGCCACCTTGGCCAAAGACAACATGAAATAGGTAGCAGCAGAAAAACCCTTGCTATAGCAGTGATTCAGTTTCCTCTTCGTTTTCATCCTTTTCACAGAAGCATCTTTCTGGTGGGCTTCAATGGGCTGATGCCTGCCAGGGAATTTTTTTAAACCCTCCCAAGATTATGGCTGCAGGTAATTAAGCATCCCTTAAGGTGTATCTCGGTGAATTTGCCTTCTGTTTGTATGCTGCCCATGCATTGCTTTGGGAGACTTGGTTTCTGCAGTTCTTTGTCCCAGAGTTACTCACAGCTAATTCCTGGATCTGTGGTTACAACCAAAATTACTACAATCAACACATAATGGCCGAGACTAGGCTGATCATTCAGTGCTGCTTCTCTTCCTTGGTTAGATGGTCCTTAGACATTGGTTTCCTGTGAAATTTTTCCATTTCTGAATTGTAAATCTGCTTCCTACAAATATCCTATCATATATGCTGAAGTCCTGCAAGTCCCAATGCTATATATGCCATTGGCTCAGATATTCATGTAAGGCATGTGAACACAAGAAAGACAAACAAATAGGAATAAAACACATGTCTCATTACCCTACAGCAGTGTACTTAATTACTTACACTTACTGCTGTCATGGGTTGAATTTCAGTAAGGACCCTGAGAAGCAGCTCTGCATCCTCTTGTAGGTCCCACCTCACTGCAGAGCAGAGAAGACCGATGTCCTGTTTCATCAGCATTTTGGTTTATATTGAATCTGCCTCTTTTTTCTGGTTTATGTCCTCAATTATTTGTTCATGCTTTAAAATTGTACAGATTCGCTTTAAGCAGCAACATCAGTATTTTAAGTGTTTGTTATTACTGGAAAGTACTCAGATGGTGAGGCAAGATACCAACACCGCATCCTTTCATGTGCATGGATCCCTGTGGTCTCTAGAGAAGTTCTCTTGAAGAAACAGACTCAGACTGCTAATCTAATAAACGTCACTGCAGTCTGTGCTCAGATATCTCCAGCTTTTCAGCTTTTCAAGTCTAACCAAACAAGGAATTCCTGAGCTGCAGACTGGAGTCACGAAGTTCCCATTTCAAGCTGTTCCAAGCCAACATTTTGGCCTGATGAGAGGTTTCAGTGCTAGGAATGCAAAGCTGGTCCAAGAGGGGAGCCACAGCTATTCAGGGTACACAAGTGATAGGAGCCCTAATTGCACTCTCAGGGTTCACAGGCAGCCCCTGTGCCAAGTGAACTGGCCCACCAAAGGGAGAGGAGGGAACGCTAATGTGAAACCTCAGCAGTGGGAGGGCAACTTGCAGTGAGTATTTGATAAGATGGGAAGCTGTGACAGTAACCAGGAAAGCCCAGTGCTGGTCCCAGCCTGCTGGGTTGATGGAGGAGCCAAGTGGAGCAGGAATGCATGTGCTGCGACAGGCAGAGCTTTCGGCTGCACGCAGGCGACGCTTCTCAAGTCCCTCAGGTCGGACTGGCATCTCTTTTGGCACCGTTTTTTCTCAGCAAGCTGTTGGAGCTGACGAGAGCCAGGAGAGTGACAGATTGCCAGCATGTTATGCTGCACATCTTGGAGTGTTAGACCACAAATCTGCTGAGAGATGAAGTAAAACCTATTACTGGGCCAAATCCCACTTCTGCAGTGTGTGAAACTCCCAAGTCAGGGAGCCAAGTGTGAGCCGAGGCAGACAGGAGAAAATCCATTTGGATTCGTATCCAGATATTCAATCCATTTGTATTTTAGATCTGTATGAGCAAAACGAGCCAGTCATTATGGTTCTGGCCTGCTGACTCCACAGCTCCTGTCACATGGAACTAAGACAGAATCAGGCCCCATGTTTTCATTCATGTGACATTTATGATGCATCAGCCCTCAAACACTGAATTTCCCCTACAGAGGTACTCAGACTACCACCTACTCATTTTAGCAAATCAGACTACAGGCTATTGCATATCCAGTGGAGGTTTTACAAAAGCCATTTTATGCTTTTTCTGGAAAGGATATTGCAAAGTTCCTTGCAGCTAAAAATCTGCCAAGAGAAATGTGGCTAACCCATTGCATGGGATTATCCCATGGAGAGGATATTGTCCAGGTACGAGTCTCTGCTTTTTTCCAGCCAGCAGTTTCCACTACCATTGTGCACGCACAGTGATGAAATGGGATGAGACGTGCCCGGCTCTGCCACACTGTGGCACTCGGAGCTTCAGCGTGGTTTTCTGGTGTTTTTGCAAGGCAAAGGCAAGTGGGCTTGGTAATGGCTTAATGGTGTACAAGACTGTTTGGAGTCTGGAGGTTGGTTTGACACCTCCCAGAGGCTTCAGTTTCCGCTGTTGTGCACTGTCACTGTTTAGGAAATATTTAAACCCATAACCCACAAGGCCTAGCAAAATGCAGGAAGTGCTTATGTATGTGAACCAAAACCAGAAATTCCTCCTAAGTCTCTGTGTTCTGACACAGACGCATATCATGCAGCTATACTTTGGCGCCCACCAGATATAACTCCCAGGATCTTACTAATTAGCAGCTCTGGAAGACACAGAAAGAACTCCTCTTTCTCTGGCTCATTTGCTCTGTCTGCCTAGCTTTGTGAGAGTGTGGAGGCTTTTCTCAGGTTTGGGAGCTATGTCCAGCTAAAAGGAAAGGAAACGTTGCTTGTTTGTTGGGTTTTTTTTTACAGTGCCTGACTAAGCAATTTACATTGTAAACCACTTTTCACAGCATTTCTCAGTTAGCAAACAATCAAAGCACAAATCTAGACTTTGATTGCAAGCTGGATGTGAGATGAATTTTGTAGTAAGTGTGTAGTGGGAAGAGGCAGCTGATAAAAAAAAGTGTACTGCTCTTAGGTCTGATGCCAAGGGCCCAGTCCTGCAGCAGCTGAAATTTGTGACAAAACACAATCTAAAGTTAAAAGGGACAAAGATAAAGACACTTACTAATTTGGGATTTGATTTGAACCTGCAAAAGCTTATGGTTGACCACTACATATTGAAGTGATTCTTAAGGGTACTTCTTGTCTCTCAAATCAGCAGCATAATAAGACTGAGCTAAATGGGCTGCCCCATTAACAATGCCTTGTCACAGTTTCTGAGATAGGACACAAATTCCTTCCTCCACAGGTAATGTAAAATAGAAATATTCATGTAAAAGCCTCAGAGATACAGAGGGAAGAGACTGACCCTGGCTGCAGAATCTTTGCTGGTACCATTATTAATCAGGGTGGGGGTTTTTTTCCTTTTTTTTTTTTTTTTTTTTTTTTTTTTTTATCCTAGCAGCTCCTGCTGTTTCCCTTGTTGTAAGAAATAAGCAGATAATTTTGCCTGGTCTGTGTCATACACACAGTTACTGAGTTGCACTGAGTGCTGTACGAACACAGCTGAGATGCAGGTGGGAGGCTACCATGAGGCTGCCCCAAGCCTGGGGAGGGATTCACTGGAGTAGATACACTTTGCAGTGATTACAGCCAGAAACACAAGGAAATATTAAGCTTGTGTTTTCCTACTGATGTCCTAAAATAACAAGAGTATATGTGTCAGGAAAGAACTAGACCTTCAGAATGTCTGGATGTTTTGCTGCATGCCAAATGATGTCTGGAAACGGGCAAGTGTTCTCTTTACGTGCTAAAATACATAGATATCATCCAGTTATTGGGGAAAGTGTGTTAAGATAGGAAATAGCTATCCATGGCTCATTTGGGGTTTTTTCCTATCAATAGAGGACTATGTGAATGGAATCTGAAGTGAAGAAGTGGAGGGGGTGCTGCCTGCACTGCGCAGCTGAACGTGGGAGAGCGCAGGATTGCCATGGAAACCTGCTATAGTAAACGGGGCTTTCCAGCTGCATGATAAGATTTATAGTGCCAGGCTGGGACTAGGCAATTTAAATCAACAATCTACAGGTAAAATGGCACATTTCCTTGCACATTGTCTCCGTGCCCTGTAAAATGAAAAGGGAAGGGTAGGTGGCTGGGGAGAATTACGGGTGTACAAAGTTATGAGGAGTCTTAAAGCCGGACCTAAAACCCGCAGAAGCTGATGCAAAGATTCTTGTGGCTTTTGGGAGGGGGCAGACCAGGCATGCAATGAATGGGCATATGTTCCCTGTGCACCAAAAGAGAGCAGTAGGCACAAGGATGCACCATACCTGTGCCCAGTAAACTCAGAGAGCGGAGAAGCAGAATCTATTCCCTCCTTGCACAGCCCTGCAGGTGGTAGACCCCGCGGCTCAGGAATTATCTTGGTTTGGAGCTGGGGAAGAGTCCACCTGGTAAAGGCCTCCAAAACAGCTCGTTACACCTATAAGTGAGACAAAGTGTGCTATAAGCCACAAACAATGCTTCTGTAACAAGGGATCAGGTGAGTGGGGAATGATCTACTGTTTCAAGATTGTCCCATTTATTGACATTAAAGCACAGTGATATATGGAGTGTTATGAAACAGCAAGAACATTATTTTTGCGGTACTGCCTTCATCACCATACATTACCAAGACTTGAGTAACAGTGACCCATAATCTTCTCCTGGATCAGACACTGCACATCTGTCCAATCCTACTCCCAGCTAAGGGCAACAGTTAAATCCAACTTTCATGGAACCATCACGGGGCCAGCATGGTCATTAGCTCCTACAGAACTGCATGCATTTAAGTACCTTGCCTAATCTCTTGACTCACCGTGTGTCCTGGACTTAGTGTGAGTGATTTAAATATGCAGTTTAGTACACACCTGGGTATATTTGTGACATTAAATATAAGAAGGAAAATTCCTTTTGAGCTGGAGAGTACAGAGTCCTTGGTAGCAAAGACTCAAGGCTCTGTACACTCTGTAAGCATGTTTTTACTGCGCTCCATAGCTTTTTCTTCAAACGTTACTTCATTCTGTTTCAACCTTTCAACAAACCATCAAACAGCTACCAAGAATGGCAAGGTTTTGGTCTCTTCAAGAAGAGTTATATGCTTAAAATCCAAGTAGTCCAACCAGAATCTGGGAACTGGGTCCTCCTGTCCTACCTGTGCTGCTGCCTGTTTCTTTGCCATCGAGTCCTGCCCACGCAGCAGATGCTGCCAGCCAGAGTTCCACTTCCCTTTTGCATGTTTTCCTCTCTGCAATACTTTCCATGGACCTTCAGTGGCTTTCAAAATCCCTCCTGTCACCTTTCAGTTCTTTACGTCTGCTCAGCAATTTGCAGGCCCTTAATCTCAGATCTGCATAATTTTCAAATGGCATAGTGAGAAGCTTATCTAATTACCTAGGTAGAAGCTCTTGGGCAGGCTAGTATATTGTGGCGTGTACAGATGCACCGTGACAACTCATCTTTGATGCATAACATCTGTCTTGCATCAGAGCTGATCAGCTCAGTCCCGCTTGGGACACCAGCGTGGGCAGCTACGAGAGGTTATGAGAGCAGAAGAGCTTTATATATCCCATTTACTAAGAACAGTTCCTGGGGCCGTTGACCCTCTGCTCATTAATTCACCTTATTTCTCTTGATTATATTTGTTTTACCACTAAGTGCCAATCCAAAATATTGTCAATGGAGAAGCAGCAGGGTAAGATAACACAACAGACTGATTTCTGCCTTGTTATGCTCTGTCAAGGCAGGTTGCACTCAGATTTGCCAGGGTTTCATTGCTGTTGTCCCCTGGGATGCTAGACAGCACAGTCATTTAACCCGAGATCATTTATGACTGTGACTGGAATTTGTTTGTATGGGCCCTTTTTTTTTTCCCCTATGTCTTTGAATAATAATGTAAGCCAGCAAAAATATTGCCTTATTATTGACAAAATTAATCTATGTGGAGTTAAGTGCAAAGGAAAATAGATACTAGCTGCATACCCATCTCCAATAGAAAATAAATATAGCATATGTTTGAAGGCTAAATTCTCTGCTGATGTAAAATGGTGCAGCCCTGTGCCAGCAAATAGAGCTATCCCAGCTTATGTAAGTAGATAAGCTGACCCTGAGGATCTTCTGTCTGCTTGCAGTAAAGTTGGTGGGTGTGTTACTTCACCGAGAGAAAGAACAGATCCTGGACACCTGGAAATGATGGTTATTTAGGGGCTGAGCCACTGTGAGCAAGAAGTGTCACCACTATGCAAGAATGTGGTAGGAAAAATGTGGACTTGCTTAATTGAGCTGCCTGGTAGAAAGGTATTAAGTTTGTAGAGACCTAGATACATGTGAGTGAAATGTGCTGTCCTGTGCGTAGCCTAGACTGGAAGGATTCCCAGATGCCCTTTTTGGGTTTCTCTGACAACATAATTTAGCAGCTCATGAGTGAAAGTCCAAAGCAGCAGCCAGCAGGTAGACACACCGTTCTGAGGGCAAAGCCACTACCTTCATTCCCTTTACTTTTCCAAAGAAAAGCCAGGGGACAGGATTGTAAATGTAGATTAACATTGTATTTTGCCACTCCCAAACCTTCTGCTCAGAATCAGGATGCTGTTCTTTTCCAAGAGGCCAACACAGCCTTCAGGCTGCAATCAACAGAGGACACAAATATTTGATCTCAATAGACAACTTGAGCAAACGTTAATATTCATTTCATCCCTTAGGCAATACAGCCTGTTAATCACATAGTGCGATCGATACCACAGTACATGTTACACTGAAAACACGACTGTCATGTCAACCATAATGTTGAGATTTGCTAGCCCAGGAAAAATATCAAATATCAGTAGATAAAACTGATCAATAGATAAACAAGAAGAGTGGTTTTATGGATAACAGAACAGATTGACTAATTAGAGTTCTGACATAACATAAACACTCTCACTCAGTGAATGCTGCATCAGACCCAGAACTTGTGTTTCAGCTGCAGCATACTTAAACACCATTCTTCCAGGTATCAGCTAATGCAGGGTGCACTCTGTTCCTAAGAAGTTAGTTGTTCCACTGTTTAATTACCTACATTTACATGTCGCATCTTATTTCCAGTCTGAATTTGCCTAGCTGCAAGTTCTGGATGTGACACTCCCTACTAGACTAAAAAGTTTTCTATTCTCAGAAATTTTCTTATCTATAAAGTTAACTGTCACCTAAGATTCACACTTTAACATTTACTTAAGCAAGCTAAATCAGTTGACTTGCTAATTTTGCATCACGCCTGTAACTGATATTTATGGTCTTTGCTTCAGTGTTGCTTTGTGGTCTTATACTTGGCTCGTTAGCTCCCAGGACCCCAGTAGTCTTTTCATAGCCCCTTCATTTCAGCATATGCATTTTCATCTTGTTTGTGATGTTTGGCTGTGCTGGAATGCATACTCCAAATGCATGTCCCACTCTACCAAACAAACCAATCCCATCTCTCCCATTAATTGCTACCATTCATCTAAATTTGATCTTTTAACACAAACTTTACCAGTAATGTCTTTGTACTTATTCTCTAGATCATTGATCAAAACATTAGATAGCACTGTATCAAGAGTAAATCCTTTGGACACTCTAGAAACTCCTCCATCAGATAATTACATTTAGATGCATGTTACCAAATTTTCCATTCATTTAATATAAGCCACATTGATTTTGCTGTATACTATTTTTAACAGAATGTCATGCAAGATTAAGTCAACTGCTCTGCAAAAGTCTAAGTCTATTATGTCAGCAGAATTACCTTTATGAACTGAATTTATAATCTCCTCTGAAGAAAGGCTGCTTGTTTGATGAGCAGTTTTCTGGAGCAATGGATTGACATTCCATGGCCCTTTTGACTGTGTTCCATATTAGCACAGCATCAATATTGGGCTAACGAGGCTAAAGTTACTTGGGTCATCCAGTTACTTTTCTAAGATATTTCCTTTCACTATTTGTCTCTTTTCAGGCCTTTGAAACTTCCCTTGTGTTCCGTTACTTGCTCAAAATTTAGCATTGATGGTGCAGAGTGTGCTGTGTGTCAGTTATCAGTCCTAAAATGAGAATTATTGCTTTTAGAAAATGCTGCTTAATGTTGCTAAGATATTGCCCTAATATTCATTTAGAAAGATAGAACAGTCTTATCTTCAAGTGGAAGAAATGTAGAAAAAAAAAATTGTATATCCTGCCATAAACACTTAGCAGAGTTGGGCTGTAAATGGTGGTATTTTTGCATTGGCTTTCATTGCTGATTAAGAAATCGATGGCTTTCAACCCCAGCCTGTGCGGTTAGTCTGCAGCCTTGGTTATAACCAGAACGGGCTTCCTGTCACAAAGAGCCGGTGTGGGGACTGCGAGGGGCTGTGCACCCCGGTGCGACTGCAGGAGCCTCTGTGACCTTGTGGTGTGGTTGGTGACATGAGCCACTTCGCCACCTCCTTCTGCCTCTGATTCTCTGAGCTGTTGGCTAGTTAAATAGAAATAAACCCTGTCAGTTACATGGCGAGTGTTTGGAAAGCACTTGCAGAAGCTTGACTAAACAGTGCAATTAAAGTGTAAATATTGGCAATCTGTTTTAAAAACAAAGCCAAACACGCTTGCTTGTAATTCATGTCATTACCAGCAGTTACAATTTAAAAAGGAAATAAAGCCCCCTTCAAAGGTGAAAATGCGTATTTTCCCCCTCTGCTTTCAAGTATAACAAAAGACTACTTTTTATTTCAGTTAACACTAATAAGAGGTTTTCCCAGACTTCCACCAGGAGAAGCTGGGATTTTGTCTGTTGACTATTGGAAACTGGAGTTGGTTAAACAAACCCATTGCCATCACTGTAAATACAAGCTGATCATGACTCGGCGCTCTGGGGTATCTGCCCGAGCAACAAAGCTTTAATAAAGTGCCTCCAAGAAAAGCTCCCTGTTACTGTTACAAGCCTTCCAAGCCCATAAAAAAGACAGCGTATTTGTGATGAACCACAAGAGAGACTCACATCACCCTCTTGGGGTGTTGGTTGACGTCCCAAGAAGATCTCTTGAAACTGGCACCTTGCAGGCTGTTGTGCTCTCCTGCAGGAGCAGTGAGAGCAGTGCCCCCAGGCAGCCAGAAGCGATGGGAATTTACCAAGAGATGAAAAGGCAGCAGCAATCCGTGTGTTGCTCGAGCATGTCCAGCTTGCTGCAAACATCACTGAGCTGCCTGCGGGTACGTGTGAGAGGCAATTAATAACACCAAGGCTGCTCACATCCCCCCCAGCTGGTTATCAAACACCATCCACCCTGGATATTGCAGTCAGCTCCAGCTTTCCTTCCAGCCCGTGGGTCAGCCCAGGTCGCAGGGAATCATGGCTGTGGCAAAGCCTGGCTGAAATGCTGACCACACCAGCAGCCAGTTTTGATTCCAGGAAAGGAGGAGGATGAGTGTGTCTGCAGAGACCCTGAGCATCCTGCCTGGGGCAAGAGCAGCGCTGGGGCCGCAGTGCCAGGCCAAGCTGGGCCAGCCTCCCCTGGGCAAGCCGCATCCAGAGGGAGCAAGGCCAGGGCAGAGGAGGAGGCTGGCAGGAGGAGGAACGCTGTTACAACATGCATGACTTGCTTGTGCTTGAAACTTGCTGAGTTCAAAAGCTTTCCCAGGCACTCCGTACAGTCTTTCTGCTCTGAGGTAAAGAGTAACATTTCAGCTGAAGAGGATGTGCTGGCTTTTTGGATACAAGGCATACATGACATTAGCACAAAGAAGTCAGGACAGTTCCCTCTGGCCCTGCCTAAAAAATCCCCATCTACCAAGCAGGCCAACGCCAGGCCATAGGGTTTCATTTCATCGCACAAACCATGAGGTTGAGAGAAGGGAATTTTAAGGTTCTCTTGCTATTCATTTAATGAAGCATTTTCAGTCAAGCTTGAAAGCTAAAGGAAGCGGATGAGTTCTGCCTTTTCGTTTGCTTCTTCCGAGGCTGAAAAGACTATTAATGAAAAGGAAATTCAGGGACATTAAAGACATAGGATGTATCAATATGCACAAAGCTGGAAAAGCCAAATCCTCAACTGCTGCGTGCACCCGAACATAAAGGAATGTAACTTGTGAAAACTATTAAGGTCTTGATGTGTTTTCATGCTGTAACAGGAGAAGAGAGAGGTGGGCGTGAGGGCCTTACCCTAGGATGGGGAAAGAAAGTTAAGAGCATGCTAGCTGTATTACTACCCTGGGAAGGGGTTTGCACCCAGTTTTACTGCCCGACAGGCATGTTGCTCACCACACTACTGGCTCACCTGGGCAGTGGAGCTCTGGTGTGAACGTGAGCGCCAGATAGGGGTCTCTTCGCTCAGTGGTTGTGGCTGTTGCAGGTGTGCATGCACACAAATTATTCAGAGAAGTTCAGTACTTGGAGCTTTTCCTGGGTCTCTGTGCTCCAGGAGGTTTTAAAAGAGACAACCACAGTCAGAAAAGCAACTCTTCACTCTCAGATGATCCTCCTTATTTCAGGAATGAATAATATTCCTGGCTGCGAGTCTCTATTACAGGTTATCTGGAGACTATAATAACCTTCTGTGCTTTTACTTGCAAGAGGAAATAATGGTTCCTCCCTGAGTCCCACCCGCTGAACAGAGGAGTTTTGTTGCCTTAGGACCAGATTCAGCAGAAAGAACGATTGCAAAAGCCCTTGAAAACTGTAATTCCTTTCCAGGCCCTGAAAAAAAAGCTGTGCAGCACAGCAGTTTTATTTAGACCTGTTAAATCTTCCAGATGCATGCAGGGCTCTGTTCCCCAAAGAAATACACTGAACCTTGTTCTTAATATGTTGTTTTAAATAACAGGAGTGGCTAAGCGCTCCTGCTGGAACCCGTCTCTGTCCCCTCATGAGTTTCCTGCATGGCTCTTCTCTGTTCTGAGGAGACTGTTGTTGCAACTCATGTAATTATGTTTTATGAAAATCCCAAAGCCAAAGCAAATGTTCCTGGTTTAGACAGGCTGTGTGTGGCCTTGATTTGCACACCAGCCTTTGCACCCTCCAGGGGCATTTCTTTTATTCCCTCTTTCTTTAACAAGGCTAATTCCTTTCTTACCCATCTTCACACTGGTTTCAGGCTTATTCAAACTACTTTGCTCACAGCTCAGTAATACTTTAAAGATCTTCAGACATTAATTCTTATTCCTTCCCCAGGAGGGATAGGTAGAAGTTATTTTCTTACCTTGACGTTACGAACTGGCATATGCAGGCACCAACTGTGATGTTTCACAAGAAAGCATTCCTGGCCAAGGCTACAAGGCTATGCTACTGATCATCCCCTCACTTCCAGTCCTGTATTCTTCATCTGGTGCCTGCATCTGTTCGGACACTTGCTCAACAAACTGGGGAAGAAATAGATCTACCTTCTAGTACCCACTGCATATGCATATACAGAGCATTCGTTGGGTCACTTTTCACTTGGATTAGTCCTCTGATTCAGTTCAGTGTGCGGCCACGAGAACACTTGTGCTGGACCAGCGCTTGGGAACCACAGAGACAGGCTAGGAAAAGCAGAGGAAGCTTCACTGGCTTTTACTAAGCAACGTTTGAAAGGTTAAATTACCTACCTGGTGGTACAGCCTTGCTCTGTGACCAACAGCAGAGGTGATGTAGGTATAAATCCGTGTTTGAACAAAAAAACTAATTTGTTCATTATGTCAAGGTCTTTTGATATTTATGGATTTTTTACTCTATATTAAAAGTTAAAATATAAACAACAACACAACACATGCATATTAGAGTTTGTCTGGAAAGAAAGAGCACATGCACTAGCCTGATTTATCCTGTCTCCAGAAGTTTTTGTCTCTTCAGTTTTCACCTTTACCATATAACTGCTTTTGATAGTTATTGTTGCTTGTTTACCTCTAGTCACTGTAAACTACTATTGCTGGTTTTAAAGGAATTCTGCTAATTACAAGTTTGCATCTATCCTTCCTCTCTATGCTTCCGGCTACTTGAACTAGCATTTAGAAGCCTGCACACAAAAGGAAGTTGCATCCACTGGGGTACTTGGACATTAAAAAGGCACAAACTTCCTCAAAGATATGTTTATGTCCATCTCAATTCACAGCTGTAAAATCATCTGATATAAGCCAAGACAAAGTTTCCCCAGTTCTGTTGTGTGAATCTTTCTAGGCTGGTTTAAACTAATACTATTCTGCCTCCAGACTAAGATCATTGAGCTGCCTAAAATGTGAAGGTAGGGAAATTATTACCATCCCCACCACACTGTCTACTTTGTCTGACTGATAGCAGATCATTTATAGCCTCTCTGTCCTTCTCCAATCTGACAGTGGCCAACTTGGCTAATAGTTTCATGATCTTTTTGCAAGTCCTGCTGCTGCAAGCCCACTTTCCTATGGATTTGTCTTTTGTCATGGGGCTTTTGGTTGAGTGTGAACTCTAAAACAAGCCCTGTTCTGCTACCTACCTACTCACATCTTCAGGCACATAATAACATTGGAGTTTTCATTGCCCACTTCTCTCAGGTGGGAAGTAATAGGTCTCTTCATCTTAATATTTTCATAGAGACCCTCTGTTTTCAAACCCCTGAGAGTTGGGAGTTAAATGACTGTCAGTGGGGAAGTGGCAGAAATCAGATGCACCTGCCCATAGACAAGGATGAACTGTGCCTTCTGTCACATCAAAAAGAGGACAAGAAAAAAATATTCAGTTCTACATCCACAGAAACAGAGACCATAGCCTGCTTTTCCTTGCAGGCTACCTTTAAGGGAATTTAGAGAACGGCAGACTCTTTCAAGTATGCTGCATAATAGCAAGGGGCTTTCAGAACCTGCTAGTTTGAAAAAAAGAGTGCAAGGTATGGTGTTTCATTACAGCTGTTGCCAGTAAAGGGTTGACAATTACAGGGCCAGTTCTGTATTGATTTCAGCTGGGGTTTGTCAGCTTCAGGAATCTGAATTGCAGTGCTCTTTTTGCACATAAACCCCAGCAGAGGCCACCAGCAATCCATTTCATGAGCTGCAGGAAGACTTCTGTGCTAATTAAGAGAAATCTTTGTGTTTTGGAGGGAATGCCTGACTCCTTGGCTTGTCTGGATGATGAAGGTACAGAGGCAGTGGAGGCATGTTCCTATGTCCTAGCAACCCTTAAATAACTGGCAAAATTTGCTGGTTGACTACTGTATCACAGCTCTGTATTGCTGTCTTCCTTTCAGCTTTCTGTGCCTTGTTGTTTTCATGGTTCTCTCTTCCAAGTGG
Source organism: Falco rusticolus (assembly GCF_015220075.1). NCBI lineage: Eukaryota > Metazoa > Chordata > Aves > Falconiformes > Falconidae > Falco > Falco rusticolus. The sequence goes on from NC_051195.1 coordinate 47,148,103, forward strand.
TGGGAAATGAGACACTAGTTAGAGCTCTTTCATATTGTGTTGTGATAGTTTTGGGTATCAATTTTTAAGAGACGTATTTAAAAACTGCTCAAGAAGTTTTAAGGATCCCGCAATCCTATTGCCTACTGTTGTGATTCTGCCTGTGTTTGTAAGTGAAGATGTAGAGATGTTCAGTAACTAGGTGGAACAACTAGGATAATAAGTGCCTTAAGACTGCAGAAACAAAGGGCTGTTGGAGGTGCAGAGGTACGTGATGTCTAACTAAAATGAACTCTGCATTGCCTTTGAATTCTAGCCCAGGTGTTTTGTATCCTATCCTCTTTTTCATGATTCATTCTTCCTTTTTGCTGCTCTTTGCAGTGGCCCTTTTCAGGTTTAAAGATTATTACTACTCCACTTCTTCTTGATCTTATCTGCACTGAACAAATCAATTTCTCTTATCTTTTTCTCATCGGTCACACTTACCTGGAGTCTCTAATTGTGCTATGTCCTTCCCAACATGTGACACAATGTGGACGCAATTCACCAAATGAATTAGTGGCATTTCTAAAGAATTGGGGTTTTTTTTCCTCTCTGTACTCTTGTAATTTGCCTGTTTCACTGTAGCTGAGCGATGGATCTGAGCTGTGGCTTAGGTCCAAGTACTTGCAGGGAGCTTCTTGGCATGAATATGTAGGGTTAACCAAACCCAACCCACAGCAAAGTAATTGAATTATTTCATCTAATGAATTCAAATCTATTGTGACCTGTTTGCCACTATACAAGAAGAAAAAGAAGCAGAGTTTGTCAGATGATAAATTATCCATTGCAAATTCATGAATTTTAAGGCCAAAGGGGACCATTATGCTCATCTTAGTCTGACCTCCTGCGCCACCCAGGCTGCGGAGTCTGACCCAGTGATTCCTGTGTCATTAACATGTGGGTGACCCCTTTGCCCAGAGCTCTGTGGAACACCATATATCTGGCTGGAGCCCAAACTGGAAGCTGGCCTCCACCCTCCTTTCTTTTGCTCCCCTTTCCAGCATTGTTTCTCTAAAGGGCAATTACTCTATCTGCCCACATTCATTAAATGCCAACCTAGTGCTGTGGGCCTGGTGCAGCAAAGCAGCCTCTGTCGCCTGTGGTTGAGCACGGGCTGTAGCCAGCAGCAACAGCAGCTGGTTTTCATCTTTTGCACTAGTATTCTTGGCTTGGGGAGGGGGGGAAGGCATGGACAAACAGCCCCCCTGGAAATACTGAAATCTCTTAGAGGTGAACAGTTCCTTGTTTCCATGTGCTGCGAACAGCTGCTCGTGCCAGGATGCCTGCTGCTGTCAGTGAAACCACAAACCTGGGTGAAAATGAGTTGGTGTGAGGCACAGTATCCCAGCCTGGCCCATGGGTTTGCCTGTGGTCCCGCCAGCGAGGCTTCTGTGGCTGGTTGCAGAGGGGTTCCTTTCTTTTTGGGGTGGTATGGTTCATACCCAGGGCACCATTGCATCTCCCTGGGCGAGGAGGCAGCTCTCAGCACTATGGTTTCAGCATTCTCTGCTGAGGTTTATCTACAGAATTGAGACTACTCCTAAGCTAAGACACGGATACAGGTTTGTTTATGGGCTTTTGTTTTGAATTTAAATGCCCAATCAATTAGCTCTTGGGAAAGAGGCTTTTGTGGTTTGCTAGGGGGATGTTATGGATGATGGTTTTTTTCCTGAGCAGGATCTCTGCTTGCTCAAGAGGGGCTTTTGTGCAGGTTCCCAGGGTAAAACAGCCCAGTAAGGGCATGGCTCTGGGTTCCCTCTGACCCCAGGGTCCTCATGTCTGCAGAGCAAGTTACTAGAACCCACTGAAAGCCACCATTTATACCTGCCCTTCTTTGGAGTGTACTGTGATGATCATGATGTGTAACTTGGTGTTGCTGGGTAAGTGGCACTAACGTACAGAGAGGAAGGGAAACACCCCCGTTCCTGGTGGATTCCTCACTACCAAAGGCAGCAGCCAGACCTTGCTTTGTGGTGAAGTCTGCTTCTGGCATAGCCCACCCCCGACTCATAGAAGGCAGGCACAGCTGTGCCAGGTCCTGCTCCCTGCTGCTCCAGGTGTAGACACCAACTTTCGAGGACAAAAGGGCTTAGGCTAAGGGGAACTGGAGGCTTCTTATCACGGAATGAAGTGGCGAGGTATGGTGGGGGTGAGCCATCGGTAATGCTGTGCCATCCCCCTTTTCCCGGACCGTGCAGGTGTGGTGCCCGCACCTCGCTGGGCGAGCAGGGGGCTGGGGCGGCTCAGCGCGGCTGCCCGGGGGTGAGTGCCGAGGCCCCGCGGTGGGATGTTAAACGGAGGGGGGAGCGGGGACAGGCGTGACCTCCCGAGGCTGCCGCGCCGCTGCCCCGCGCCTTGTGCCGGGGGGCCGGGTGGGCGCAGCCCCGCAGCGGAGGGTCCCGCCCGGCCCCGCTGCCCCCGGAGCCGCGGCCCCGGGGCGGGCGGCGGCGCCGGGCGGAGGAGGAGGAAGGGCCGCTGCCCGCCGCGGGGCTGACATCAGCCGGAGGAGGGGCTTGCCCGCGAGTTTCTTTGCTCGGCGCATCACTTCCCGCCGCTGCCATACTCCGCTGCCCGGTGCCGGGCTGCAGCCGCGCCTGCCTCCGCCGCGGCGGGCGGCTCGGCGGGGCCGGCGCCCATGGCGTGCCCGCCCGGTGCCGACAGCCCGGGCTCCGCCGCCCGCCGGCTCTACTCGAGGTGAGCGGGGCCGGGCGCTCGGCCGCGGGGGACCCGGAGCCGCCCGCTGGCCCCGGAGCTGCGCTCGCCGCCGTGGGCAGCGCGCCCTGCAGCGCCCGGGCCCCTCGGCGGGGGGAGCGGGGCGGGGGGCGGCGGCGGCTTCCCGGAGCGGGAGCGCGTCCGCGGGGGGCGAGGAGCTGTTGCGCGCCCGGGGACCCGGCGGGAGCGGAGCGCGAGGAGATGGAGGGCAGGGAGGTGAGGGTCGCTACGTGGGGCAGCTCCGGCTTCCTCTGCGGGCGCCGAGGTTGCCGCGGGGCAAGCTGTGGCTTTCCTTGGCGCTAGCCCGGGGCGAGCGGCTGCCCCCGCCGAGGAGGCTGATGCCGGAGCCTGGTCTGCGCTGGGCATTTCCATGGGAGGCTCCTGATCGCACTGCAGAGACTTTTAAGTCTCAGCTTGAAAACTGGGCGCTACAGAAATTCACACAAGGCTGGCAAAAAATAGCTTCAGGCTGTCTGTCGTTCGTTAAAATAGCCCATCTTGCCCATTCTTTCCACTTAGACCAAAAATAAAAAAGTCTAAACGAGAGTCAATGCGAGGCCTTACAGCATTGCTTAGAGCGTCGGTGTTTATGCTGTTTACCCTCACGGTGGTTTTATTTCTCCTCTAGCAGTCAGAAGCGGAGATAATGCAGTATCTGGACTAGAGGGTGAAACAAAAAAACCCCGAAGTACGTGCAATATAGTAGCTTTTCATCAATTCTCTTTGCATGCTTTGTAATAATTAGCATGGCAGCGAGTGGGTTGTCTGGTTTTATGTGTATTGGTTCATTAGGACAGCAGGTGTTTCTTGTTTTGGTTGAGAAAATGAAAAGAGAATCCAGAGTTACAACCATTGGTCTGCCTACCTGGTGGAGCTGCAGAAAAACACTGGCTTTTCATCAGACTGGATTTTTTTTTTCTTTCTTTTTCTTTTGTTTTTCTTGAAAACTTTTTGGGGAATAGGCTTTGGCCCTTTTTGGGAAGGAAATCCTGGTGGTTGGCTGCGTACCACTAACATGTGCCTGTTCAGCGTGGTCCACACTGCTACTACCTGTTGGCGATGAGAGAAGAGAAATAGGAAGCACCTCTCCTGTGGCTTGGTCAGGGTGGCTCTGGCACGGTGTGTGGTGTTAAAACTGTCTTCAGGCTTGCACTGCAGGCCTTCAAAGTACATGTTGCTGCAACCTCTCTGTCTACTGCACTGCTAATGGAGCTGTAACTTAAGAGGTTTTTCCTTAACTTCACTGTATCATAGTGTAGAAGCTTCTAGCTTGAAGTAAATGACTCTGAAGTCCAGCTGGTAGGCATACCTGCGGTGATGGGTGGAACCTTGGGGGACTGTTCAGGTGGTAAAGCCAGAATGACTGATGTCAAAGTTTTAGTGATTTTTTTTTTTTTTTTTTTTTTTTTGCCTGGGAGCAGTAATTCAGGTGTAAGAACTGCAGAAGGTGCCTGTGCAGACAGGCACTCCTGCTTATCTGGGGGATGGTGGAAGGTGTATTCCTTCTAGGAAGAGGGATGGGGTGGAAGGAAGCATGCCACAAAGAGATGAAAGCATTCATTTTACTACGTCCCTTGGTATTTCCCTAAATTCAGCCCCTCCTAAACAAAGGCATCTGTTTTGTTGTGCTCACAGCAGACAATCTGTATGCTGACTCAGCCAAACTCTTCTATTTACAGCGACCAAAGTTGGGAGCATCTCTGCTATAGCAGTAATACTCCATATGCAATTTTGCAGAAGAGGTCCTGTGTAGCACTTTGTCTGTTCTAGCTAACTTTTCTGATGCCATTTAATTAATTCCTGTTGCTACTGTGGAACTGATAGTCTTGAGGAAGACTTGGTGGAAGTACAGGGCTTTGGAAGAAGTTGAGCAGGGCTGGCATGTCTGTGGTGGCCAGCTCCTGGTATTGGATGTAGAATCTTTGGTGGGGCTTGTTGGAAATGTTGAACTCTGTGATCATGCTTCACAAACTTGAGCTGAGCAAGTATTATGAGCCTGAGTTAATGCTTTATTTTCCATGGGGTTTTGATCTGGTACTAATTTAAGTGTATCCAGTTCAGCAGCATGTAACCTCTGAGGACTTCTGTCGGACAGAATCTGGGCTGCAGGAGCAGTGAAATACCTGCTTGCAGCAGGTTCTCTGCTCTTTGCTGCTGCCGCAGATAGTCTCACTACCTGACCTTGTGCTGCCTACCTGACCTTGAATGCATAGGAAGCACCAAACCCATCAAATGATGTCCCTGGACCATGGCTCCTGAGAGTGTCAAGGTCATGTTAGGGACCAGTGTCCAGAGACCTGCACTGGATTTGACCCATTGTTTTTAAAAGGTCACTCTGGAGATTTTAGAGTCTGGGAATGAGGCATGGGCATGTTCTAGGGAAACCACTGCTGTCCTGCAGTGACATCACTGAGACATTATTGATCCCACACAGAAAGAACATTAAATAATGCTGCAATTGGAGCAGAAATGTATAAAACTGGAATGAAAACTCAGATAAGTGTGCTTTGTTCCTTCCTTCTGGGTGTCCCTTTCCCTTCCCCTTGTTCTGCATTCTCTTGCAGTGCTATGTATTTTCAATAGAGCTGTTGGCTTTTGTAATGTTTACTAGCTTTCCTTGATTGTGTCATAAACAGTCTCCATCTCGCTCATTAACATCAGTACAGGGGGTACCTGACCTGAATGCGCGTTGGGCAATTAGAGTGCTCTGTGAGCACCACGGATCTTTCTAGAGACAGCAACTTTCTCCTGTTCTGGTGGGAAAACTGAGATGGAAGAATCATTGGCCTTCTGACATGGAAGGCAGTAAGAGAGGCTATAACTCAGGGTGGTGGTGAAGGCAGGATAAACTGGTGTTTGCAAAGCTCATTGGGAAGGAAGTCCACTGTTGGGGTGGGCCTCCCTCTGGAATGGTTCCTGTTCATTTTGCGCGTATCCAAGGGATCACGATGCTATGAAATATTACGATAGTTTTCCTGCTGCTAGTACTTGTAAACTTTCAAAAATTTGTAAATCTGGACTTCATATAACACTAAAAGCACTGTTGCCATTTGTTCATTCAAAAGGAAAAGAAAAAAGTTATATATTGCTTGCTTTTAAGATACATTTATTCTCTTTCTGGTATTCATTAGCATCTGCCTCAGAGGTGAGAACTGGTACCACCAGCCATGCCAGTTTTGGTGTTCATTTGGAATTTCACTGAATACTCAAGTGAGTAAGCCTTCTGGTGATACTCGTGGCTCTGTGTTAACCTGGGCTGGATCTGAGCAGCAGTGTGGTGACAAAGAGCGCTCTGCCTCGTTGCAAATCCTCTGAGCCTGAAGGTTGGAGAGCTGTTGGCTCACAGGAGGTTGGCAGAGGAAGATGGTGATGGGCTTGCTCTGTGGTACTGGGAAGGGGCTCAGGTGAAGGATTCCCTTTGCACTTGCTAAAGATACTGCTGAACTACTGCGGTAGCAGCTATTGCAGACCCTGGCAATAGCTGAGGCGGTGGCGGAGTTCAGGAGAGAGAATACACCTCACCTGAGCAGCCAGGTGAATGCTTGGCTGCTGGGGAGCCTGGCCACTGCTGCCACACTCGAAGTAGCCGAGGCCACTCTGCAGTTGGTCTGGCTGTGCAGGTATCCGAGCCAGCAGCGCTTCGCCTGGCACTGAGCAGCCGGGCTGAGTGGGTGGCACTGTGAGTGAGGCACTCGCAGGTCTGGCTGGGGCACTGATGCCTGGGGTAGCTCGTGGCAGGTAGGATGGATGAGAAGTAACTACTTGTAAGTCTTTGCACTTGGAGTTGGTGCAGTTGACATCTGTTGTGTAACCAGGACCTATGCAGAAAATACAATGTTGACATGATTTTAAACTGTTTGAGCTTGCAGGATACTTTTACATGCTGTCTGTGTTTGACTTCCTGGCAGACTTCCCCTGTCTCCCTATTCTGATGTTCCAAATTGTCACAGCCGTCCTCTTGTCTCCAGGTAAGGATTTTCCTGCTGGAAATGAGTGTTGTGCATGCTGTGACTGAAAGTAGTCTGTCCTGGGTGGGCAGGTTTGCGAAGGGGGGGCTAGTTTGGCATCACAGTGAAAATGTGGTGTTCTCCACTGCCAGAAAGCTGGGAATGTGGAAATGACCCTTTTTTTCTATTTCTTTACTCCATAGATCTAACTTGAAATCGCTTATTACATTTGAGAATGCTGTCTTAGAAGTTTCTAAAAGATTACAATTTTTCTTTTGTAGGCCTGTGCAGTCAGTCTCCATTAGTCAGAAGGATGGGAAAAACGGGACAAGCATTTCTAAATAGCTGTGCTGCATAATAGGCGGCCTGAGCAAAAATTATATGATAGCTTAGCGTGCAGTGTTGGTTTTGTTGACATCTGTTTTGGGACATGTTGAACAACTCACTCGTAGTTTCAGCATTTGCGAGTAATGTGGTCATCCCAATGCGGAGCCAAGCAGAACATTTAGTCTCCACCACAGCAGGGAGAGGGACCCTTGCTGGCCAGACCTTGACTGGGAATCAGTGTCTGGCTTTGTTGCCAGTTTCCCCAGGACCTTGGGCATCACTTTTGATTCTTCTGTGTTTCTCCTTGTGGGATGTGGGGAGAGAAGCTCTCTTTCCCTTCTCCCTTTGGTCTGATGTTAATTGGGTTGGGGATGTGCCTTGTACCTGTGCAGTGCCTAGCACAGCATGATCTTCATCTTACTTCTGACCTCTAGGTGCTGCTGCAATACAAACAATTGTTGTCTTCAGGGCATTAATTTGACTTGTATGAGCACGTGTGAATCAAGTTGAGATGATACACAGCTCTTCCTGTGTACTGACTTGCACTTCACTCACTCAAGTCATGCCAGGCCTCCTGCTTGTTGTGCCTTATGCTCCTGGGTTGAGAGCTGTCCATCTGGATTCATTATCCCAAAATACTTCGCATTGTAGAAGGCATTTGTGCCAAGCAGACTAGAAAGAGAACTTTGTGCGTTGGCCACATGCTTGTGGGTTATGCCGTGTTTGCTACTGTGTCAGCTGAAGTCAAAGAAGCTTATGTGACTCGTGTGTATGGCCCAAGGGCACCCCTTGAAGCTAGCTCCCTGCAAAAGGTACGGTTAATGCTCTGTTTGGTCACCCCGGGGCCTAGCTGAGCAGAGGAGTGAGTCTGGAAGTGAGGCAGCCTTTAGCCCTTCCTGGCTGGGATGTTGTCCGTGGAGCATGAGCGAGCCGCGCTATCTGGTGCTCCATCACTAGCTACTGAGGTGCCTTCTCCTAGCTGTTCCATTAGTCATTAAATGCATCTCTCCTGGGAAAGTATCTGAAAGAGCTCGTGGCTAACAAGGGAGAAAGGACACTGTCTGGAAAGGGTTCCTATAATCAGGAGATTGGGGGGGTGGGTGGTGGTGGTGGTGTGTGGCTGCTGGGGCAGTCTGAAGGGCAGAGAATGTCCTTGGGGTCTGTGGTTGGTAACAAGGACCTCTTGCCACTGGGTTGTGGTTGGATCATGGTGACCAGGTGTTGCAGGTTAGTTGCCTCCATGGGTAATGGGTCCCGTTCTGGATCCAGATCTTATCGGAGCTTTGGCTGGTGTCTGCAGCATGACTTCTATATGCCACGTGAAAATCTTGTGTGTAATTAACTTCTGTTTTCCTGGTGGATCTGCTGCCTTTTATTTTCAAAGTCAAGGGAGCAGTGCCTATTACACCAAAGGATGAAAACTCCTTATTAAGGCTGAGAAATTGATTTGTCACAGAAGAGTGATTTTAAAATTCCTTTGTGGTCATTTCTCTCTTCAGTCAAATGCAGCGGAACCGTGACTGCTCTGGTGACGATAGCAGAGACTTGAGAGGTGATGGGAGACTAGAAATACCTGGGCAAAGGAGACGGGAGCAGGCTGCATAGCTCAGTTGGCATTCCCCTCCTCCCGCTCAGTAGTGAGTGTTTCCCAGACATTGGATTTATTCCTGATCCATTACGTAAACAACAGGGGAAAGCCTTACCTTGGTGTGCGCCTTGAGGATGAGCAAAATCACAGCCAGCAGCAGGAAGGCTTAGAATTAGATATGTTGGTAAAAGGCTGGAACATCTGTTTCTTTCCCCACTACTCGAGGTCTGCAGATTTGTAGCAAAATATCTGCAGTATGCTGTGCAGTTAGGAAGGGATTTTTTTAATGGACTATGGCTAATAGAATTATGTTTTTTAAATGAAGTTCATCAGGATGGAAGATCTGTCTGGATTCAAACCAATAGAGTGTGTGTGTATGTTCCCATTAGAGCAAGAAGAGGTCTCCAGCCCTGAAGGATGGACTGCCCTGAGGGGTGACATCCCCCTCCTCCTTCCCTGAGCCAAGCTGGCTGCTGTGCTTGGGACATTGCTGGTGCTTTCAGCTGGAGGTGCACTTGAAGCTTGAGCAAGGACAGAGGAAAGCCAGTGGGGAGGTGGCGGTCCTGGGGCAGGGCAGACCTTCCCTTGCAGCTCTGCAGGACCACCCTGCTGCCACCTACCCAGCCCTCCTCATTCTGTCCTGAGGTGGATCTGGGGTGACCCTGGCTTGTGTCCTGGGTCCCCTGCTCAGCTGGTGACTTCCTGGCTTGTCCTATGTTTCCTGCAGCCATGCTGCTTTCACATGTCCCCAGGGCACAACTTTGTTACTGCACCATAATCACATGCAGTTTGCGCTTTCCCTACAGCAAATACTGGTATGTCTTAAGCTTCATCTCCCCATACTCTGGTGTTCCAGCCCTGCTTTCTACTCTGTGCTGTCTTGCCGCCTCTCTAACAGATCAGGCTTTCTGTCAGCAGAGAATATAAACTATATTTTTTTGTGCTGCTGTGGTTGCTTTTTTGCTGTCTTGTATTTTTGCATTTTAGGTGATGTCCAGAGTTGCATTCAGCCTTGCTTGAAGAACAGGCTTGAACTGTCAGGTCTTATGCTGCAAGAAGCCACGAGCAGCAAGTTTCTTCATGTGGAGGGATGCATCTTATTTAACCCTTGATACCTCTCTGCTTTAAGAACAATTTTATCTCCAAATTGCTGCTCAAGTATACCTAGTTTCCTCCGCTTCCAGTCCTGCCCTGTGTATCACTTTGATCAGCCAGCCCAGCTTTCAGAATTCAAAACCATTCCCCTGTTATAAAAAAAGATGCCAACCAAAGCCATGAAACAAAAATTCCTTCTGCCTTTGGGCAGGCAGACTACATAGCCTGACCACAAAGTGGGGCTGTTGAATTCTGGGCCTGGGCTATTTATATTGTCAGTGGGAAAGCTTTCCATTGACTGAGCTGCTCCCTTCCGAAAGATACTTTCAATTAAATGTTATTTGACAGATCTGACTTCCTAACTGGCTTAATTTAACTGGTACAAATGGAATTTTTTATTTTTTCCCCCATTGAAAGCTGAAGAAAATAGAAATAATCTTGATGGAAGGCTACTTGCATTCAGAGTCACATCTATCTGTTGTTAAATGTAGTAAGCCAATAGAGTGTAAAACCGTGAAACAAAATCCACAACCAGAAAGGTAATGGTCCTGCCAGTGCTTGGTGAGGAGAAGGGGAAAGGGGACGCCAGCTGCCCCTGGCTCGGAGCACAGCAGCACTCTAAACAATGCCCAGTGACGTTATGCAACTACCTAGGGAAGGAAGTGAAAATTTATCATTATAGTGCAGTTTCAAGGGCAATATTAAATGAGTAATTTGCGGCACAACCCCCTGTACTTAACTAACTTCTTCTGGGATAAAATGACAGGGCTGGTAAGGGCGATAGCAGTGGCCTCCACCAGGAGTGGAGAAAATGCAGGCTCTTTTTTAGAACTTAATCTGAGGCACTGGTGATCCTTCAAAGTGGGCAGCCAAACCAGCGTAATGGCGTGATGCTGCAAGTGTATGACTGGTCCCTGTCCCAGTGAAGCCTGGGAAAGGGGGAGCAGGCATGTGCTGAAGCATCTCATTGATATCTGATTGTTCTTCCTTATTTCAGGGGAAGTAATAAAAAGACCCCTTTGCAAGGCCTTAGACATTGGAGCAACCATGCAAACTCTGAATGAATTACTTGGAAGGCAGTGCTACACTCTGATCGCTACCTTTGGGCTAGAAATAAATACCTTAAAAATCTTTTGCTATTGCCAGTTTTCTTTCAGCAAGAAGATTTTGCCCAAGGATGTCCAGATTGGATGGAGCTTTGAGCAGCCTGGCATAGTGAAAGGTGTCCCTGCCCATGGCAGAGGGGTTGGACCTAGATGGTCTTGAAAGTCCCTTCCAACCCAAACCATTCTATGATGACAGGCACCAGAACAACATGCCTTTCCTTTCTGACTCTTTGAGGTTAGAAATGATGTAGCTGAAGAAGCTTCATCTTCTGCTGTAAGTCAGTAGCTCTGTGCAGCTGTTAAACCTGAAGGAAGAATATTGGATTGTCTAGTGTCCCCTCATGCTTGTGTGTTACACTTTGCATTTACACCCTTTGGAGCAGTCAGAGGGGCTTTTCTCTGTGAGTTTGGTGCTAATGCATCTTTTCTTCAGATGCTGCAGGAGAAAGATTAAGAAAATGGATTTAAAATGGGGAAAAGACCTATGTTGTTAGTATAACATAACTTAGTGTAGAAGCCATTTCATGTTGAGCCCTGGCTCCACCTGAGAGCAGATGTTTTGTCTTGGAAGCAGCTTTTAAAAAATGTATGAATAAAACTTAGTGCTGTCAGTTGATATATGCAGTTTGCTCTCTGAGCTGCAGAAAATGATGGCTGTTATGCTCCTGGGAAGCAGCTTTGAACATGCACTGCATGATCGGGCTCCTTTCCTGCCCTGGGGACCCAGCTCCATTTCCCTCCCACGCTCTGGCTGCCGGGGAGCAGACTGACATGGCTTGTGCGAAAGCAAAGCGCTGCCCCTCTAAGCCCCTTTCTGGATGCTCTGTAGAGCTTGCTGTGGGCCGGGGTCTGGCTGCTGATCCATCGTAAGACCTGGGGCAAGTTACTCGATTTGCAGCCTTGCTCGTGCTTGCCTGCCCCGTCAAGCCAGTGGAGGAATGACTTTTGCTGTGGGATTGCAGCAGGCTTAGTGTGGGGAGACCAGCTTTGCCGTGGGGCTTGCAAGTGTTGTGGCAACACACGTAATTTATAGTTGTGTTGAGTTCCTGAGGGGATGGCCCAGCCCACTGCTGGGACAGGCAAATGGGGGGTGTGTGTGGTGGAGTTTCTCTGTGCCTTGATTTTAAAAAGCCGCACAGCTGTGTGGATTTGCAGGTAGAGTGGCGGGGTTTGCTGTACCAAATGGCTTTGCCAGGTTGTGCGTTTCCATGACTTTCTTGATGCTCCTGTGATTTTGCAGACCGCTGAGCTATATGTGCTCTTTAGTGGCTATCACGGCAGGTGCCTTTTCTGTGTGCCCTGTGCGGGGGCTTGGCTGGCGGTGCCTCCATGGGCACTTTGGTGTAAATTGCTACAATTTCACACACTCTGGCTTGGAGCCGCTTGAGTGCAAATTAGCTGTGGAGCAAGCTTCTCCAGTGATCCACGCTGCAGGCTTGAGGTTGTTTTTGTGTGCTCAATCTGTGGAGTATCCATTCATGCCTGAGGAGAGCTAGAAAGGGCTGATTAATATTAATCTCTCTGGAGCTATTTGTTAATTACTGTTGTTCATGGTTTGTATTATGGTACTGCCTAGTGTCCCGTGCTGCTGCGCTAGACTGAGTGGATCCTGGAAAGGTTATATCCGTTCCAGGGTTTTCAAGTGCTTGGTAAACATCAGTATTTTATTGCAGCCTTTCTGGGAAATATTGTTCCTGTTTTCAAGGGTGAAAAATTGTATAGTCTTCAGGATGAAAGAGGATAATGGTGGCAAAGCTGGGAGCTGAATGTCCTGACTCCCACTCCTTCCTTTCAGCACTTCCTTACCCATGTCACAGTGAGGTTAATTGTGAATTGAAGAGGAGACCTTGGCTTCGTCTTTTACTGAACCAACACAGCAGCGCTGCACGATACTACAATGGCTCTGCTGTTCTGCTTAATATGGGAGGGAGCAAAAGGTTGTTTAGAAGGAAGTTAGCAGCTGGTGAATTAGATATTAGGCTCTGCCCGTTCACAAAGTGTTCCTTGCAAATGTGGTAGGAACACTGCAAACCACAGGCCCCAGGGGGGAGGAAGAGGGCAGCCTGGGTGGCCGTGGGGTCTGGGTACCATGAAGAACCCAACACCAGGTACTGGCTTGAAGAAAGAACAGCCTTGAGTTGTTGGAGTGCTCAGGCACTTGTGACTCTATGTAGTTATCTGTCTCCTAGGCTTTGGGAAGAGAGCAGTTAATGTAAAAAGGAAGAGAAGGATGAGGAGAAAAATTGTTCCTTAGCAGAAAATTGCCTGTAAGTTAAATCACTTAAGAACTGAGTAGAGTTCCTGGATGGCCTGCCTTGAGAGGTGGTTGTCTTTGGGGTGTGGTGAAAGATGGAGAGAGAAAAACACATCTCTATTGTTAACAGTTAGGCAGGAAGCTTTATGGGGTGCTCAGTGGCTGCTGGTGCTTTGAGGAGGGTCCTGTTGTTGCTGTGCTCCAGCTATGCTCTTGTGAAGTTATCATACCACAGCTGAATCTGCATCAGAAATCAACCCCTTTTTTAGCAACTGTCTGTGGAGATTTGTATTGAGAAAATGGCACTATGGATTGTATCTTGCTGCAAAACACAGAGGCCATCAGATCTGACTTGTTTACTGGCCAAGCTTTCTGCAGCATGAAAGCAGATGTATAAACCACCAGTGACTAAACAAATGAAAATACCTAGTATCATGAGCAATGTGTGTTTCTCTTTCCTTTCTGACAAATAAGCCCTTCTGATTTAAGTGAGGAGTAGCTTGCTTGGGAAACCCATTGGCCAGCATCTCATGGTGAGCGAACAGGGACTTGCATACATAAATGCAGATGAATGTCCTGGAATTGTGAGACTCCACATGTGCCTCAAGGCATTTCCTGGCCTCTGAGTTCAGCCGAGTGTCTGAGCTCCTACATGGGTCTAAATAATATAAAAACATATGAGTTCACCACAATGTTCCCAGAATTCTAAAGCTGCAGCCCTTGGCCAGCATTTGTATCAATTGCTTCCATCAGGGCTATAATCCAAGAACCTGCAAGCATGAACTAGTTGATTGACTGAAGTCTGTGGTTTGGCGCTTTCCTGGGTGAAGCGACTGGAGAAGGGGAGGCTGTCATGGTATTTGCATTCATCCCTTTCATGTGTACTGCTGGCAGTGGAAACAGTAAAAGCGTGCAAGCAAATACCACAGGCTCTGTGAGGACATTGTATTTGACAGGGAGCTTTGACAACCTGTTCAGGTGTCTAAGGAGTTAATAATGAAATGGCTGAAAAAGCTCACTTTTTCCTCTGCTGTTCTGGAAGAAAATGAAAACTCACTCTGCAATGTCTACATTTCTTTCAATAAAGCTATTCTTTGGCATCAGTGTTTTTGGCAGAAAGTTGTCATCAGTCATGCCACTGAGTGCCCATTTTGCAGAAAGTTGTGTTGAGAGATCAGCAGCAGAAAAAGAAAGCCTGTGAAAGCTGCATGGGTGTCTGAGACGCTGGCCTCTGACAGAGGTGTCCTGCTGTGCCATATGTCTGCAGGAAGGAGTGCCAGGGCCACATGCTGTGACTGTCCTGCCCTGTGGCTGCTCAGCACATCAGCTCACCAGCGAGTGGCTGGACCAGTCCTTGCCACAGCATCCAGGATTCTCCCTGTCCCTATTTTAAAGCCAAATAGGCAGTGACACAAGGGTGAGGAGTGAGCAGGGAAAACTGCTGTGTGCCTGCCCTGCCCTTGGTTCTCCCTGATGAATGAAATGACATTCTGTTGTGGTGGGAATCTCTCTGTGAAGGATCTGGTGTGAGGGTCTGAGCAGTGTGACTTCAGGGAGTCCTTTTGGCTTTGCTGAGGCAGGCTCAGACGTCCGCTGGGCTCGGTGAAGCTCCAAGCCCATGTGCAGAGGTTAGAGCTCACCTGCCCAGGGCCAGGGTGGCTGTGCTAACAGCAGCCTTAGGAAGGGAAGGAAGGAGATGCTTTGCAGACCTGGCTCCAAATGAGAACTGAGTCATTTGTCAAGGCTGACAGCTCGTGCTCAGAGCTGGCTGCCTGAGGCTAACATGGCACGCAGACAGGCGACGTAAAAAATATATCTATATGCACACACAGAGGAGAGAAAAGTAACAGCTCAAAACACGTGACTGGAATTAAAATTAAAAGAATTCCCAATTAAAACCATGGTGTTGGAGGATGTAACTGCTCCTGAAAGGCTTATAGAGGCTGTTTGTACAGCACAAGTGCAGCCTCTCCATAATGCCCTGGATTAAAACAGGCAGGCTTCTCCAGCACACAAAATCTGTGTAGAAGCAGTGTCATTCCTGCATGTCAGCAGCTTCCCCAGCCCACTGCCTTCACAGGTTAAGGTAAGGAGCTATCTTTTCACCTGTCGCATCCTCCGTGTCGCTGCCGCTTGCGCTCCTGAAGTGCGTTTCTCCATGCAGGCTGCTGTTGTGCCTTATCTTTCTTTCGCTGCTAGATGACAATGTCTTTATGCAGGAGCAGAGACTTTTTTCTTCTTCTGAAGACATGCATTATTCAGTAGTCAGGATAAATGAACTCCCTGGATTTGGGCACGTGTGTTAAGTCTGATGCTATATCCTCCCTTTCACCAGTGCAAGGGATGAAGGGAGCAGTGAATTATTTCAGTGCTACAGAGCAGCCTGTGTTCTGTGTAAAGCCATTGCGATACCTGTGAGGTTGCAAGGAGCTAACCTAAACCTAAAATAGGCCTGTGGAGCAGTCTCTGCTAACCATTCCTGCTCATTCTGTCTCCTTAACTCTCTGTTTCCATCACACGGGTAATATATAATATAACGTTAAACTCTTGGCTTCGTTCTTTGTATGTGCACAGTAACAAATACTTGCCACGCCAAGGGGTACCGTGCAGCAACAGGGAAGGTCAGGGTGAGAAAGAAATATGAAGGATGGGGGGGAGGAATCAGAAGTTAAAGCCATGAAAGACATGGCCTTAGGAAGCTTCGTTTGGGAAGGATTTCCCCTTTCCAAAGGGTATTGGGCTCTGCCTCTAAGCCAGCACGTGTGGCTGGTTGCCGCTGTGCACAGCGAAGGCAGAACATCCCCGTAGGCTGAGGATCTGCTCCTGCTTGCAGCTGGACTAGAAGCCTCCCCTGGTGTCCTAGGGATGGGGGAGTGTCTGCTGTGGCGTAACAGTAGCGTTTTGTCAAGACTGGGGAGAGAAGTAATGAGGTTTATAGAGGGTCTAGGTAGGATATTTTGCTGGAGTTGAATGTGCTACAGGCCTTTACCCCACTTTGTGAGGAAAGTGGAGGGTTTTTGGCATATAAAAGCTTAATAATCTAATGCTTCATCCTTTTGTGCCCCTTACCAAAGGCTCAATTCCAAGAAACATATGAAAGAGCATGATTTTATTTTTTTTATTTGTAGTAAGTTTTGCAGTTCACTTAAGAAACAATTCATTATATAAACTAAGTCATGATTTTGTGATAGGAATGAGAAAATTATTAGGGAGAGTAGTGTTCTTGCTGTATCCAGGAGGACTTTCCAAGAAATGTGATGTTTATCTAAATTCCTCCTGTGGAAGAACAGGACCAAACCCTATTTCACACATGTAAAGACATACCATGCTTTGATCTACGTGGCAAACTCATATAGTGATATATGCTTGCCTGCTAATTGAATAATAAACACGTAATTGAATCACACTAATATCACAGTGTTGGAGCAAAACCTGATGTGGTGCTGTGTCAGGGAGGCGCGGGCACTTGATTCATACAGACGTTCCACGCAGCGGTGCCAAGTGTTTCCAGGGTAGATGTTATCCATGGAGCTATACTAGGACAGAAGTGCTAAAAACTTGGGAAAATGCGGTGGAGGACTAAGCCACGCGATCCGAAGAAGAAGTGAAACCAGCTTGCAAGATGCTGGAGCTCCAGGGTTCCTCGCAGAGGCAGCAGACACCCACCACAGACTGTGCAGCGCAGTGCTAGACGGTGGGGTCTGTTCTCCTCGGATTAGCAAAGCAGAGCATGATTCTCACCTCCCATACGGACTGTGTTGCGGTGAGGTGATGGCCTGGCCTTCTGGGAATCCTGCCACACCCTGATGTAGGGGCTTGCAGATGACTCTGGATGGCATGTACAAATTTTTCTGTAATGCCGTGAAGAACCCAAAAGCACTTTTGCTGTTGCTCTGCTGGGCGTGGGCTTGCACAGAGGAGCTGTAGAAACTGTGTCTAGAGATGCTGGCTGCAGGGGACCCCTTGCTGATATCTGGGCTTTTGGGGAGCCTCTGCTTCCTGGTTTTTCAGACAGGTGTGGAATATTATCTTTACAAAATCCAGAGGGATGCCCTGTGGCGGTGCAACAGCCACAGAGATTGGCAGTGTCCCACGCCTGAGCTCTCTCACTGTTTGCCAAGGCAGCCTTTTAAATGCACGAGTGTGTCTGGGCTGATTTCCGACTTTTAGCACCCCTGAAATCTTCTGGGAGAGCACGACAATGCTTTTAACAGCCCTCAGAGCGTGAGACAGCTGCAGGAAAACAATGTCGAATCGGTGCAATCTGCTCTGCAACAGCTTTGCCAAAGAAAATCTGTCCTAGTGTCTGGCATCGCTTCCAGCGCAGCCGCAAGCTCTGCCCACCCGCCTTCTGTGACCTGAGAGAACCACCTTTGGGGCTTTCTGGTTTGGGCACAGAGGGCTGTCATCACCAAGGCACTGTCACACACTCTCACTGCTGTGCTCTGGCTTGATGTCACCCTCTTCACTGGCTTTACCAAGTGGCTGAAAAAAGGAGTTGTTTGGCTTCACTGGACTTGATCGCTTGGTTTCTGCTAACTAAGCTTTTCGGCGAGTTCTGCAGAAGGTAAGAGGGCCAGGTTCGCACTGTTTCTGTCGCTGAGGTCATATCCAAACCCCTTTCAAGTGTGAGTGTTGGTGCTAGAGGGTTGCAGAGCATCTTGAGCAGTTTCTTGGTGAGTTGTGATTGTTCAGCATCTCCCTGGCTCAAAGCCTGCATGGCCCAGGATCAGGGTGTGTGATTCCAGATAGATCCCAAAGGCCTCTCTCTCTTGGACTAAAATACTTGGCTTGGGGCTGAAGGGAAGCGGATGAGACAGGAAGGGAACAGAACCAAATGGGCTGTAGGTTGCTGAGGAGCCAGTGGGAAAACTGTGGTGCGAACTTTGCCGTCGTTGCCTTTTACCCTGCATGGTGACAGCAGTCCACGTGCAGTGCACTGAGCATGGGTCAGTGGTTTGCGTGGGTGTGTGGGTAAGGAAGAGGCAGCATGTGGGGGGCGTGCGCAGCCGCCGACTGCTGGTGCTGGGCAGATGCTGGGGAGGGTTGGGATGTGGAGGGGGCATGGGCAAGGGGCTGGGTGCCTGGGACAGGCAGCGGTGGGTTCCTTTGTCTGGTGGGGCTTAGCCGTTAGACAGTCCCTGGTGTTGCCGGGACTTGGCAGCATCTTTTCAATATGCAGTTGTTTTCCTGCTGCGAGTCTGTGCTCCAAGGCAGGAGCAATTGGCAGGTTGAGAGAGGAAGGAGAAGTGGGGGCTGTAGTTGGAGGGATTTCCAGGCAGCTTTAACTGAGAAAAGACTTGGGCCTGTGGCCTCCGCGTTTCTGGGAAAACAAGACTTGCTTTCACTTGGCTTCGGAAAAGCAGCCTGGGTGTGCAGGAAGGGAAGTCTCAGGAGGCCCCTCAGCCTGTGCAGTTCCACAGCACAACTGGAACAATTGTGCCGGGCTACACTTGTGGAGCTGAGCTTGACCCTGCTGGCAGCTGGAGGGGTGGCAGGAGTTGGGGGAGGCTGTGACACCTTGCAGTCAAAGCTGTCTCATAGCTTGAGTCCTGAGCTGCATGCTTGCTTTGTCCAACCTGAGCTGGCATCATTGTGCTGTAGCTCCGTTAGGGTCCATGAGGACTTGTCCCTGGCTCTGATGAAGAAGACAGGAGGGGCCAAAGTGTCCCCTCTCCTCTCCCCTCCCAAGAGAGCAGTGGTGCTGGGGTCCAGGCTGGCCCCATGGGGGCTGGCTGCTGAGTGCTGCTGTGTGTCTGTGGGAGGCAGGTGTCAGGCCGTTGTAGAGAAGAGGTGTCTTGAGTCTGGACATCTCTCATTTACAGTGCTTCTCAATTTGGAAAGATAATCCCCCAAACCAGTATCCAGCCATTTTCAGTAACAATTTTAGCATGAATGAACCCCTGTATATTGGGGGGTAATGAAAGTTGAATAGCATAAATAAAATGGGTAATAAATAAATCAGCTGTTTTCATTGTATAGCTGTTGATAAGCTATTTGCTTTTCTAATGTCTATCATTATACTTTAAATAATGTATACATTGTAACTCACTGTATTTTGTAGCAGGAGCAGTATACTGATTTAAATCACAGCATATATTTTAGTCGAGAGGATGTGTTGACCTAATTGCCGAAGTAACGTTATAATGAAAAGCCATTCAGACTGCATGTCCTCTCTTGCCCTCTGGTTTCTGGAAGTAACTGAAGGAAACAGCACTTCACTTCTGGTGAAATCATCCCAGGAGTGTTGTTTCATTGCAGTGTGATGGATTAATTTCATTGAAGGCACTAGCACCGTACAAGAAAGCAAAATGCTCTTGGAAAACTCGGGAAGTTTCCCTCATTGTGCTGAGTTCATTTCAAGCATCCTCAGTGACAAAATAAGAATGCATAAAAATCCATCCTGTTGGAGGTGCTGGCTGGCTTGGTACTCTGTATGGCAGATTCCAGATGTTAGAGCTGTTACCTTTGTGGTCTGCAGGTGAGAGGGGAGAGACAAATAAGTGACAGCATAGATCGAGCATCCTCCTTTGTGCCTCCTAGGAAGGAAAGAGCATCCTCAGATCGGAGCATCATTAGTTCACGAGCATTTGGCAGGCTAGTGCTGCTGGCCTCATTTTCCTTTAGCTCAAACAGCGAGTGGTGGTGGGGTTTATATGCTGCTGCTGAGCCAGGCGAAGTGATTATGTTCCAGGCTACTTGGAAGGTTTCATTCTCACACTTCTTGAAAGTGAGTTCTCCTGCACAGTCCCGCTTCAGAGCCATCTTAATCAGTTCCTATGTTTGGTGGGTTTATTATTAGTATTTGGGAGTCGGAACATGTTTTAATGAATTAATTTTCAAATTGGTGCATCCTTAATGATAATTTCCTTAGACTCTGGAAAGTATTTGCATCTTATAATTTAAGTGCTCTGAAACTGGGCATCAAGTGAGATCAGGATGAGATGAAATTCACATTTGCACCTTAATCCCACCTGAGCGTTCTCAAATGTTGCAGGGTAATTACATCCCGTCATGATCCTTTGGTATCTGAGTAGTTTTGGAGCATAAAGGCTTAAGTTTGTGCTCATTGCTTTTTAGAGGTTTCACTGCTCAGATGACACATAAAAATTTCATTGTGTTCTCTGTTCTTGCTATGGGTTAAGCTGTATTTGTGGGAAGGATTTGGAGCATGGATTCAAGATAATTATTACCAGTGTATAATTTATTGAGAGCCTAATCCTTCCAGGTGTAGAGCAGGTTTCTGGAGGTTGTGAGTATCTTAAGCTCCTGGAATTGAGGACATCTCTTTGGGCAGGGTAAGCTCTTCAGTGATTGTTTGGCATTATGTTAAGCTGATGGCACGAGCTGTGTGAGCACCCTTGCCTGGGTGGAAAATGCTGCACCTCATCCCTAACAGAGCAGCTCTAGTCTGAGTGGTTCACTTGGTGCTTGGAAAGAAGGACCTGGCAGAGGTGCTGGGAGCCAGGGCTCCTGGATTCCCTTCCATTCTCTACAGTTGATTCACAGCGAGGCATAACTTGTCCACAGTGTCTTAGCTTCCTTTTTGCAAAATGGGGTAATAGCTACCCTCGTATCTTTGCAAAATATTTTGTGGTCCTTAGGTTGAAAAGTTTCTACACATACCAGTTCAGCATCATAAGTTTCTTTGCAAAATGCTACTAAACCAGCAAATAACTCCTGTTTGCCTTTAGTTCTCGCTGTCCCGATGGATCAGAGCCACAGAGGTAGTCAATCTGCATCGCCTTTGGTCACATGGAGGGTTGTGTGCAGCCACAGGGTAGTTGTATAAGCAGGAGAGTGCTGGATGACTTTTGCTTTCAAGCAGGCAGTGGGGAGTTTGAATTTGAATTTCTGACAATGACACAGCTTGTTGGAACCATTATGAATTGAAATGGGGTCTTATTCAGCTCTGCTAATAAGAGGGTAAATGCAACTAAATACAGCTGTCTTCCTCACTGTCATTTGGTATTTATTAGCAAATATGCGGTGGAATTGAATCCCTTGTAAGTACTCTGCAGCTAATGGTGGATAGCAATTAACTGAAATGACTACTGTTGAGCACTGATGCTACCATCAGTGCGTGGAAGAGGAAATCTGGAGCCAGCACACGGAGCCAGCACGCAGACCCAGCAGTTTCTAGAACTCCCTGTAGTTTTCCCCTTTGGATTCTCTGTTTCATGCCCTTATCAAAAAAAAAACTGCAGTGAAAATCGCTTCATCTTGGTACTCCCTGGAGCTCCAGCTTGAACAAACACTTCTCAAGCAGCAGTGTGTGTGTGCGTGTGTATATATATGTGTGTGTGTGTATATATATAATCTTAGCATTTTAAGTTTGGGGGTCACTGGAAGGACTCACTGCAATACTGTTGCCAGTGAAGCAACTGTGTGGAGTAGAAAACTTCTCCCCTCCAGGTGTGTTGGTGCCTCTGCAGCACTTCGCATGCCTCAGGCGACGTGAAGGAAACTGGACCAGATGCTTGGAAAGAATTCAGAACCTGGGTGCAGCATTTATTGTTTCATCGTTGGCCTTTCCTCTCCAAACAAAACGAGAGGGTTTGTTTTCTTCCCCTTACTAATAAGGTGACATGTAGGTCACAGTGCCCCAGAAGTTCTGCCCTCCATTGAGTGGAGGGAAACCAGCTTCTGCGTGCGAGTTTCAAACCACCAAAAGTAGTTTGAGTCAGGCTAATTTCACGTATATCTTGATTTGTTTGTCACCCTTCCCTGCCAGCCTGTGTTTGATATGGTGCCTTGTGAGGAAACTGCTTGTCAGGAGGGGATTAGTGCTTGGGTTGTGCCGTGAGTGGGAAGCAAGGGGTTGTGCTGCAGGGAGAGCTGTTGGCAGGGTGGAGAGGCATTGCTGGCCATGTTGCACAAGAATTGGTCTTAGAAGTGAGCTAGTTGAGTATTTTCATCAGTGCCCTCCATGCAAAACAGAGCAGGTTGCTAACGAGCATGTTGATGTTAAGGAGGTATGAGCAGTACAGAGGAGGATGAGTCTTGAATAGGAGGAACTGAATGATTGATAGGTCTGGTGTCATGGCAATGTGATGATCTTTAATGGTATGAAGTTGCAAGCACGTGCACTTAGGAGCTAGTAATATTTTTTTCTCAGAGGTGGGAGCTCATCATTTGGGAGCAAGTGAGAGGCAGCTGTGCATGTGCTGTGATATGATGATGTGAGCCCCAGCTCATTTTGAGGAAAGTTGCTTGATGAGGAGTGAGGATGTTGCCTGGGGCAGAGTGGCCAGAGAGCAACTGCCTGAAACATGTTGTGAGTGTCCCAGGCAGAGAGCAGCAGTCTAGTCTGGCAGCTTGCAGTGCTGGCCCAAGGCTAAACAGGTATAAATTCACCACAAATCAATCTGGGCTGTGCGTCAGGAGGATCTGGGATAGCTTTCCTCATGTAGGGAAGCCCATGAAAATGGTCAGACTCTGTGAAGCACAGCATGGGCTTTCACACTGGTGAAGTTCATTGAGCTTGTTCCTGTGGGATGTGAGCTCCCTCCGTCATGTCCCTGTGCATGGTTCCTCTCCACCCTGGGCACTCGGAGCAGCTCCTACCTGGCTGTGTTACCTGCTGGTTTGGAGTCAGCGGGATGGTGCTTTCTGTGTCCCGGAGCTGTGCTAAGGCTGGGAAAGGAAATTATTAAAGGTGAGTACTTCCCAGCTTGATGACTTTCTTTAAGGATGTGCTGCCAGTTAATTATTTAAATGCATATTTAGTTAGTTAAACCAGTGAATACACATTTACACTAAGCACCTGATAAATGTGGTCCTTTTTTGATTGGGGAAAAATGTTTAATTAGCCCTGTCATCAGTGCTCTGAAGTTACATTTATTTTTTGTATAAAATTCAATTAGTTTGCAAGTAAGATGCTAAAATCAACAGTAGGTTTTACTGTTGTTGGTGTTCCTGGTGAGGTTTTTTTCTGTCTTACCTTGTGTCTAAAAGTTTGGGGTTTTTACTCCTGACTTCAGAACTACGGCAGCTCTGGCTGGGAATGAGTTTTCCAATCACCCCCACTAATATGAATCAAATACCTTTCTAATTTCTTTTCCCCCTTCAAACGCAGTTTCACCTTGCAGGTAGCAGAGCTTCTCTTGCCCTGTGAGATTTAAAATATTTAAGGCAGCAGACAACTGCCTCCTAGCTCTGTCTTGTGGCTTGATGGATTTGTTGTCAGCAGGGTAAGTGCTGTGAGCAAGACAGTCCAGACAAGGCAGCCCTGGATCTGTAAAAGGGAGGGCTGGGGTGGGACACATCTAATTTCTGGACACTGTGGTCTCCTCTCCACCTGCCTGGAGCGGCCATGGGGCTGAGGTGCAGACCTGAGAGCTGGGATTTCACTGTGTTCTGCTCTGGCTTCTGCGGCTGTTATCTCTTGGGCTGTAGGGAGCTGCGGCAGCCCTGAGCTTGGGGTCAGTGCATAGCCCTTGATCTGCAAAACAGCTTGTGGCTAAAGGCAGTCTGTACTGTTGTTTTCCAGCCCAGCTGGGGCAGGACAAGTGTGATGTTGTCCATGCAGTGTTATTTTCCTGGAATATTTGGCAAGGGAGACGCAAGATTTGGGGGAGAGCAGGGTGATGTGTAGTGTTCCCCCTCTGGGGACCTGTATCATCACACAAGTCCTAATTATAGTGCTGTTTTGATAACAGTCGTAATGATCATCGTTGACGGCACTGATAACACCTTGTGCTGGTTGCATTGTTTCTTACTTGGCAGTGTTCTCAGCATCCCCAGTGCTCCCAGGACCCTCCCTGCCTTCTCCATATTGCTGTGTTGCTTGAAAACATTTGATATGTAAGAGTCCTTGTGTTTTGCGTGTGCACCTTTTGTAAAGGAACATTTTCACTCTAATTGTTTCAGCTGGCTTGCCAGCCAGCCAAAAGGCAATGACACATCATCATTAGCTGCTATCTGACAGGGATGAATGACCCTGGGAAATCTTGTTGTTAAAGGCAATATCTGCTCTTCCTGCTCTTCACTGCTCTTTCTGCCTTCAGAACAGCTATTCTTTGAAGAAGAAGTTAAGGAGGAGGGAGAGAGGCCCTGCCCTCTGTTGTATTGGAAAAAAGAATTCCTCATCCCTGTCACCGCATGCTGGAAGGTCACCTTATTCTTCCTCCTATGAGTGTCAGAAGCATCATCCATTCCTGGGTTTGAAATTCACAACTGTCACATTGATGGGGGCCAAGTGATCTGCCAGCGTTATGCCACTCATTCATTCCTCTGGCAGAATGCTGTGCAGATTGCCTAATTCATTTGTGGCCAAACGTTGGGTTTATATTTGGCCTCTTACTGCTTTTAAAGAAATTGTTCTTTTTGTTGTTGTTTCTTAAGTGCATATATTGCCCTTTTTGAAGTATGTTTCACCAGAGGATCTTAAAGTGCTCTGGGAGCCACCTCCATTGCCATTGTACAGATGTGTATGTAAGCAGAGGTGAGGAGGAGCTGAAGGACTTGCTTAGTGCTCTAGTTGGGAGCTGATGCTGGGACTCGTTGCTGTACGCACCAGCACTGTTCTGATTTCTAGGTTACAACTGGTGCCTTCAAAACTTGGTTCATTATCTGGCCAGGCTTGACATAGTCTGTCATCTCCATGCATTCAGACGAAGACGGCTTGCTGTACATGGTGTAGTCTTTGTTTTGGTCTAGGACCTGATCAGGGGAGGTTTTTGGACCTTCCTGGCTGCTTGTGGTGGGCCTGGAATCCGGGATGTGACTTCTGTGACTCCTTGGAAATCCTGCCTATCTGGAGGAACATGCAAATCTCTGAGTGCTTTGTGCTGATTCAGGCAAGGCTTACGAACAAGGACTGCTTCAAGTGAGCTTCTGCCCCCTCCCTATGTCTTTGTTCCAGCCCACAGTCAGGGATGCACTGTGCTGTTAGCTAGAAGGTTGAGCAAGGTGGGAGAATGGCATTAACGAGCCCCAGCGCCTTAGCTGTAGAAAAGCAGCTCATGTTCTGCAGTGTCTGTCTTCTGAACCACACCATATGGCCGAGTCCAGCACCTTCAGTTTGTCAGCAGTGATTTGCTGGCTTAGGAGGGCCTGAATCTTCTTTTCTGGTATTATGACGTGAATAGCAGGTGCTTGCCAAGGTGGTACAGGCCCAGGCATGTTGCCTGCGTGTCAGCAGAGGAGAAACTTAATACCTGGGGGCTCTGCCTTTCCGGGTGATGGTTTGGAGCCCATTTAAATGGGCAGGGATGCGCTCTATGGGATCCCCTTTCTCCTGCTTTTTCCCAGTCTGAGAACTGCTCAGATCGTTTCTGGAACTTCCAAAGCCTTCTGGGTGGCTGATGGATGAGGTGTCTTTGGAGCCTGTCAGACTAATGAGTGGTTCTGCCCAAAGGTGACCCCTTTTTTGGAGGAACCCTGAGCTCCTTACCTGACAAGGACAGGTTTGTAGCAGCAGCAGTTCTTCTGCTCTTGCAACAAAGAGGCACCGACAGGAATAGCTGATGCAACCACAGAGGCAAAGTGCTGTGGGAAGAGACCGATTCAGAAAGGAGGAAGCTGCTTGCCTTTGACCATCTGTGGGATGTTCTAGGGCCCTTTGTCTTTGGGCAGCGCTAAAAATACGAGTGAACCAAGATGCTGTTTTGTTCCTGGGTTTCAGCTCTGAACTCACCTGTCTGCTCCCTGAAACCAACAGTGGGTGAAGGACATGGTATTTCTTAGAGGAAAGAAGACTTTCTTTAGGTCTCTGGAAACAAAAGCAATGCTCCTTTCCCCTTCCCTTTCAAGAGCACCATACGGAGAAAAAAAAAGAAGTGTCCCAAATAACACAGTTTTGAGATTTCAGTAACTGAATGGTGATGCTGCCCATGCAGATGGAGTGAGAACTGGAGAGCAGTGCATGTTGTACGGACATGAAGATGCCATCAGCACCTTCAAAACCCCCAGTTCCTGCATATGAACTTAACAGAGAGACCTCTCTGCAAAATGGTTCCAAGTAGACCTCAGGCCCGCTGCTCCCTTCTGCCGGTGGGCTTGGAGCTCTGGTTTTATGTTCAGACAATGCGCAACCTGCAGAAGAGAAGGTAGGGGAGGTCTCGGGCATGTGCTGTGGGAGGAACTGGGGCTGTGATGAGTCTGTTGTTGTTGACTGTTTTACCTTTGCCAGTCTGTCAAGGCTGTTCAAGTTGGCTCACTTGAACAGCAGATTCCCATCTTCTACCAAAATTGCCCTTCTGTGTTTTTCTTATGGACAGTTGAGCTGTGGCCTTTGGAAGCTGTTGTATGTGGAGTGTTTGTGTGCTGGAGTTTGTTCATTGACCTTTAGTTGGTTCCTCTGCCCTTGGCGTCGTGTTTGAGTGCTTTTAAGGCTGCAGTGACTGAACTGCATGCAAAGTTGCTTCCCAAAACTAGCTCTGTCCGGGGGATCCTGGAGGGTGTGGGAAGGGCAGGTGGGTTTTAGAAGTGGGTTGTGTTTCTATTAATAATTGTTATCCTTGACTCTTGTCCTTTTAAGTGGCAACAAAAGCTTGGCAGAGTGCGATGCAGAGAAAAAACCTTCACTCCCTTCCCCTCGTTTGCTTAGGTCCCAAACTGAACAGTGATGTTAATTAGATAAGTCAGATACTCTGCAAAACAGCCTGTTCAAGGACAAACAGATTTTAATTAAAGGCTGTGTGCACTGGAAGGTCATGTCACTGCATTGTGCCTGAACAGTTACTATGGGAACACCAGGAAAGCACCCAGAAAGTGTGAGTGTGTGTGTGACTACGAGAACACAGGTCTTGAGGTGCAAATTTCACTTCTGGTTATGTTTCCACTGGCAAATATGGTCTGAGTGAGATGCCACCCTTGGGAGTGTGTAGTTGGGTTTTGTTGCTGTAGGGTTTTCCGTGTTGCGGGGGTGGGAACCCTTGCTTCAAGCTATTCAAATCACACAAGTTTGGTCTGAGCCAGACTACAACGCTGTGAATTAGGGCAACTGATTTCCAGCTCAGTTTCTAGTCTGTTTATAGTTGGTGAACTCAGTTTCTTAAAGAGAACCTGGATATTGGGAAGAGTTTTGTTTGTGTTGAAACTTGAAGTGACATTATTTTGAGGTTTGCCTCGGTCTTTGCAGTCTTCTAACTGGAATCCAACATGAATTCTTGTGATAGTGGCTCATTCCTGCATTTCAAGCCCTCTCAAGGTTCATCTCTGCTAAGCTGCCTGAATTTAATCTTGCTGACTTGAGTATAAGGTGTTCTTGTCTGTCTTCAGTCCCAAGCCTTCTTTCAACTGTTTGGGATGTATCAGCAGACTTGTCAATAGCCTGATGCTAGATAACCACTCTAGTGATCTACAGACCATGAATGTGCCTTGGGACTGATGGAGGTTTGGTATGATCCCCAAATGGGTCCCTCTAATGCAACGTGCAGTAGCAAAAGCTCATTCTTACTAATTTTCATGTGGTCTAGCAAGAGGATCCATAGAGAGAATTTAAATATTTTCAGTATTAACACTTACTATTTTTTCCCCCCTATCAAATAAGTTGAGGCAGGGACTGATGCTGCATTGGCACCGTAAGCAGCCTTCTTGCACAAGTAAAATAGCCACTGAAATGTGGGCTTTGCAGTGAGCTTGAAATCTAGTATTTGTGTGGGAGTTTGAAAGCTCAAATGAGCTGCTTCACAATCCTGTTCTCCCTCTTGTTACTTGGTGGTTTTGGGAACAAATGAACCATGAGACAGGAAGGATCACAAGTGTGTTTGAAGGGAGAGTCTGAAACCAGGTCTTTTGCTCTTTGGTGGTTGTTTTTTTTTCCTGTTTGTTTGGACAGCCCTTGTGGGTTGTCCTGCTTTGGAAGATACCGTTGGGCTGCCAAACGTTGGGTGTTTGGAGCCATATGGAGCCGACTCAGCAGGGAGATTGCCAGGCAAATAGGGCTGGATTTTGGAGAGTTTATGCACCGCTTATAGAGGAACTGGCTTTGTTTCCTGACAGCTGAGAAAACGCCATTCTGCCTGTTTGTAGGGAAAATAGATCAGGATTGGTATTTTGTACGTGCGTCTCCCCGTGCCCCTCCGCAGCAGTGGGAGGCAAGTGCTGGGTGCAGGCGTGGGCAGAAGGTACTGGAGCAGGAGGAACTGTGCCCTGAAGTCAGTGTGGTGGGAGCATGGGTGCAGGGCGGCGGGTTGTGCCCTCAGGGAGAGAAGGCAGAGCAGCACAGTGCCCCGGCTTGGCCAGCACACCTCAGCCTGGGTCTGCAGAGACCCTGGCCCTTGGGTTGTAAGGGTGGCTTTGGGGGAAGCATGTTCAGGGCTCAGCGGGAGGCTGCTACAGGAGATGTCAGCTGGGTGGGTGCTGTCACAGCAATGATGAGCAAGTTGTTCTTTTGGTCTTGGTGCTACAATCAAACTTCCTGCAAGTGCTCTTTGCCTGAAAACAGACTAGAAACTGGCTTTGAACATTTATTGTCTTTTGTCTGACCCTTGCTTTTCTGACTCTGGACAAGTGAGCTATGTTTTTTTCTGCGCAGATGTCTACCTTTGACCTAGTTAGTTTTGACTTTTAAAAATACATTGAGCAGAAATGAAAAAGCCGAAGAGAAGCATCTGACTAGAGGAGCAGGAACATGCAGTGTCTGTCCACCTCACGAAGCGGCTGACTTTGCAGCAGGCAAGATGTTTCCAAATGTAAGCTTTCAAACGCGTGCTCTGTCCCTTCTGAGAACTCTGGATACACACAGCCTGACAGGGATGGCTGTACTTTAGCAAGGATTTGGCGGAGCACTCAAAGGAGTAAGTTTCCTTTCTCTTGAAGCAGTACCACTGGTCTTGCTCCTCTCTGCTGGCTCCCGGAGTGCTCTCACTGACAGCATAGCGTGTGCCATTGCCAAAGGTGTCAAGAAATGCAAGGGAGGAGAGCTAGCCTGGAGGCTAATGTGCAGAGCGCCTGTGGAAAAAGTGACAGTGGGGGAGTTAATGAAAAGCAGACACCAAGCACTGGAAGCTGCACAGCCAAGAATTTCTGCACAGTCCAGGGCTTTCTCCGATACGCAATGAAGATGTGTTACAATTTGGCTACCCTCTCTGTTACCCCAAGGAGAGGAGTGCAGGCATGAATAGTCTGGGTAGGTGGCTTCTGTGATGTGCACCACCTGGAAGAAAAACACAAGCCATGTTAATCTTGTGGTATAAGTGTGCATCTTGAGAGCCAGGAGCCCCGAGTTTCTTGTTCAGATTCCTACTGGGAACCCAGGGGTGCCTTTGGCCACTTGCAGATGCGGTCTGTACATCTGGATGCTCCTGTGTCTCATGCCTAGGAGGCTGGTTTCCCGGAGGGGCTGAGTGCCCACCATGTGTACTGGAAGCTGGTGTCCACACAGCTGAGGTGTGCAAGCTGCATGTCCCCAGGTTATTATCGCCCAGACAGTGTTTGACCTGAGGCTGGTGCCTTGGTGCTTGGCACTGAATGCAGAGAAGGAGCTGCTGCCTGGAAGGTGGCTCCCTCCAGAGTGTTTTTATAGATTTTTTTTTTTTTTTTCCTGGTGCTGTGAGTAATTAAAGATATGTGATGAAGTGAACTTTTTAACCATTGCATAGCAGCATGGGTGCACTGTGGTCTAACTCCTCTAGAAATTACTGTCTTGCTTTTTGCAGAATGGAGGCATCCTGCCTGGAACTGGCCCTGGAAGGAGAGCGCTTGTGCAAGGCTGGGGACTTCAAAGCTGGGGCAGCCTTCTTTGAAGCAGCGGTGCAGGTGGGGACAGAGGATCTGAAGACTCTCAGTGCCATCTACAGTCAGCTGGGCAACGCCTATTTCTACCTAAAGGAGTACTCCAAGGCCCTGGAGTACCATAAACACGACCTTACCCTGGCCAGGTAAGCATGTCAGCAGTGCTTCATCCTGATCAGATTCAGCTTTTCAGGGCTTGAGCAAAGGCAAGTTCTGTGGGGTCTGAACGCAGCAGCCTGAGGGAATCTGCCCTAGAAATAAGCATCCAAAACTAGCCCTGGGGCATGGGTTGAGTGTGCTTTGGAGAACTCTGGGGGCAACAAGAATGGGTCAGCCACCTTCAGAGCTGGGAGGTGGAGAAAGGGATATGGATGTGAGGAGAGTGCTTGTAGCAACAGGGCAGCGTCCTGTTCTCTTGTCCCCAGGTACTTGTAAGTACACCCAAAGCCATCAGAGCAGTTCACCCAAGACAGCAAAACAGGGAACAAGGATCTGTCTTCAAAATTGAGAGAGCTTGTATGAAGCATTTGAGCTTGGCATGTGTGCTGGGAGCTGCTGGATGTGCTGTACATACCATGCAGCACTTGCTGCAGCTTGAATTCTGCCACCAACAGATGGTGAATAAAAGCATGGGAGCTCTTTAACACCTCTCATCCTTCCTCTGGTCATCTTGCAGAACCATCGGGGACCGCATTGGAGAAGCCAAGGCAAGCGGCAACCTCGGGAATACATTGAAAATACTTGGGCAGTTTGATGAAGCTGTTGTTTGTTGCCAGAGACACTTGGACATCTCTCAGGAGCAGGGAGACAAGGTAATTGGTTCATGGCATCTAACAGGAGGTATTTCCTAACTTTAAAAATAGTCTGTCTGCAAGTCAGTAAATGTGATATGGTGTAGTGAAGGTAGGCTTTGGAAGGAGGTGGCGTGTATAGCTCTCCCTTCTGGCTGCCATCACAGGTCCATGCTGCTGACAGTAACAGCTGCCATGACAGTGAAGGTGGGAAGGGAAAATGTGGGCCTCCTGGCTTCGACCATGTCTGCCCAGCAATGAAAAGGTCCGTATCGGGATGTGAAGTGTAAAACCTTGGTTCTTCCTCCCTTTAGGTAGGTGAAGCCAGAGCACTCTATAATATAGGAAACGTTTACCATGCAAAGGGAAAGCACTTATCCTGGAACATGGCTCAAGACCCAGGCTACGTGCCTCAAGAAGTCAAGGAGACGTTACAGAAAGCTTCAGAATATTATGAGTAAGTATTCAAGCTTGGCCAACCCTGCAGGGATCGGGGCTCATGGGGCATCAGTGACTGCTAGTATGCACACATGTTTGCCTTTTGAGCTTGTCCTGCTCAGATCGTAATCTACATTTTTGATGTTTCTGGTCTGCTGGCAGCTTTCAGGGTCTGCAGGTTAGCTGAGCTCTGGTAACTGTTAGGCTAATGACAGCTGCATGGGATGCAAAGTGACAGATTTTCCCGAGTCCTGTTGGAAGCATTTCTCATAGCGGGGGTTTGTTTCCTGGGCCACTGAGGATGTGGGAGCTCTGGAAGACGTTTGTTACAAAGAATGGGACTGTGAGCTCAGAGCTCTTGAAAATCTGGCCACTGGGTGAGTTTTTGCATGTTGTAATGAATTAGGAATATTCTCCTGAGATGCCAAGTTACGATGGCAAATTAATCTCAAGGCAGGTGAGAGAGGGACTGCAAGCTTTTATAAAATTAGAGCTAAAATTCATCCTGGCATTGCCTTGGTAAAACTCACTGTGGTTTAAAGTATGATTATGCGGTTAAGTTCAGTAGTCTGCTCCTTCTCAGAGCTGTATTTGGAAGCTCCTGCAGCCCCTGCTGCTCTCTGCTGGCCTTGTTAAGAATGGATCCCTGTGTGTCTTCATCACTGGGGCCATGAAAGAGACTCTCCTTCACGCAGAGAAGAGACTTTCACTTGGAAGTCCTGCTTGTTCTTCTTGTGGATCTGTAGTTTATCTTGCTTGTAATGTCCTCCCCTTTCCTAAATAGTTTCAAAGATCACTCTGTCCCACGCAGGAAGGTTGTCACCAGACTTTTGGGCTAATGCTTTTCCTCTCGTGCTTCAAAGTTTTGCTTCAGTAATGCAAGGGTTTTAAGTAGCCTTTTTAAATGAAGAGAGTGACAAGATCTCATATCTGAGGATGTGATAGTGCCTATATGTAGCTCACCACCCTTTTTTCCAGAGAACGGTGCATGTAGCATAGCCAGTGGGTAAATTTGTGCCAGCTGGGGGCTCTATGCTTCCTTGTGTGCTGTGTATGTAAAGGGGGGAAAAACCAAGGTAAGTGCTGGGAAGCTCCATAA
Organism: Falco rusticolus; assembly: GCF_015220075.1. Classification (NCBI taxonomy): domain Eukaryota; kingdom Metazoa; phylum Chordata; class Aves; order Falconiformes; family Falconidae; genus Falco; species Falco rusticolus. The sequence goes on from NC_051195.1 coordinate 47,180,164, forward strand.
GCAGAGTCTTGGCATGGGACTGTGGATCTTGCCCCTCTCCCTAGGTTTGTGCCTGTACCTGTGGCAGGTAATCTCCTTTCTCCTATGCTCCTGATTCTCCCCTGTACAGTAAGGTGCCCATTTCTTGTTTAATGTGGGATCCTGTCAGTGTGATCCATTGTTGTGTGAGCACTTGTGCAGTTCTTGTACACAGCTACAGATTCCTTGAGGTTGAGGGAGCAACAGGGACTTACACCACTGGATCTGCACAGGCTCCCAGAGCTGCAGCTAGCATTGATCACCAGACTTCCACCTGCCAAGGGGTGACCGCCTGCAGGATGGGCAGTTGGGAAGGGGCAAATCCTTCTCCAGGATTAGCTCTCCTTTCTTTATGGTGCAAGTTTCTTCACTGCGTCTCCTGCAGAGTGTGGGCTGTGTCTCACCAGATGTACTACTCTGATTTCTTTCAGGAGGAACCTGTCCCTGGTGAAGGAGCTGGGGGATAGAGCTGCACAGGGCCGTGCGTATGGCAACCTTGGCAACACCCACTACTTACTTGGCAATTTCAGTGAAGCTATAGCCTTCCACAAGGAGGTAGGAAACCGCTGCACCTTCTACTGGGGTCAGGGGCTGAGACTGGTTGTTGGAGAGCAGCCTTTCTTCTCGCCACAGCCCAGGAAGTACAGGGAGATGTTTTCCCTCAGCTGTGTTTTTCTCCCTCCTGTGAGTACCCTCAGGGTCTGGCCCTGTTGTACTAACTCATGCTGAGCAACATCTTACTCCAGGCCCCATCAGAACCTAATGAGCAGCTTGAGGGAAAGGTGCTGCTGGCTTGGAAACCAAAGGAGATTGCTAAGGGCAAATTGCAGCTGGGCTAGCAAGGCTTTTCTGCTCTTAATTTGTGTTGGTCTAGATTTTAATAAATGCAAGCCATGAATTTAATTAAGCTGCTGAAAGAGCTGTTGATCAGGAATAAGTGTTGCTTGTAGAGCATAGTAACTCTCTGTAAATCTTTACAGAGGGTTGAGGTGACACACTCCCTGCTCCAGTTTGAATGCAAGCTAGCATCTATTTCAGAGTATATAACAGTTTCCTTGCAGTGCAAGGTGCTCAGCACCTTGGAAAGTCAGCTCTGTCACAGCTCTTCTGACTTTTAAATGCTGGGGGACAGCAGCCAGCAGTGCTTTGGGAAAAGGGGCTTGAGAAGGGGTAGAAAAACGCTGTGCAGTGTTTGGGACCAGGAGCAGATACTGCAAAGTGAGAGTGAGAGGTGGGGGAGCGAGGGGACGTAAGAGGAGGAGGAGGACCGAGGTGCAGGCAGGGGCAGAGGTTACGGGGAACAGCTGCAACACAGTGAGATGGAGTACACCCACATGCATGTTTGTTCTGTGCCACAGCACTGCGCAAAGTGACAGCCTTGTTCCTGCACTTCAGTCTGCTGATCCAACCACATCTCTTCACAGCCTGACCTACAGCTCTCCGTTCTCCTGTTTTATTCAGCTCTTGAAATATGTAACTCATTTTGCACTTTAGCTAGAGGCATGTGTACTGACAGGGCTGGAGTAGGAGCTGGCGAAGGATGCAGCATTATTCCCAGTGTTACAAAGGCCCTTCCTGATGCTGAATTGCACAGAGGGAGAGATTTCCTGCTGCATCCAGCCCTGCTAGGCATGTGCACCACTACCTTGCTGGGTAGGAGCTTTGCAAACCAAGAAGTTAACCTCCCAGAAAAGTTTCTGTGTAACAGAAACCTGGCAACAGCCAGCCTGTACTCACTAATCTGTGTCTGCTGCAGCGCCTTGCTATTGCGAAGGAGTTTGGGGACAAGGCAGCCGAGCGGAGGGCGTACAGCAACCTGGGCAATGCGCACATCTTCCTTGGGAGGTTTGACATCTCTGCTGAATACTACAAGTAAGTGCCAGGGGCTAAAGCAGACTCGGAGTACCTGTTCCCTGGAAGTTGTGACCTACTGCAGTGAATTCATAGGCTCAGAGGGATGTCACAGGAGACCTGGAGGCCAGTTGCATGTGTGGCGCTCAATAGCAGCGAGTCATACAGCCACCTGACAGCCTGCACCGTGTTACAGGTGTCAACTGCGACACAGCGCACACCCGAGTAGTGACTTTTCTGTCACCTTGCAGAGTGCCCTGCAGTGACCAGGTCTCTTTGTTCCCATCTGTTCCACTGCAGGAAAACACTCCAGCTCTCCAGACAACTCAAAGACCAAGCAGTGGAAGCCCAGGCTTGCTACAGTCTTGGAAACACATACACACTGCTTCAAGACTATGAAAGAGCAATCGAGTACCATCTAAAACACCTGGTGATAGCACAGGAGCTGGGAGACAGGTAAAGGGCTGCCTCAGGAGATGGTGTCTCTGATCTGGTGGGTTCAGAGCGCTGACCCTTCCCTGTTGACTTGCTATTCTCTACTGCTGGGGTTAAACAGCAGTGACGCGTATTCTTGAAAGTCGTTAGAAATCTCATAGAACCTAGGTCTTTGTCCAGTCAGCCAGCAAAAACATAACGTGATTGACATCTTTATCATGTCACTCAAACCTGGAGATTGTGCCCTTAATGCTACGTCTGCGTGGGCAGCGTGAGATTTCTAATAAGTACTTCAAGAAAATGCATTGTATTCAGCACTTTGCCATGCATCTACTGCTGTTTTATCCCAGAAGGGCCCCTCTAAAGCTTCCCCAAGTTCAAAAATATTGTGTCTTCCTTCTTAGAAACTGTGTGGCTAGGGCATGCATATGTGCCACTTTGTCTTGTTGCTCTGCGATAGTACTGGAAAGTTCCATGTAGAAACAAGTGTTACATAGAGCACATGGAGATGATAAATTTTGCTTCTTGTCATGCCTTCTTTGGGAGGCCTGGCGCTTTTTTTTTTTTTTAATATATACATTTTTTGAGAGGTGGGTTCCTTTCTCCTGGATACTCTGTCTGTGATCTTGGAGCCACCTTGCAGCCGAAGTGACTCTGCAGCCACCGCGTTCGGTGTTGCTGCTGATGGCTCTTGGGAGTCTGGGTGTCCTCCACTAGATGGAGCAGAGACATTAGAATGGGAGATCTGTGGCACTTCGGGCACTATCTGCTCAGAGAAGGTACGATCCCACCCAAGGGTGAATCATGCTGTGGGGGTGCAGGCCTGTGGGTTCCTGCATTTCTGGGAACACACCCTATGAGCAGAAGGTATTGAACAGGGTGACAAGAAAAATGTTTAAATGCTGATCAACCCGCCCAAACCTCTGAAAAGGGAGTTGCAGTCATGCTGAACCTCCCCCTGCGCCCCCATATGCTTTTTTTATCCCGTCACCCCCCACATCTGCTCGCTTGCAGAGCTGAGCAGGCTCTGATCAGCTGTAGGTCTCTGCCTGCTTGTGCAAACAGGTGCTGAAACCTGCTCCAGGGACACCTGGGTGTCTGGCTCGGGCTGGGGGTGAGGGCTGCCTGTTCCACACCCGCCTGCACTCCCTGGCTTCTGAAAACAAGAAGCAATGCCCTGAAAGCCTTGTGGAAATAGGTCAATATTTGCTCAACTGTTGCATGCACAGACTAAAACTGCATGCATCTTGGGTGACACAGTGATGGTATTTAAGCAGGAGAATGTTGCGTGTCTGCAACAGTCTCTCCTTGCCATATTCTTGCTAGTTTAATCCCGGGCTGTTGTTGAACAAAATCCCTGGGTGTTATGTGCCCTTTTGATGCATTGTGCACCTCTGGAGATGAATCCTTGCTGTGTGAGGCAGAAGCTGGACAGGAGCTCTGGCTTATGCTTTTGGGCTGACTCTCACAAAAGAAGCCAAACCGTTCTGGGTCTTTGCTGCGCTGCTTAGCTTTTTGCTGCTGTGGGTGGAGGTCCACTTCTGAGGCTATTGCTCGTTCCCTGATCTTACTGATGGCACCAGAAGAGTTTAAGGTGCACAGTGCATTTCATTTTCCTTTGTAGAACCTTTCTGTAGGTGAAAACGTGGCTGGGAGGCCTGGCTGCCAGTGCTCTGGGGAAGGAGGCGCCGAAGGGGATGCCGTGCTGCTGGGTTTTGCCCAGCATTTCTGTGGTTGACGGTTTCCTGTTTTGCAGGGTGGGAGAAGGAAGAGCCTGCTGGAGTCTAGGAAATGCCTATGTCTCCCTGGGGAGCCATGAACAAGCTTTGCACTTTGCAAGGAAACATCTTGAAATCTCCCAAGAGGTAAGAAAAGCTGGTTCAGATCGGAGGGAATCAGTCCACCCTGTTGAGAGGAAGGTTTTATTTTGTGCCAGTAAGCTGTATCCCTCTTGCAATGACTGCTTTGGGAAGCCCTTGTGTATGTGCTGTTTCAGTGGTGTCTTTAGGAACTGCAGAGCTTGGCTGGAAGATGCTCCTTTTGTAGAAGGCTCCCAGCCTTCCTTTTAATTACAGCTAATAAATTTGCTGTACATTGCTCTTAACTGATGTTCCTGGGTGGGAAGGGATCTGGGGACTCACTGTCTGGTCTGCTGACCAAGGCGTTGTGCACCCAGCTGGTGTGAAGGAACTGATACCACTTGGTGTCCAGTCTGGTAGTACAACCCCCCCTTTCCTGAACACAAGGCTTGTGAGATTCTGACCGAGATGGACCTGGTGATTCTAGCTGTGGTCTGGCTCAATTTGCTGGCAAGTTAAGTACCTGCAGGAAAAAAAAGGCTAGTTTCTCCCTGGTGGCTGGGTGCTCTCAACTTACTGTATTTTGTGCGACAGCACAGGGTGCGGGTGTATGTCTGACAAGTCATTTCTTCTCATTGGAGCTGGCAGGGTGTCCCAGCTGCGAGGGGGTGAACTCTAGCATTGTCCTCGTGCCATCGATTGCTGATGCTGGACGAGCGCAGCCTGCAGCTGGCCCCGTACTGCTGCTGTGCTGTCCGGGCTTTCGTGCATGCAGCTACTCTCGTTTTCACAGACATGCTTGCCCAGCTAGCTGCAGCTTTCCTGGTACAAGAACCTACAGCATTTTTAGGTGGCTTAGAAGTATGGAAAGCAAGAATCCCATGGTTTGCTCTTTCCAGTATGTTGTGTGGCATTCAGCTGTGTCCTCTTTAGTCTTCCCCAGATGAAGCACTAATTGAAATCACCATGTGTAAATGCTTTGTGTGTTCTCCTGCCAGTCTATTGGGTTGGCTAAATCTTAGGGTAGGGTTGACATACCAGCCTAATTATGTATTTAGTTATGCTGATCAGACACGCAGAAGAAATACTGTTCTTTGGCCCTGTACACTTTAGGACAAATTAACTTCTGCAGCTATAGCCCGCTAGGGCTGTGTTGCAGCGTGGGGCTGATTACTCGGGGCCAGATGGCAGCTCGTCGCAGTGCAGAGGAGGGGTGACAGGAGGCCAGGAGCAGCAGTGGTCCTGGTGACTTCTGAGGGTGGAGGGAAACCCATTGGGGTGGAGGTTCACAGTGTTCTCATTCTGGGGTGGTGGCTGTGATTACAGGGCATGTCAGGAGTAGGTTACTCGTGGCAGATGGCTAATAAACTCCCCTACATCATTTATGGAGCAGTGCAGGGACTGTCCATTTCTGAGGAGAGCCTGCATTAGCTTCTAGCAGCTAGTGATTCTGTTATAAAGCTCACGTTTTATTTTAGCCTTGGGAGCCAAGTGAACGGCTTGTGCTGTTGTGGCAAGCACCAGCATTTTGCCTAGCAGAAACCCAGCGATTTTAGACCTTTGCACATCGATGTTTGCAGCTCGTTTCCCATTACCCTTTCCCCCTTCTCCCCCAACAAAATGCTGATGGTGACATTTGAATCCAAATGAAGCCTGTTCAGAGGAACCACACTGGAAGCTGCTGTAAGGTGATCGGAGGTTTCAGAGGAAATTTTTCAGTGACAGCTGGAATAAAGGGTGTGTACCTGAAAACCTTGGAAGCTGCCCTAGCTCTCAGATGCTGCTCCGAGTACCTTTTCGACTTCTGCATGCAGCAGAGGGCTCCTGGGGAACTGAGACATGTGAGCTGAGGGCAGAAAACAGGGCTCTGCTAGGGTATGTGTTGTAGGTCCTGCCCAGCATCGTTGTCCTGCCAGTGTGTTCCTCTGATGTTAATAGGGCCTTGGAGATGATCTGGAATGAGTGGAAGTCAGAGAAGCATTTAACAGAGCATCAAGGACTGTGAGACCTAAGCAGGACATAGTAATTTCTCTGGAAATGATGTCAGCAGCCAATCTCTTGTAATTGGCAGGGTATTTATGCCTGATAATAAGCTGTTTGATCTGCCTCCCTTTACTAGTGTTTGGGGCTTTGTCATAAATAATGTGAGGATTTATGATTTTGTTCTAGGATGGCTCACACTGCAGTCTATCTCGAAGGACCACAAAAGAGCTGTTGGAAGGCATTTAATAGGGAGTCAGCCCTCTCCAAGGGAACAGCCAAGGTCTTCTTCTGTAACAGAGGCTGCTGTTCCTCTGCAGATTAGAGCTGTTTCTGAGTGCCCTCTCTGTGTTTGCTGGTGATGTGCAGCACGGCAATTTTCTTGTTTGGTTAAACTTTGAGGAGGGCCGAGCAGCGTGTCCTATGACTCCCCATTTTAAGTAGCAGAAGCCATTGGACAGATCTCTTCCTGAACACGTAACATTGGCTACCTTGCCCTCAGGCTGGTGAGAGATGGGAATGTGGAAAAATCTGAACTCCCAAAGATTTTTGGAGTCTTGCGTGGGTAGATCACTAGGAACAACTCAAAGCTGTATGGATCTGAGCCAGGAGATAAGGGCTTTTGGAGCATCCAAGCCCGGAGTGTGACACCACCCACGTGGCTGATAGTAGTGTGGCTGTCTGGTGCTCAGTAACTATGGAAATACTTGAGGAAGGGGGCTGAGCGCTTCAGGGCTCTCTGCCAAAGCCATACGTGGTTGCAGGACGGACCAGACATGCACGTTTAGCTCTGTCCCAGTTCTGTAGCAGTGGGCGAGCTTGTGCCCCCGCAGTTCATTGTACCAAGCTCCATACAATTGCGTTTCAAGGTGCAGCCCAGTGCACAGCACCTATGGACCCTCTCCCAAATTATCAACAAGGAGCTGTTTTGGAGAGTTGCTTTAGTGTTGAAAGATGGGCTGTATGGTCTCTCAGGGTGTCTCCAAGCTCTTTTTTTCGATGTCTGTGTGTTTGCTTTGATATGGGACTGACAAACCCTTTGCTAGGGGCTGTTTGCTTAGAGCACGTTGCCTTTTAACCAGCTGCCCTGTTGGTTTTCACCCTGTAGATCGGGGACCGGAATGGGGAGCTGACAGCACAGGTGAACATGGCCCAGCTCAGGTCAGCCCTTGGCTTGGGCCCTGGGGATGAGGACGTGGGTACAGCTCATCACTATTCTGGCTATGAAGCACAAGGTGAGTTTCTGGGCTTTTGCTGACATCGACAGGTCTCACGAAAGATGTGATATGGTGCGTGGGGAGGGGGAGGTGTTTGCAAGTGGGCAACATGGGAGGAAATATGAATGCCAGAGCAAGATGAGGCTATCAAGTGCCCTTACCAGAAAGAAGTCTGTGGTCTGTTTGCTCTGTGTTTTTCCATAAGCTGCAAGGACAGGGAAGGATAAGCCCCCAAAAGGGCACAGAATGAGTTAATGGAATTAATCTTCGTTGGACATGGAATTCCAAGCAGCAAATCTGCTTTTGTCTCTCTTAAAGCTCTGCAGGGCCCTTTTAAAACTGATTTGACTGATAAAGCAAGCTTTCAAAAGGTGACTGGCAGGGATTTTTGGCTGCTCTCATTCTGATTAGCACCCAAGGAACAAGCCTGCAAGCATGGGTTGAAGGCAGGCTGTGAGCATCAGCATGCTGGGTGCTGTCTCACCCCCAGAACAGCTGCAATGATGCCCAGCTTGGACACGAATGCATGGCAAGACTTGGTTACAGCAGACAAAATGGCTTTACTCACTGCATTGGGCCCTGGGTTGTTCTCCCTCTGCTCCCCAGGGAGCAGGAGAGCACAGCCGAGTCCGAGTCCTTGCCACATGGTGCTGTCGCCACATGGTGCTGTCAGCCTGCCAGCCTGACGTGTGTCCCCAGCTCGGGGACCGTCTGCCTGTCCTGGAACTGCCCGCTGCAGGCACTTGTGTGGGTGCCTGGCATGGGGCACTTCCAGCCGGTTGCTCTGTTGCTGTGGACAGACTTAATAATTCACACACACGAAACTGCATCCCAGGAGGTGTCGGCTGATTAAAAATGACCTTGTTAGTGCAGACACATTTCTTAGGCAGTATGTTCTCTTTCCTGTTGGTAGAACTGACGCAGAGAAGATGATGCTTGGGTTGAGGCGCAGTGTTCTGGGAGGGAGAAAGGCTGGCTGTGCATATTTGCTCTCTATTGATCTTGAAGGCGTAGCCTGCTAAAGCTTTTCCTGAGAAATCGAGCTGTGGGCAAGGGAGCCAGCGTGCCCTGCCATGCCCCATCAGGAGCTGAGTTCTTTCCTCAAAGGTCGTGTGGGCCACAGCAGGTGCCCCAGCCTCCTCCTGCACATCATCTCCACTTTGGTAACTGCTGGGAAACCACTTAGCTAGGGCCTTGCGTTCATTCCTGGCATCTCGTTAGGGGCTTCCTTCTGGCAAATGATTTTGCTCTGAAAGGGGAACAGGAAATTAACCTTGATGTCGCTGCTGCTCCTGGGACGGTGTGAAGCGTGGAGGAAATGAGCTGATGGGGTGCCAGGTCCCTCAGGCTGGGGAATGGGGGGTGCAGGAGGAGGGCAGTGCCAAGGACTGCACGGACACAAGAGCATTGCATGCTGAGACATGTTTGACTGATGTGTGAGCATGTTGCGTAAAAGAGCTGCCATGGAAGGGGTCGGGCCAGATTTATCTGGAAGAAGGGCTCTGCAGCTCTGACCATATTGCATAACCAGGAGCACACAGCCTTGTCTTAGCTGGAAATAATTGGAAAAATAGAGCACGGGGAGCTCTGCTCTCATAACACGCTCCCTGTTGAATCTGGGCTTGAATGCAGCCTGCTATGGACTTGTCTGGTGTCCTGCTGCAGGCAGGCAGTGTCCCTTGGGGGTCAGGGATGTCTTGGTCTGAGCAGAGCCCTTCTTGGGGAGAGCTGAGCCTGGTGCATGGCGGTATCCCCCACACGGCTGATGATGTGGCCCCACTGACTGCATCTCACAGCATGAGACTCGGAGGGGACGTGGCACCAAAGGGTCAGGATTTCTGCTCAAGGCACGTGGCAAGCCGGATCAGTCACTGAGCTGAACTTGGAAGGTGAGGCAGGGCAAGGCAGAGCCAGCCTGTGGGCTGCTCCCTGCCCTTCAGTGATCCAGATGTACCTGTGATGTGTTAATGTCTTGGAGCCAGTAGTGATTTGTCTCTCATGTGACACAGCCAGAGCCATGCCAGTCTGTGTGTAAGACACTGGAGAGTGGGAAGAAGGGCTGTAGTCAGAGACAGTGTTCGCAGCCACTGGAGGTTGCAGTGACCTTGTTAACATGTGGTGCTGTTATTCACGTTTCCACGGCTGGGGCTGTTGTCAACAGGACAAAGTGTTCTCTGGAGGAAAACCAGTGAATGACTGGGGCTTGCAGTGTGGGAGAGGGAGAGGACCTCAGGGCCTGGGGCAGGTTCCCTTGCAGAGTAGGGCTTCCCCAGCTGGCAGGACATGGGTGATGCTGCCCCTCACCGGGTCCTGGGAACCTGCTGGGGAGGTAAAAATCAGTTGCCCCCTGTGTTTTGTGGGCTAGGGCTGTGCAGCAGCATCTTGCTGGAGGAAGGGAGTGTGAGTGTTGCAGTGCTTAGCCATGTGCGTGCTTTTACACATGCATCTCTGGTGGGAAAAGTGCTGTCTTTGTTGCAAAGAGATTTGGAGAGAGGATGGGTCTTCAGGACAGCCCATGGAGAGGACCCTGGTTCCCTGGATTTCTCTTTAACGATTATTCTAGCTTCAGCTCTCTTACTCTGAACTTCAGTGGAGGATTAAGAGAGGCCCCCAATGTGCCTCTGAGCCCTTGAGAAGGGAGGTGTATTTAATGGCTTCTAGGAATGTTGGTACCCTCCTGTGCACATATTAAATGATTAGAAAAGCATAATTATTTATATTATTAATAGCAGCAATTTACAGCAAGAGGAACATCTGTTTCTGTAATAGGAAGCAGGTGAGAGAGTTGAAATGCAAGTTGACTTCTGAACCAGCCGTGCCTTTTGATGTCAACAAATCTTGTGGGGAGGAGAGCTTTCAATTATTTTTTTTTCCTTTCGGATTTGTTTCCCTGCTTAAGGTTATAAAATGGCTGCATATTCATGAGGATGCTAAAATCATCTGAGAAGGCAGGGATGTTGTAAACCACATTCATTTCATCAAGCAGGTAGAATAAAGTTTCATAGCAAGCTTGTGTTCTGGGAAAATCTGTATCGTTGGCTGAGAAACCCTGAACCAGACCATCAGACTGTGATGTCCTTCACAGGTTACTTTTGCTTCTAAGTCTTGGGCATTGCCCTCTGCCGAGGGCCTGGGGGGTGGAAGGAGTGTCTGATGTTTTCCTCTGCTGTTTTGGCTCATCTTGCTGAGCTCTTTGTGATTTTAATTAATATTCTGAGAGCAACTGGATGTCAGAAGACAAAGCTGGAGGCCAGGGAAGTGGGGCAGTGCTGCAAAAGACTTGTGAAAGCAATGACCTTGTCAAGAGATGCAAACACAGATAGCTGAAGGCAACAAACTGAAAAATAGAAAGTAGATAAAACATAAGCAAATAAAGAGAGGTTGTGTCTGTTTCTTCAGACAACCAAAAATGTGGCCCTGAAAAACGGTTGTACCCTCTTTCACACATGATAAGTAGGAATTGAGTACTGGTAGGTTTTTGCTTTTGGGGAGAAGAAAGGGAACTTGCTGAGGTTATAAAGGAGTTGCAGGGGTGAAGGCAGCCATGAATAAGCGCTGCCTGGTGCTGGGAGGTGTCCCAGGGTGCAGCCAGCTCTGCCCTGGGTATCGCTGCTGAACGTGGGGTGGGAGCACTGACTGCCTGTGCTACCCTCGCTAGCTGCCCTCTTCCAGATCACTTGGTTTGGGCTGAGGTTTCTGCATCTGCCAAGCCAGGAGCCAGCTGTGCCCAGCACTCTGCAGGTAACTGTGAGCTGGGAGCACTGAGCTGAGCCCTTCCTGGACCCAGCCTGGTGGCAGCGCCTGCCTGGGCTGTCCCTGGGTGGGTAACTCGGGTCTCCAGTGTGTACGAAACAGTGCTGCCTTGCACATTTCCCCTTTTCAGTTCCTCTTGGCCAGCTCTCCCCACTGGAGCCTGGCACTGGCCAGGGCAGCTTACCAGCTGGGAGGGGAGCACAGAGAAGGGGCTCGTCCACCACCAAAGGGGTGGGGGTGCTGGATGGAGGGCAGAGATCAGCTCGGGCCAGCCTCAGTGCTTCTCCAAAGTGAAAACTGACTCTGGGCTGCTTTTCCACTCTCAGCAGTGCATCAGCCTCAGTCATCATTTCTGATGGAAGCAGTAGTGATGGGAGACACTGAGCAACACTTCTCCTGGCAGCTGGGTGTAGGTGGGGCGGAATGCAGGTGTTCCAGAAGGCATTGGCATGTTAGAAGCTTTCAGAGCACTGTCAGCTGGTTCCTGGCAAGGTTTCTGTGCTGTTTGCAGTACATAGACACTGCTGCCCAGCTGCGCTCGACAGGCTCTAAGGGCAGGAAAGGACTCAGCTGTGAGCCTGACTTCCCCTGCTCTCTGCACATCTTCTGCTGAAAAAAGGGTAGGCACAGGGCTGCTCCACTTGTTTGGTGTTCAGGAGCCTCTGCGCTGGGTATGCACATCCCTGTGTGAGAGGCAGCCATGCTTCAGGTTGTCTCCTCAAATGGTGAAGTGGGCAGCTGAGCCTGGGTGGGCATGAAATCCCAGTCCTTCCCGATTAGTGATCGTCAGCAGTGATTCAAAGCTCTTTGTGGCTTTGAATGTGGATCTTTGCGTCCTCAATGCAGTTTTGAGCTTGCATTCTTCACAGGAATCTTTGAACCCTTGGATCAATTAGACAGGAGTAGAAGAAATCTGCTTTTATGTTTCCCAGTCTGTTTGTTTTTGTTTGTTTGCTTGCTTTAAATATCTTTGAAGTATCTAAGAAGTGTTTAGGGCTGCTGAAATATGCTAGCTTGACCAGCCCTCTATTGACGCAAAGCAGAGAGGCGGCAGAGCTGCTAACCCATGCCAGACCATGCCTTAGGCTGGGATGCTACCCAGGGATAGGGATGTTCCTTCTCTGTGGCTTGCCCAGCCCTCTTGCAAAAGGCTCTGCTGGGTGACAGCAGAGAGATGTGACCCTCTGAGACCAGGGGGACAGCCCTGCTCGCTGAGCTGTGATTTCACTGTCCAGGTAGCATTTGCCTTCCTTGGCACTTGAGTACAAGAGTCACACCACTAACAGCTTCAGCATGGGACCTGCCCTGTCCTTGCTGGTCAGACTGAGTAAGCATAGCAAGTAAAATGGCTTTATATTAAGTATCCTCAGCTATATTTGATTTTCCCCGAGAGCTGATGGGCTGCAGCTCAGCCTTTTTTTCATTCTGAAAATGAAAGCCTGAGGCCGTGCTGGTTAATTGTACCTGCTTATGCAGGGTTTTGGTGGATGAGGTCGTTGAATGAAGCGGAGTAGCTTTTGGCCAGGTGGAAGGCAAAATGCAAGGTGGTCTGGTTGCTTTATTGTGCTCTAACAGATGCTCAGTGGAGTGCTAGTGCAAATGATCCCATGTGCCTCCCAGTAAGGCACCTGCAGGAAGGTGTCCAAAGAGACCTGCATCTGTGGTGGTCCTTACTGTGATGCTTAAGGGAGCAGGGTGGGAAGGACAGGAGTGCTGC